>NC_142498.1:5000-612846 GCF_965113065.1 Corylus avellana
ACCCTAAACCCTAAACCCTAAACCCTAAACCCTAAACCCTAAACCCTAAACCCTAAACCCTAAACCCTAAACCCTAAACCCTAAACCCTAAACCCTAAACCCTAAACCCTAAACCCTAAACCCTAAACCCTAAACCCTAAACCCTAAACCCTAAACCCTAAACCCTAAACCCTAAACCCTAAACCCTAAACCCTAAACCCTAAACCCTAAACCCTAAACCCTAAACCCTAAACCCTAAACCCTAAACCCTAAACCCTAAACCCTAAACCCTAAACCCTAAACCCTAAACCCTAAACCCTAAACCCTAAACCCTAAACCCTAAACCCTAAACCCTAAACCCTAAACCCTAAACCCTAAACCCTAAACCCTAAACCCTAAACCCTAAACCCTAAACCCTAAACCCTAAACCCTAAACCCTAAACCCTAAACCCTAAACCCTAAACCCTAAACCCTAAACCCTAAACCCTAAACCCTAAACCCTAAACCCTAAACCCTAAACCCTAAACCCTAAACCCTAAACCCTAAACCCTAAACCCTAAACCCTAAACCCTAAACCCTAAACCCTAAACCCTAAACCCTAAACCCTAAACCCTAAACCCTAAACCCTAAACCCTAAACCCTAAACCCTAAACCCTAAACCCTAAACCCTAAACCCTAAACCCTAAACCCTAAACCCTAAACCCTAAACCCTAAACCCTAAACCCTAAACCCTAAACCCTAAACCCTAAACCCTAAACCCTAAACCCTAAACCCTAAACCCTAAACCCTAAACCCTAAACCCTAAACCCTAAACCCTAAACCCTAAACCCTAAACCCTAAACCCTAAACCCTAAACCCTAAACCCTAAACCCTAAACCCTAAACCCTAAACCCTAAACCCTAAACCCTAAACCCTAAACCCTAAACCCTAAACCCTAAACCCTAAACCCTAAACCCTAAACCCTAAACCCTAAACCCTAAACCCTAAACCCTAAACCCTAAACCCTAAACCCTAAACCCTAAACCCTAAACCCTAAACCCTAAACCCTAAACCCTAAACCCTAAACCCTAAACCCTAAACCCTAAACCCTAAACCCTAAACCCTAAACCCTAAACCCTAAACCCTAAACCCTAAACCCTAAACCCTAAACCCTAAACCCTAAACCCTAAACCCTAAACCCTAAACCCTAAACCCTAAACCCTAAACCCTAAACCCTAAACCCTAAACCCTAAACCCTAAACCCTAAACCCTAAACCCTAAACCCTAAACCCTAAACCCTAAACCCTAAACCCTAAACCCTAAACCCTAAACCCTAAACCCTAAACCCTAAACCCTAAACCCTAAACCCTAAACCCTAAACCCTAAACCCTAAACCCTAAACCCTAAACCCTAAACCCTAAACCCTAAACCCTAAACCCTAAACCCTAAACCCTAAACCCTAAACCCTAAACCCTAAACCCTAAACCCTAAACCCTAAACCCTAAACCCTAAACCCTAAACCCTAAACCCTAAACCCTAAACCCTAAACCCTAAACCCTAACCCAAAAACCCTAAACCCTAAACCCTAAACCCTAAACCCTAAACCCTAAACCCTAAACCCTAAACCCTAAACCCTAAACCCTAAACCCTAAACCCTAAACCCTAAACCCTAAACCCTAAACCCTAAACCCTAAACCCTAAACCCTAAACCCTAAACCCTAAACCCTAAACCCTAAACCCTAAACCCTAAACCCTAAACCCTAAACCCTAAACCCTAAACCCTAAACCCTAAACCCTAAACCCTAAACCCTAAACCCTAAACCCTAAACCCTAAACCCTAAACCCTAAAACCCTAAACCCTAAAACCCTAAACCCTAAACCCTAAACCCTAAACCCTAAAACCCTAAACCCTAAACCCTAAACCCTAAAACCCTAAACCCTATTTCCTTGGGGTTTCATTTGTCGTTTCATTTGTGGTTTCATTGTGGTTTCATTTGGGGTTTCGTTCGGGTTTCATTTGAGGTTTCATTTGTGGTTTTATTTGTGGTTTCATTTGTGGTTTCGTTTGGGGTTTCATTTGGGGTTTCATTGTGGTTTCATTTGGGGTTTCGTTGGGGTTTCATTTGAGGTTTCATTTGAGGTTTTATTTGTGGTTTCATTTGTGGTTTCGTTTGGGGTTTCATTTGGGGTTTCCTTACGGTTTCGTTATAAAACGGAATTAGATTCAATTTAAAAAAATAAGTAGACATTTTAATATTTAAAACAAACGAAATTTTGAACTATTTAAAATAATATATTAGTTAAATTAAAAATATTAAATAAATTTTCAAAAATTAAAACTAAATAAAATATTTTAGAAAAATTCAAAAATGAAAACTCTATAAAACTCAAAAGAATATTTCCGAAATAAAAATTTGTATTTAAAATTGCAATAAATAGAAATTTATTAATTAAAAAAAAAACAGCTTAAATATTTGAAATTTAAAATGAATTATTAAAAAAAAATAGTAACATATTTCTTAAAATACGTTGTTTTAATTTTAATAATATTAATATTCGTAAAATTTTTGTTTTTCTTGGTGTGAATTTGTGGTTTCATTGGGTTTCAATTTGGGGTTTCCTTATGGTTTCAATTTGGGGTTTCATTGGTGTTTCAATTTTGGGTTTCCTTATGGTTTCAATTTGCAGTTTCAATTTCAATATTCGTAAAATATTTATTTATTTTGATTACAGTTTTAATTTCCTTTGTTGTATAAGAAAAAAAAATTAAAAAAAAAATTAAAAAAAAAATCATAAAAACTAAAAAAAAAATTAAAAAAAAAAAAAAAAAAAACAGTATATAATCCCTAGTACCTACCCTACTCTTAGGCTTTCATTATAGGTTGCACAGCTTATCTTTAATTCAAATAAATGACATGGACTTTTCTATTCATTTTGACTCAACGTCTGCCACCCATCTCCAAGCCCTCGACATCGAAGTCTCTAAAACCAACCAAGATGGTGGCTTCGGTGGTTTTGTTAGTGGTTTTGTTAGTGGTTTTGTTAGTGGTTTTGTCAATGAGTATTTTGTCTATAAAGTATTTTGTCAAGAGAAATAAAATTATTTGGTGTGAAGATCATATTATTTTTTTGATATTTTTAACTGATGTGTCTGTTTCCTTTTAGAGTGTTCAAAACACACAATTTACACCACGGCTTGATTGAAGTTATTCCTAATGTTCTTCTATTGAGTTTCACTTAACCTCAATGAGCTGAAAAGTGAAATGATGTGGAATACTTTTTTAGGGAAAAATAATGTGAAGAGTACTTAATTCTGAGTCTTTAAAAAGCTAGTTATGGTCTGCTGGAACTTGGTTTTGCTTGATTTCCTTGAGTGATTCCTCGTATGTGTAAAGGCGGTAGATTGTCTCATAACTGCATCATAAGAGACTAGACTTAGGGTATGTTTGGAATTGCGTTTGAGGGGCCTAAAAGTTCGTTTAATACTTAAAAAGTTCGTTTAATACTTAAAAAGTCCGTTTGAAGAAAAAAGTACTCATTTGATAAAAAAAAATTAAAAGCGCATTTAATGGTCTAAAAAACCTAAAAATGACCAAAACACACTTTTAGCAAAAACTTAAAAATGAAACTTTTGGCAAAAAAACGTTTTTTGACTTAAAAGCTTTATTTCGCGACTTTCAGGGTCACGAAATTGCAAAAGTTAATGCATGATGGCGCTTGCAAGCATTAATGTAGGAGGAAAAAGCATCTGAGTCTCCTAGCTAGACAAAAATAGAAATTTCAATTTCGCAACTTTTCGGAACACGAAGTTGCAAAAGTTAATGCAAGATGGCGGTTGCAAGCATTAGTGTATGAGGAAAAAACACCTGAAAAGAAAAAATACGAGTCTAGAAATTGTGTTTCGAGCCGAATTAAATTGAATAAGATACATATCAAAGTCTCTTAGCTAGACAAAAAGAGAAATTCGAATTTCGCGACTTTCCGCGTCACGAAGTTGCAAAAGTTAATGCATGATGGCGCTTGAGTGTAGGAGGAAAAAACATTTGAAAAAAAAAAATGCGAGTCTAGAAATCGTGTTTTGGGCCGAATTAGATTGAATAAGATAGATATCGGAGTCTCCTAGCTAGACAAAAATAGAAATTTTAATTTTGCAACTTTCCGAAATACGAAGTTGCAAAAGTTAATGCAAGATGGCGGTTGCAAGCATTAGTGTACGAGGAAAAAACATCTGAAAAGAAAAAAATACGAGTCTAGAAATTGTGTTTTGGGCCGAATTAGATTGAATAAGATAGATATCAGAGTCTCCTATAAATAGAATTTATTAACTTTAAACTAAAAAACGTAAAAAGAAAGAAAGAAAAAAAAAAAACGTATAAAACCTAAAAAAAACGTACAAATGAAAAAAAAAAAAAAAATACGTAAAAAAAACGTAAAAAGTAAAAAACGTCAAAAAAACGTAAAAAGTAAAAAACGTCAAAAAAAGGTATAAAGTAAAAAACGTTAAAAAAACGTATAAAGTAAAAAACGTCAAAAAAAAAACGTATCAAGTAAAAAACGTAAAAAAAAACGTACAAAGTAAAAAAAAACGTTAAAAAAACGTATAAATGAAAAAACGTTAAAAAAACGTATAAATGAAAAAACGTAAAAAAAAAACGTATTTTACAAGAAAAACGTATTTTATAGGAAAAACGTTTAAATAAAAAACGAAAAAGAAAACGTAAAAACAAAAAAAAAAAAACGTGAAAAACCGAAAAAAAACGTTTAAACCAAAAAAAACGTATAAACCAAAAAAACATAAAATAAAAAAAACGTATTTTACAAGAAAAAAAAAACGAAAAAAAAAACGAAAAACAAAAAAAAACGTAAAAACAAAAAAAAAACGTGAAAAACAAAAAAAAAACGTTTAAACCAAAAAAAAAACGTATAAACCAAAAAAACGTAAAAAACGTAAAAAACCAAAAAAAAACGTATAAAACCAAAGAAAACGTATAAAACCTGAAAAAACGTAAAAAACCAAAAAAAACGTAATAAACAAAAGAAAACGTATAAAACCAAAATAAAAAAAATCAAATGAAATGAAATTTGAAATGAATTTTTAAAAAATTTGTAAGATATTTTTACAAAATCCAATTTTTCATTTTAAAAATATTATTATATTATTATATCTAAATAAAAATTTTAAAATTACAATAAATAGAATTTATTAATTTCTAAGTGAAATACTAAAAAGATAGTAAGATATTTCTTAAAATACGTTGTTTTAATTTTAATAATATCAATATTCATATTAACTTCACGGCGAACTGACCCATCAACTAATTAATTTGGTCGTCTTGTACAGTTTAGTCCGCCAAAAGAGTAAATGTCCTAGAACTTTTTCTTTCATAAAGGAATGAGCGGTTTTGATACAACTTGACTAAAAACCGATGGAAGGTGAGTCCAAAGATGAACTGATGGTGAAACGAAGTGAACTGTGAGACACAAACACAGTGTGAAAGAGATCGACTCGCCTCATGCTGTCATTATATAAGCTTGAGAAAATATATGCTGTCAAAATGTGAGAGGAGGGTATCTAAAAGGCTTTCAAAATTGGTGAAAATGTGTGTTTTTCTCGAATGGAGCTAAATAAAAAAAAAAAAATTCGAAAGCTAGATTTTTCGGGCGGACCAATCTGAGTGAGATAAATATGAGACTTTCTGACATAGTCAAAATAAAGAAGACATTCGAATTTTCAGCGTTTCTAGATCACGAAAATACGAATGTTCATTTGGGGTTTCAATGGGTTTCATTTGGGGTTTCAACGAGGTTTCATTTGTGATTTCAACAGGGTATTCAGGTTTCAACGGTGATATTTGGGGTTTCAACGTTGATATTTGGGTCATAAAAATGCAAAACTTCATTTATGCTTACGATAGCATGAGATAAATATTTGACTTTCTAAGCTACGCAGAAGAAAGAAATTTGAATTTTTAGTCGTTTTGAGTCACTAAAATGCGAAAATTTATCATGCTAATGGTAGCATGCTTTCTTTTCCGAGGGAGGAAATCAAAACAAAAATAAAAATAAAAATAAAAATAAAAATAAAAAAAGATCAAAATGTTTGATTTTTAGTCGAAACAACTTGAATGAGATAAATATCGGATTTTCTAAGTTAGACAAAACTAGAAATTTGAGTTTTCAGTCGTTCTAGGTCACAAAAGTGCGAAAGTTCATTCATGCTTACGATAGCATGCGTTCTTTTCGGAGGGAGGAAAACAAGAAAAAAATATGAATGTTTGATTTTCAGCCAAAACAACATGAATGAAATAAATATCGAACTTTCTGTGATGGCCAAAACAAGACATTCGAATTTTTAGTCGTTCTGGATCACGAAAATGCCTAAGTACATTCATGCTTATGGTAGCATGTGTTCTTTTCGTAAGGAGGGAAACAAGAAAAAATCAAAATGTTTTATTTTCAGACAAATTAACATGAATGAGATAAAAATCGGACTTTCTAATATGGACAAAATAAGAAATTTGAATTTTTAGTCGTTCTGGGTCACGAAAATGCGAAAGTTCATTCATACTTATGGTAGCATACGTTCTTTTCGAACTGAGGAAAACAGGAAAAAATTCTAATGTTTGATTTTTGGCCGAAACAACATGAATGAGATAAATATCAGACTTTTTGAGCTAGACAAAAAAAAAAGAAATTCGAATTTTCAGCCGTTCCGGGTCACAAAAATACGAAAGTTCATGAGAAAGATCATTCATGCTTACGATAGCATGCGGTCTTTCCGTAGGGAGGAAAACAAGAAAAAATCTGAATGTTTGATTTTCAGCCCAAACAACCTGAATGAGATAAATATCAGACTTTCTAAACTAGACAATACAAGAAATTCGAGTTTTTAGTCATTTTGGGTCACGAAAATACTAAAGTTCATTCATGCTTACCGTAGAATGCATTCTTTTTGTAGGGAGGAAAACAAGAAAATATCTAAATGTTTCATTTAGGGTTTCATTTGTGGTTTCATTTTGGGTTTCATATAGGGTTTCATTCAGGGTTTCATTTGGGGTTTCATTCGGGGTTTGATTTGGGGTTTCTTTTGAGGTTTCATATTTGGGGTTTCATTCACGGTTTCTAAGACCGGTTTCTAAAACTGGTTTCCCAAAGTAGTTTTGGAATTCGGTTTTGAGCAGTTTTAGGGTGACCACATCCCTAAAACCCTAGACATTTTTGGCCGAAACAACCTTAATGAGATAAGTATCGGACTTTCGAAGTTAGACAAAAAAAGAAATTCAAATTTTCAATCGATATGGGTCACGAAAATGTGAAAGTTCATTTATGCATACATTTGCAAAGGTTCTTTCCAAGAGGAAAACAAGAAAAAAATCTAACTATCTGATTTTCAGCTGAAACAACCTTAATGAGATAAATATCAAAGATTCTGAGCTAGGCAAAAAAAGAAATTCGAATTGTCGGTCGTTTTAGTTCACGAATATGCTAAAGTTCATTCAAGATTACAGTAGCATGCGTACTTTTTGGAGGGTGGAAAATAAGAAAAAATCCAAATGTCTGAATTTTGTCCGAAACAACCTTAATGAGAAAAATCAAAAAAAAAAAAAAAAAAAAGTCTGAATGTCTGATTTTTGGCCAAAACAACCTTCATAAGATAAATATCAGACTTTCTGTGCTAAACAAAAAAAGAAATTCGAATTTTCAATCGTTCTAAGTGACGAAAATGCGAAAGTTCATTCACGCTTACGGTAGCATGCATTCTTTTCGTAAGGAGGAAAACAAGAAAATAGCAGAATGTTTTATTTTCAGCCAAAAAAAAACAAAAGCGGAAGGCCTCAAGAAGGCATTCATGGTCTTTGCCACTGTCCAGAGAAAGATCCAACAGGAAGAACATGTCAGAGGATACTGTTGTGGCGGAAATAGATGCCTTGTTGAGGCCTTTGTTTTTCCTTTTTTAGGCTGACTGGATTGAATTATTTTTGCAGGCCTTTTTTCTGTTTCTGTTGTTTGTTTGCGACTTGCACGTTGATGCTGCTACTGATGCTGATTGCTGATGCTCCCCCTCGGTCTTCATCTTCTTCCACGTTGCGGCTTCACCTTCCCTCCCCCTTCTTCCAGACCTATTACGAACATGGTTTCCCTCAAAGTTGCACTTTAGACTCTGCACCTCAAAAGTTTTCTCAAGTTCTAAATTAATCACATTTTTCTTGAACGCATTAAACCGACATGACTTATTTTGTATATTTGGTTCATTGAATTACGAACACCACAAGAGAATATATACGTGCAACAGTATATCACCGACACCACACGCATCCTTCTACAGTTCTACTAAAGCAACCTACCCCCATTGCATGATCATATCAGAGTTAGTGCCATCGACCACGTGCAAAACGACATTTATATTTGACCAGATCTACCTCGACGGAGCAGGGTGGCATATATGGGCCCCCGGTTTTGAAAGTTTAGATAATTTGAGGCCTTGAGGGGGAGCAGGGGGCCCCTCTGTAGCTTTAATAATCACTCTTGTAAAGTTGTAAGGCACACCCCACAACACATTCAAATGCACATTACAAACACCGTTAAGATGATCCACTGTGCATGATTCCCACGTTTATCTTGATGTATATAACAAGGGAGAACGCAATAAATTTGTCATAAAACTGAAATACTTCTTTGCACTTTGTATTATTCCATCCCTTGCATGTACCTACACTAATTCTAGAGCATACACAAATGAGAAGGAAGCTTAGAGTTGACAACAGTTAATGTAACACTAACTGCTGATACAGGAATAACTCACTAAAACCACCCAGATATGCATCTTCTTCAACATCCTTAGCAGCAGGCTTCAGTCCTTTAATTGTTTTGACAATTTTCTCTTCTACAGCCACAAGCCGCAACCATCTACACCAAACAAGTTCGATAGTGGAATTCGTTTTCCTGAAGTAGTGGTCTAAAGCATCAGCAGACCTTTTCCCAGCCAATAGTCAAGAAATGATCCATGACTTAAAACCACCTACCATTTTTTTTTTTCATGTAGTATGGCCAGCTGATGAGCATCTGATCATTGTAAACACTTAACGCCTATACTGCATCATTAATACCGAGTGGATATCTTCCAGCTAGCTTCATAATCAACGCAGCAATGAAGCAATAGTATATGGAGCTTCCTTTAGTTGTAGTAGATCTATTTAATTTGCTTTGCCAGCTACAGGATTCCGACCAAACTGGATTATCATTGGCTTGCCTTTGAACACATAGCCATTTCCTAGATTCTGCAACCAAGGGTATGCCAGTCATCACAACTTCAGCACATAAGCAAGATAATCAAAGGGAGAAAAAAAAAAAGAAAAAAAAAGAAAAGAAGATTTCATTTAGTTGTAAGTAGAACTATATATGCTACTCTTTAATCGGCGAAACGTCCAAAACTAGCCATTTCCAGAAACCTAACATATTAGTATAAAAAACCTCTCTCCCCATTCTTTATTTTTTATTTTTATGTTTTGTTAGTAACAAGTCAGCCTCTACATGTGAAAAAGTATGCACATGTTTTCTCAAAATATTTCAAATAGAGGATGTGGGAAGTTCTCTAAAAAGTGTGTTATGTTTTGTTTTTTTTAAAATGTTTTTTTTTTTCCTGAAAAGCATTTTATGTTTTGTTGTTTGAAAAGTGTTTCGTTTGGTAACTTAGTTTGAAAATGTGTATTTTTGTATTTGAACAGAGAAAAGAGTTTTAAAATACGTTAGCAAACATATTCTTAGGCTTTTTAGAATATTACTTAAAAGAGTTTTAAAATACGTTAGCAAACATATTCTTAGGCTTTTTAGAATATTACTTCAATTAGCGTTAGGCTTCTTGGCCCTTTTACCAGAAAAGCCAAGGCCATGAACAATGGTATCAATAGGATTGTTCATATTTATGAAGCTTTAACCTATTTCATATGTTGTAGGACCAAAAGTTACAGTAGCAACTACATTCAATTTTGATGTAAACCTAGAGTTTAACTCTTATGTTCATATCACAACATCATTCATTGTGCTAAATATATGGCTATAATCCTAAAAGTCCAATTTAATAATCAGGTTTCCACCGTTCCATCTCCTTCTATCTATGCTCGCTGGTAGGCCATCCCCTAGATTCATTTACAGAAATAAGTACATTGCTGAAGCTAACTTTGATAATGGTAGCAATTCCTTTGCCGCCATTTAGGTGGGAGAGAAATAACAAGACGGCTTCCTGAAAGTGGATTCTTAAGGTTGAACACTGAAAGTGATGAGGCAGTTCATGTTAAATAAATTAGTACATAATATGACTTATGCTAAAAAAATCCGAGGGAGCTTAGTATGTGGATATCAAAATGTCAATAGATATACTTCCATAGGCTCTCCCAACCAAATAATGGTTTGAAAATGGGATTTTTGCGATCAAACTAGCAAATCCTACCGATCTTTCTTTTGAGATCAAGAGAAGACTAATCTTGTTTTATTGCATTTTCCTTTTCTCAGGTCTGGACTGCATTTGCATTTCAATGATTTGAAATTGGATCCTAGGCAGCCAAATGGAACCTTCTTAACAGCTAGTATGGATTCTGAAAACCAATTTCCAAACAGCATTCATTTTGAAACTGAAGTACAGCTACTTAAAATTGGGAGGCATGTCAGTGAGTTACTGAGGAACCCGAAAGAATTTATGATGAATCATTTAGATTACTCTATCAACCAGGTATTGCATTATAAGTTTTATAGCGACTTAAGGCTCACACAATAACATCATAGGATATAGCACATAAAAAGGAACAAGGGCCAGCTGAACAAAATATTCTATATGAAAGGGCTAAGATGCTGCAGAAACACAGGCACATCAGATTGCATTCTGTAAGGTACATACCAACGCACGATGCGCAAGTTCAACCGAAGGAAATGTCACAAAAGCTTGACCTCTCATTCTTCCCTCCTGAAATCCAATTTTATTACTTTTAGGTCCAAAATTCAGGAACTATAGCACTTAAACTTGATTGCAAATGTTAATCAATCAAGAAATTAATATGATATGTCAGGTCCACGAATTGTTTTCCATCCACTGAAACATCCCATGTAAAGAAGGCTTTGCTAATGCTTTCACAATCACAGACATGAATTTTTCCAAATGCCTATGTATGGTGAAATAATCCTCTAGTTTGTCATCTAATTATAAGTACCATATTTGTTTAGTGAAATGTTCAGTTAATGCTTAAGATTAAGGAAAAAATACACTTTACTCTCTTGAAATATTCACATTTGCGTTTTGGCACTCAATGTTTAAAAATTAACAAAACACCCCCACAATGTATCTGACATTGGCATAAAACACCATCCATCCATCAAATCTGTCTATTTGGACGAAAACCAAGTCACATGCGTGGCACGTGACATTTTTGAACCGAAACTTTCGAAAATGCCCTCGGAGGTAAAGTTTAAACATTAAATGACTTCCCCGCGGGGGGATGTAAAAAAATAGATACACTAAACCTAAAACTTAAAACAAAAGGTTAAAATTCAAAATAAAATAAAAAATAAATTAACAGAAAAAACCAAAAACTAAACCTAAACTTTAAACAAAAAGTTTATATACAAAATAAAAAAAAAAAAAAAAAAACTAAACCTAAACCTAAAACTTACACAAAAATAAAAAATAAAAAGAAGTGGGGGGTGGCCAAGCCATTTGGGGGTGGCTCAGCCCCCTCGATTTAGCCAAGTGGGTAGCCAAGCTACCCCCATTCGGCTGGTATGGGGGTACCAAACCACCCATGTGTCGCATAAGGGTGGTTCGACCACCTCATATGCCCGAATGGGGGTGGCTAAAACCACCCCAAATGGGTTTAGGAGGTGGTCGAAACCACCCCAAATGGGTTTGGGGGTGGCTTAGCCAAAGGGGATGGCTCGGCCATCACCCACTTCTTCTTTTTTTGTAAGTTTTAGGTTTAGGTTTTTGTTTTTGTTTAGGGTTTTTGTTTTTTTTTGTTTTTTTGTTTTTTTTTTTATTGTAGTTTTTTATTTTATTTTTTCTTTTAATTTCTTTTTTATTTTGTATATAAACCTTTTGGGTAATATCAAAGAAGTTTTATAAAAAGCGTAGGTAGTTTTTCTCTCTTCTCTCTCATCCATTTCCGCCTGAGTACAAGCGCGTGGGTGGCACGTCTAGCTTGTTAGCTGTTTGGACTGCAATTCTCATTCGGGAGGCAAAAGGCCTTTCAAATTTGAGAATATGTGGCTCAAAGTGGAAGGTTTTGTGGATAAAGTGCGCCGCTAGTGGGACTCGTATTATTTTCAAGGTACACCGAGTTTCATTCTTTCTAAAAAGATGCAAGCTCTAAAGTGGGATATTAGGAGATGGAATGCTCAAGATTTTGGCAACGTGGGGGTTTGTATTAAGGCTCGTATGGAAGATCTTAAAACTCTGGACAGGGTGGAGGAAGAGAGAGGTTTATCCACGGAAGAGATTGAGAGGAGAAGGGTGCTCGCAAGTGAGTTAGAATTCTTCCTCCTTCAAGAAGAAATCAGTTGGAGGCAAAAATCTAGGATCCGTTGGTTGAAAGAGGGTGACAAGTGTACAAAATTCTTCCATCGGATTGCTAATGCCAACCGAAGACAGAATTATATTGAGTCTCTGAACATTCATGGCACTACTACTTCTGATCAAGAGGCTATTAGTAATCATATCACTCGCTTTTATGAGACGCACTTCACAAAGACTCTTAGTTGGAGACCGAGGTTGGATAATCTTCATTTCGATATGTTGGAGGTGGATGAGTCTTCTAGTCTGGAAGTTTCTTTCGAGGAAAGGGAGGTGTGGGAGGTGGTTAAAAAAATGGATAAGGACAAGGCTCCAGGCCTAGATGGTTTTTCTATGGCTTTCTTCCAGGATTGCTGGGAGGTGATAAAAAAGGACATCATGGCTGTTTTTGCGGAGTTCTATGATCGAGGTAAATTCGAAAAAAGTCTAAACACTACGTTTATTGCTCTTATTCCGAAGTCGCATGGGGCTTCCGATCTAAAGGACTTCCGCCCTATTAGCCTTGTGGGGGGGGGGGGGTTTATAAGATTATTGCGAAGGTTTTAGCTAATAGAATGAGGGGAGTCATGAATCGGGTCATTTCCAACCCACAGAACATTTTCGTCAAAGCTAGACATATTTTGGATTTGGTGCTTATTGCCAATGAATGCCTGGACAGCCGTCTCAGATCTGGGGATCCCGGTCTCTTATGTAAGTTGGATATGGAGAAGGCTTATGATCACATGAACTTGAAGTTTTTACTCTACTTATTAAAAAGGTGGTGCGGCTTTAGTGAGAAATGGTGCTCATGGATTGAACATTGTATCTCGTCGGTGTGGTTCTCGGTATTGATCAATGGCTCTCCTTCCGGTTTCTTTGAGAGTTCGCATGGGGTTAGACAAGGTGACCCCCTCTCGCCTTTTTCGTTCATTATGGTCATGGAAGCATTCAGCAGGATGATTAATGCTTCTATTAGTAAAGGTTTCATCAACGGCTTCTATGTGGGTGCCAGAGAGACTGAGCGGGTTACTATTTCTCATCTTCTTTTTGCTGATGATACGCTAGTTTTTTGTGGGGCAGCTCCTGAACATGTTAGATTTATTAAAGCCCTCATTATTGGTTTCGAGGCAGTCTCAGAGTTAAAAGTTAATCGGGAAATTTGTTTTGGCCCCAGTCGGAGGTTCGGTTGAGACGAGCGAGTTGGCTGGTATTTTGGGTTGTGGCACTAGTTCTTTACCCTTGAAGTATCTGGGTCTTCCGCTAGGGGCTTCATTCAAGCTTTTGGCTATTTGGCATGACATGTTGGAGAAAATTCCTAGAAGGTTGGCCCCTTGGAAGCGCTCATATTTGTCCAAGGGGACGAGGCTCACTCTCATCAAGAGCACTTTATCCAATCTTCCCACCTATCTTTTGCCTCTTTTCCCCATCCCAATTTCCGTGGCGAATCGCATTGAGAAGATTCAACGGGGTTTTTTATGGGGGGGTTCAAGGACGAGCCTAAGTTCCATTTGGTCAGTTGGCACGAGGTTTGTTCTCCGATTGCTGAGGGTGGTCTAGGGATTTGGAGCTTGCATCTTTTTAATCAAGCTCTCTTGGGGAAATGGTTATGGAGATTTGCAAATGAGGAAGAAGCTTGGTGGAGAAGTATTTTGGTGGCAAAGTATGGGGTGTATTGGGGTGGTTAGCGTTCTAAAGTTCCTCGTGGAACGCATGGGGTAGGGTTATGAAAACACATTTGTAGGGGTTGGAGGTCGTTTCGGTGCCATTTCATATTGGATCCTGGTTTGGTGGGGAAAGTCAAATTTTGGGAGGATTTATGGTGTGGCGAGATGTCCCTCAAGGATGCCTTTCCGGGCCTTTTTAATATTGCTAGCAACAAGGATGCTGCGGATATCCAGGAGTGTGTAAATGGGATGGTTCACTGGAATGTTACTTTTACTCGTAAAATTCATGATTAGGAGGAGATGGTCTTAGCCTCTTTCTTCTCGCTCTTGTATTCGTTATCGATTCGTGGGGAAGGGGAGGACCGGATGTGGTGGATCCCTTCAAGAAAAGGGAAGTTTAAGGTACGCTCTTTCTATAGGATGCTTGTCTTTAAAGAGTCTAACCACTTCCCGTGAAAAAGTATTTGGCGCACCGAGGCACCTTCGAGAGTGGCGTTTTTTGCATGGTTGGCCGCCCTTGGGAAATCTCTCACGTTGGATAATGTTCGAAAGACAGGTATTGTTGTGATTAATCGATGTTGTATGTGTGAATCGGATGGGGAGTCTGTGGATCATCTCTTTCTTCATTGTGGGGTTGCGTGCAAATTGTGGGATGTTATCTTCTCTCGTTTCAACATGAGTTGGGTTATGCCTAGAAGCGTCAAGGAGATGTTTGCTAGTTGGTGGTTGGGCGGTAGAACTAGGGCCGGCAATTTTGACACAACCCGCGAACCCGACACGAAAAAATAGGTATTAGGTTTTGGCTTATCAGGTTCGGGTCCCGGTAATTTCGTGTCTGGCTGGTTGACCCGCTAGACCCTTTTTCTTTTTCTTTTTTTTTTTTTTATTATTCTTTCTTCTTCAGGATAAGGCAATCAAGGCAGATGACAGATCTGCCAGTCTGCCTCTCTCACTCGTCACTCTCTGCTTGCTCTCTCTCTATCAAGTGACAGTCTCGGTCTCTCAGGCTCTCACTCTCCCTCCGTCTCGGCGTCTCCCAACTCTCCCTCTCGAGTCTCGGCTCTCTCTCTCGGGTCTCCCTCTTCGCCGTCGCCGTTAGGTGTTAGAAAGGCATCCTCACCGTCGCCGTCCTCACCGATATTTCCTACCAA
Source organism: Corylus avellana (assembly GCF_965113065.1). Lineage (NCBI taxonomy): Eukaryota > Viridiplantae > Streptophyta > Magnoliopsida > Fagales > Betulaceae > Corylus > Corylus avellana. Next base: position 20,309 of record NC_142498.1, read on the forward strand.
ACAAACAAAGCTTTAGAGATTACTGGTATGGAGATTTTCTACTAGTTTATAAGCACGGTAAGGATGAGCACTGATCTAAATTTTCTCGCTCTGCCCCCTCAAAAAAAAAACAAAACAAAACAAAACAAAACAAAACAAAGAGGAAAATTGGAAAAAGGAAGGAAAGAGAACACTTCATACTTCCGACACCTTCTTTCTCGGTCTCTGCAACTGCAAGTCTGCAATGGCGTTTCACAGGCCCACAAAGCCCAAACCAAAACCAAGATCCCTAATCCTCTTGCTCTTACTGGCCATAGCAGCAATTGCCCTCTTGTTCCTCTTCTCTTCCCTCATTTCCATAAATGGGTTCTCTTCATATATTACAATTTTTTTTTTTTTTTAAAAAAAAAAATTTTATAGTTTAGGGTTTTAACGGGTCGTGTCGGATTATGTTTACCCGATTAGACCTGATTATTCTAAACGGGTAAAACGGGTCATGTCGGGTTACCCGGCTATTTTCGTGTCATAATCGTGTCAGACCCGATTACTCGTTTAGCTTAACGGGTAATCATGTAATGGGTATAGGCTAATTGTGTAATGGGTACCTGCGGGTCATAATCGGGTTGTGTCAGGTACCCATTTTGCCACCCCTAGGTAGAACCCGTAGTGCCGTGGTATGGAAGATGGCTCCCCTTTGTCTTTTATGGTGCCTTTGGAAGGAAATGAATGCGAGATGCTTCGAGGATTTGTCAAGAAACCTTGAGGACCTGGTTCATTTCTTTTTGTATATGCTTTTCACATGGACTGCAGGCTGGCTTGTTCCTTTAGTGATCAATTTTTCTGATTTTCTCTTTATGTTCTCCTTCCTTCTCCCATACTTAGTCGCTCTCTTGTATACCTCCTGTGTACTTGGGTTGTGCTCCTTTACGCTCTTTAATGCATTATATATATATATATATATATATATATATATATATATATATATATATATATAAACCATTTTTTTCGGTTTTTTTTTTTTTTTTAATTTTTTTTACACTTTATCCCTTCAAAGTCATTTATGTTTACACTTTACCCCTAAGATCATTTTCGAAAGTTTTGGTTAAAAAAGGTCACGTGCCACGAACGTGACTTGGTTTCCATCCAAATAGATGGATGGTGTTTTTTGCCAACATCAGATACAATGTGGAGGTTTTTCGTCACTTTTTAAACATTGGGACCAAAATGCAAATGTGTGAATACTTCAGGGGGTAAATTGTATTTTCCCCTAATATTAATAGCATTGGCAGTGGCTTTTGTTTCCAAGTTGTATTCATGCTCTTAATGTACAATCATAGGATCGAGTCCTGCATAAGGCTTTCATAACTGAACTTCTCTAAAAGATAACCAACAAGTGGTTTTGATAAGAAAAAGATAACCAAACCTTGTACTTCATGTACTTCAAGAATCAGAACTCTTAAAAAAATAAATATAAATTTAAACAACTAAGGACTTGGAACTAAAAAGATCTTGATTTAAATGTAAAAAGACAACTCAGAGACTCCACCTGCATAAGCTTCACGCGAAGACCAGATTTTGCCGCATCAATGCTTCCAAATATTGACCCTAAAGCACATACAGTAAGATATAATAAGCCAGAACTGTCTTTTTGACAACATTGTTAGAAGTATTATACACAACATTAATTATTTGACGAACAAAAAAGATTTAACAGACAATTATTTCACAGAATACAATCATAAAGTAACCTTTTCTTTTTGAAACAGGCATGAAAGTTGCTAGATAGGTACCATTGATCAAAAACTAAACTTAATTTTGGATTAACTAGCAATAACCAGTGTTCGTGATCTCACCAAAAATGAAGTAGAAGTCATCAGCTATCACGTCCTTTGCCAAGTTCTTCACATACAACACAGAAGCAGAACATCCAGCTGCATAGTTCTACAAAAAAATCCAAAAGAGCTTCAATTAATCATTCAATGAGTAAATATTTGCTAGTCAAAATCATTCTGATCCAGTTGTATGTATTTTGTTTAAAATAGCAAATCCACAAGATTGATATAAGTTAGTGTTGAGCAGTCCATACTTTTAATCACATTCAGTACCTTAAACATTGGTAGTGATAAAATTTCCTCTGGGGGCAACTTTCCACTCTCTAATTCTTCTGGGGTTGCATAAGGTTTAATATCTGAACCCTCTCTGTCTGGGTCCTCTCTTTCCGTGCTATCATCTTTCTGTTCATTCTGAATCACTTTTGGGGCAATTTTGATCTGCAACCCAACCAAGAACAGGATATCAAAAAATAAGAAAGGTAAGAGATTCGCTTACAATCATTTATTTCAAAAAAGAAAATGACCTGTAATACAGAGTTCTTTTTTTTAATCAGCGGAATCTCTTTCGGGACCAGCATGGTAGGTTTCACTCCAACAGCTTCATGAACGACATCTTTATCAACTGCAGGGCCCACAATTGCTTCTTGCCTGAGACGCTTTCGACCAGATTTTGCTGAAGCTCCAACAGAATAGGCTTTTCCATTAATCTCCTAAAAGCATCACAGTAAAATTAGAATCCACAAGGATTACATAACAGGTTTAAAAGCCAACTCAAGGATTTTCCTTGAGGTTCCATCTCTTTCAATGCACTTCTGCAGAAGTGTAGAGATTCATCCACAATGCTAATCAAAGAAACATTGTCAAGATTCTCCCCAAATCTCGTAATTAAGTGTCCACACATTTTTTTTCTTGAAAAAAGGATGCAGGTTAAAAAAAAAGATTAGCAAAAAAATCAACCGCAGAGGTTTTCCTGTTCAAACAACTAAAAACAAAGTGACAGTGAATGTAAATGTTGCTTGAAGACAAAAGGTATCATTTGAGTATATACAAACTAAACCGCATAATATTTGACCAAATATTTTAGGTAATCAGTGCAAGAGGTTACCTCATCTGAAGATTCCATTTCCGACTCATCACTGGACAGATCTGCCAAATGAGGTTTTGCAGGTACAGGAGGGGGAGGTGGTGGTGGTGCAGGTAGTGAAGGTGGTAGGGGTGGAATTGGTAGAGCCATACGAAATGGAGCTGGAATATTCATTTTGTTCATCAAGTGCAACACCTAGAATTACAAGGTAGGTTGTAAAATATATGTCTCATTATGCTCATGAAGTTAAGTAGACTAGAATGATGCACATAATATAACCATGGAGCTGAAGGAAGGAAAACCAGTAAATTGTTCTATTAGCACTTCAGAAGATTGGAGACAACCTGTGTATAAAAGCGAGGAACGGCAATAAGAGCATTTACAATGTTGGTCAGTATATTTCCATCTGGTGGAGGGTAAGCATACCTGTAACACGAGATCTATTAAAATCTAAAATAGACACAAACCAATCTAAAGATTTCTATGTCATCCAAAGAAGGTTTTGAAAGAAAACTCCACATGTTAGACTACATAAGTATTACTTTTCAGTCAAATCAAAGTACTGAATGATAAGCTTGGGCACAAAAATCGTTATATTCAATAACAAAAGAGCCAAATTAGTATTGCCTCTTTCATTCTGATTAATGAACTGACATTGCCTATGGATCTGAGATTTCACAAAGAGCCGAAATGTAAAGTCCAGAAATAATAACGTGCATGCCTAAATTGTTGTGCCTGTAAGGTAGAAAATTTAAGGACAGCTCATAGAAGACATGAAGAAAGGAGCTGTATCGACAGTGAAATGGAAAAACGTACTCAAGGTGAGGAGGAAATGGATAGTCGACACCAAGCCTTGGGGCAATGGGTTCACTAGCAGGCATAGACCCATAACTGAAGCGTTGAGTAGCATCATTGGCCAAAGAAGTGGGTGGAATAGCATCCTCCCCGGAATGAGCTTGACTTGCTTTATGTGTGGAATCCAGGGTTGGCTTATTACTAGATCTCTCCACTGATAAGACTTTACCAAGAAACCTCAGCCTAACAAAACCCAATAACAAAGGCAGTGGCATACTTTTTAATGCAATTGAACTGAACTGGATCATAATCAGTAAAAGTGTAAATGTTCAGACAAGAATGAACTATCCCAAAACAATATAATACCCATTTAACTGACGATGCGCCTGGTAAGCCACAGCTTCATTCTTGAAATCCAAAAATACACAGTTTCTCAATCTGTAGAAAGACAAGGAAAAAAAGAGAGCAATTGAGAAAGAAGGAACGGTGATTGGATTGAAACACCAAAGCAAAAGCCAAAACAAAAAAAAACAAAAAAAAAAAATTGACGCACTTAGGAACAGAGCAAGGACGGACAGAGGAAGCACCGTAGTGGGAGAAGAGTCTGAGGAGGGTGTCAAGAGGAATGGCTTCGGGAAGGTGCCGAATCAAAAGGGTTATCACTGCTTCTTCCACTTCTGATGCTTTTCCATGAAATGCTTTTGCTTCTTCTTCCTGCTGCATCTGATTCTGAGGGTTTATGTAAAGTTGCGACGCGGAGGAGGGAAGTGCAGCCATCGTTAGAACTTAGAGAGAGCAATTACATTTGTTCTTCTACCGAGAGTCTTAAGGCCGATGCCCCTGGGGCTGGGGTAAACCTCACAACTTGGTTTGGTTTCTGTCAAGTTGAGTTGCTTGTTGGACTGAATAACCGTCCATACAATTTGGATAGATTCATAGCCCAAGTATAAATCCATCAATACTAAAACGGCCCATCCATAGCCCAGAGATCGTCATTTCAAGCCCATAACCATATCAACTGCCTCCTTTCAAATTCTCCTCCTTTGTCCAAGCTGTTAACGACAACAATAACAAATAAACATCAAATTTGAACATTTCACGTATAACCTTTACTCAATTGCTTGGAAAATGGCTTTGGAATAACAAAAAAAGAAAAAGAAAAGACATATAGAACTTTTGGTATGTACCTTTATTCGCACATATGGTCTAGCTGGGACGTGGAGACATATCTTATGAGGGCATAAGAACTTTTGGTATGTAGATCTAAGATGCGATGCTTTGGCGAGTGCTGAAATAAAATTATTTATGAGGGCACTCCATGGGGAGGAATTAAGGTGCTTTGGAATTTGGATGGAAGGGTCTTCTCTATAAACCCTAAACCCTAAACAAGAAAACACTAAAAACACTTCAACAACACAAAAAACAAGAAAAACCTCCAAAAACACCAAAACCCTCCAGAAGCTCAAAAAAAAAAAAAAAAAAAACGAAAAAACCCTAAAAAAAAAAGGAAAAACCTCCAAAAAACACGAAAAACCTCCAAAAACACGAAAAAACAGTCCAAAAAAAAAAAAATCCTAAAACCACTAAAAACCATGAACAATCTTAAAAAACATGAAAAACCTATCCAAAAACAAAAAACACAAAAACCCTTCAAAAACACGAATGATTATTTCTCTTGGTCGCCGCTAATGATATGAGAAAATTTTAAAAAATAAATAAAAATGATCAATAGCGAATGATATGAGCAAATTAAAATAAAAAATTAAAAAAAAAAAAAGCTTTTATTATATATAATAAAAAATAAAAATAAAAATAAAAAAGCCACAAATTTAATATGTAAAAGTTATAATTTTGGTTGTAAAAAAAATTAAAAAAATAAATAAAAATAAAAATAAAAAAAGCCCCAAATCCTCTTCATTTGTGCTAAACTAAGATTACTTACCCAAAATTTAGGGCATTGATAAAACTACGGGCATATGACATTCAAAGGCTAAACTTTACCAGCAATTGGAAGTAGGAAATAATTAAAGGCAAGGCATTAGACAAAGAACAATGATTTGAAACCTTCGAAAATGAAAACTTCTGTATAATTTAAAATCATATGCGTTACAGAAAGATTAGATACTCCTAATGTATACAACCACCTGCAATGATTTGACATCTTTACACTAACAAAATATGCAAGATAACTCCCTCCCTATGGAATGGTTCTTTCCCAAGAAATAAATAAAAGCAAACTTTTTTTTCCTTTTCCTTCTTAGAGATTGTTAAACTTCAAAACCAAAACATTAACAATGTAGGAAGAGAAGAGAGTTGAACAAAATGTGTATTATGCAAGACAAGCAATAAGAAAAATACAATCAAGAATATCTGTACATAATGCAATCAAGAATATGTGTATTAAAGTAATCTTAATCTCAAGGTACATAATACAATCAAGAAAATGAAAATAGAAATTTGTTTTTTAGTTGACTGCACTATTGCCCTTCCCCATCAAATCAATCAGAATGAGAATCTTCTAGAAAGGGATATAGAGGTCAAGAACTTAAATAAACAACAAACTTCTTCAACAGAACAAGACAAGACATTGACATTTTCTTACTCCTTTTTGATTTTTTTGGATACAAAAGAAGCTCACCACAAACAAAGAAGGCATCTGCTCAAGGAAAACAGAAAGGGACGACTCAAACCATATGCCAAACAAAACGCAGCAATTTAAATTGACACACACACACGGCCTTCCACATATCCATGAGTAGATATTAGGGATAAGTATTATCAGTAGTTTATTCTAAGGTCTAGGTTCCCTCAAAACCTAAAATCTATCCCCGTTACGTATTCACGTAACAGTAGATTCATCATCCTCACAATTAACCTTCCATAGCACTCTTCAGCAAATGCAAGATAACCATAGCAGATACACAACCCAAACTAAAAATTTCTCCAAGCATAATATTTCACAAAATAAACCTAGTTTATGATACCTCAAATCATACTCCTAATACTAAGACCGCCTCACCATGTGCATCACTACAATAACTCTAGGAGCCCATAACCACTCAAATGAAGACAAGACCAAAATTAGAACCTTCTAAGTCTTGCACATTCATTTTCATTTAGATACCAAATGAACCAAAGAGCATCAAGAAAATTGAAGCAACTCTAATTGGCTTACATGTAATGATGAATACACATTCAAAAGCAATAAAGAGACTGCACTAATTGAATGCCAAAAACTATGGAATGAACTACAAACACGTATCCCACGGATAACATGAGTCGAAATATTAATACTTAAACCTGACTGGGCACTAACTACAAACACGTCAAGATAACATGAGTCTGTTTAGCACGTTCCTGGACGTGTCTGTTTTTGCGGAGGGAGGTCGTAAAGGAGTCATCTGGCTCCCGGAGGGTCGTTATGGGCGAGGGTAGGCTGGCGTCGATTTGCGGGTGAGCTGCGACTAATGTTGGCTCCGACTGAAGGGAAGAATGGGTCTTTGGAGTCTGAGACCTTTCCTCTGCCGAGGATGAAGACCATACAGACTGAGTCCTCCTGAGTAGATGCGCCTGCGAGATGTTCTCAGGGACGGTCTTTTGCGGAGGTGTTACAATCAAAGCTGTGCTCCGAGGTGATTAACAGGGGTTCGAAGGGGCGGTCTTCGCATTGCATGGATCTCTTCCCGGTGTCGCAGTGTTTTGAGATGGGGAACGGCGGAATTGAGCAGAGGCTCGCCGTGGATTGCTTTGAGCTGGAGAAGCCTTCTTCGCTGGCGGCTGGCTCTTCGAAGGAGATGAAGGGCAATTCGGTCAAACAATGGGTCAAACATCTCTTAGGGTTTATTCATTCAGAAATGGGCCGGATTCTTACTGGGCTGTTGGAAGGCTTTCTAGCAGGGATTGAAGGAATTCCCTTAAGGAAAAATATTAGGGCCGTTTTAAAAAGTCTGAAAGGCTATAAGGGCTTCCGTTTTGTGTTGCCCAAACCCACTTGGCGTCCTAAGCCTTCTTGTAAGGCGCAGTGGAAGGTCTGGACCAAGCCCCTCCATGGCAGGATGGTATCGCCGTTGGCTTCGATTCTAGCGGGCTCGCCCGACGTGTCCATAGAGTGGGTGGCTATAAGGGAGAAGAAGAAAATCAGGAAAACCAGTTATCGGACCGAGTACAAACCGAAATCAACCGGTAATCAGGACCCCGTTAACCGGAGTCCCAATTTCTCGTTTCGGTTGCCCAAAACCATGAATCGGGTACCATCCCCGGTTTTGGCCAAAAATCAAGAAACGGACCAGGTTGACATCTCTAGTTTTTTTTAAAAAAAAAAAATTTTTTTTAATATTTTTAGTTTTTTATTATTATTATTTTTTATAATTTTTCAGTTTTAATGAATTTTTTATTATTTGTTTTTTATTCCTACTTTTTCACAGTTCAAAACAGTACATTTTTTCCAAAACGGTACCGTTATGGGCAACAGCATCTGTGCAGTAGTTTTCATTACCGCATAGAAGCTGGATCCTTGTTATTGGGCCTCCATTGCTGATAGCGCCTGATGCAGGTGACGTGGTACGGTTTCCCATCAATCTGGCCGTGGTTGTATTTTAGCTTCTCCCTTGATGTTTGTTTAGCCCCATAATTGCTGACCCGCGTGAGCGTGAGATCCACGCGCATCGGCACTACCGTTACTCCCCACTGCACCTACCCTTTCCTCCTCCTTTGGCTGAACCCTTCCAACTAGTGTCCAAAGGAAGTGGACAAAGAAATGGCTGGCGGTGCCGCTGGGGGTTTTGTAAGCCGAGCATTCGATTCTATGCTCAAAGAATGTTCCGGCAAAAAGTATCCCGACCTCCAGAAGGCTATTCAGAGTTATTTAGGTTGGTCATTTTCATTTTTGATTCTCTCCCTAAAATCTCTTTCTCTTTCCCCTGCTATTCATATCTTAATTGCTACTTAGATGAAATACGCAAATTCAAATCTATATTCTAATTCGCCAGTTTGTCTATATATTTTATGTTTCTTCAGATAATACGAAAGGCGTCGATCAGACTCAGCATTCTGGTTCCACTGAGACCAATCAAGCAGCATATTTGCCTGGAGATGGCAGGTCTATTTTTCTACATCATTTTTGTAGTCTGCTGCTTTTCTTTCTTTCTTTCTGTTTCTATTTTTTTTTTTCTTTTCTTTTCGTTTCATAATCAGAACTTCATAAGACACTAAGCACATTGTTTCTTGGATTATGGATCGAGTAACGCTTCTTTAAATTCAACAGAAATGCGTTCTGTTTTCTTTTGTTAATCAGAACTTCATAAGACACTAAGCACATTTTTTCTTAGATTATGGATCGAGTAACGCTTCTTTAGATTAAACAGAAATGTATCAACGCCATCAGATAGAATTTAGTCATGATTTCCATCAATAGGTCCGAAAGATGGATTCTAATACTAAAATCGTTTCTGGTTTGTAGTTCCCTTGAAACCGACGGTGGAGCTGCAAGGACGGCAGCAGAACCTGCTAACTCACACTCGGTCCAACGTAGTACGGAGGAGGCAGACCATGTTGGCAGGCCCGTTGGAAGGAGTGGAACCATCACTACTGTCTTATCAAGTGCTGGGCACACCCTTGAAGGAGCACAGGCGGAGCTTGTTCTGAATCCACTTCGACTTGCATTTGAGACTAAGAACTTGAAAACCATAGAACCTGCTTTGGATTGTCTTCATGTATGTTCTTCGTTTCATTTTTGTTGTGTGATGTGAGGCCTTCATGAGTGCCACATAATAAATTTTACTTTGATATTGTTGTTTAATATGGGCATGAAACTTATTGCATATGATCATTCTGTGAGCACAGAAACTCATTGCATATGATCATCTAGAGGGAGATCCCGGTTTAGATGGTGGTAAAAATGTCACACTGTTTACAGAAATTCTGAACATGATTTGCAGTTGTGTTGACAATTCATCGCCTGATAGGTATGTGCTGTTACATATTGGTTACTCTTTCCCAATTAGGTTTCTTGCTTTGCCCGTTTATTTAAGGAACTATGTGCAGTACCATTCTGCAAGTGTTGAAGGTGCTTCTTACCTCCGTGGCATCCACAAAGTTCAGAGGTACGTCATTAGGGATAGAAATGGTGTTCTCTTTTCTTGTACTTTTATGTACAAATTGAGTCTGTTATTTGCTGCTTATGTATGTGTTGTCTATACGCTTTATTCATGTGGAAGAGTGGAATCAATCATGCTCTGGACTATGGTGCATCTTGAGATGTGGTGTAGGAGTTATAGTGTGCAAGGTGATGCTCCAATGGTGTGCTATGTTTCTTGTATGTACCCCTGGGTTTTGAATGGAATGAACTTCACTGTTTCTGAGATCAATCTAATTCTTGACTGGTGATGAGTTGAGTTATAGCTACCAATTTTCAGAGACGATGTTATGCTCTCGTGGACAGCATGTAGGCTTGATTAGGTTGTTGTTGCATTGGCTAGAGTAGTCAAGGCCATTGATTAGCTGCACATGGATGATTGAAATGATATACATATATGACATAAAAAATTGAAAAAAAAAAAAAAAAAAAAAAAGTGAAGTCTACTCTCCGTTCAGGAGTGTGCACTTTGAAGACATGATCTAATGGATTTAGGCTTTCATTATTATGGGTCAGTTGGTTGAGTGGGGTACCATGGGAGTAAATTTATTCACAAGGCGAGAGGCAACTACTTTTGTGATACCACCTATGCACTAGTCTTTTTCTCTCTCCTACTGATGATTTTTCTATCTATCTCACCTTTAAAACTTCTCAACCTGTGGCCTTAAAGAACATAATGCAGTTGAGACTAGGGAGTTTTTGATATAGGGTATGCGCCATTGTTTAACAAGTGCCCACAGGCCACAAGGAACACTTAATGCTATGCTTATATAATGTTCTTATATAATGTTAGTTATTATGTCTCACAGTTTCTTGTGTTAAAGGAGGACATGACTTAAAAATAGAAGTGGCATCCTAAGGACAATATATTTATATGCTGCCAGGGTTAAAAAGTAACTACTAGCTTTTGACATAATCTCTTATTGTACAACATATTGGAGAAGATTAGGGGAGAAAAAAAGGGATCATCACCACCCCTTATTTTCCTGCATAAATAGCGATTCATGCACATTCTAAAATTGGATTCTCTGCTTAAACTGAAGTGTGTGTTAATCATCATTTTGTTGATATTTGCAATCATCATATCATGCTTGCTATCATGATTTTAGTTCTCTTTATGTCTATGCTTGTGCAATTATGAACAGCCCAGTGGTTTGTTAATAATTATAACAACATATTGGGCTTGTGATTTGGGTTCTATTGAATCTACCCAATCAATTGCGATTACTGCTTAGTTGAGTTGAGTTGAGTAGGGTCCAATTGCTTACTATCATGCAAATATATAGCTTTTTGCCCATGACATGCAAATTTTCATTTTAGTTTGTTTCATCTTTTACTTTTATTTGTTTGTTTACAATTGACGACTTGTAATACTTGTCTCGAATGCAGTACATGGGGAACCTTTGCTGGGTGTTATCAGAGTGTGCTACAATATTGCTCTTAACAGGTACTTTTTGGATTTGTCTCATGGGTTTCTGAAAACAACATGATGCCATGCTTATGATTTGCATTTTGAATGTTTAGTAAGAGTCCTGTGAACCAAGCAACATCAAAGGCAATGTTGACACAAATGGTCAGCATCGTATTCAGGAGAATGGAGACTGAACCGGTGTGGAAACTAAATCCCTTAGTCCTAAATGTCTTTATCAATTCTCTTGCTTTAACTGTAAACTAGAATTTTTTCCCTCTTTGATTCAATATATGCTGGAAAGTTACTAATGTCTGACAGGGAATCCAGGATTGCGCTTCAGCTTGTTCTGCCAAAGAATCAAAGGCTGCTTCAGCAGAGAATTCAAACACAAAAGTTGAGGAAACTTCTTTGGTGGACCAAGACGAGAAAGGAATGACATTAGGGGAGGCGCTGACCCAGGTCAAAGACACGTCTCTTGCATCTGTTGAGGAACTCCATAATCTTGCTGGAGGTGTCGATATCAAGGTGCTTCTGTTTCTTTATTAATGCATTTTCTTCTATCCTCTGCATAGTTAGTCAAGCTCTTTGCTTTGCCACCACTTTATATATTCCCAAGCTTTCTGACATGGCTAATGCTGGGTGTTATGATTTACGGAACTTTCTTTTGCGTTTTATACTGTCCCTAACATTCCTACTATTATATGTTGTTATAGGGTTTGGAGGCAGTCCTTGACAAAGCTGTGCATCTTGAAGACGGTAAAAAGATAACTCGGTATGGACATCATATTATACTGTAGATTCCACTTTCAATATATATATATATTTTTTTATTTGGAAAGATAATTATATTTATTTTGGTTGCTCAAAACTGCAACTCTGAACTCTATTTAAGAGGGATTGACCTTGAGAGCATGAGCATTGTACAACGTGATGCTTTATTGGTATTCCGCACCCTTTGCAAGGTTGGTTTTCTCATCATGCTCTCCAAATTGTTGTTAAGAGTTTTGAGCCCCTGTATAATTCCTTGAAGTATAATATCTGCAGATGGGCATGAAGGAAGACAATGATGAAGTTACAACTAAGACAAGAATATTGTCTCTTGAGCTTCTGCAGGTTAATTATGTGGATTTATGTGTGTTTTTTGGTGCGTACTTTAATTGGTTGATAGAACTAACAGCGTAACACTAGATTGTTGTCCGACTTGGGGTGTCATTTAGATATTATTTATACATGAAATTTGGCAATCTGGAAGGCTAAGAGCCTTTTGAATTGTAATGAAAGCAGCATAGTGACCATAGTACAGTTGGTTTAGAAAAAAAGTGATGTCCATTAAACTATTGGCATTTACTGTATAAATTAGCCTGTGAATCTTTGATGAAATGTGGTGGAATCATTTGGCACCACTGAGTGGGGAACTTTTTCAATTTGCCTAATGTTGATTGCAATGCAGAAGTCTTGGCAAAAATTATGTAAGGGAGAATAACCTAAGAACAAACATTTTAAGATGGGACACATCTATTACTCTTTTTTCATTTATGAAATGAATTTTGTATGGTTGCTCCAGTTGAACAGATATGTTGAAGCTATAATACTTTCTCCCAAGTATGATGCTACTTATTCTTCAAGAAATGACATTTTTGTTAGATATGTATTATGTCATTGGATGATTTGTAATATTTATTATATTTTGATATTTCAGACGAGTGCAATTGGTAGCCTTTATCCTTCTAGTATACAGAGATGAAAGTAGTATACGTCATATGTAATTATCAAGCTGATATACATTTGGCCTCCTTAAGGACTTCTGTATCAGAGGTTGAATATGGTTTGAGTGTTTATTTAATTACTTTAATTTGTGATATGGTATTTCAGGGTTTGTTGGAAGGAGTTAGCTATTCTTTTACGAAGAACTTCCATTTTATTGACTCAGTGAAAGCATATCTTTCATATGCATTGCTCCGTGCTTCTGTTTCGCAATCTCCTGTAATATTTCAGGTTTACTTCATCAAATTTTTCTTCTTTTCTTTGTCTGATTTATCAGAATCTGCTATGAGAATTTCTTTTGCTACTTATCAAAAAAAAAAAAAAAAAAATTTCTTTTGCTGATTATACATTTCTTTCTTGGCAGTACGCAAGTGGAATTTTCTCAGTTCTTTTGTTGCGATTCAGGGAAAGTCTTAAAGTATGCATATTATCCTGACAGATTATTATAGAAGATTATTTCTGTGGTGATACTATTTGCTTTGATTTATTCCCTTTGTTTTAAATCTGTACCAATTGTTCTTTTCAGGCTGAAATTGGCATCTTCTTCCCCTTGGTAGTTCTGAGATCATTGGATGGCTTGGAATGTCCTGTTAATCAAAAACTAAGTGTTCTTCGGTACAATGTTCTTTCCAATTGGATGTTGCAATTACTATGCATATAAGCTTTAATTACATTAGTTCTTTCCCTTTGTAGTCTTATGATCAAGTGTGGTTTTGTAGGATGCTTGAGAAAGTATGCAAGGATTCTCAGATGCTTGTTGACGTATTCGTGAACTATGATTGTGATCTTGAGGCACCAAACTTATTTGAACGCATGGTATAATCTTACATACAGTCCCCGTAGTGACACTTAATAATGCATTTAGGTTCTATCCAAGATGCATTGTTATAGACTTAACTCATCTGCATTGTCTTCTGACATATCATACAGGTTACCGCTCTATCTAAACTAGCTCAAGGAACACAAAATGCAGATCCAAATTCAGTTAGTGTATCACATACAACTTCCATTAAAGGGTCATCACTTCAGGTAGGTTTATATGTTGCCTGCTTCCTAGAAATCAGCTATCTAATAGTGCTATCACTTTTTAGCAGAGGTTGCTGGTTGACCCTTCTCTCTTGACCTTTCCAGTGCCTTGTGAATGTACTTAAATCACTGGTTGATTGGGAGAAGTCACATAGAGAATCAGAAAATCAGACTAAAGGTAATCAGTCTTCTGAAGAAAAGGTTTCTGCTAAAGAATCTATTGAGATAAAAAACAGGGAAGACATCACCAGTAACTTTGAGAAGGCAAAGGCTCACAAATCTACAATGGAAGCTGCCATCTCTGAGGTAATTGATTATATTTAAGAGGACGCGTTAGTATGTAAGGTGCAAGTATTTTATAATGCAACTTTACCCTAAGAGCTTTAGCTGTAAGGCACCTCCTCCCCCAGTAAGAACAGGCTGGAGGTTCATGGCATAGATTTGTAATGTACTGGCAGTGTAACAACCAAAAGAATCATGTGGCTTTGACTTTTAGAATTTGTTTTGATCTGTCTTTATTTGCCTCTGGCTGTAGTCGGGGAATGACTAATAGTTTTAATCATCTTTCAGTTTAACAGGAAACCAGTTAAGGGCATAGAGTATCTGATATCTAATAAGTTGGTGGAGAATACACCTGCTTCTGTTGCCCAATTTCTGAGAAACGCTCACAGCTTGGACAAGGTGGATTTTTAAATCTAACACAAAGGAACTTTCATGCTGGAGCGAAAACTAGCATAAAAGTCAATCTATCCTGATTTGCATGGCTGTTTGTATTTCAGTTTCTTTTCAAGCCAAGCCCTTCTCGTTCAGTGTTGAAATAGGATTCTGTAACACTTTGATATTTCAGGCTATGATTGGCGATTATTTGGGTCAGCACGAAGAGTTTCCCCTTGCTGTGATGCATGCTTATGTAGATTCCATGAAGTTTTCAGGAATGAAGTTTGATAATGCAATCCGTGAATTTCTTAAAGGATTTCGACTTCCAGGGGAAGCTCAAAAGATAGATCGCATCATGGAAAAGTTTGCAGAACGGTATTGCGGGGTGTCTCTGCGTTGTGTGTGTGTGCTTTTGTGTGTGCATAAAGGTGAAAGAATTGTGTGATCATGTGCACACGTGATCATTTGTGTCAAAATGCCCTCCCTCGTTCCTACATTGTTGGTCCCTCACTTCTTTGTGGGATGTGTCTAAATGTGTGTCCTAAAAAATTTGTATCATTTTTTTCTGACTTTCCACTATTGACCCTACTTTTAAAAATTAAAAACAACAGAACTCCATATAGAAATTTAAAAGAAAATGTAGTTTGGGAAAGCAATGACTTTCTTGCATGTGAAAGCATTAAATTGTCCCCTTAAAAAGTTGGCCTTGTGGACAACCAACAAAATGGGGCAGAGGGAGTATTTGTCTATGCTGTTAATGAGGTGGAATCTTCTGTTTTGCGTCATAGACATGATACAGATCTTAGTCTTTATTTGTGTAAAAGTGCTTTTCAGAAAATCTTCTCATATCCAAACTTGGTTTAATGTCAAAGTGAAAGGAACAAACAAGAAGTCTGAGTTGACATATGGTACAAGAGTACGTCATGTATGTGAAATGTGAATTTGACCTGTTGTCATATACACATCATTAGTTGTCATATACTATTTTTTTTTTTTTTTTTTTTTGATGAATAAATTTCTTCCGCTGCTTAATTGTCTAATATACTAATAGTTGCAACATATAATAATATATGGTTCTTGTTATATTAAAGGTGGTATCTGGAACTTTTCTTATGAGCTAGCAGCTGCAGTTATTGTCTGTCTTATACGGTTGCCATTGTAGATCAGAATTGCTGCCCATCTATGTAGGATTGCAGCAATTTGCATGATCCTGGGGTTTAGTCTCTATTTTATGCTTACTGCTAGTGTTAGTGTAAGCTATGTGCTGGTGACTGATATTGCTATTCACCCAGAAAAAAAAAAAAAAAAAAAAAAAAAATTAATAGTGTTATTCCATGATTGGGTTGTAAATGATGGAAATAGAGAAACATAGTGAGTTTTCTTTTAAATTAGTACGTTGATCATGTAGAGTCGTATCTGTTTTGCAAAAGGAAAGTAAACTCCTAGTTTGAACGAAATATCATCTAGGCGTCTACCTTTTACAGATATCATATGCGCTTTTCTAATGCTGGCTAATGATTAAGGCTTGCATGTGTTGTGTGTCTGGCAGATATTGTGCAGACAATCCGAGTCTTTTTACAAATGCAGATACTGCATATGTTCTTGCATATGCAGTCATAATGCTGAATACTGATGCACA
Source organism: Corylus avellana (assembly GCF_965113065.1). Classification (NCBI taxonomy): domain Eukaryota; kingdom Viridiplantae; phylum Streptophyta; class Magnoliopsida; order Fagales; family Betulaceae; genus Corylus; species Corylus avellana. The sequence continues at coordinate 36,629 of NC_142498.1, forward strand.
TAACCCAATGGTGTGGCCTAAAATGTCCAAGTCAGATTTTATACGTATGAATGCCATGAATGATGCTGAAGAATGTGCCCCTTCAGAACTCCTGGAAGAGATCTATGATTCTATTATTAAACAGGAAATAAAAATGAAAGATGACTCAGCTGGTGTTGATAAAAGCAGCAGACAGAAGCCAGAAGGTGAAGAGAGAGGTGGCCTTGTCCGTATTCTTAATCTGGCTCTCCCAAGAAGAAAGTCATTGACAGATACCAAGTCTGAGAGTGAAGCTATTGTTAAGCAAACACAGGCTATATTTCGGAGTCAAGGAGTTAAAAGAGGCATTTTCTATACTTCACAGCAGATAGAACTTGTAAGGCCCATGGTTGAAGCTGTAGGATGGCCTTTGCTTGCTACTTTCTCTGTTACTATGGAGGAAGGAGAGAATAAGCCAAGGGTTGTCCTCTGTATGGAGGGATTTAAAGCTGGAATACACATCACACATGTTCTTGGGATGGATACCATGCGCTATGCTTTCTTAACATCTCTGGTCAGGTACATAATCTTTTTTTGCTCTCTCTCTCTCATATTTAATTTCTTTTTTTTGTTTATTTTTTTATGGGCAATCTGTTTGGCAAGTATGACCGCCTTTTTTTTAGTGGAAATGCAGTGTGAAATTTTAATCTTATGGGCATAAATTCTTGACTTGCTGATTGAGCTTTTTGATTTGTATCACAGATTTACTTTCTTGCATGCCCCTAAAGAAATGCGCAGTAAAAATGTGGAAGCATTGCGGACATTGCTGGCCCTTTGTGAGTCAGAGACTGACTCCCTCCAAGACACATGGAATGCAGTTTTGGAATGTGTTTCCCGACTTGAATTTATCACATCAACGCCTGCTATTTCTGCTACTGTCATGCATGGATCAAATCAGATCTCAAGAGATTCTCTTCTTCAATCCTTGCGAGAATTGGCTGGGAAGCCTGCTGAACAAGTATTTGTGAGTAGTGTTAAACTGCCCAGTGATTCTGTTGTGGAATTCTTCACTGCGCTCTGTGGTGTATCAGCTGAAGAACTAAAGCAAACTCCAGCTCGTGTTTTCAGCTTGCAAAAGCTTGTGGAGATCAGCTACTACAACATGGCTCGTATACGCATGGTATCTCTTCAATCTACCAAAAAACCAACTAAAATTGCATGTTCATATTGATAAGTGCTTATCTAATGGATAGTATTGTGGATGTTACTATGATTCATGAATTGGTTTTGTCCTTTAGTTGCTTCTGGCAAGGCACTATGATAGAATCAAGGCACACGCTTGATTCTATCTATGTAGATTTCTCAAAGTACTTTTCTTCAGAGGAGCCACATGTGCCATGTCCCAAAGAAAACTTGAGGACGAGTTTTTTTCAAGTGGGGGTGTCTGATGTAGGACGATATTTACCTTTATTTTCGATAAAAACGAAAATAAAGAAAATATCAAAAATAATATTGGAGCAGCGCCGCTTGATCAGAATTTTATCCATTCTCATACAATAAAAGTACAAAAGGAAAGATTGTTACGATTCTCGTTGATTGTCAATTTTATATTAGGATTTTATTTTATTTGATTAGAACTTTACTTCCTTTCCTTATTAGGATTAGGTTTACTATTGTTACTAGGATTAGCTTTACTATTGCTACTAGGATTATGTTTACTTTCTCTACAAGTATTTTTCTTCTATAAATGGGTTGCACCCCTTCCCGTGTAAATGGGTTGCGCCCCTCTGCGCTTTTGTTTTATATCACAATTACTTATCAAAAAAAAAAGTATTTTTCTTCTATAAATAGGCTAGCTTATTATGTAAAAAAAAAAAACTCATTGAATTCTTATCAAATCATAGAATTCTCTCTCAAATACTCTGCGGAGTTTTATCCTTCTTTTAGCATGCGGGCTTGTTTTTATCTTTTTTAGTAGAAGACGAAGACGCTTCTCCTTGCAGAATTAAAGATGCTGCTCTTTGATTAGTTACCTTAGTCTTCCGCTACATCATCAATTAAATAGAATCAAGTTCCTAACCCCCTACCCTTCTGAGGAAATAATGGAACTAATCTTGACCAACTAACTATATGGAATTTAAACTCATCTAACACCACCTCCTTCCAACCCATCAATGACAGCTTCTCCCTTCCCCTCCTTATGCTGATCACCCCCCTTAGCACCCATAAGCCAAGCTGCCTCGACACCCAAAGAGTCGAGGATTATTGGAGAAGCTAACCACGGCACAGTCTGGGAGGGACCACCAATGAGGTCTATTGCAATAGACATCAATGACCCAACCTCTCACCTCATTACATATATATAGTGAAATTAAGGTGCCCCTGAGTACACTGTTGGTATACAAGAGAAACCTAACTAGAAAAAGAAACACGAACAAGAAAGTCTGCATAGCTAATTGGCAAAGGGACAAGGTATGCTGCAGTCCAAATATAGAAAGAATGTAACAAAGAGGCTAAAATATCTTCCACTAAGCTCTCCAAATCCTCCAATTGCCTATTGTTTCTCTCCCTCCATATAGTCCAGAAGAGACAAAGAGGCACCATTTTCCGTACCACCACAGTCCTCAACCTTCCAAAGGACCACCAACACGCACACAAGTCTAAGACTCATCTAGGCATGACCCACGCCAATCCGAATCGGCTATAAAGAGAGCACTCCACAATACATGAGCAAGGTCACAATGAAGAAGTAAATGATCAACAGACTCCTCATCTCTCTTGCACATATATATCATATAAGACCAACTTGGAACAAATAAAACTTAACCTCTTTCGATACAAGGATTTTGTAAACATATCAGCTAACTGGTCTCTAAACTTCACGAATGCTATAAATATATCTCCACTTAGTATTTTATCTTGAATAAAATGACAATCAAGTCACTGGTAATATGAACCATTGCTCGATATTTTGCTTCCACACTTGATTGTGCTACTATTGTCTGGTTCTTACTTTTTCTAACTGACCAAATTACTGTCTAAGAATGTACAATGTTTTGTAGTAGATCGTCTGTCTGAGGGAGAGCTTGCCCAATCTACATCGGTAAAACCTTCTACCTAGAGTTGTTCATTTGGTCTATACAATATCCCAAGATCAAGAGCTCTTTTCAAATATCAAATAATACAAGTAGTTGCTTCCCAATGTGAAACCCTAGGAGCCTCCAGGAACTAACTAACAACACTAACTGCATATGAGAGATGTCTAGCTTGTGTCATTCACCAAACTAAGAAACATATCGAGGAAATGCAATGAGCTATTCAAGAGCACCATTTTCCCCCAAAACCACAACTCCTCAACATTTACAACAAAAGTCCCAATTAACACGATCATAAGCTTTTTCTAGATCCACCTTGCATATAACACCCGGCTCACTAGATCCTAATCTACTATCAAGGCCCTCATTAGCAATAAGAATAGGTTCTAGGATTTGCTTGCTTCTTATGAATGCATTTTGCGACTTACAAATGATCTTCTCAACCCTTGGTCAGGGTCATGGTCCTGTCCATGCTGTCTGAGGCAAGAGCTATTGACTAACTCGGGGTAGTGCAAGATTTTCCGTCTTTTAAGCAAAAAGGGAGAAGGGAGCTGAAGAATTTGGAATGCTCAATTAATTTTGATACTAGGGGTGCTAGTCCCAGCCGAGATAAAAGCAAGAAAGCTCGTGCTTTGCTATAATGTAGTCTTGGGTTTTGTGGGCTTTGGATTTCTGTTGTGGGGGTTTTGCGGGTTTTTCTTTGCTTTTGCTTCTTTTTTCTGTTTTGGTTTCCTTTTTGTATACTTCCTATATGCTTGGGGGTGCCTTACTTTTTTTATGATATTCCTTTGATTACCTCTCTCAAAAAAAAAAAAAAAAAAAAACCTTTGTAATTGAACCCTCCCCCCCCCCCCCCCCCCCCCCCCCCCAAAACACACACACTAGACTAATCGGGCGAAAGTCCTCAAGGTCGACAACCCCTTGAATCTTTGAAATGAGAGTAATAAACGAAGCATTAAGGCTCCTCTCAAACTTACCTCTAGCATGGAAGTCACAGAAAACCTTCATGATATCCACTTTTAAAATATCCCAACAAACTTGGAAGAACGCCATAAAGAAAACTGTTAGGGCTTGGCACCTTGTCACCATTCATAGCTTTCACTACCTTCCTCACCTACTCTTCCTCAAAATCTCTCTCCAACCAACTAGCCTCCGTCTCCTCAATGGAATCAAAGGGAAGGCCATCCACCAATCCAACAGCCTTGGTCTGTATATAACTTTTGATAAAACTAGACAATGTGTTTGCTGAACTCTGCCCAGTTAATAAAAAGCCTACTGCCAATCAAAAATGAGTCAATGGAGTTCTTCCTTCTATTGGAGTTGGCTATTGTGTGAAAAAATTTAGTACACTTATTGCCCTCCCTTAACCAGAACACCCTAGATTTTGCCTCAAACTCGCCTCCTCCATGAGAGTAGATCTCTAACTCACTAACAACTTCTGCCTTCATTTTCTCCTCAACGCGTAAAGCCTTTTCTTCTTCAAGGACATCAAAAACACGTAACTCTTCTAGTAGGATCTTCTTCTTCCTATCTACATTGCTAAACATATATTTACATCTCTTCAAATCAGTTTTCAAAGCCTTGAACTTGCTAGCTAAAACGAAGCTCGGATTGCCTTAGAAATGATAATAGTCCCACTAGTGTTTCACCTTGTCCATAAAACTGTCAGGCTTTAGCCACATGTTTTTAAATTTGAAAGACCTACTCCCCTTAGAGCATCACCATTGGGAAATGATTCGAACAAAGCTTAAGTATGAAGACAAGGAAGGTGGGTGGTGCATGAAGGAGGTTTCAGGTTCCCATGGTGTGGGCCTTTGGAAGCACATTCGTCAAGGGTGGAATTTTTTTGCCAAAGGGATCCGGTTCGAGGTGGGGGAGGGTTCGAAAGTTCGCTTTTGGCATGATGTTTGGTGTGGGGAGAATTCCTTGAAGCAAGCTTTCCCGTCCTTATTTAGTATTGTCAGACATAAAGAAGCTTGGGTGAAGGATAATTTTACTTGGAGGAGTGGGAGAGTTGAATGGAATGTTATTTTTGTTAGGCCCGTTCAAGATTGGGAGCTGGATTTGGTTTCTCCTTTCTTTGATCGGTTGTATTCTTGCAAGATTTCCATAGGAGTGGCAGATCGTATGTGCTGGATTTCGTCCAAGAAAGGAAAGTTTGAGGTTAAGTCGCTCTACAAGGCTTTGTCCCACTCCTATCAAGAGGTGTTTCCTTGGAAGAGCATTTGGCGAACTAAGGCTCCTTTGAGAGTGGCTTTTTTTGGGTGGACAGCAGCTCTAGGCAAAATCTTGACTCATGATAATTTGCGTAAGAGGAACATAGTCGTTATGGAGTGGTGTTGTATGTGCAAGAAGTCCGGAGAGACAGTCGATCATCTTCTTCTCCACTGTGAGCTCGCGAGTGTTCTTTGGCAGTCGATCTTTATTCGGTTTGGCTTGCATTGGGTCATGCCTTGCAGGGTGAGGGACTTGTTCGATAGTTGGTGGTCGGGAGGACGATCCCGAAGCACAGTTGTGTGGAAGATGATCCCTTTGTGTCTTATGTGGTGTATATGGATTGAAAGAAATGCTAGATGTTTTGAAAATTCCACTAGGACTATAGAGGAATTGACCCATTTTTCTTCTTTACTCTTTACTCTTGGACGGCCGCTTGGCTAGCTCCATTAGAGATTAGTTTTTCTGATTTTCTCTTTCATTTCTCTCCCTCTTAGGCGCTCTTTTTTATACTTCCCGTGTAAATGGGTTGCGCCCCTCTGCGCTTTTGTTTTATATCACAATTACTTATCAAAAAAAAAAAAACAAAGTCAATGGAGCCTCTTCTAGGAAACACCGAGAAACAAGCTTCCCACGCCGAAAGAGAGAAGGAATCTATCAATTCTGGACGAAGCAAGAAGGTCCCAATTAATCAACCAAGTTAAAGTACCGCCACCAAGAGGTAAGTCCATCAATCCCTGATCAAAAATGAAGTCAGAGAACTCCATCATAGTAGAGCATAAGCAAGCCTCACCCAACCTTTCACTAGGGAAATGAGTAACACAAAAATCACCCCCAATATACCAAGGCAAGTTCCACCAACTGAGCAAACTAGCCAACTCATCCCAAAGAAACCTTCTATCCCTATTAGAATTACGGCCATAAACACCCGCAAAAGCCCAGGTGGAATGATCTTCAACATTTCTGAAGGTTATAGCCAAGGTGCATTCCCCCATAGTCTCGTCTATCTTCTCGTCCACCCTTTTATCCCACATAATCAAAATACCACCTGAAGCCCCAGTGGAATCCAAGCAACACCAGTCTATATAATGACACCCCCATAAACTGTACACAACACTACAAGACATGATTTCAAGCTTAGTTTCTTGAAAACAAACAATATCTGCCTTACATCCTCTGAGCAAATTCCTCACCCTCAAATATTTCTTCCCCCTATTCAACCCTCTCACTTTCCAGGAGAATAACCTAGGCTTCAAAAAAACACTGAAAAACCCTTATCCTTGCCTTTTCCACGGCTTGAACTCTCACCTCTAGCATCATACTTGATGGAGCACTCCAAATTTCTTATATCATTACTACCTTTCATACCAAGTTTAGAGAGAGAAGCCAATTCCTCTAGACAATGTTGATCTTCAATAACTGTCAAAAGAGCCATAAGTTGCTCCTCATAACCCACACCTATCCCCATGATCTGATGGATCTCCTTCACACATTGTAAAATCCAATTTGAGTGACTAGAATTGCCCAACGCAATATGGAGCTAGGTACACAGAGGAGAATAGAGGACCTCTACAACCTCACCATCACCACCCTCATCCATCCCATCCAAGAGACACAAAGCAACATCTTTCCCTTTCTCTACCTTTTGTTGTTCACCCCCCTTAGCATTTGAAACCAATTCTAAAGACTACACAAAGCAAGTGATGGGGGGAGAAGCCTCATCAAAAGGAAAGGCATCTTTGATCTCATCTCCTTGCCTACCCAGACTAGGAAAAATTCAGGAATTGTGTAGAAAAGCTCTCCAACCACGACATCAACGGTAGGGTGAGAGAGGACCAAAGCTCTTGGGCAAGGTTGCGCTAATATCTTCGCGGAGTTCTGGGAGCGAACCAAATTTGCCAGTGAATTCTAAGAGTGAGCCAGAACTACTGTCGAATACTTGAAAGGATCCCCAGCAAGATCAAAGACGTTTACTAGCCTCGACGAGAGCTAGGAAGGGCCACCGGTGGATTCTACTTCCGATAAAGATAACTTTGACCCAGCCAGAACAAACTCATCAGAGTACCAGTGGTATCTAGAAATCGAGCCCATAACCAAACCCATGTTTGCCATGTCTGGGACCCTCGAAGACGATGGAAGCTAAACCGACAAGTTTTGAGAAGCTCGCATAGCTACAAAAACTGCCGACGAGGTCACTAGAAAGTCACCAGCTAGGGTGGCGGAGCTCAAACAGCCACCGCCCACAAAAGATCCCATTTTGGTTATAGAACATGGGTCTGAGCCCTGTTTAGGAACCCTCTTGACATTGGGCTTGCACGGTTGGATGAGGCCTTTCCTAGCCCACAACTTCACGACTTTCTTAAGTAATAGTGGGCTCTAGCAAAAAAGTTTTTAGAGGAAGCTTCTAGGTAGAACCGTTGGGCTTACAATGGACCTTAGAAACTAGCCCATAAGACTCCAGCCCTTCAATCACACGCTAAAGTGCCCGGTCAACCTCCACTTTCATTTTTTCTAGTTTACCTCTCAAAGCAACCTGCAATTAGCCACGACATCCTTCCTCTTTTCTTTCTGAAAGTTCACATCACCCTTTAAAACACAAAATGGGAAAGAGGCTGAGCCTCAAGCCTTGAAGCCTGATTTAGCCAGTTTAATTTCAACCCCGAACAACTTCAAAGCATAAGAAAAGGCAGAGTAAATTACAGAGTTGATCAAGATTAGCCTCACAAGTGATCAACATTATCTGCGAATAAGTAACTCGTCATTATCCCTATATCCCACCAAAAATCATGATAAAAGCCCTCTATCTTGGTCTACGATCAGGCCGAAAGGGGTGCGGAATGAGCGGACGACATTCTACTAAGTGCTTCCATAACAACAAACAATAGATAGGATAAAGGACCCCCTATCTCAAACCTTGCAAACTATCAAAAAGCCGGAAGGAGTTCCATTAATCAAAACAAAGAATCGCATTGTAGAGATGCAACTAGCGATCCAACCACGCCATCTCTCCCCGAAACCACATCTACTCAATAGATATAACAAGAATTTCCAATTCACATGGTCGTAAGCCTTCTCGAAGTCTAATTTAGAGAGCATCCCAGGGACTCTTGATATAATTCTACTATCAAGACATTGAGTCTTTAAAATTACTGGGTCTAAAATGTGTCTACCTCTAATAAAAGTATTCTGAAACCTGGACAATTTAAGAGTAAATACATAAAATACCGAAAGTTAGGACTGTATCGAGATCAACCCTCCCACAAACCTTCACCCATTTGGTCTTTGTGACTTACTATGTCGTTTGTCCTTAATGTTCTCTGCAAAAGCTCTCAATATCTGTATTTTACATCTGTGTAACATTAATTTTGATGATTTTTGACATAAAATTCTACCATCGATATGGGAATTCTTCTGTTAGTAAATACTTTTGCTAGAAATTAAGCAACGGACTCATGTTTGAATAAGTAAGGCTGGGATGCCGAGTAGTCTCATGGATTTTGACTTGGTTTTCTCATTTTATCATGATTTTTGCTCTCTATATATTCAATATATTCCTCATATTTGAATCCCCTCGCTCTCCCTCTTTAATTTCTGATATACAGGTCTCTAGTGATTGATCTAGGTAAACTGCTTTGTTTTTTGTGCCATCCCTTCCCCCACCCCCAAAATAGAAAGCTAGTTGTCTGATTTCCATCATTTAGTTATAAATTGCCTTTTTGCCTGATTGCTGTAGCCAGATATTTGAAAATTTTCAAATGATGATAAACATCCACTGTTTAATTCCATGAAGTGATAAAATGTTGACACTCCTGTGAATCACTGAACTTTGATCTAAAAACTTCTGATTTCTCTTCCAGGTTTGGGCTAGAATATGGTCTGTTCTAGCAAATCACTTTATTTCAGCTGGAAGCCATCATGATGAGAAAATATCTATGTATGCCATAGATTCTTTGAGGCAGCTTGGTATGAAGTATTTAGAGCGTGCTGAACTTGCCAATTTCACTTTCCAGAATGACATTCTGAAACCATTTGTTATTCTTATGCGAAATACTCGAAGTGAATCTATAAGAGGCCTAATCGTCGACTGCATTGTTCAAGTATGTCTACTTAATTAGCTTTCCTTAACACTTATTAAGAATCGAAATCTGAACTGTCAGTATCTATAATGTTGTTGGGCATTTTTGTTAGAAGTTAATTTTTGGTGTCTACTGCAGATGATAAAGTCTAAAGTTGGCAGCATAAAGTCTGGATGGCGAAGTGTTTTTATGATTTTCACAGCTGCTGCAGATGATGACTTGGAATCAATTGTTGAAAGTGCATTTGAAAATGTTGAACAGGGTAAGAACCACGCTTCTCCTTCTTCTTGCATTAGTAGTTGCTGTTATATATTAATTTTATTTTTCTTATTGGAAACTTCAGTATATTTAACACCAAGCATATTTGCAGTTATCTTGGAACACTTTGATCAAGTAGTTGGAGATTGTTTTATGGACTGCGTCAACTGTCTTATCAGGTTTGCCAATAATAAAAGTTCGCACCGTATAAGTTTGAAGGCTATTGCACTCCTGCGTATATGTGAGGATCGCCTGGCAGAGGTTTGTAAATTAGTCTGCAGTTTTGTTGAGCATATCGTGAATTTTTTAATGGGAAATCTATTGGATAGATAGAGATGAATATTGGAAGTTCTACTTGTGTCAAGATGCACAGCTAAACTATATATATATATATATATATATATATATATAAGTAATCAAAATATCATTAAAAGTGTAAGGCGCTCCAAGTACATAGGAAGTATATAAGAGAAAGCACCTAGCTAGAATGAGAGAAAAAAAAAAATCATGAAAACTAAGCATCAAAGGAGATACAAATGCAGCTGTTCAAAGATAAAGAGTAGAGAAAAAAAAATTAAGCTCTTCTAACATCTTTTTTTTTTTGATAAGTAAAAAGATGTATAAAAGAGCGCAGAGTGGCGCAACCCTAGTACACAGGGAGTATACAAGAGAGCGACTAAGAGGAAGAAAAAGAAGAAGAAAACATAATAAGAAAGTCAGGGAAGCTCTTCCAACATCTTCTCACGCCTCAAAACTTCTATCATTCATTTCCCTCCAAAGAAACCACAAAAGGCAAGAAGGAGCCATCACAAAATTATATAATTATCACACTTTAATTTTGTTTCTTTCCTTAGGTACAGCTTGTTACATATCGTCAAAATTTATATCATTCATTTTCCTCCAAAGAAACAACAAAAGGCAAGAAGGCGCCATCACAGAAGTATATAATCATCACACTTTAATTTAGTTTCTTTCCTTCGGTACAGCTTGTTACATATCCTTAATGATTCATATGCCATTATAGAGCTTGGTGAAGTATACTCTATTTTTCCATAAGAGATTCTCATTCCGAAAGTCAAACTCGTTAAAGGCCTATGTTTTGGAATAGAAAATAGAAGTAGTAAGCAAGGTTATATTAGCATAGATGTGGCAGAAAATATGGTGAACGGGGTAGAAGTAAAATGATTTTGGCTATAGTGAACAGAGGTCTTTTATCAGGCTTTTCAGTGGGATCTAGGAATGATGTTGATTTCAACATTTCCCACCTTTTGTTTGCAAGTGCTATTTTGAGTTTTTGCAGGGCGAGTCCAAATCATCTTCGTAACTTGCTTTGCTTGTTCTTATGCTTTGAAATGGTTTCAGATTTGAGGATTAATCTAGCTAAATGGAAGTTGATCCCATTGTCAATGTCAATAATGTTGAAGGCCTGGCTAGTATCTTGGGTTGCAAGATAGAGAGCTGCCTTAAATCTTAATTTGCTTAGTTTGCTTGATTTTCTCAATTGTTATCTATTTCTAGCTAGGTGTTTTTCTTATATACTTCCTGTGTATTTGAGTGACGCCTTTTGCTGCTCTTAATGATATTTTGTTTACTTATTATTAAATGAAAATAGTAGTGTGAGGAGGGTATGTGGAGAAGCCAAAGCATATGTCAAATCAGAGTGAAACATGCAAGAAAGCTTGTGTAGCATGAATTATTTTTGATAAATCATAATGCATTAAAGAGCGCAGAGGGGCACAACTCAAGTATATAAGGGGTATACAAGAGAGCGACTAACTAGGGGAGAAGAAAGAAGAGAACATAAAGAGAAAATCAGGAAAATTGATCACTAAATGAGCAAGCCAGCCTGCAATCCATGTGAAAAGCGTGTACAAAAAGAAATGAACAAAGTCCTCAAGGTTCCTCGACAAATCCTCGAAGCATCTCACATTCCTTTCCTTCCAAAGGCACCATAAAAGACAAAGGGGAGCCATCTTCCATACCACGGCACTACGGGTTCTACCGCCCAACCACCAACTAGCAAACATCTCTTTGATGCTTCTAGGCATAACCCAACTCATGTTGAAACGAGAGAAGATAACTTTCCACAACTTGTGTGCAACCCCACTATGAAGAAAGAGATGATCCACAGACTCCCCATCCGATTCACACATACAGCATCAATTAATCACAACAATACCTCTCTTCCGAACATTATCCAACGTGAGAGATTTCCCAAGGGCTGCCAACCACGCAAAAAATGCCACTCTCGAAGGGGCCTTGGTGCGCCAAATACTTTTCCACGGGAAGTGGTTAGACTCTTTAAAGGCAAGCATCCTATAGAAAGAGCGTACCTCAAACTTCCCTTTTGTTGAAGGGATCCACCACATCCGGTCCTCCCCTTCCCCACAAATCGATAACGAATACAAGAGCGAGAAGAAAGAGGCTAAGACCATCTCCTCCCAATCATGAATTCTACGAGTAAAAGTAACATTCCAGTGAACCATCCCATTTACACACTCCCGGATATCCGCAATGGAAGCATCCTTGTTGCTAGCAATATTAAAAAGGCCCGAAAAGGCATCCTTGAGGGACATCTCGCCACACCATAAAGCCTCCCAAAATTTGACTTTCTCCCCAGAACCAGGATCCAATCTGAAATGGCACCGAAACAACCTCCAACCCCTACAAATGTGTTTCCATAACCCCACACCATGCGTTCCACGAGGAACTTTAGAACACCAACCACCCCAATACACCCCATATTTTGCCACCAAGATACTTCTCCACCAAGCTTCTTCCTCATTTGCAAATCTCCATAACCATTTCCCCAAGAGAGCTTGATTCAAAAGACGCAAGCTCCGAATCCCTAGACCACCCTCAACAATCGGAGAATAAACCTCGTGCCAATTGACCAAATGGAACTTAGGCTCGTCCTTGACCCCCACCCCCCCCCCCCCCCCCAACCATAAAAAATCCCGTTTAATCTTCTCAATGTGATTCGCCACGGAAACTAGGATGGGGAAAAGAGACAAAAGATAGGTGGAAAGATTGGATAAGGTGCTCTTGATGAGAGTGAGTCTCACCCCCGTGGACAAATATGAGCGCTTCCAAAGGGCCAACCTTCTAGCAATTTTCTCCAACATGTCATCCCAAATAGCCAAAAGCTTGAACGAAGCCCCTAGCGGAAGACCCAGATACTTCAATGGCAAAGAACTAGTGCCACAACCCAAAATACTAGCCAACTCGCCCGTCTCAACCGAACCTCCAACTGGGACCAAAACAGATTTGGCCCAATTAACTTTTAACCCTGAGACCGCCTCGAAACCAATAATGAGGGCTTTAATAAATCTAACATGTTCAGGAGCTGCCCCACAAAAGACCAGCGTATCATTAGCAAAAAGAAGATGAGAAACAGTAACCCGCTCAGTCTCTCTGGCACCCACATAGAAGCCATTGATGAAACCCCTACTAATAGAAGCATTAATCATCCTACTGAATGCTTCCATGACCATAATGAACAAAAAAGGCGAGAGGGGGTCACCTTGTCTAACCCCACGCGAACACTCAAAGAAACTGGAGGGAGAGCCATTAATCAACACCGAAAACCGCACCGATGAGATACAATGTTCAAACCATGAGCACCATTTCTCATCAAAGCCGCACCTTTTTAATAAGTAGAGTAAAAACTTCCAGTTCATGTGATCATAAGCCTTCTCCATATCCAACTTACACTAGAGACCGAGATCCCCAGATCTGAGACGGCTGTCCAGGCATTCATTGGCAATAAGCACCGAATCCAAAATATGTCTACCTTTGACGAAAGCGTTCTGTGGGTTAGAAATGACCCGATTCATGACTCCCCCTCCTATTGGCTAAAACCTTCGCAATAATCTTATAAATCCCCCCCCCCCCCCCCCCCAACACACAAGGCTAATAGGGCGGAAGTCCTTCAAATCGGAAGACCCATGCGACTTCGGAATAAGAGCAATAAACGTAGCATTGAGACTTTTTTCAAATTTACCTCGAGCATAGAACTCCGCAAAAACAGCCATGATGTCCTTTTTGATCACCTCTCAGCAATTCTGGAAGAAAGCCATAGAAAAACCATCCGGGCCTGGAGCCTTGTCCCTATCCATTTTTTTAACCACTTCCCACACCTCCCTTTCCTCGAAAGGAACTTTCAAACTAGAAGACTCATCCACCTCCAACACATCGAAATGAAGATTATCCAACCTCGGTCTCCAACTAAGAGTCTCTGTGAAGAGCGCCTCATAAAAGCGAGTGATGTGATTACTAATAGCCTCTTGATCAGAAGTAGTAGTGCCATGAATGTTCAGAGACTTAATATAATTCTATCTTCAATTAAAGGGATCCACCACATCCGGTCCTCCCCTTCCCCACAAATCGATAACGAATACAAGCGTGAGAAGAAAGAGGTGACTTGATATAATTTTGTCTTCGGTTGAAGGGATCCACCACATCCGGTCCTCCCCTTCCCTACAAATCGATAACGAATACAAGAGCGAGAAGAAAAAGGCTAAGGCCATCTCCTCCCAATCATGAATACTACGAGTAAAAGTAAAAAATGGAAGTTTGAGGTACGCTCCTCCTATAGGATGCTTGCCTTTAAGGAGCCTAACCACTTCCCGTGGAAAAGCAGTTGGCACACTAAGGCTCCTTTGAGAGTGGCGTTTTTCGCGTAGTCAGCCGCCCTTAGGAAATCTCTCACATTGGATAATGTTTGGAAGAGAGGTATTGTTGTGATTAATCGATGTTGTATGTGTGAGGCGGATGGGGAGTCTGTGGATCATCTCTTTCTTCATTGTGGGGTCGCGCGCAAGTTGTGGGATGTTATCTTCTCTCGCTTTAACATGAGTAAGGTTATGCCTAGAAGCGTCAAGGAGATGTTTGCTAGTTGGTGGGTGGGCGGTAGAACCAGTAGTGCCGTGGTATGGAAGATGGCTCCTCCCCTTTGTCTTCCATGGTGTTTTTGGAAGGAAAGGAATGCGAGATGCTTCGAGGACTTGTCCAGGAACCTTGAGGACCTTGTTCATTTCTTTTTGTACACACTTTTCACATGAACTGCAGGCTGGCTTGCTCTTTTAGTGATCAATTTTCCTGATTTTCTCTTTATGTTCTTTTCTTCTTTCTCCCCTATTTAGTAGCTCTCTTGTATACTCCCTATATACTTGGGTTGTGTCCCTCTGCGCTCTTTAATGCATTATTACTTGTCAAAAATATAATTCTGTCTTCGGTTGGCATTAGCAATTCGACGGAAGAATTTTGTACACTTCTCACCCTCTTTCAACCAACGAATCCTAGATTTTTGCCTCCAACTAATTTCTTCTTGAAGGAGGGAGAATTCTAACTCACTTGCGAGCACCCTTTTCCTCTCGATCTCTTTCGTGGATAAACCTCTCTCTTCCTCCACCCTGTCCAGAGCTTTAAGATCTTCCATACGAGCCTTAATACAAACCCCCACGTTGCCAAAATCTTGAGCATTCCATCTCCTAATATCCTACTTTAGAGCTTGCATCTTTTTAGAAAGAATGAAACTCGGTGTACCCTGAAAATGATACGAGTCCCACCAGCTGCACACTTTATCGAGAAAACCCTCCACTTTGAGCTACATATTCTCAAATTTGAATGGCCTTTTGCCTCCCGAATGAGAATTGCAGTCCAAAATAATAGGGGCATGATTGGAGCAAACCCGATACATCCTCTTTTGACGCAAGTCCGGGTGGCGGGCTTCCCAATCCGGGGAGACAAGAAACCGGCCAAGCCTAGACCAAGAATTATTATTTGACCAAGTAGAAATCCCCCCCACTAAGGGAAGGTCCATGAGACCTTGCTCCGAGATTAACTCACCAAAATCCCTCATTGCCGACCGCGAATGAGCTCCCCTCAACCTTTCACTAGGACATTGAAATCCCCACCGATACACCACGGCACGTCCTAGCAGCTCATGACCCCTGCCAGCTCCTCCTAAAGAAAACACCTAGCATTTACTCTATTAGGACCATACACCCCCGCAAACGCCCACACAAAGCCATCCTCAACATTCTTGAAAGAGCAAGCTGCCACATAACTTCCCAACACTACATCTACCTTCTCAACAGCCCTCTTGTCCCACATGAGCAAAATACCCCCGAAGCCCCAATGGAAGGAACATAGCACCACTCCACATACAGGCAACCTCATATGCTCCTCACTAAATTATACGAAATAAAATCCATCTTCGTCTCTTGGAAACAAACAACATTTGCCTTCCAACTTCTAAGCAAATTCCTAACCCTCAACCTCTTATCCCTCTCATTCAATCCTCTCACATTCCATGAAAGAATCTTGAGCTTCATGATTTAACTCAATTGGCCCTCCCCTTGTTCCTGTCCCTTGACGAATACTCGAAAAAATTAACAGAAGACTGCAAATTAAAAAGCTCCCTCTTACCTTTTTTAACTGGAGGAGTACACTCTTCCCTTTCCAATTCATTGCCTTTGTTGTCAGCCATAAGTACCCCAATGGTCTCCTCAAGCTTTCCTTCTTCTCCATCACAAGATAGGCCAACTTCCTTGCATGCCTCAACGATAAAGACCCTCTCCTGCTCCTCCAACGGCTTCTCATGTAGAGAGTCTGGGACAAAAGACTCCTGGGAAATAGAAGCCTCCACTGCTATAGAAACTCCACCCAAATTATCAACCTGTGACGTGCAAATCCCTGGCTCGTTACCCAAAATGCCCAACACAGAAACACCTAGAGCCTGTTCAATGGGGTTGCTCCCCAAAGAATCTTTCCTCCCGAACTCTTCACAGTCACCGGCAGCAGACCCAGAGAAAATTGGTGACACCCACTTACCAGGCTTCCTACCCAGAATCCCCGGAGCAGAAACGCTCGAGCCCCCCTTAGGAGAACTCTGGTCGGCAAGACTGAGAAGAGGCTCCTGCGCCTTAACCGGGGAACCTGGTGCTTGATCGCTTAACTCCATCGTCGACGTACCCTTGATCATGGAGCCCACCATCGAAACATCTCCCAGAGCACCATCCCTTGCCGGAATCTTCCACGCCGCCCCCTCACTGGACGAAACTTCCTTTGTCGGCACCTCTGCCGGAGATGTAGAGACGATCTGCGCGACAGAACCGACGTGGGCCTCCCTGGCGCAGGACAACAACCTAGCATCGGGACTTACACAGTTACCGGCGACATCTTTTTTTTTTGATAAGTAATGATGATATAAAAGAGCGCAAAGGGGCACAACCCATATACACGGGAAGTATAAGCAGAGAGCGCCTAGGAGGGAGAGAAATGAAAAAGAAAATCAGAGAAACTAATCACTAAAGGAGCTAGCCAAGCGGCCATCCAAGAGTAAAGAGTAAAGAAAAAGAAATGAGTCAATTCCTCTATGGTCCTAGTGGAATTTTCAAAACATCTAGCATTTCGTTCATTCCAAATACACCACATAAGACACAGAGGGATCATCTTCCAAACAACCGCGCTTCGAGAACGACCTCCCGACCACCAGCTAGCAAACAAGGCCCTCACCCGGCAAGGCATGACCCAATGCAAACCCAAACCGCTGAAAAATCATGTGCAAAAGAGCCCTTGCAAGCTCACAGTGGAGAAGAAGATGATCGGCTGACTCTCCGATCTTCTTGCACATACAACACCACTCTACTACCACTATGTTCCTCTTACGCAGCGTATCATGAGTCAAAATTTTGCCTAGGGCCGCAGTCCAACCGAAAAAAGC
Organism: Corylus avellana; assembly: GCF_965113065.1. NCBI lineage: Eukaryota > Viridiplantae > Streptophyta > Magnoliopsida > Fagales > Betulaceae > Corylus > Corylus avellana. The sequence goes on from NC_142498.1 coordinate 53,959, forward strand.
CACCCGCTGAGGCGCCTTAGTACGCCAGATGCTCTTCCAAGGAAACTTCTCTTGATTAGAAATGGACAAGGCCTTATAAAGTTACCGGCGACATCTACCGGAGCATTTGGGCCTCCCATCGAACAGTCCAGCGCACTAACCGGCTTCGGTCCTATGTCCGATACCTCCCCTTTCTCCACGGGCCGAGTAACCTTTCTCCTAAAATACATGTTGACCGGTTGAGAGCCCTTACCATGCTTGGGCCGTCCCCTAATAACCTTCTTGGGCTAGGCCACTCCTTGCTTATGTTTGTCACCTCCTGCCAGCCCACAGTCACTGGAATTAAGGACTTGTGCGAACCCCCCTCCTGTACAGTAGAAAGCTGGACTTGCTTATCCTTCTCTGCAGAGGCCTCTTTCAACCACCTTGGCACCCTGGCTATTGGCTCAACGTAAGCATTGAAACAGTCCTCTGCCAGCTGTAGCGATAACCCCAAAACTTCCGCATAACTCCTCCTTCCTGCCACTTCATAATTCTTATTAACTTCCCTGACCTCCCTAGACTCACACAGAGAAGACTTAGCCAGACGCACCTCCGAAATGAAACGTTTCCATCCTTGCCCATAACGTCTTTCTGGTATAATAATCGAGCCACTCCTATGCCTACTATCATATTCTTCTACCGTCAGGAACCGCCCATGTCTGTTGGAGCATTTCTGTGCAATTATCCATGGATACCCTGCTCTGGATTGGTCCCAAAAAACCTCAGTAGATTCCACTGCCACCAAGTCCTCTATAATGCGCGCCAACCACACCAACTCATCCTTCTGCAAAAAGATGGTTTTTTGTTTCCTATTACTTCTTTCAAAAATCCTCACCCCTGAAGCCCCACTCTTAATCAGTAACTCAAAAGCTTTGGACTCCACCAACCACCTTCTCGAAACAGCCATAACGTTAACCAAACAGCTAACAAGCTGTTTGGTTGTACAAATTTCTAACTGCTTTGAATCTTTCATAGCAAACTAATTGCTAGTTAGTAAAATGTATACCTGTATATATCCACTAGCAGCATGTGAGACATGAAAAATGCTTTATCAATATGAAAGATGTGTTCTAAATTCTATTACAGGCGTGAAGCTCTATTTTTGCATGTATAACTGTTAAGGAAACATAGAGATTCCAAAATTCACACTTCTCATTCATACACTAGTATTTGTAGAAGTAAATATAATGTTCTAGATTTAGGACACTTCATAGGAACACCTCATTACCTTCTAGAATCAGGACACTTTGTCCCTCCCTCTTAACACTCCCTTTAAAGTTGGAGCTTATATATCTAGCGCAGCTTGTAACAAATGAACTCTTATTGACATAAAGACTTTGTAAACATTCATCTGCATCCTGGCATACTATCAAATTGGTTGAAAATTGAAGAATGGGTCAAAACACCACGAAACTGGCTGTAGAACCACTAAATCAGTCAAAAAGAACTGGGCGCAATAACACTTGATCGCTGAAATATCACCAAACCGGACAAAGACTATATGAACCAGCTGAAATATCATCAAACCGACCAAAAACCAAGCTGGACCGACCCAAAACACAACATAGCAGGCCAAAAACATCTGAACCAACCAAAATCTACTTGTATCAGCTTAAACACAACTAAAACAGAAAAATGGTCGGGAAATACCTACACCAGTCAAAACTCGCCAGGAAATACCAATATTGGCTGAAACTCGCAGGAAAATACCAACTCAGTTGAAACTTGCCGGAAAATACCAACACCGATTGAGATTCGCTAGAAAGCACTAACGTCGGCTGAAACGTCACGGGTAAAAATCAACGCCAGTCAAAATTGGCCTATGAACACCAACATTGGTCAATTCGCTGGATCACACCAATGCTGGCTGAAATGTTGTTGGAAAACTTCAACATTGGCCAAAACATGATTTTATCGAGTTGACCCTATTAGAATTTGGGTTGGTCTGATTTTAAGAATCAATCGGGTTATGGGTTGTGCCCAACTTGACTTGACTAGATTGGGCTGGCATGATCTGTATCCTTTATGATGGACCACGCTTTGAACTTAGGTTGGACTCAAACCTGGGCTGGATTTGGGTGGTCTAGACTCAGCCCAAGAATAAAACTTGAATAAGGTTATACCGAATAAGGGATTAAACCAAACTAGGATATCCTTATCCTAGATAGGGATAACATGTACTCAACCAAACACCCATTTTTGTCTTTCAATTACGTTGAAAATTTGTCGTCGACAACCAAATGACGCAAACAGCCACCACAAGAACACGAATAGATATCATTGATGACTACAATGGTGTGAATGGACCACCACAACAATGGTGACACCCATAATCTGGGTTAAACCACCTAGATTCGCCTCACTGACGGCAACCTCAAAAGATTGGCTTGCCGCCTTTCACACTACTGTTAACCACAATAGAACAGACTGCTGGCAATCAAAACACAATCAAAGGCAACACACTCACAACCACTGACCACCGCAACCACTGCAAAACCATTGGCGACCCCTACAACGTGGCTGACCACCACAGACGATACCACATACCACAGAAATGACTGAGAAACTCCGCAGACAACACTGACCACAAGATAACCACCAACTACCATCATAAACACAGGACAGAATTTTTATTTTTTCATTCATCACTCATAGCCACTGACCACCATATTGATGAGGTAGATGGCAGCAGCCACCATTGACCTCCACGGTTGCAGACGGGGAGATGTAGAACAAAAAAGATAACGGAAAAACAGTGTATACACTTCTTGTTTTTCTTTTTTTAAGAAAATATGGTGATTCCAAAATTCATGCACTTTTCATTCATACACTACTATTTATGGGAGTGAATACAATGTTCTAGATTTAGGACACCTCGCCTCATAGGAACACCTAAAAGGGACACGTAACTACCTTCTAGAATCGGGACACTTATCCCTTTCTCTATAACAAGAACTATGTATGGTGCATGTGTCTCTGTGTGTTTTCTGTAATATATTAGCAGCATCTCTAGTTGCTGTTGTATTTTCTTGGCTCACTACAAGAGCATTTTGGCATCACTGGATGTTGAGCAAGTCTTCTAGAAATCATTTGATCTCATCTTTTGCTTCAAATAGTTTGTTGGAGTTTCTTTATTAATCTTCCACAGAGAAGTGGTTACTTTGCTTTGTGATCATTTGTTTTAGTGTCTCTATGTTTGTCAATTTTAGGGCCTCATACCTGGAGGTGCATTGAAACCCATTGATGGTAATGTGGATGCAACTTTTGATGTGACTGAACATTATTGGTTCCCAATGCTGGCTGGATTATCTGATCTGACATCAGATCCAAGACCAGAGGTCAGGAGTTGTGCACTTGAAGTTTTGTTTGATTTACTGAATGAGAGAGGTAGCAAATTCTCATCATCATTTTGGGAGAGCATCTTCCATCGTGTCTTGTTTCCTATTTTTGATCATGTAAGACATGCTGGAAAGGAAAGCTTAATTTCTTCTGATGATGAGTTGCTTCGTGAAACAAGCATTCACTCACTTCAATTGCTGTGCAACCTTTTCAACACTTTCTACAAGGTACTTGATATTGATTGTTTTTCAACAGTTACTCCATGTGTTTGCCATTTGGTCAGGAGTGGATACATTGATCCTGATGTTAATGTTTAAAAGGATGAATGGGTGCCAAAACTGATGTGTTGGTTGTCAAGAAAATGTGTGCCATAGAATACATTTCGTTGTGAGCCAACATTTCGTGAAAATATTTTACTCCAAAATAATTCTAAGATAAGTACAACATTTATTTGGAAGTTTACCACCATGATTGCATGCGGTGCACTGCAAAAATATATATCTTTTGGCCAGAGACCTTCATGAAGCTAACATGTGTGCAAGTGCTGAATGTTGTTATGGTGCACACACAAACACAATGATTATTGCTTGAATGTGTAGAAGAGATGTTTTACTCTCATTTACATATCAATGGATGTAATGACAATCTTGACAGTATTGTTACTGCTAACTTCTAGTTCTTTTCGAAGTTTTTCTTGTTGCCTCATTTTGAATTTTTTTTGGAAGGTGTGATCCTGTAGCTTAGAGTATATATTATTACTTGGATACTGCCAATCACATGAATAAATATCTTATGATGTTGGTGAGCTTGTTGACAACATTGTGGTTAAGTGTTTAGTGAAACAAATGACTAAGGAGGATAATAACTTGAACAATTTTATTGATCTCTTCAACTTGAGGCATCTGACCTGTTACTGAGTATAGTAGTTTGTGTATTGAGCATATGGTATTTAAATTGCTGTGGAATGATCTAATTTTTTAATTATATTTCAAATTTATGACGGAAACTTTATTATCCTTATTTTGTACAGGAGGTATGTTTTATGCTTCCACCATTATTGAGTTTGCTGTTGGATTGCGCCAAACAGACAGATCAATCAGTGGTTTCAATATCTCTGGGTGCACTGGTGCATCTTATAGAAGTTGGAGGACACCAATTCAGTGAGAGCGACTGGGATATGCTGTTGAAAAGCATAAGGTGCATATCTCGTATTTCCTTAAAATCTTTTGTAACCCTTCTATTACTAATCTTTCTTTTATTTTGATCATTAGAGATGCTTCGTACACAACACAACCACTTGAGCTGCTCAATGCTTTAGGTTTTGATAGTGCTTCCCTAAAGTCTTTGGACAATGAGGAAGTGGATGGCAATACGTTTGATGTCAGGGATAATGGAAACGTACATCTGTTGCCATCCGCAAATACTGGTCCTGATGGCACTGCAGGGAACCTTAATGCAGCAGTTCGCCTGGATCACTATCGAGAATCAGGGTCACAAATTAATGTGAATGGATCTGAAGGTTAGTTATTAGAAATTTCATGGAAATATATGTTTATATCATGCTCATGATTAACATTCAAATAACTGACAATCTGCAATCCAACAGATTGAAAACAATAATCTAATAAACAATTTTTCCATTTTATCCCATATTATGAATGAAGGGTTAATTTTGCACTACCATTGAATGTTTATTCTTGAAGGGATTCCATCACCATCAGGAAGCACTTTGAAAACTGTTGATGGAGGCCTCCAACGGAGTCAGACAATAGGCCAAAGGATTATGGGAAATATGATGGATAATCTCTTTCTCAGAAATCTTACTTCTAAGTCTAAAAGCCATGCTTCAGATGCTTCAGTACCATCTTCTCCAGTCCAGGTATCTCACCAGTAAATAATCACGTCCTAAAGGCTATGTGATATCTACTTTAGGTTTACCCCTATAAATTCTTTCTTTTTTGATAAGTAATATCAATGTATTAAAAAGCGCAAGGGGCGAAACCTTGTACACAGTAAGTATACAAAAGAGCCTACAAATACAAGCATTAAACTGAAAATGACGCACAGAAATCTAGAAATTCCGCAAGCGTTGAAACTTGCAAAGAATACCACAATTCTCTCCATGAGAAAAGTGTTTGGAGCGTACCTAGTTAATTATGCCCATTTGTATTTTTATTGCTTTTAATTGAATGTGATACCTTAATTGAATGCTTCCACGGGTACTTTCTAACCTGGAGTACAATTTGTTCCCAAGAAAAAAAAAAAAAAAAAAAAAAAAAAAAACCTTCTTGTGAGACAATCAAATCCACTTTTAACTTATTTCACTTTACCTGCTAAGAAAGTGGCTGGTGTATACAGTTTTTGGTTAAAGTTTCGTTGGAGTTTGGATGTTTGTTTGGCGATACTCAGGCTGGAAGCAGATTGGGGTGTATAAAGCAATTTATTTGTCTTGTGGCACATATGAATTGTGGTCGTCCAGGAATGTGATCTTTAGACATATGCTGAGGCTGAGGCCGTTCTTTTGTTTTATTTTGTTTATATATTAATTTTGGAAGCCTAGATAAGTTCTTGTATGCAATTTTTGTTTTATAAGTAATGCATTTCATTAAAAGCGCAAAGGGACACAACATTACTACACTAGTATACAAGACAAAAGCCCTTCAATGAAAAAAATTTTACACACCAGTTCACGACTATAAATTTTCTCTTTCTTAGGTTAAAGTATTAAATTCATATCTTTCTATCAACTTAAGCTTTTTGGATAAGTTGCGATTTAACAAGATGGAACCTTGACTCTCCAAATTGTCTTCCAAGGAAATGATGAACTAGACAGAGCGGATATCGTTTGATAAAATGATCTTACTTCAAACTTCCATCTCTTGGATGGTATCCACGAAATACTATCCCCACTGCCTTGTCTCACTTGAAGAGTGCAACACATTTAAAAACGTAGTTACCCATTCTTCCTCCCAATTCTGCACAGGTCTGATAAAAGATAAATTCCACTTAATATTCCCATTTGAAAACTGCAAATGATTCCCTACCCACGACTCCTTACAGCAAGCAATACTAAACAACTCCTGAAATGATTCCTTCGGTGGCTGGTCCCTACACCATGAATCATGTCAAAACCTTATCGTGGTACCATCTCCTCAAAGCCTATGTACCGTGGTCTCCCCAACAAAAACTAATCTTTATGCACTAAATGCTATGGTGGATCACGCCACATAGGCTTTGGAGGCGATGCGAAGGTGATGTATCTATAGCATTAGTCTAACCAACCCATTCCGGCTCCTACTTACTTCAATTGCAGTAAACAAAGCCATCATCTGCTCCTCAAACCCCTCATAGGACAACCCCACCGCATGACAAAATTTTCACTCTCTGAATCACCCAATCTGAGGATATCGATTCAGGCGGCGCCTACTCATCCATTACAGCAATAGGATGGACCACCAAAGGTTCAATTCTTTTCAACTCTTCTCCCATGTAAGGCACCACATCCAGAGAATAAACTTTCTTACAAGCATTTTACAGCAACTAGCATACTCTTTGAGCGTTCAACAAACCAAACAATGGACAAAAGTGTATTTTCTGAATGGAAAAGTTATATTGCTTCCTGACAATATAGCTTCCATTTTCTGCATGGAAAAGTTATATTGCTTCCATTGAAAAAGTTGTCTTTTGACGATATTTGAAAGGCTACTAAATCTTTTTTTACTTTTCAATTTAGCGATATCGATCTCCTCATATTTAATGCCTATGTCAGCTTTGATGTTGCTTACATTCTATATGGTTTGATTTCAACTTCGTATATCTAAATGTCTAATAATTTGATGCATATGGTGCATGTAGTTTGCTTGTCATTCATATTGTGAATCTATGATTGTTTATGTGCTTTTGATAGCTCCATGTAGATATATGAAATAACTTCTCTCTCTCTCTCTTTAATGCCTATGTCAGCTTTGATGTTGCTTACATTCTATATGGTTTGATTTCAACTTCGTATATCTAAATGTCTAATAATTTGATGCATATGGTGCATGTAGTTTGCTCATCTCTCTCTCTCTCTCTCTCTCTCTCTCTCTTTGCTTCTTTTTTGGGGGGAAAAAAAGAAAGAAGAACAAGCACATAGGAGTACTACACAAGTACACTAGAAAATGCAAAATGAACTTTTGAGAAGGGAAGCTAGTTCTTTAAAAAAAAAAAAAAAAAAAAATTGATAAGTAATCGACTAATATCATTAAAAGTGTAAGGCGCCCCTAAATACACAGAAAGTATACAAAAAAAACACCTAACTAGAAGAAGTAAAAAAAAAAAAAAGGGAAATCGTTATAATTAATTGACAGAGAAGACGCATAAGTAACTGTCCATATATACAGCACTTTGCGAATTGCCAGAGGTCCACCAACAGGCATACAGATTTGACTGCACGACTAGGCATAACCCAGAACAACCCAAAACGATTGAAAAAAGTAATTCAAATGGCATAAGCCACTTCACAATGAAGAAGATGGTCCATGGAGTCCCTATTCCTCTTACACATGCAACATCTGTCCATCTCAATGACATGTCGCTGCCTGAGATTATTCATGATAAAGGTCTTACCTAGAGCCGTTGACCACGCGAAAAAGGTCGCCCTCAAACGAACTTGAGTTCGCCACACACTCTTCCAAGGAAAGTAGCACCTTTCAGTACAAGCCAGTGAACAATAGAAGAATTTGACCTTAAACAACCATTTTTTGGAGAGGACCCACGTCACCCACCACAGCTTATCTTTACTTCCTCTTCTCACGCTAGCTGAGTGTATCACTTGGAAAAATGAGGCAAAGATATCCACCTCTCAATTATGTGTCGCTCTAACAAAGCTCACATTCCACTGGTTGGAACCACCTAAAAACTCCAAGTGAACCACAACAAGCTATTTGCTTAAATCAAGTAGTCCAGGATGTCAAACAGAGCAAAGAACATTGATCTCTACTTGGACACCCTATCAAAAGCAATCTTAATAGTACAATCTTAATTTTGTTCTTTGGAACCTTGAACACCATCTTGATAGACTTCCTATCAGAACAAATCTCAGTAGTAAAAGCCCAATCTTATTATGTGGAAGTAAAACACAAGTGTTAGCACAATAAGGCATAATGACCTTGCATTTTGAATCAGCAGTTCTATTTTTTCTAAAGCGGCCTTTTCCATCCTCCAATATGATGCAGCACCGGTTTAAAGTCTTAATCCATTGCTTCATCCTATCAAAAGTTTAGTATTTGCAGATTGAATTAGGTGTTCCTAATATAAGCACCTCTGGTCATGATTCTGGCCCTCAATGGTTCGCAAAGGATTTAATCCTGAAGATTTGAGTGATGAAGAGATTGAATTTATGATGTTTTTTAACACATGAGAAGACATAGGGGTGTGGTTAAGGAAGCCAATTTTCGAGTGAAAAGCAGATCTCACCCTTGGAAACACCAATTACATATGAAAGGCTTTCTTGATTGGTTTATGGAGATGGAATAGTCATTTAATTATATGAAGGTTCTAGACAGTAAGAATGCGAAATTAATCGCATACAGACTTAAATGAGGGCATCTAATTAGTAAGAATAAATGTAGAGAACCATGTGACTTGCAGATTGAATTAGGTGTGAGCAATTAAGTTTAAAGACAAGTGTTTTTTTTTTTTGATAAGTAATAATGATATAAAAAGCGCAGAGAGGCGCAACCCACATACACGGGAAGTATAAAAGAGAGCGCCTAAGAGGGAGAAAAATGAAAGAGAAAATCAGAGAAACTGATCCCTATAGGAGCAAGCCAAGCGGCTGTCCAGGAATACAAAGTAAAGAAGAAGAAATAGGTCAATTCCTCTATGGTCCTAGTGGAGTTCTCAAAGCATCTAGCATTCCTTTCATTCCAAATACACCACATAAGACAAGTGTTACAAAGTACTTGAGGAATATTGATTGGTTGATTAACTGGCACTGACCGTTGGGTTTTAGGTTAGATTTGAAGCATTATCTAATGGCTAGAGGTTTGAAAAACTTAATGTTTTATGGGTTTCAAAGTATCTAAGAGAAGGGGTATGGTTTAGGGCTGTAAAGAGGGAAGAAGAGAGAGGTTCAAGGGTATGTTCTTTTAAATAGTTTGTTTTAGCGAGGGTCAGTACATTAACCCTGAAGAACCAAGTTTATCTTCAGTTTGCTAAAATTTGCATTCAAGCAGGTATTCTTGATTACAAAGCACTTCCATGTCATACCAACTTTCTAAGGTGTTCCCATTGCATTTTCATATCCTTCTTCAAAGGTTTCCACATACAGATAACCGAGGGAAGCATCAATACATAATACCTTCCCCTTTTTTCTTTTTGGTTATATAGCTGAATTCACATTCCTATTTTCTTTTCACTAATTTCTTTTCTTGATCTAATGTCACTCTAGCATCCCGATGCCATGGAACCTGATGCCAAAGATGAGGTAGAAAGTCCACTGTTGGGAACTGTTAGGGGCAAGTGCATCACACAATTACTGTTGCTTGGTGCCATCGATAGTATCCAGGTTTGGTTCTGATTCTTGATAATTTCATATTGCCATGATACACTACCTTAAATGCATGATTATTTCTTAATCATTAAATATCTGTTTGAAATCTAAGATAATGAACTTTTGAGTTTGTGTTTTCGGCAATTCTTCCAGCTGCTAGGCTGGCACATGTGGAGAAATTTACTTATACTCCAAATAGCCTAGGCCTATTGCCATCTCCTTCTGTTAATTATTTACATGGCGGGGAGAATATTAGTGGTGGAGAATGTAAAGTTTGAACACCATCTCCACCCTGCACAAGAGAATGGGAGAGTGAGGTGGAGAGATTTTAGATTAACCCCATCCTAATCCTGCACATGGTTTTTTTTTTTTCTTTTGGGGGGAAGAGGGAATGTCAGAACTCAGCCGTTCACCCTATAAGAGTAATTTTCTATTGCATCATTTAAGTATGTGGAAGGTGCCTGAAGCTGTTTCTTCCTGTAAATAATGCAGAAGAAATACTGGAGCAAGTTGAAAGCACCACAAAAGATTGCTGTAATGGATATATTGCTATCTTTGTTGGAATTTGCTGCTTCTTATAATTCATATACCAACCTCAGAATGCGTATGCACCAAAATACTGATGAAAGGTATCCAACAAAATTTAGATTCATTTATCTTCCTTCTCCTTTGCCTAAAAATTTTCTTATTCATTGAAACGGGATAACCTTCTTTCATTGTTATTTCAATTTTGGACAGGCCACCTTTGAATCTTCTGCGCCAGGAATTAGCGGGAACTTGCATATATATGGACATCTTACAGAAAGCAACTTCAGGATATGATGCCAGAAAAGAGAGAGACCCTAATACTCATCCAGACACTGATACTACTTCAGCCAACAACTCTAATGCAGAAGAGAAGCTTGAAAGAGTAGCTGAGGAGAAATTGGTATCATTCTGTGAACAGGTGCTTAGGGAGGCATCTGATGTTCAGGCCAGTGTTGGGGAAACTACTAATATGGATATTCATCGAGTGTTGGAGTTACGTTCTCCAATTATTGTTAAGGTATTAATTTTTTGTTTATATGGCGAAAGTTATTGGATTGTCTCTGATGATTTTTCAATGCTCAGTACTTAATTTGCAGCTGCTGATTTAGGGAAGAATTTTGCATAATATGGTTTTACAAGTATTTTGCACAATCACATGCCTTGCTTATATAGCAGTTTTGCCTCTTTACACCTATAAGGTGCTACGTCATTCTGTTCTGTTGTAAGAGAACACAAACCTACAGTGTAGTCTTTGCACACGCAGCATCCTAGAACCAGGACCAATTCAGGTTGTTGAACAGTCAACTGGCATCGCTTATTGTTTGCTTAGAGTCATCAGACAACTTTATTGTTAAAAAGTACTTTAGCCATGTTGTCTCACAGCCAACTTGACGGCATTCATGGGTACATGACCCAGTCCAGGTTCTTGACCTGGCAGTAGAATTTTTAAAAACACATTTAAGGAGTTCTTGAACTCATGATCTTTGGAAAGTACCTCCAACCCCCTCACCACTTATTATTTAGTGTTGTAGATGGCACTTAAATATTTTAAAGCAACATGATCTAGAGGAGTTGTTTCTCCACCTGCAATAGCAATTACTGCACTAGTGGAGATTCGAACTCATGACTAAAGAGTCATTAGAAGAGCCCTACTCACTGGACTATTATACATTCAATGTTGAAATATGCTTGAGGAATGCACTTTTTGATATTTTCTTATTTGTTGTTTAGATAAACTGGTGAATAATTATTTTATAACATGATCTTGATGTCACAAGTCAGTGGATTGATTTAGCAGTCCATTTGGTGATCCAGCCAAATGTTTTTTTTTTAATAAGTAATGATGCATTAAAGAGCGCAGAGGGGCGCAACCCAAGTACACATGGAATTGATGTTACATTTGATAAGACAATATCAGAAAGGGATACCAATAGCTGGGTTATTGATAGGTGTCTAGATTTTTGGTTGGTTACTATTTGTGTTGGTTATGGAGGCATTGAGCAGGATGGTGAATGCAACAGTAGAGCAAGGTTTATTATCAGGTTTCTCTATGGGGGAAAGAGCCCTTTCAGATTTAGTGGTTTCTCATTCTTTATTTGCTGATGATACTTTGATTTTCTGTAAAGCATATCCTGAACAAATCCGGTACGTACGCCTTATTCTCTAGTGCTTTGAGGCAGTTTCGGGGCTGAGAGTTAATCTTGGTAAATCAGAACTTGTTGCTATAGGGGAGGTGGAAAACATTGGGGTTTTGGCTAATATTCTTGGGTGTAGTGTTCCGGCGTTGCCTACGAAGTATTTGGGTTTGCCACTAGGGGCGAAGCACAAGGATACATCTATGTGGAATGGTGTACTTGAACAAATGGAACGCCGTATGGCAGGTTGGAAAAAATTGTATCTATCAAAGGGAGGTCGCTTAACTCTTATAAAGAGTACGTTGTCTAATCTCCCAACTTATGTTTTATCATTGTTTCTTGTTCCTATGAGTGTGGTCAAAAGGATTGAGAAACTTCAAAGAGATTTCTTGTGGGGAGGAATGGGAGATGAACAAAAATTGCATCTTGTTAATTGGAACCAAATATGCCGTCGCATGTGGGCCGGTGGTCTTGGCATTCGGAATATACATAAGTTTAATCAGGCTCTCTTGGGGAAATGGTTATGGAGATTTGCGACAGAGCGTGAGGCGCTTTGGTACAAAATAATAAAAGCCAAGTATGACGATCAGGATGGTGGGTGGTGTTCGAAGGAGATGTCGGGGTCTTTTGGTGTGGGTTTGTGGAAGAATATTAGAAGAGGTTGGGATACTTTTGTAAAAGGTGTGCGGTTTGAGGTGGGGATGGGGTCGAAAGTTCACTTTTGGCATGATATTTGGTGTGATGATCAACCGTTGAAGCATGTTTTCCCTTCCTTGTTTGGTATGGCGCAATACAAGGACGCGTGGGTAGAGGATAATTTTAGTTGGAGGAATGGGAGGGTTGAGTGGAATGTCCTTTTTGTGCGCTCTACCCAAGATTGGGAACTGGATGGGGTCTCATCTTTCTTGGAATTGCTGTACTCTTGTAAGGTTTCTTATGGTAATGCGGACCGTATTCGATGGTCCTTTTCTAAAAAGGGTACGTTTGAGGTGAAATCGTTCTATAAGGCCTTGTCCAATCCAGATTGTAGGGGGTTTCCATGGAAGAGTATTTGGTGCTCTAAAGTGCCCTTGAGAGTGGCATTTTTTGGGTGGACTACGGCTCTCGGTAAAATTCTAACACATGACAATTTGCAAAAGCGGAGAATTGTGGTAGTGGAATGGTGTTGTATATGTAAGAAGAATGGGGAGTCTATAGATCATTTGCTAATTCATTGTGAAGTGGCTACTCGGTTATGGAACTATGTTTTTACTTTGTTCGGTATTGAGTGTGTCATGCCGCAACGGTTCATTGACTTGTTGTCTTGCTGGAATCAGGTGTGGGGTAGGGTTATCTCTGAAGTCATTTGGAGGATGGTTCCTTTATGTCTCACATGGTGTGTTTGGTGGGAGAGGAATGCTCAGATGTTTGAGGATAATGAGTGTTTGGTGGATGGGATGAGGAAGAATATGATCTCTATGCTACACCTGTGGGTGTTGGCTCATCATCGTAGTGTGGTCCCGAATTTAGATGAGTTCTTGAATATGTGCTCTTTGTATATTCCATAGAGGCTTCTATTGTATATATCTTTTGTATTAGGGTTGCGCCCCATTGCACTTTTTTCAATAATATTCTCATTACTTATAAAAAAAAAAAAACATAAAAAGAAAATTAGGAAAATTGATCACTAAGGGAGCAAGTCAGCCTGCAGTCCAAGTGAAAAGCGTGTACAAAAAGAAATGAACTAAGTCCTCTATATTCCTCGACAATCCCGTAGCGCTAAGGTGTGGAAGATGGTTCCTCTGTGTCTTTTATGGCGTGATCCTGATGTCACAAGTCAATGGATTGATTTAGCAGTCCATTTGGTGATCCAGCCAAATGTATTTTGGTGGAAACATGTATTGCTTGGTTTTTTTGCCATGTTATTACGAGCCTTATGCTTGCAGAAAGGCTACTTTGCTTATTCTCTTCTTTCTATCTACCTGCTTTGATAATTATTACAATCCTTTTTTTTCCATCCATGGTTGACGAGTAATACTACAAGTCCCTCTTGTTTTACTCTTATATCCCTCCATGAATGATGTGGCTCTTAAAATTACCATTAGGCTTGTGATCGATCACTATTAAATCTTGATCAAATTGTAACTTTTGAAGCCACCTCATTTTTTTAGGAATACAATAGGGACTTCTGAAATTACTCATGGTTGACTAAATAACCATAAAAATCAGTCATTTTCTCTGACAAGGGAGCTCCCAAGCTTGCGTTGTATTTCTCCATTTTGCTTGATTGTTTACTTTTGGCATGGATTGTCAAATCCTTTCTTTGATATCATTGGTAGGTCCCCCCGCCCCTGCTCCCCAAACCCCCAACTGTCCCTTAACTTTGTTTAGATTTTTAATGTGATTGAACTTATAGACTTTAACTTATTATCTTTGTATGTTAGAATTAATGTAGTCATACCTTCATTATACTGTTATTGTTGTATGGACAGACTGGAAGGTTTCTTTGATTCCTTGCGTTAAACACTTTCATAATTCGCAGTTATAACCTAGATTGTTTTCTCTACTACTTGGTCTTTCAGGTAATTAAAGGCATGTGCTTTATGAACAATCAGATATTCAGAAGACACCTGCGAGACTTCTATCCTTTGCTTACAAAACTTGTATGTTGCGATCAGGTAATCTCCTGCGTCCAGATCTAATTTGTTCTGTGAAAGGTAATTGCTGTAGCATTAGGATTGTCCCACCCCAAGCCCCTCTCTTCCAACACACATGCGCACACAAAGAAAAAGGGACTTTTAGCTGATACCTATCATGGTCTACATAAAAGATATTTTATCCATTTGTAGATGATACATATGAAACTAGGTCATGTTATTTGTGCATCTGTTTGACCACTGAACTAGCCAGATTCTAATTTTGTACCACACCTGAAATTGTAGAATGGGATTGTGTAATCCATGCTTCAAAGTTGATATCTTAGAATTTTAGAGATTCAACCATTTTTTTTATTAGATTCAAGCCATTTTAACTATGCTATGAAAATAAATAAACCTCTATCTTAATGGAGAATTTACCCACCTAAACAAATACATGTGTCCCAGTGCTTAATCTGTTTGTCCCGGAGTCGAAGTCTATGGTGTTGAGTCCCTTCTGCTTGAAGATGTTAGGAGAAAAATAACCCCTACTGCAATAACTATGATTTCTTAGGTGGCTTAATTGGCATTCTCTTTTTCTGGGGTCCCATAATAGCATTTATTGTTTTATATTTTAATGTTAGGTGATAGTAGTTTCTGGGTGTGTTCATAAATTCACCATCTATAATGTATTTATACAGGAATTCCTAGTTCTATCACTTTTACTGAAAAAATGTGGACAAGTGGCATCACTGCTGCATCACCATCTATCTAAATGGCTGCCTCTGATGCCATTTCTCTTTCTATAGCAATATAAGTCTGTGTTTAACTTGCTAATGGACCGTCCTCCTTCCATATCACCTTTGTCTCTATCACTTCTATGTTTACAATTGGGACCATCATATATTCTCCTGTATAGTATTTTTGTTCATTTCTTCTCATTTTTATCTTCTGTAGTGATCTTTTTGTTATTGAGTGCAATACTTGAACATGGTTTTTGTTGCCAGCCCCAAACCATGTAGATAAGGCTTAGCAAAGCCCCAAAGAATTTGGGACACAATTTATCATGCACCATATTTGCACCTAGGTCTATAATGTATTTTCAATGAAAACCTGTGCTTGGTACAGTAAAACCCAGCATACATTTAGTAAAAAATAAATTTTCCTTAGGAATTTTTACAAGAATCTATTAATCTATGGGATTCTCTTAAATTTAATTTTTACAAGAATCTATTAATCTATATGATTCATTTAAATTTGAAACTTATTCTTTGTTTATAGTGAAAACTTATTATTTCATAGTTATGTCTACTACTTCATGTCCTGCAAGGGACTGCACAATCACCTTCATAGTTGCTGCTGTTAATTCCCCCTGTGGTCACCAGCCTCTGAAGGCTAGCAACAGGGAGGGGTCAACAGAAGCAGAATGATGTAAACTATTTGGGGAGCAAACGAACATGCAGACCATGTAGAGGTGGGGGAAGCAATTATAGAGGGATTAATCCCTCTTTTCCTTTTTATGTTGTCTTTCTTTAGTTTGTAATTTGATGTACAACAAATTTATGAGCATCTTCCTTGGCTTCAAAGCTTAAAAAAAAAATGTATAATGAATGGTATTTGGGGCTGTAATCAAGCTGAGTATTAAATGTTCAAGTTCGATTCATTTAATTTTATATCTAACACGAGCCAAGCCTGAGCTGATCACCGAGCTAGATAATTGTTCAAACTTGGCTTATTTATTTTTCAAACGAACTTGAGCTTGTTTATGAGCTGCTCAATTACTTTATTCATTTCTCTTATAAAGTAAATATAATGATTGTTTTTTTTTTTCATAAATTCATACTAATCATTAGTTAATTAATTATTGTTAAGATTTATTAGTTTAGTTAGTTAAATATATTAACTTGAATCTTAAATATTTAAGTATCGAGTTTATATGTACATTTTTTAGTATGTATATAAATTTATTATGCAAACACATATATATACACACAAACACATTCATTTACCCACAAACATACATTTATCTATATGAAGACTCACAATAACAGTAATTCAAGCTATATATCTATCATATTATGAAGAAAATTCTCTTTTACTTAAGATGTCCTCATTACAAAATTAAAATAATACTTTAAATGATAATAAAAAGGGAAAAGAATACATACCCCTCACAAACTATCACTGTAAAAAAAAAGCTCTCTTCTCTCTCTTCTCTTCCTTCACGGAGGAGGTGTGTGAGGAGTGGTTTTTTGTCTCAGGCGGGTGGCCGGTGGTGGAGAGATGGGTTTATCAAGAAGCTGGTCAGTGGAATCCAAGGATTTTCAAATGATGGTGATGGATGGTGATACTAGCTTGTTATTCAAGGAGAGAAGCAGGGATCTAGTGAGGTCTATAAGGTTAGGAAGTAGTGAAGCAGTGTGGCTTTTGCACATTTTTGAGGAGTTGGTTTAAGTGAAGGATTCAAGGGTGTTTAGAGATCAGTCTAAGCCGGGGTATCCTCGAGTGCTAGCCCAGAAATGTTCTAATAGGTATGGCAGATTTTTGGTGATTGAAGAATGTGAGGGGAGGGAGAAGCGTAAGGCAGTCATGGTGCCGGAAGGAAAAAACCAGAAAGGTTGGAGTAAACTCCAGTCCGAACTGCAAATAGCCATAAGGTTCTTTCAACCACATTTGGCCCAAAGGAACGATGCAGTGAAGATAAAGAGAAGCTTTACTGAGGTGCTGCAATCCACGTTGCAACCTACTGAGGAATTGTTTTGGCCATTGTCTGAACCTATCGCTAGGGTGCCCAAATGGTTGTCGGGGGAAAGCGTAGGTCAAGTCGATTCACAGACGAAGAAGCTTAGTCAAGTCCCTGCTCCAGCTTGTTCAGGTCCAGTGACAATCCTCCAGTCTCCGGTGGGTTTTCCGGCGACATCAATGGGCAAGGAGAAGGATAATTGGAAGATGAAGAGAGGCAGAGTTACGCCAGTGAGTTTCTGGCGATTCTGTCGCCAGTGCAACCTATCCTTCTGGCAAACCCAGCTCCGGCGAAAGCTGTTTTGTTGGGTAGTGATTCTTTGTCTCACGCAATGGCGGTTATGCAGGGACGTACTGGACCTGATAGGAAGGAATGTTCTGACAGTGGGTACGTTGTTTTTGGAGACATCGAATATGCCAACTTAAGAAATTCGTTGCAAAAATTATAGCTAGAGATTGGGTGTTGCTTGGAGCGACTGGCAGTGGGCAAACGGGCTTTGTACGCCAATGGGCTTTCGGATCTTGGGCTTGCACAAATCATTTCTAACGCTTTGGAGGGAGATGGCGTTCAGCCCAACCAGAAGATGGGCGAGATTCACACAGTAGATGCTGGGCCCAAAAGGTCTGTTAAGAAATACAAGAGAACAAGGCCGAAGAGAGTGAAAAAATTCCAAAGGGCTTGGACAACGACCAAGATCGGTGACCCAAGAGCTTATTCTTCTGTTACCGGGCATCACGTTACTCTGGTTCAACCTCAAGTGGGTTCATCGGCAATGTCTGAGATGGGAATATTGGGAAAAGCTCCGATTAGTGTGGGTATGGGGCTGACTGGCATGATGGATGGTGTTTTACACTTGGGTCGGCGACAGAGGATGCCAATGAAGCTAGTGGAGGAAGCGGGCATGGTGGTGGGTGGCGGTAGGGTAAGGGCCTCAATCCTCTGGGAGTATTGCCGGCAGGCGTTCCGGCAGCCCCTGAGCCTCGGGTTGTGCCGGCAGGGGCTGTTTCTGGGGCTAATTCCGGCAGCGAGGGGGATATCCCCGGGGTGTAGAGGCAACTAGACCTGGGGATGCCGCCAGCCCATCACCTTGGAAAGTTTGCGAGAAAGAAACTAGGATTGTGGAATTCTGTTCTACTGAGGTAGAGGTGGAAGATGGGTTGATAAAAGGGATGGAAGAAACGGCGGGAGATTGTCTGGATGCCTCTTCGGAGATCCGGAAGGACACGAACGGTGGGCTCTCTAATGCCAGCATGGAGGTGTCTATTTTTCCTCATTCGATGGAGAAATCTACTCTCTGGGAATCCATGTTGGCAAGCCTAGAACTGGAAGTGTATGAGGTGGAAGAGCACAGTCCGCTAGCGTTCTGTCCAGCTAAGGGGTTTTCGGTAAAGAAGGGGTCTAATTCTGTTGACAAATTATTGAAGCTTGTGGAGGAGTTTAGTCACTATGTGGGGATTTCGTGTGATGGGTATGAAGGGAAGCTTTCAGAGCTGTTCGCGATTATTATCGCAAGTAATGAAGGAAAGGGAGCGGGCTTGGCCTCAAATACGGGTAAGAAAGGTATGAGAGAACTCAACAACCTTGCATGCTCCATTAATTATGACAGTAGTGCTTGTCGGGGGAAGGTTAAGGGAAGAGCTCACAGAGACCTGTTATGAAGCCTAGGATTGTTTCTTGGAATGTGAGGGGTTTGAATGAGGGCAATATGTGCTTGAGGGTGAGGAATATGCTTAGGCAATGGAAGGTGGACATTGTGTGCCTCGAAGAGACAAAGATGGAAAATATTTCTAGCAGTTTTGTGAAAAATTTGTGGGGTTATGCTTACACCGATCGGTGCTTTGTTGCTTCTGATGGAGCTTCAGGTGGCATTTTGTTGATATGGGATAGAAGGGCGGTCACGAAGCTCAAGGTCTATGTGGGAGAATTTGTCGCAGCTTGTTATTTCAAGAATGTGGAGGATGATTTTGTTGGGCTTTTGCGGGGGTTTATGGCCTGAATCTTGACTATTTTAGACGTTTTCTTTGAGAAGAGTTGGCTGGTCTTTCTAGTTGGTGGGAGGTGCCATGGGTTATCAGTGGTGATTTCAATGTCACCCACTTCCCGAGTGAAAGGTCGGGGGGAGCGTGGTTCAATACCGCAATGTGAGAGTTCTCAGATTTCATCTCCGAGTAGGGGCTTATGGATCTTCCCCTTGCAAGAGGGACATTCACTTGGTCCAATTCTTACTCTCGGTCTAGGATTGGTCGCTTTTTAGTCTCTCCAGAATGGGAAGTCAAATATCCTAGCTTGCTTTAGAAGAGGTTGCTTAGATTGTGCTCGGGTCATTTTCCCATCTTGCTTGATTGTAACGGTATGACTGGGGGCAAGAGGCCTTTCAAATTTGAGAATATGTGGTTGAAAACTGGTGGGTTTGTAGATAAGGTGCGGGCCTGGTGGTCGTCTTATAATTTCTTTGGCACTCTGAGCTTCATTTTGGCCCGGAAGCTTAAGACTTTAAAGATGGACATCAAAAGATGGAATGAGATTGAATTTGCAAATGTGAATGTAATTTGCAAATAGAAAGTGAAAGAATTGAAGGCTATGGATAGATTGGAGGAAGAGAGAGAATTAGGTGAAGAAGAGAAGAATAGAAAAAGGGTAATTGTTAGGGAGTTGGAGATTGCTCTTTTACAAGAGGAAATTAGTTGGAAACAAAAATTTAGGATCCGATGGCTCAAGGAGGGTGATAAGTGCACTAAGTTCTTTCATTGGATTGCCAATTCTAATAGAAGATGCAACTCTATTGAGTCCCTATCTATCAATGGCGTTCATTCTTCTAATCAAGACATCATTAGGGATCATGCGGTGCATTTCTATAAGTCTTTGTTCTTTGAACAATGCAATTGGAGGCCTAGGTTGGATAACCTCGCTTTTGATTGTTTGGAAGCGGGTGAGGCTGATCGGCTAGAAATTCCCTTTGAGGAAAGGGAGTTGTTGGAGATGGTGAAAGGTATGGATAGAGACAAGGCTCTGGGGCCAGATGGTTTCTCAATGGCTTTCTTCCAAGATTGTTGGAAAGTGATCAAGGAAGACATTATGGCAGTTTTTTCAGATTTTTATGCTCGTGGTAAGTTTGAAAAAAGCCTTAATGCTACTTTTATTTCTCTTATTCCAAAGGTTCCTTGGGTGTCCGAGCTTAAGGAGTTTCGTCCTATTAGCCTTATAAATAGGATTTATAAGATTATTGCTAAAATTCTTGCTAACAGAATGAGGAGGGTGATAGATAGGGTGATTTCAAAGCCTCAGAACGCGTTCGTTAAAGGAAGACAAATCACGGACTCAGTTCTTATTGCAAGTGAATGCTTGGATAGTCATATCAGTTCTGGGGAACTAGGTTTGCTTTGTAAATTGGATATAGAGAAGGCCTACAATCACATTGACTGGAAGTTTCTCTTGTATTTATTGAGGGGGTGTGGTTATGGTGAGAAATGGTGTTCTTGGATAGAGCAATGTATTTGGATTGCTCGTTTTTCTATGTTGATCAATGGCACTATTGCTGTTTTCTTTAGAAGCTCCCGAGGGGTGAGGCAAGGGAATCCGTTGTCTCCGTTTCTGTTTGTCATTGTTATGGAGGCATTTAATAGGATGATTGCTGCTGCCATCAAGAGTGGTTTTATATCGGGTTTCTCAGTGGGAATCAGTTTATTTGAAAGGGTTAACATTTCTCATCTCTTGTTTGCAGATGACACGTTGGTTTTTTGTGGGGCAAATTTTGATCAAATTCGTTCCATTAAAGCCTTACTTGTTTGTTTCGAAGTTGTTTCTGGTCTAAAGGTGAATATAGCTAAATCAGCTTTGGTCCCGGTAGGTGATGTCGTTAATATGGGAGAATTGGCTCGTGTTTTGGGTTGTGAAACGGATTCTTTGCCTTTGAAATATTTGGGGCTCCCCTTGGGTGCTTGCTTTAAGGCCAAATCTATCTGGGATGATATTTTGGAAAAGATTGATCGTAGGTTGGCGAGCTAGAAAAGAATATATCTTTCTAAGGGAGGTAGGGTTACTCTTATAAAGAGCACCCTCTCTAATCTTCCTACTTATTTCTTGTCCCTTTTTCCTGTTCCTGCTTCGGTGGCCAAGCGTATAGAGAAGCTCCAACGTAATTTTCTATGGGGAGGTTTAAACGATGAATTCAAATACCATTTGGTTAATTGGGACAAGGTTTGCTCTCCTATCTCTGAAGGAAGTCTAGGTATCAGGAAATTGAGACTGTTCAACCAGGCTTTGTTAGGGAAGTGGCTGTGGCGTTATGCGCACGAGAGAGAGGCTTGGTGGCGAATGGTCGTGGATGCCAAGTATGGTTCTGAATGGGGTGGTTGGCATTCTATCAATATCTCTAGGTCTCATGGGGTGGGTCTTTGGAGGTATATTAGTAGGGGGTGGCAAATGTTATTTAGCCATACCAAATTTGATCCAGGTAATGGATCCAAAATCAGATTTTTGGATGATGTTTGCAGAGAAGCGTGTCTTAAGGAAGTTTTTTTAGGCCTTTACAACATAGCTAATGCAAAAGACGCGTCTATTGCTGACAATATGGACTTCACGGGTGGAGCCCTTCAATGGAATGTTAGTTTTTTTCGGTTGATTCATGATTGGGAATTAGAAGTGCTAGCCTCGTTTTATACTTTGTTGTACTCCCATAGAATGAATAGGGAAGGAGAGGATAAAATTTGGTGGATTCCGTCTAGTAAAGGGAAGTTCGATGTTAGATCTTACTATAATATCTTGGCTAGTACAGAGGCTAGTCCATTCCCTTGGAAGGGTATTTGGCACACCAAGGCACCCATGAGAGTAGCTTTCTTTACTTGGACGGCGGTGTTAGGGAAGATCCTCACAATAGATAATCTTAGAAAAAGGAATCTAATTGTGATCAATAGATGTTGCTTGTGCAAATCAAATGGGGAGACGATCGATCATCTTCTTCTCCATTGTGAGATCGCTCGCTATTTTTAGCCGGTTTGGATTGTCATGGGTCATGCCTCATAAGGTGGTGGATTTGTTCGCTTGTTAGTGGTCGGGAGGGCGTTCTCGAAGCGCCGTTATGTGGAAGATGGTTCCCCTTTGCCTAGTGTGGTGTTCATGGTTAGAAAGGAATGCGAGATGCTGTGAGGATTCTAAGAGATCTTTGGAGGAACTCACGGCTTTCTTCTTCTACACGCTTTTCACTTGGACAACAGCTTGGCTTGCCCTTTTAGTGATTAGCTATCTTTATTTTCTTGTTCTATTCTCTTATCCTAATTAGGCGTTTTTTTTCTTGTTCTATTATCTTCTCCTAATTAGGTTTTTTTCTCTTGTTTACTTCCTGTGTACTTGGGTTGCACCCCTTTACGTTTTTGATATATAAACATTACTTATCAAAAAAAAAAAAAAACTATCACTGTATTGTCAATGTCTTCCTGAAAGCCAGCAAAAAGACAAAAAAATAGCCCTAAAAAAATTTCAATAAGATAAAAATATCCTTATAAATTTTAAGAAAAATAAACTAAAAGAAAAAACTAAAGATCTAAAATCCCCCCGTGCCTCTTTGGTTTTATTGACAATGGACCCAACAAAGTTATATGAGTTGAGCCGAGTTTATGCAATTATAGCTCATTTAATAATTGAGCTGAATTTTGTGTTCACAGCAAACTCATTTATTAAATGAACTGAGACCGAGTCAAGTCTATCGAAGTCAAGCCCAAACTTGTTCACGAGTGGCTTTGTTCGTTTACAGTTAATGGCATTGGATGGCTGTGGGAAAAGACTGAATGACATTTCAGATCCTTAAGCTGCTTACCCATTCTAAGCTTTTCATTATTTATTATTATAGCCAGTGTCTAGTAATATTTTGCTTTCTCCAAACACATTTTAAACTCGTTTCTAGTTGAATGCACTTGAGGTATAATGTGAGTCTTTTTTTTTTTTTTTTTTTTTTTTTTTTTTTCCCTATGTGAGGTATAGTGTGAGTTATGTGCATAATTTAGTTCTTTCAGATATCTTAGTCACTTGACTGAATCAATCAGATCCTTTTGCTGCTACCCATTCTAAGCTTCATTATTGATTATTATACCCAGAGTCTAGTAATATTTTGCTTTCTCCAAACACATTTTAGACTCATTTCTGTATTTGAATGCACTTGAGGTACAGTATTAGTTTTTTTTTTTTTTTTTTTTTGGTGAGGTTTAGTGTGAGTTATGTGCATAATTTAGTTCTTTCAGATATCTTAATCACTTGACTGCATCAAGATGCCAAAGAAGTTATAAGACAAAGGGCACAACTCAGTCGTATGATTGCATGGGTGGATGGTCTTGACATTTCTCAATACATAGAATTATTTGGTTTTTCTAATGCTGCAATTGGATAAGTTTAAGAAATTATCATCATCATCTCTATTACCATATTCAATTGACTTTTCTGTATTCAATAGAGAAGTTCAGAATCAGTAACTTTCTTGCTGCTACTAAATGGACTTGCATTTCAGTAGCTGTCAAGTTCCAATTAGTCGGCTGTGTTTTCAATACTAATGATCTGAACTGATTTTTTCAGATGGATGTTCGTGGAGCTCTTGGCGATCTTTTCCGGGCACAATTGAAAGCTCTTTTGCCATAGTGTCTTTGTTTTTTTTTTTTTCTACGCTTAATCAAGTTTATCTGAATTATTATCAGTCATTGCACATCGCAAAGCAGGTCATCTCATTTTCTAGTTGATTTTGTTTTTCTACACCGAAAAATTGATGTGCTCTACAAGGAGATTTTTTGCAGTCATTTTGTTTTAGTGGAAAAGAAGGAAAAGAAACGATGTGTGCCTCTTAAGGGAGGCTCTGGTGTTAGTTTCCGTCGTGGTACTTTATTGCTGATCTTTTATATATTCCTTACAAAGCTGTGTTCTTTATTGCTGATTTTTAATGAAGTTCTTAAGAAAGAAAAATATGAAGAATAAATCTGGTCTTGATTCATATGGGTTTGTACCTTGGGTGCCAAATTAAAAGTAATAGAATGCATTTGGTTCAAGTTTTGTGCAAGCTACTTTGTTTTTTAAATCATTTTTTGGCCAAAGCCACTGCAATTCCCAAGTCCAGGAAGGAATGATATGGATCATATTTAGTAAAGCTAATTGTTGAGAAATAGTCTCACATTGCCTATAGACAATATATTGGGCATGTTTATAAGAAATGGGCAACTCTTTTTTATAGAACCGGTTTTATAAAATGAGTTAGACTCATGAAATTTCTTCATGGTATCAAAGCTTACCACAGAACGAATGAGGGCCCACACTACTTACCTCATGACAAGGACCAAGAAAAATACCAACCTGTAGGTGAGGGAGGGTGTTGAGAAATAGTTTCACATTACCTGTGAATAAGATCTTGGACATGTTTATAAGGAATGGGCCACTTTCTTTTATAGAACCGGTTTTATGAGATGAATTATGCTCATGAAATTTCTTCACTAATAAAGTGGGTGAAGAATAAGAAATGAACTTTTCATGCCAGCTTTATTGAGTAGGAGAACGGGACTTTTCATGCTCCTTTCGTAAATTTCCTTTTCCGTTAAGGTGGAAATCCTTCTCTATGGCCATTTGCGTACAAGGAATGTCAACACAAAATGATCAACAAGTTCTCTCAATGCCTTGCTTGATATAATGTTCTCTTTCTTTTCTTTTTTCTCTCCTCAATTTCTTATTGAGTCATAGCATCTCCAAGATCTGTTCTCCTTGTATAGTTATTTTGAGTATGTTAGCTTTGTATGATAAATGGATATGTAAAGGGGATACATAGTATGAATAGGAATCACATAATTTTTGGCCCTCTATAATTTTCTGCCTCTCCTTATTTCCTTCGAAAGGTAGGTTATTAACTTATTATGGTACTTATCCTTGAACTGGTTCATTTAAACTATATAATATTCAATTAGTTATATTTAAGGAGTTTTTTTGTCTTTTCACTTTTTAAAGGAACAAAAATGCATTTCCAATATAACTAACTAGTTATTATCTAGTTCAAACGAACTAAAAAAGATCTTAATTCACTTATTTCTAAGTATGTTATTAATGATTTTCTCTGCTTTTGGGGTACGTTTGATACACGTATTAGAGACTAATAGAATGAAATAACAGTTTCTTGGAATAGTTATTTCATTTGATGGGTTACTAATGAAATAACAATTTCTTGGAATAGTTATTCCATTTGATGGGTTACTTTCTGATTTTCATGAATAATGAAGTAACCAAACAAATAGAATAGGTATCTTGTCGGTTGCGAGTAGCACACTGATTTATATTCACACACAAGCCCTCTAATCTCTTTCATCGCTCTTGTTGATCTCTCTCTTTCTCTCTCTCTCTCTCTCTCTCGTCCAAAGGAACACATTTTACAGGGTGTACCAACGTAGTGTGGGTTGAACTCCACCACTATGCAGCTACCATTGTCACCTTTGTTCTGCACATATTCTTTCAAGAGAGCCCATATATACTCTACAACCATACATATTCAGTGTCCTATTTCAGTATTACAACAAAACTGATGAACAGTGACGGAGGGAGGGGGGACTGGAGTAGGCCATGTCCCCCCTCCCCCCAAAATAAGGAAAAAAAAAATTATAAGTAATAAAAAATAAAAATGTAAAGTTTTAATTTAGTCATTCCCCCCCCCCCCCCCCCCAAAAAAAAAAAAAAATTATTTGCCGTATCCAATAAAAAAATTTGGCCCTATTCTTAATTTTTTTGGCCATACCCATTAAGGTTTTTTTTTTTTGGCTCTTACGGTGGTCTTTAGTTCATAAAAAAACAACCAAAATAATTTTTTTAATAAAAAAATTCTAAAAAACTGAAAAAAAAAAAAAAAAAAAAAAAAAAAAAAAAAACAACAACAACAACAACAACAACCAAATTGGCTAGCCCCTCCCATAAAATTTCCTGATTCCGTTCCTACTGATGAATATGAATAGATATTACATATTACTTGTGTGACCCACAAATGTGACTCACGGTGGGTCACTTGTGACCTATTGGGGTCACAAACATGTCCCACAATGAGCCACACTATATGTTATTTATTTTTGAAAAAAATACATTTTACCCTCTGAACTATCCACATATTTACACTTTGACCTCCAATGTTTAAAAAGTGAACCTTGACCCCCCAAACTTCAAAATTGTTGCAATTCGACCATTCTGACTTTTTTTCTCAAAATGCCTCCTTCACAAGTTTTTTTTTTTAAAAAAAAAAAAAAATTAAAATTAAAATTAAGGGGTGGCCACCCCAGTTGGGCCTAGAGCCAACTCAAACCGGACACCCCTTAATTTTTATTTTATTTTTTTATTATTAATATTTTAAAAAAAAACTTGGGATGGGGGCATTTTGAAAAGAAAAAAAAAAGTCAGAAAGGTCGAATTGCAACAATTTGAAAGTTTGGGGGGGTCAAATGTCACTTTTTAAACATTGGAGGTCAAAGTACAAATAGATTGATAGTTCAGTGGGATAAAATGTATTTTTCCCTATATTATGTATATGCACAAAACGACATCATTTCGTTTCTAAGGTTTTATACTTCTATCTTTCCAGCCCTAGTGCCGCACACCACGTCTCATTTCATTTTTCTCATCCTCTCGTCTCTGTCAGTCACTGCCCTTTTTGCGCCGCACTACCCCCCTTGTCAGCTCGCCACATGGCCTCCTTGAGCTACCTCTCTCTCTCTCTCTCTCTCTCCAACAAAGCCGTCTTATTTTCTCCATCATCAACCAAGGAGCTTCATTGAGTAATGATCAGGAAAGGTCTCTTTTATTTTAGTTCATCTTTCGCAAGGTTCGTTTTTATTTTGAGGATCCACAATAGCATATGCATATTTTTTACAAACTGGTTGATCAAAACACACTTTATCTAATTTAGTTAACGAGTATTAAGGATGCGTTTGGGATTGTGATTTCCCATGAATAATCTGTATTTTTAAAAGATATCGTAAAACGTAAGGCGTTTGGCATTACGATTTTAAAAGCACTTAATCTAAAGTAAGAAAAAATTTGCGATTTCTATAAGGAGGGTAGATAGTGCTTATTTGAAAATGCACGAATTTAAATCAAAATCACGATTTTGCATAACAAATATTTGATAAAATAATATTTTTAAACATGTTTTACCAAACGCCTATGCCATTTTAAAAAATAGCGATATAAAGAATACAATTTTTTATATCGCACTTATTGAAACAGTAATCTCAAACGGATCTTAAATGTACCATACATCCAATTATCTATTTTTTTTTTCTCTATATCATTTAAATATTCTTTATTTATTCCATCTTCATTTCTTTTCTAAAAATCGTATTTCTTTATTTTTTCAACAATAATTTTTCTAATGCAATGATTTTTCAATAGTCAAATTTTTTGAAACGGTCATTTTTGTAACTATAATATTTTTGAAACGGTTGTATTTTATAACAGTCATATTTTTGAAACAGTTATATTTTTAATATGTTGTATTTGCCAATGTTAAGTATGAAAATAATATTCTCATAATAATGTCAATCATATTTATGAAAATATCTTTTTTGGAGACACATCGTCTTCTCCTAAATGGCTAAATGTATCAACTTTGGAGTGAAAGAAGGTTCTTGTGCAAGTGATTTTATTCTCTTTTTTGATTCATTCGGCCACCGTGCTTTTCCATTTTGGGTGACATCTCATAGTATTCCAACAATGTTCAAAATTAAATTGGCTGCCATGGAGCTTGTGATATAAAACTTTTGCTTCCGCAATATGAAAAATTAACAAATATTCAATAATTAAAATCTTGATACTAATTAATCATTGGCTCATTGACTTTAAGGTCTAACAATCCATTAATACCTTGTCTAGTTCGGTAGCACCAATTGGATGTCTTCCTTCAATTTGAAGTAAGTTGGCACCAAATTTGTTAACGCCAGTTGGATCGTTAACCACCGATTCGTTAGGAAGTTCACAGAATGTACACAACAATTAGGCTTCTTATATTCCTCATAGTGCACGTGAACTCTACCTCAAAATGTCAAGCCTTTTAAATAGGTATCATAGATTACATCCATACTAATAGTGAGCCAAGCCGATACTAGTATGTTGTCTTCTTTTACACTAAAGTTTCATTTTCATTGAGATCTTTTAAGGGTGGATTCAATTTGAGGTTGAGGTTGGAGTTTAGTGTCTTGAGAATCAATGTTCTCATATAAAGAAGCCGGCCTATATGCATTGTAATCAAAATCTGTCTCATGTGTGAGTGGGTCGAGGAAGGGATGGTCATGCAAATCCATCCTTCAAAAATAAATTATAAAGCAAAGATGATAAATATTAAAAATTAAGGATTTTACATCATGAAGTTAATTACTACAACAATTAAGAGATTGGATAAACAATTAAGGATATTCCAAAAGAATTATCACTTACTCTCAATTAGAAAAAAAAAATCCCAAATAACCTCAACTAAACATTTAAGCATTTGTAAAGTACCATACAATAAATTCAAACTCAACAGTATGAGATCTGTGAGAGCTTTTATTTGTCAGCTTGTTTCTGAAGAACTTCAATTCAAACACCCAGGAATTGATTAAAAATTTTCACCCATCTCATAACCCAATTCGATATCTCCTCCCCTCTGACTCCTAGCCACCTCCTGTATCACCTTCAAGTTGAATTTCTGCATCAATCCTAATCAAAGTTTCACAACTGCTGAAGTTAAATTCAGCAACTTCATCAAATACTCTTCTCAGCCAATTACTCACCACAAGTGCCTCAATAAATGGAAAAATATTTTGTCATCATTGTCCACTACGGTTGACTCATTACTACCAGAACCAAAATGCTTCCCTTCTTTACTCTCACTCCAATCAAATTTCTCCAAATCTACCAACAAATCCCCTACAGCAGATTTTTCCATAGGCATAGGGGTATACAAAACCATCTTTCAATTTCTGGCATTAACATCCCTCATCCAAATATAGGAAATAAAAGGCTATGATCTTGGGAGCATGTGCAAAAAAAAAAAAAAGAAAAAAAAAAAAAGGCAGCCTTCAATTTCAAAAGTGAAAATTGTTCAAATGACTTTCATCTCAGACTTCCATGCCCCCCCTGTGACTTAATTGTGCAGAAGCGAATATTTTCTGACCCCCAAACTAATCCGGATTCAAATTGTGAATAGACTTGGTTTCTCCCAGCCTGAAACTAAATCCCCAAATGCAAAATTTGGTAAAATTGGAAACAGTCTCAATAAGTTATTCATAAATTACCGAAAGTTGAGTGGAGGTGAGAAGACTGTTGGGCATATGAATGTTATGACATGCATGGAATGCTAACGAGTATTTTCCATGTCAGTAAGTAAGCTTCACTAAGAACAGCCTCTATAAAATGCACTTCCAAGCCCTCTTCTCAAATCCCTGCCATCTTTTCACAAATAACCAACTTCCCAATGGTCCTCTCAGGTATGTATGATGAAACAGAGATAGTGTGTGTCATAAACAATGTAGACAAGCAGAGGCTTCTCATAAAGAAGAAGAATATTCATGCATTCCAACAGCAAATAGAAAAAAAATTATACCTTTCTTTCAACTAAATGTGTTCTTAGCAACAACATTAATTTAATTACTCTATTTTCAGGAAGAATAATACTAGAAAATGAAGAATTAGATAGTACACAGAAATCAAATCAAAGAGTATCTCTAAATCAGTTAAATCTGTGTGTCATGTTGTTTGCTAGGCGGGAAAAGAGAGAGGACTTTAGAGAACATAGTTTTGCACAATATTTGTTTTGCACTAAAAAAACAGAACATAGTTTTAGACTTTAGAGATATATGTGGGATCATGTTTTTTTAATAAAAAAATAATGAAAAGACATTCTGTGACAACTACATGGGGATTGTCTTTGAGCTGTTCTTTTACCTAAGAACTTAAACAATCAGAAAATTCGAATCTCAACCAAGGATACTGAAAACATTTCCAGTTATCGACTGAGATAAGCCTCCCATGGGCTTTCAGAGATGAGATGAGATGAGAGTGCCAAATTCATGTTCTGCGCGTGCGTTATTGTAGTATTATATATGTTTTTTGGAGTGGTGGGATCCACAAAAGCCACAAAACCTGGGAAGCTTCAAGGAAGAAGCGTGAAGGAAGGAGCGTCCGCAAATCGCAGAGAGGTAAACAGTGGTTGGTTGGTTGGGGTTGTAGTTGTACGTAATACGTTGGTTTTGTCGGCCCCACGCGGAAATGGTCACATAATAATATATAAATAATAATCTTCATACTATTCAACGTTTTGGGGTCAGAGAGAGAGCTCTCCCCCTCTCTCTCCAAAGAGTGAGAACACAGAAAAGAAAATTGCGGAGGGGGAAGTACTACTGGTACAAGTAAATTTAAAAGCAGCTTTCTGTCATCAAGAGCCATTTAGAAAATTCAAATACGCGTACGTTCGTCGTGCTGATAGTCAAAGTTTCAATCCCATCATTAACTACTGTTAACACCAAATATAATATGCTCACACACATACAGAATACACTCACCAGATTTTTCAACATACACTACCAAAGTCTTTTTTCTGACTTTTTATATTGCTTCTTCAGCGAAAGCAGCAACCTTTTCTCTTCTGACCCTCTTCTCTCTCTCTCTCCTCTACGGTCCAACAAGAACAATATCACAGATTTGTTAGTCATATATATTTCTCTTTGTAGATATAGAAGAAAGAGGAGGAGGAGGCAAATTGATTGATTGATAGATAGAGGTGGGAGATGCATGTTTGAGAATTTGAGATATGAGTAATCAGGCAGTCGCAGGTGCTTCTCACACGGGAAAAGGCTCCAGCTTCCTTGACAAAATCAAGGTATGTCTCTCTTTCTTTCCTTCTTCTCTTATCAATTCATCCTTCTTCCTCTCCATCCCATCTTCCTTTCCCTAATCAATTAATTAATCTATTTGAGTTCTGACTATTTTTAATTTTTCAAAATTCGGTTTCTCTGATCAAAAGTTGCTGCTTTCAACTTATTTCTTTTATGTTTGTTTATTTTTGAATTTGTGGGCGTTAAACGCAAACGCGTTCAATCATGCACCAATTCCTTCTTGTCTTTTTTCTTTCTGCATACACCATACCATACTTCTAAGCTGAATTACTAGTTGTATTTTAGTTTGATTTCAATTCCGCGTAATTTACGCCTTTCAAGTTTAATTGTGTCAGCGATTATAAATACCCAGCTTGGGCTCTTTATGAATTCAAAACAAAAAACAACTTTTGGGATTTTCATACGATTCGAATCCAAAGAGTAGAAGGGTTATAGACCACTGGAATTGGTTTCTTTTGGGGATGTTCAAATGATGAATATGCATGTTTATCAACTAAAGTAAAAATAAAAAATAAAAAAAATAAAAAATCAACTAAAGTAATTGGCACTGCAGAATGCTACTTGCCTTAAATCATCAACAGCGGATTCTGGAAAAGGGAGAAGCAAGTCATCGACTAACAAAGTGGCCCATGGTTTCCACTTAGTTGAAGGTAAATCCGGTCATGATATGGAGGACTACCATGTTGCTGAATACAAAAGAAAAATGAATCACGTGCTTGGATTATTTGCCATCTTTGACGGCCATCTGGGAGATCGTGTCCCAAGTTACTTGAGAGATAACCTTTTCAACAATATACTTGATGAGGTATCTTTCCCCACCAATTCAAAGTATTCTTGCAAGCATTTTGTTATCTACTTATTTCTGGATAGGACCAATATAACTGCCTGCTAGTTTTAGTCATTTGATCAGATAATCATTGGGTATTTATGTCAAAGTGATCCTAAAATTTAATGCAACACTCCGGGAGTCCCATATTGAGAAGATAAGAAGAAGCCCAAATAAAGTGAATAGTTTATAAAGATAGTCATGGGTGCTAAGTCTCACATTGCCTATTTATTGGGTGAAACTGGGCTTTATAATGAATTCTATAGAAACTCCAAATTGACTAGTCCTTTTGAAGTAATAGCGCAAATGTGGCTAGCACTTTTCCCTTGGTCGTTACATTTAACCACGAGATAACTTAGCTCATCTTGTATCCTTATTTATGCAATATTGGTACTCTTCTACTCCTAAAATAACTTCAGCCCGGTGTTTGCCGAGGCAACCTTTCATTCTTATAAGATTGAAATGTGATCATCTGTTTTTATTTACTTCTTTAATTATGTGATCCAGCCAACCTTCTGGAAGGACCCTGAGACAGCAATAAGGAATGCCTACAGCTCCACTGATAAGTTTATTTTGGAAAACTCCATGCAATTAGGGCCAGGTGGCTCAACTGCAGTAACTGCAATAGTCATTGATGGCAGAGACTTATGGGTGGCGAACATTGGTGACTCAAGAGCTGTCGTGTGCGAGAGGGGTTCCGCTAATCAAATTACAGTAGACCATGAGCCGCATAGTGAACGAAGAAGGATTGAGAAGCAGGGTGGCTTTGTGACTACTTTACCTGGTGATGTACTTCTTCTTTCAATTTAAAATAACTTTAACCTTTTCACTCATTAGTATAAGCTCATTCTTTGTGGGGATCTTAGCATATGGTGTTTATAACAAAAAGAACATTCGTTCTGGGTTATTTTTTATTTATCCGTTTATTTATTTATTGAATTATTTTGAGGATTCTGCGATATTGAAAAAATACAAAATGTTTTCAGGAGATGTACCTAGGGTTAATGGTCAACTTGCGGTTGCACGTGCTTTTGGGGATCAAAGCCTCAAAGCACATTTAAGTTCAGAGCCTGATGTACGACATGTGCCCATAGACTCAAACATTGAGTTTGTTATATTGGCAAGTGATGGATTGTGGAAGGTCAGTTATTATGGTATCTTATGGATAACAAATTTTTCTGTCAGTCTATCTTTCATCTTTTTTCTTGGTCTCCCACTTTATATTACATAATTTTTCAAAACATTGGAATGCGTAGGTTTAAATGCTTAGGTTTTGTACCAAACAATATGGACTTAACAAATTTCTGTTTTCAACACTATTTCAAATGGATATCTGGTTGGTAACATCACCTGAACAGAATTACGTGTTTTTGCAACATTTAGAATGCGACTTTGGTTTACATTGGGCTAAACAAGAAATTATATGAATTTTTGGTGATTGATTCCATTGTAAATGATGAGTGCATGCATACCAACGTTGAAAAAATGCTCAGTGACAAATAAATTAAATATGTAGTGAACCTAATCCCATATTATTGTGTACTAGGAAATATATGGACCCATTAACATCTACACAACACGCCTTGAGCAAAATATAATTCATGAAAACAATACTAAAATTGGCAGTTAGAATCAGAATTAGCAGAATTCCCTGCTGAAGAGATATGTGACAAAAAATTTATATAAATGCTGTAGAATTCAGGGTTGGGATTTACCAAAGCAGAATGGTATACTGCGATCACTCTGTTGGTCTTGGTTGTTTGATAATCGTTAATATATTATAATCCTTGAACCATGTGGTCTTATGAAAACAAAATTAACCACTGTGATTCCTTGGCATGCTCCAGCTCATAATTAGTGCACATGGAAGCATATAGTAGCAGTTTCCTAAGGCTTTGAAGTGGTGTGGATGGTTCCTTTAACCATCCATGCACACTAATTTTGGGCACCAATTCCTCTTAAAGGATGGCTCTTCAATCTCTCATATGCCATTATTGCCACAGATGTCTTGCCACAGTATCTTCCAAAAAAAGCCTCTTTAAAATTAAGACAAGAAGAATATGCCATGCATTCCAAAGAAGATAGAAACAAATATATAGGACCTCCCCATAGTCTCAACTCCCCAACACACACACCCCCCCCACAATAGCCTTTAGGCTTGAAATTCCTTTTTCTCATTGACTGGCCTAGCAACCTCAGCTTAATTCTAATTCTACAGTAAGTTAGAAGATCTGAAAGATAGAAACAAATAAAAAGAATCTCTCTATCATGTGGGGTAGAATTACCCTCTATAAGCCTATAAAGTGAGCTCTTCTCTAGGCTTGAAATTTCATTCACACACTCGATTGCCTTGAATGGTTCTTATTCTTTACAAACAAACACGTTGACAACCTTTACTAGCTAGATGATGCTAGTTCATCTAATCATGTTAATTTTACCAACAAATCTTTCTTTTTTAAGACCGTCACCACCTTAAATTATGTCACAAGTGAAACCAAGGCGCCTTAGGCCCTATGAGTGCATTCTACTTGACCTCCTCTTTGAATGTTGCCTCCCGGATGTGTAGACAACCTACCTATGGTCTAGGGTAGGTGGTCAAAGACTCCTGCTTGCTGAGTTGTTGCCTAGTGCAAAACCTTCGTCACAACATAAATGCTCCCTAATTCATGAATTACTGGGAAAGAGTCTTCCTTTTTCCTTCTTTCTTTTTCCCGTGGCAGATTAGGCGAACAATGGCATCCTCTTTGTTGATGTCCCATCATTACTGGTGGAAGACTGAGGTTATCTCACTGCCAGATAAATGCCTTGACTGATGTTCCATATATATATGATCTCTATTTCTTTGGAGAAATGCTACAATCAATATTCTTATCCTACAAGTAACCAACCAACCGTCCAACCAACCGTTAGATTTATTATTATTATTAACAATGACTAATTCAAGAACTGGTTGAGACTACCATGTCAGTAGTGTGAAATAGTTGTAGGATTAAAAGGTAGTTTCTAGCTTTACTCACTTCTTTATATCGCAATTGAGTGCTTAAGGATTGAACTTGTTCATTTTTTCTTTCTCAAGAAGTGTCCTTTCATGATCTTTCATCAATATCTAAATATTGAATGCTTAAACTAGTTTTACTTTCACTATAGAATCTACTTTGGAAATAAATATAAATAGTACGGAAGTCTCATTTTTTGTGATCTAAGAGGCATTACTGTTGTTTGTGCATCAGTATATTGACACGATGGGTTGATGATGCTATTCTTTGGTACTAGCTTGTAGTTTTGTTTCGTGCTTGATAGCTGTACTCTGGTTGGCAGGTTTTGACGAATCAAGAGGCAGTTGGTTTGGTGAAACCCATCAAAGATCCTCAAGCAGCGGCTAAACGTTTGACAACTGAAGCATTGGCAAGAAACAGCAAAGATGATATATCATGCATTGTGATCCGTTTTGGATGATGCTGCTGAGAAAAATTGCCTCCCCACTACAACATCAGAACTTCTGTTGGTTTTGTCCAAATACGAAGATGGAAATAGGAGCACCATTTATCATATGTTATGACTTATGCCATGGTTTTCTTTGTAGCGATAATCGTGTTAGTGCTAGTAGATATAAATGTGTGATGCATTTTTTATGTTACCTGGGAAAGAGATTTCCTCATTAATCAGAAGTTTGCTTGGGTTGATGTAATTAATGGGTACAGTTCTCCATTTAGTGAAATTGAGAGGAAGAGGAGGGGGGGGGGGGGGGGGGGGGGGTGTTTTTGGCGCGTTAGTGAGAGAGAAGATTGTGTATACACTTGTGGACATAAATAAGATGACATGAAAACTTTGCTGTAATACGTAGTAGTGTTTATCGTCAATAGTTTTGTCCTTCCTCCCGCTCCGATAAGTCTCTTATGTGTGTGTATATATATACACAAACTTTTTGACGGGATCCTTAAGAAATTTCAATTCTACCACTAAATAAAAATAAACAAAAGTGGAGGTACCCTAAAAAAATAAGCCTTTGGTAAGTGGTTCCCAAAATGTCACATTTGGAAGTGATTCTGCCATTCCTAAAGGGTGTGGTAGGCGTTCGCATAGGTATTTCAAAGGGGGTGATGCTAATTTTGCCATTTCAAAAGGTTTTTGTTATTATTATTAAATTCAGATGAACGAACGCCGGACAAAATTAAAACAGCAGAAATTAATAATTGAAGATTGAAAAGGAAATTATCTGCTTAAATAATATATGCATGTATCTGAAGGGTAAAAAGTGCACTTTCATTCTCTCCCAATTGCAAATCTTCGTCTTGCCGAAATTGCTTTTGATGAAGGTGATGATAAGGATTGTAATATAGGTTCTCGAAATTTGATTATGAATCACAACCATCAATATCGTGATACATCTTCAAGTTTTGTGCCGCTAGACACTAAGTTAACTCTACAACTTGCCTATGCAAGTCTTCAAATATCACGTCTCGTACTCTATGTTCATGGTAGGTCCACATTAACCATATTTACACCAACCATGAAAACTAATAAAAAAATTCATCTAAAAAGACCCTAAACTTTGATTGGCTACCCTAAAGCACCCCTCTTTAATGTATGAATCACCACCTGAGAATAAGAGCCATATATATGGAGGCTATGGTAATTTCATGATCGGATGATGCAGATTACGTAGCCGTCAGTTTGTTTTATTTTCTAAACCGACTTTATGTTGTTATTTTATTAGGGTTAGGGTTTTAAGAGTTTTTATTTCGTTATTTTATTAGATTTAGGGTTTGGGGAGTATTTATGTCATATTTTATTACGTTTATGATTTTTGGCTATAAATATATGCTTATAGCCTCCAAAGAAAGACAGTTGTTGATTATTATTGATTTTGATTAATGATAATACTCATAATTAAGTTTATTCATATTTTCCTTTAAACTTTAGAGAGTATCTATTGTTTGTAGAAGAATTCTTAGATTATTGATAGACTCAAGATCTAGAATTAGTTATCTGTTGCTTTATTGTTGTTCTTCACTGCAGCCTACTAAGTCACGCTGCATCAGTTAGTATCAAAGCTCAGTTACTTTCCATGAATGGGGAGGAGCAACCATTTTGCATAGATGAACGAGGTGTACGTAGGCACGAAGACAGCACGTAAGGAGCAATCGGTGATTTGTTTGAGGCACATGAGTGGTGGGCTAAACAATTGTCGTCGCCAACCAAGACCGCGATTTACGGAGGCGGAAGGTAAATCTATCGCTGAACATTGGCAACACACGGAGGATCGATTCAGGGCTATGAAGGATCAAATTGAAGATCTCACTACCCAATTATCCAACTTGTGTGGTCAACATGGGAATGGATTTAGAAACCCGTTTGAGGAGCGCCGAACACACGGACGTCAGCACCTTGCACAAGCTCATGTCAATTGGTGGGTAAGTAGATTCGAACTCAAAATTTCGAAATTCGACGAGGATCTAGAACCCGACAAATTTCTAGATTGGGTGTTGGCTGTTGAAGAGGTTTTTGAATTCAACGAGGTGCCCGATGAACAACGAGTCTCTTTAATGGTACATACATTCCGAGGAAGAGTTTGTGCGTAGTGGCAACAACTGAAGAAAACTAAGAAGCGGGAAGGTAAATTGAAGATCAATAGTTGGGAGAAACTATTGAAATATATGTGGGTCGCTTTCTTGCCCCATAGTTATACCATGGGTCAAAAGTCACAAAATTAGAGACAAGAGTCTATGGCTGTGACAAAGAAAATAGAAAATTCCTACAAAAATGAGGTATTTAGGAAAACATGGAGTGAAGCGAAGAGTCCACGACAGGTCAATTGGACCCTTACTTGCCAACCACAAATCCATAAATCGAATCCATATTCTGTGGAGGAAGAAAAAGAATCTGTAGATGAAGAATTTCAGGAATCCATATTCATAGATGTAGAGTTTAGACATGAAGATGTTGTAGATCATTCGCAAGGATTTGCAGATTAGGATTCCCCACCAACCTATGATGACGATGTCAATGAGGAAGAACCGATTGAAGGATCTTTGGCATCCGACCTAGAAGACGAGTACGAAGAGGATGGATTTTCTCCCATGCTTGGCGGCCTCTACCTTGACGAAGATGACCAAGAGGAAGAGTACAACAAAGATGGTTTTCTCTCATGTTTGGTGGCCTCTACCCCGAAGATGAGCCAACAGGTGACATCAACAATTATGAAGAGGTTGATGAAGATTTTTCAGGTGAAATGTCTAATTATAATGATGAATGGGTTGATTATGTTGATTTCCTTGGTGTTGAAAGTATTTTAAATTCTCCTAACAACAATTGTGATGAGTACTATGCAGATGAGGAAAATTATATGTTCATAAGGGAAACAACGGTTGCCCTGTCCTGAGTATTTTCATGGCAAGTGAAAGGGAGAAGGAACGAGAGAAGAACGGCAAATCTTAAGTATTGTCAAGTGGTGTATGGGGCTTTCATGACAACCATCAAAGTATTTCGATGATGAGAAGCGTCACGTTTATTTTGGGGTGTTGCCTTGTCTTGATCTTGAGGAAGGGCGAGTGGAACAAGTTGATAGGGCATCCAAAGAACCGTGGAAAGAACCGGCCGAATTTGATGATGAATTCTCTCCAACAAGGAGAGAATGATGCAAATTACGTAGCCGTCAGTTTGTTTTATTTTCTAAACCGACTTTATGTTGTTATTTTATTAGGGTTAGAATTTTAAGAGTCTTTATTTCGTTATTTTATTAGGTTTAGAGTTTTTAGCTATAAATATATGCTTATAGCCTCTAGTGAAAAATAGTTGTTGATTATTATTGATTTTAATTAATGAGAATACTCATAATTGAGTTTATTCTTCTTTTCCTTTAAACCTTAGAGGTTGTCTATTATTTTTAGAAAAATTCTTAGATCATTGATAAACTCAAGATCTAGAATTAGTTATCAGCTGCTTTATTGTTGTTCTTCACTGCAGCCTACTAAGTCACGTTACATCATTGGACCAGGCAATCGACCAGCAATACATAGGCACAGCTCTGAAAAACCTTAACAGCAACTCATTAGCTCATCATCAACAGATTATTCTTCCTTATATTGCATACGTGTATATAAGTTAGTTTAGTTTGTTATATCAGCTAGTTAGTTATATAAGTTGGAACCGTTACGTTGTTAGTATATACTCTGTTATTTGAGTTGTAAAACAGAATATATAAACTCATGTATCACTTTGTATTCTTGAAGGTTAATGAGATCAGTTTTATCTTCAATTTCTTTCTTTCTTTACAATTTGATATGGTATCAGAGCTTTTCACTTTGTGAAAGTTCAATTCATCAATGTCGATCCCAATTTCATCAATTCCAGTTTCCTCGATTCCTGAAGCCATTCCCATTTCTTCTTCCCATTCATTACATTTCTCTCTCAATGATAATCCCTCCAATCATTACTACCTGCATAATGGTGATAATCCAGGGCTATTGTTGGTTCCTCAACCATTAAATGGTGAGAATTATAACACTTGGAGCCGATCCATGACCATGGCTCTTTCTGCGAAGAACAAGTTGCAGTTTGTTGATGGAACTCTTCCTCATTCATCCACTCTCAATGAATCTGAGTTTAGAGCCTGGAAGAGGTGCAATGATACAATATCTTCATGGATTGTTAACACTGTATCGAAGGACATTGCTACTAGTATAATCTACATCAACAATTGCCAGGATATGTGGCTGAGTCTGAAGGAAAGATTCTCACAGAAAAACGGACCACAGGCCTTTCAACTTCAGAAAGCTATCTCCAGCTTCTCACAGGATAGCATGTCTGTAAGCTCTTACTTTACTCGTCTCAAATCCCTCTGTGATGAATTCAGCAACTATATGTCTTTTTCTCCATGTACTTGTGTTCCTGCATGTTCTTGTGGTAGCTTGAAATCTGTCCAAACATTTTTTGATCAACAGTATGTTTTCCAATTTTTAATGGGGCTCAATGAGTCTTTTGCTCGCATCAGAGGTCAAATTCTCTTGATGGATCCACTTCCTCCAATTAATAAAGTGTTTTCACTAGTTGTTCAAGAAGAAAGTCAAAGATAAATCTTCATAGGATCCATGACTTCAAACCCTGCAGCCTTGATAACCAAATCTGTCCCCACACAGCAGAATAGGTTTCCTAAGCAGATGACTCGAAGGGAAAAACCAGTATGTACTCATTGTGGCATTTCTGGACATACCATGGATAAATGTTACAAGTTGCATGGCTTCCCCCCTGGATTCAAATTCACAAAGAGGCCTTATTTTTCCCCAAGCTCAAGTGTAAACTATGCTGCTCAGACTCATGGAGAACATTTTTCTGCAACTCCACAAGTTCCTTAGCTGCCAATTACAGTAGAACAGTGTCAAAAGCTTCTGGAATTCTTGTAGACAAATCCTCATCAAGCTTCCGCCAATCAAGTAGGTTCTTTACCTGCTCCTCAAGATCACCTTTTCTCTCAAGGTTCAGGTAACACTCATGCTTTCAGTATTCAGCATTCTGTTTTTCATTCAAACCTCAACTTATCTAAACTCAAACCAAATCCGACAGATACTCCTTGGATCATTGATATAGGAGCTCCTGATCACATGGTTAATCTCCTTTCTGTAACAAAGCTCATCAAACATCTTGGTTGCTACCTCATCTTTATTAACTCTTATTGTTCCATACAGAATCTAATCACTTGGAAAACGATTGGAGTGGGTGAGGAAAAAGAAGGGTTGTTCCATTTGATTCAACCTGTAAGCAAGCTTTCTCCAAACCATAGTGTTAATTCTGCTATTCTCAAAACTCCTTCAACAGACATATGGCATTTTAGGCTAGGTCATTTGTCTAATTCTAGAATAAACATGTTGCACAATTCAGTTCCTTTCATTTCTGTTGATTCAAATACAATCTGTAATATTTGTCCCTTGGCAAAACAGAAAAAGCTTCATTTTCCTATTAGTAATAAAACTTCAAAGGCTCCTTTTGATCTTATTCATGTTGACATTTGGGGTCCCTTTTCTCAGCAATCCACAAATGGATCACATTATTTTCTTACTATTGTGGATGACTTTAGTAGATATACTTGAGTTCATCTTATGCATCAAAAGTCCCAAGTTAGGGTTTTTATTCAATCTTTCTTCAAACTTGTAGCAACTCAGTTTAATCTCAAGATAAAAATCTTGAGATCAGATAATGGTGCAAAATTTCAAATGGAAAATTTTTTATCTTCTCAAGGAACTCTACATCAACTCAGTTGTGTAGAGACACCTCAACAAAACTCCATTGTTGAAAGAAGACACCAACATTTACTCAATGTTGCTAGGGCTTTAAGGTTTCAATCTCATTTACCTCTTTCTTTTTGGGTAGATTGTGTTTTAACAGCAGCTCATCTCATCAACAGAATTCCATCTCCTTTGTTGTCTAATAAATCTCCATTTGAATTGTTGTTTTCTGAGCTTCCTTCTTATTCTCATCTAAAAGTCTTTGGTTGTCTAGCTTTTGCCTCCACCTTATCTAGATATAGACACAAATTCCATCCTAGAGCTACTGTATGTGTTTTTCTAGGTTACCCTCATGGTATGAAAGGATATAAACTTTTAAACATTCATACCAATTCTGTTTTTATATCTAGAAATGTCGTCTTTCATGAACATGTTTTTCCTTTTGCATCAAAAGAATTTTCTTTCCATTCAGATGTTCAATCAAATGATGCAATCAATAATTCTCCTTGGTTCAATAATCTTCTCTATATCAGTGATGATACTTGTCATCATTCATC
The DNA here is from genome assembly GCF_965113065.1 of Corylus avellana. NCBI lineage: Eukaryota > Viridiplantae > Streptophyta > Magnoliopsida > Fagales > Betulaceae > Corylus > Corylus avellana. The sequence continues at coordinate 95,843 of NC_142498.1, forward strand.
TCCTATTGTAGAAGATAAGTTGCATGATGATTACTCCACTCATGACATAGTTTCTCATGATTCTCATAATCATCATCTATCTTCTCCCAACATTAATCATCAATCAGATTCTATAGCAGAATCATCTATCATTCCCACCAAAACTCTTAGGAAATCAAGCCGCACCAGGCAAGCTCCTAGCTACTTGCAGAATTATCATTGCCAACTTGCTTCTTCCAATACCACTTCATCTGATTCTATGGTTGGAATTTTTGATGACACTATAATTGATAATGATAATGCAGGTATCCCATATTCCCTTTCTTCTGTTTTGACCTATGATCATCTTTCCCCTTCCCATAAAGCATTCAGTTTATCTCTTATTTCCCACAAAGAACCAAAATTTTTCATCAAGCTGTCAAGTTACCTGAATGGCGTGAAGTTATGCAGGCAGAACTTGATGCTTTGCAAGCAAACAATACATGGGTGTTAACCTCTCTACCCCCCGATAAGAAAGCTATTGGTTGTAAGTGGGTGTATAAAACCAAGCTCAAGGCTGATGGCAGTATAGAGAGACACAAGGCTAGGTTAGTGGCAAAAGGGTATACTCAGAGTGAGGGTTTAGATTATCATGAAACATTTTCCCCTGTTGCCAAACCTACTACTGTTAGATGTCTTTTAGCTATTTCAGCAGCTAACAATTGGTTCCTTCACCAATTGGATGTCAACAACGCCTTTCTCCATGGAGATCTTGATGAAGAGGTGTATATGACTGTTCCACCTGGTTTTTCCATCAAGGGGGAGTCACAGGTGTGTAGATTGACAAAATCTCTATATGGTTTGAAGCAAACCTTTCGTTAGTGGTTTTCTAAGTTCTCCAATACACTGGTTGCTCAAGACTTCATTCAGTCTAAAGTTGACTATAGTCTTTTCACTAGAAATGAGGGTTCAATTTTTATTGCCCTTTTGGTTTATGTAGATGATTTTGTCTTGGCTAGTAACAACTCTGCAGCCATCAACCAGTTTACTTCTTCTCTCAATGAGAAATTTAAACTTAAAGACTTGGGGAAGTTGAAGTTTTTTCTTGGCTTAGAGGTAGCTAGATCAGATAAAGGAATCTCTTTATCTCAAAGGAAGTATGCATTGGAGATCCTTGAAGATTCTGGTTTATTGGCTTCTAAACCATCTAAATTTCCTATGGAACAGAACCTCAAAATTTCTAAGGATGCTGGTTCCTTATTGGCAGATCCAACTAGCTACAGACGTCTCATTGGCAGATTGATTTATCTCACAATCACACGTCCTAATTTAGCTTATGTGGTTCATACCCTCAGTCAGTTCATGGATCAACCCCGGTAACCTCATTTAGATGCTGCTCAAAGGGTGTTAAGGTACCTAAAGGCTTCTCCTGGTCAAGGGTTATTCTTTCCTTCTTCGTCAGATTTTCAGGTAAAAGCCTTTTGTGATGCTGATTGGGCTGGCTGCTTGGACACTCAAAGGTCTATCACTGGTTATTGTATTTTTATTGGTGATGCTTTAGTCTCATGGAAGTCCAAGAAACAACAGACGGTTTCCAGATCATCTGCTGAGTCTGAGTATAGGGCTATGGCATCCACTTGCTGTGAGGTTACCTGATTATTCAGCTTACTCAAGGATTTACAAGTTCTTCATCCACAGCTTGCAGCTCTTTTCTGTGACAGCAAGGCTGCAATTCATATTGCAGCTAATCCAGTGTACCATGAACGCACCAAGCACATAGAAATCGGCTGTCACCTTGTCAAGGAAAAGATTCAACAAGGTGTTATACATACCTTTGCATGTTTCTTCTGCTGCCAACTTAGCTGATATATTTACCAAACCTCTTGGTTTTGCACAATTTAGTGCTTTGCTGTCCAAGATGAACATACTCAATATTTTTCATCTTGAGGGGGAGTAACAGCAGCTCATTATCTCATCATCAACAGATTATTCTTCCTTATATTGCATACGTGTATATAAGTTAGTTTAGTTTGTTATATCAGCTAGTTAGTTATATAAGTTGGAACCGTTATGTTGTTAGTATATACTCTGTTATTTGAGTTGTAAAACAAAATATATAAACTCATGTATCACTTTGTATTCTTGAAGGTTAATGAGATCAGTTTTATCTTCAATTTTTTTCTTTCTTTACAATTTGATAAACCTCAGCTTCCAAAGCTGTGGACTCGCTGGTGGCCCAGCCCAAGTGGCTATTCGGATCCATGCTGGCCCGCGTATTCGCCATTGGCTGTCCTTTGTTCTTTATTATCATGTCAGTCAGTCACTGGGACATGCTATGCTCTCTCGGCCGGCCAGTATTTTTACTGGAGAGAGCAAAATCAATTAAGTACTCCATCAATGCTATGCTATCTTCAAGTAGAGATATTCAAAGCAAGTAAATGGGGGGTTTTCGTATTTGCTCGGAGCAGCAGTAAATGTTATTAACTTCATGGTCCCATATCCATAAAGCCAGTAACCGGATTGCTTCGGTGGGGCTTAACGAGAGAGCTTTTATGAAAAATCTGGGACATGGACGCCTCACGCCTACCATTTCCTTCCAATTAACAGCAGCAAACACCACGTTGCTGAGTTTTATCGGCAAATGAGACAAGAGGAATAATCTAAGAAAATGAGATCGATCACAGTTCAAGAAAATGATAGGACCAATCCATATTATACACGAGCAATTTGTATAACGAATTAACCTCATAGCCCCGAGTCTTCCCATCCATTCCCCTTCTACATATCAAATATATATTGATAGATACGAGAAAAATGGACGAAAAACACAACGAAACTACTATTGCTACGTACGGACGGAAGCAACCTCTTGGAGAATAAAACTGCTTCAGAAAATAAAAATAATAGTACACACAATATGGAACCATTCCTTGTTGTGCTATCTGGGTTGTTGCCTTTGCCGCAGAAAGAATACTCTGAAACGAATCAAATTAGAAAGCGATGCGACAATGGATTAATAGTAGGGAATTACAGGAGGAGGAGGAGATGCATATGATACTCCTATAACAGGCGGAAGGGGCGCGTTATTAAATGAGGGTGGTGGTGGAGGCGCGTTTGAAAACTTGGTCGGCGGAGGATGGTGGGATGACGGTGGATGACGCCTTTGTTGTTCAGGAGGTGGGTATGGTTTTGAGCGGTGGTGGCTTGGGGTTGGTGGTGATGGTGATGGCACTGAATGATCATGATGGCTTGGTGGGGGTGGTGATCCCGGAGTAATGCAACCAGATGGTGGCGAAGGAGGTGGGGGATGATGCAATGGTTCAGCCAGTGGAGGTGGAAATGGAGCTGTTGAATGTTCATTTGTCGGTGGAGGGGGCGGTGGCGATGGTGGAGAATAATTATGATGACTTGGTGGTGGGGCTTCAGCCGACTGCTGAGGAGGTGGTGGTGGTGGTGAAGTGTAACTATAGTGATGACTTGGTGGTGGGGCTTCAGCCGACTGCTGAGGTGGTGGTGGTGGTGGTGGTGAAGGGTAACCATAGTGATGACTTGGTGGTGGGGCTTCAGCCGACTGCTGAGGTGGTGGTGGTGGTGAAGGGTAACTATAGTGATGACTTGGTGGTGGGGCTTCAGCTGACTGCTGAGGAGGTGGAGGTCGTGGTATGTGTTGATAGGGAGATGGAGGAGGTGAATGTTTAGGCACTGGGGGCACATAGGGAACTGGTGGTGTAATTGGTGAATCTCCTTCACTAGGTGGGGGTGGTGTGAAGTGGTAATGATTCGATGGAGGTGGTGGTGTGTAAAGGTAATGACTTGGTGGCGGTGCAGAATGGTGATGGCTTGGTGGAGGTGGTGTGGAATGGTAACCACTCAACGGAGGCGTAGCCGGTGGTGGTGAATGCACAACTGATGGTGGTGGTGGTGGGAGATGCGTCCTTGGTGATACCCTTTGACTGGGCGACGGTGGTGGTGGCGGTGGGAGATGCGTCCTTGGTGATACCCGTTGACTAGGCGGCGGCGGCGGTGAGGTGTAGGACTCTTTGGGAGGAGGTGTTAGTGAAAGATGTGGTGGTGGCGGAGAGCGTGATCTGGTCGAAGGCGAAGACTCTGATGTTGGGGGTGGGGGTGAAGGAGCGACAAATGGGCTTGGCGAGTGAGCTCTACGTGGAGGTGGAGACCTTGGTGGTGCTCTTCTTGGCCTTGGTGCAGGCGAAGGGGAGCCGCATTTGAAGTTGCTGCAGTCTACAGGGCGAGTAGCTTCTGAAGAAGAACATTCCCTGGAAGATCGTTGATCAATCTTGGCAGGGATGCAGTTCTTGCGTCCGTTGGCCACAACCCTTCCACCAGCAGAAATAGCGGCACACTCTGGAGCCTCCCCAGTGAAATAGTTGAAAGAGTAGGTGAAGTTTTGCAACCGAGGCAGCTGGCACACACTTGCGGGAATAACACCCGTGAAGCTGTTGTGGGCAACATCCAGCTGCTCCAGGCTCTTCATATTACCGATAGTTGAGGGCAGCGATCCTTGAAGATGATTGAAGCTCACATCAAACACTGTGAGATTCCTCAGAAGCCCGATCTCCGGAGGCAAACACCCAGTGAGATTGTCATTCAGGAGGATGATCTCGTTGAGAGTGTTGCCCATCTTTCCAATACTGCCCGGTAAGCAACCCCCAAGATCGTTGTTGGCAAAGACCAGCACCGAGACTGGAGAGTTGCCAAGGTTCTCTGGGATGCCAAACCTGAACCTGTTGTCGTTGAGGAATATGGCGTCGAGATCCTTGTCGAAGAGCTTGGAAGGCACGGGGCCTTCGAACTCGTTGAATCGAAGATCCAAGAACTTGAGGGCTGGCAAGGACAGTACCACCTTAGGGAACTTGCCCACGAAGCGGTTGTTGCTCAGGTCAAGCTCGTAGAGGAGCTTCATGCGGCGGAAAGTATTGGGCACGACGCCGCAGAAACGGTTGGAGTTGAGGTGGAAGAGAGCGAGATCTGCGAGGAGACCGAGCTCCGGTGGAAGGTAGCCGGCAATATCAGCGTGGTTGAGGTCAATGCCTGCGACCACTCTGAGTGAGGCATCGGCACGAGATGGAGCACAGTAGACGCCCATGTAGGAGCAGACGGCTGAGCCATTCCAGTTGGCAGTGAAGTTTAATGGGTCTGAGAAAATGGCTGATTTCCAAGCTTGGAGGGCAATGTAGGCCTGCCGAAGCCTTGGGTTCTCAAACCTCAGGTTTGGATCTACAACCACGGCCAACTCTTCATCTTCGTGGGTTGCAGAGCAGATCTGGAAGAGGAAGCCGGAGGAAGTTGAAGCGAGCAAGAAAAGAACCAGAAAGAGGCTAGGGCGAGGAGTAGACATGGGTGGCGGTGATGGTGGCAGAAAATCACATGGAGAAAGGTGTTTTGTCTCGCAAGAGATACGCTGTGAGTTTGGACAGTGTGCCCATCCCTCCTCCCCAAGCTTTCTTTTTATATGCAAAGCCCCTTATCCTTTCTATTCTATTGCCTTTCCTTTTAGTTTATACTTTATAGAGTTGATAAATTTACAATATGAGTTTACTACAGTGGTGGGTGGGTGGGTTTGCAAATGCAGGAGGAGGGAGGAGGCAATTGAAATCACTTTTTTATGTCCTTGGTTTGTCGTACATACAATGAATAATGACATGCTGGCACGTCTCAGAGATTTAGAGAGAGAGAGAGAGAGAGAGAGAGAAAGAAAAAGAAAGTGGAAGGCAATGAATTATGAAACATCAAAATGTGTTATGGTTGAATGTTGATGAACGGGAGTTTTTAGTCTTTGACTCTTGAGGACGTGTCTCTCTGTCTTGTCACACCGCCCGGTAGAATTCAACTGAGACAGCTGAAATGTAACTGGATTCATGCACTACTTTTTCACAAAAAGGCAAGCAAGAACAACTATTTTATTAGCTTACTTAATTAATTACACGTATGTAATAAATACATTTTATAGACTGTAGGGACGTTGCTCCGTCACGGGTATCAACTACCCTCTCCGCACCACCTGCTTAAGAATAAGAATGCCGCCTTTTAACTTTCTCTTTACAACTTTTTACAAGCAATGAAATGCAAATAGATAAGTTTTTTGATCTTTTGTAGTTTTGTTGCCAGGGAGACATGGGTCCCACTTATACTCTGTCTCCACGATCTTCCAAGACATTTTCAAATGCGAATCTTTTTTCAAATTGAATATCTAAATTCCAACCTAAGACGCGGAGTCCGAATAATTACTAATAATCCACTTCCATAATTTCCCATTTTAAATGAATAAAGAAATTATGGATACTGAGGACAAGAGTCACCTCTGTTTGTTTGGTTTGGTCATCCCCCGACGAGCGATCTGGGTGAGTTTAGACTTTAGAGATCACACGCGTCATCTAAAGATTCTTCTTTTTTACTTCTTGCAATTTTCCATTTTTATCTATAATAAGAGACACTTTCTTTTTCTAGGTAAAATAAAATAACCATTTCATCAAACACCACTAACAGTCTTTATAGATTAAGACTAAGAAGAAAATGGGAAATTGATCAAGCCAATCCGGTTTTATAATTCTTTGACCAAAAGATAAAGGTGGTATGTGACGTTGGGTGATTGAACAATTGAAAAAAAGGGTGCACAACCGATGAGCCGATGATTATGTAAGACTGTTGATGGAAATTATCTTTCCTACATCCTTGGACAAAGAAACACGTTCTGCAACTAGTCCGAGCAAACGAGAGAACAATTCTCGCTTTATTAAGGATGATAAGAACAACATTAACAACTCTTTTAATCAAAGGATGCAGGCCAACATTTTGTTAGATCTGTTCCTAGCAATTCCCAAAGGCATCTCTATGTGAAAGATTTGAACAGAAACAAGGGAAAGTTTCACAAATTACTTCGAATTTCACGGAATTGCAAAGATGTTCAATGAGAAGTTGGTTCAGCTATTCACAAATTCCATTGCTAAGGATGCTTATAAATTCCTGAATCCAAACTTGACTCACACAAGAAAGGGTCCCAGAATCACTAATTTGCTACTTGACTGACTACAGATGTGTTAACTCTTCTTGGCAAGCCGGGGGAGGCTGATCCAGTCTTTGTGCTCCTCCATCGCTAAAGATGCGCATTTATCTTGTAACTGATGTCAATATATTTTGTGCTCGTATGGCTTATACACAACTAAAACCTTCTGCCTCTAGTCCCACAAGTATCCTTCCTATACAAATGCATCTGGGGGGGCTGCTTCTGGAATCTGGGGGAAAATAAAATAAAAGAAATATCAGTTACACTACAAAAGTGTCTTCAAATCAAGGCTCCAACTGCGAAATAATCATTCACATGTAGTTTTTTATTTTTAGTTTCACAAATCACATGTAATTTGAGTAAACAACAATTGTATTTATAAATCGCAGAAAAAGTTATAATGATTACTTTATTGTGAATTCTTTGCTATTGTAAGCTATTATTGTAATTATTATGTGAAGGATCATTATTCATCATTAAAATGGCCACACCAGTTTTTTAGTACATTGCTGCACATGTAGAATAAGGTGATCCATAAATCTCCAACACTGACAAAGCCATTATGTAATTGCAAGTCGTGCCTACAGTACATAGCACAAATTTAATCCTTTTACCTCACCAGGATTCCATTTCTCTTTTAACCAAATATTCAAGTCCCCAGAAACATTCTCCGTTTGCAAATTATTCCTGCAGAATTCAGAAACGAACCAAATATAAATATGAGAATATGACATTGTTTAAACTCAAACACAATAATTTGTTAACTTTCAATTGCAAATTCTAGTCCAAGAAATAAAATAAATAAGACTGATTTTATTCAAGATGAATATCCCAAAAGACTACAACAAATATCATAAAGAAAGTGCATCAAAGCACTGAGGAAAGACATCGATGCCCTCAATTTTAATGGTTTTTTTTTTTAACTTAAAAAAAGGGTAAATGTGATGATATATGTGGCCATACATGAAGCTATAAAGGTCAAAACGTTTCAAGCCAGTCAAGTATGTTGTTTGATTCAAGCGTTTTGAGTATATTAATGAATTAAAAATAGGTTACAGATGCATCATTTAATATTTTCAAACCTTCATATTATGAAAAAGGAGGGGGGCGGGGGTTGGGGGGAGGCTATAACTATTTATAGTTACTCTTGAAACACAAATCAGTAAACTTTGTTATGCGAGTGGAAAGAAATTTCTGATTTACTAATACTTCCATCTATTAGCTTACAAACAATCTTATTAGTTTCTCAACAAACTTACACCAACTGAACATCTGTGCTTGCTGGTCCACCTGCACTAAAGTTATGCCCATTTGGAAGGATGGGCAAGTGGTTACTAGTTGAACTGGAAATTTGTGCAGGTGCTGCTGGAGGAGAAAATGAGTTACTTCCAGCATTTATGCTACCACTGTTGCTGAAGCCTGCAATGCTGGACGTAAAGGAATTTCCAAATGTCTGAGAAGGAATTTGGGTGCTAAACAAACCTGCCATATCACACCATCAGAAGCACTGCAAAAACATCTACAGGAGTAATGCAGGAAAGGAAACCTTCAACTATTCTACCTTCACTTCTAAATGGAAAATTGTTGGCTCCAAATGCACTTGATGTCTGGCTAGAATTTGGGTTAGCACTTAGTTTCCCAAATGCATTGTTTGAAGGTGTAGAGGGCCTGAAAGGATTTGCTCAACAAGTTTTTAAGAGCCCAACAGCGATAAAAGAACTGGATTTTCCAGAAATCCGTATGACCCTTTAGTAAGACCAGTAACCAAAGCTGTTCTGTATATCAATGAAAACTAAGATTTCTGAGATAACCACAAAGATTTTAATAATTGATTCTTACCTTATTCCAAAACCCATATTTTGTGATGCACTTAGCTGACTAAAGCTCGAGACTGAAGGAGGGTCACCATTTTTGGCAGTCAGTGGTAATGCATTTGGTTTGGCCAAAGAAAATGGGATTTGGCTAGCAAGAGTTGAGTTTGGTGGAACTGCATATGGCTTATGGAGGAGATTATCAAACTCAACCAACTTGGAGCTGAGTAAATTCCTCTCTCTCTCAACCTGTAGCCAATGTAATTATTAGCTCAGTAAAAAGCAATGCTATTTATCAATATGAACTACAACACAAACATCTCTTGTACTTTTTTAAAGAGAAACAGTCAATAAACATAAGAAAGCAAGGAAGTCTCAAATAGAACAGAGCAACAATACTTAATTGCCAAAACTAATCTTCTTTCTTTCTTGCGGCCATGGAAAAATATTGGTACAGATGTCATATATTGGCATACAAACCAATTACAGTAACACCAATGGAACCACATATAGGTTGGGGCCTTGGGGAAAAGATCTCCCAAGTATTATGCAGTTAACCGCTAGACTGCGAAGAATACTTCATGAAATGGTGGAGTAGCAGAAACTATAGCGTATGCTCGGAGGAAGCATCACATTATATATTATATTATAATAAATAGATATCTCTCTTGACTTCAAGACTTGAATGGAAAAAAAAAGTGGGGGAGGGGGGGGGGGGGGGGGGAGGGATGGGATTTAGCCTTATTCTTTCTACATCTAAAAAATTCTTCCTTTTTAAGATAATACTAGGCGCCCACTAATGGAGTTGTCATTGAATGGGTACCTCAATTTAATATGTCTACTTCTTATATATTCTTTTCTTTTTACTGGTTATTGTTACATGGCTATTCATTTTATTAAAACTACTCTAGGAGTACATAGGCCCTACCTTAAAACTAGAATGCCTAGGCATGCTTGCTTAGATGGTGATGATAGAGAAATCCACTGTGAACTTGACAGTATAGCTTAAAGCCATGGACAAAGTGACATCTCTAAAAGTGAAACTACTCTAGGAGTACATAGACCCTACCTTAAAACTAGAAAGTCATTTTCCTTTTCTTTTTCTTTTTTTGCCTTTTTTGCTCAACATTAGCGATAACCAAAATGCAAGTACTTTAACTTTCTGAAATACTTCTTCAATCTAGGTCTTAGTCTTTGATTACCTCCAGACCTTGCATGCTTTCATATAATAGTGTTATTTTTCAGAAACTATTTGTATCAATCGGCAGTTGGTTGTTAGGTTTTAAGCCGTGTATTGAATGAGTTTGAATTTCTTTTTCTTATCCTGAGGGTTGAAGTTTAATGATTATATTATTATTATTATTATTATTTTTCATACTCCGGGTGCCCAACACAAGGGGTGCATTCTATGGCGGAAATGGAGGGAAGCAATTCTTGCAACAACTGGTTGCGGCAGCGCTTGTGACTGGTTGGAACTTGGTGTCGACGACAATAATACTTCTAGGTATAAGGTTGTTTATTCCGTTAAGGATGCCGGACAAGCAGCTAGCGATCGGAGACAATGCTGTGCATGGAGAGGAGGCTTATGCTCTCTGGGGCGATGGGGAAAAGTATGACTCAACAAAGCAAGGTTGGAATACATCATTGTACTCGCAGGACATTTACTCTTTTAATGATATTTTCCGATTACTTATTAAAAAATAATGCTTTTCATAAGGGACACAAACTTCACAATGAGAACATAAAAAGGACATTCACCCTCTTACTAACTGAATTTCCTTTATAATAGGGAAAAACATGTATGATCGAAGAAAAGACTCATGTGGGCGTTAGAGCATTGAGAGGACCTTTCTTGCATGTACTAAAGTGAGAACGTTGGCTTTGGAATCAAAACACACCGATCAATTTGAGGTCCAGTCAAAATATTCTCAAATGACTTGCTTAATGCTAGTTAGTCTAAACATTTTAAAGTTTGCATTTATTTTAACATTCAAAATCATAGTTCAAATCTCAATAAACTTACAGCTAACCTGAAAACTGAAAAGGAGGTAAATAACTGTTCCTATGTGTTTCCTTTCAAAACTATGTTTATTACTTTCTAGTCAGTGATTGATTGGACTTATATTTTCATCTCTAAAAGATGTTAACAAAGCGAAGTCCTTCATTTTAAGCTTCCCAAAAAAAAAATCGATGTAAACTTGACACATTGTAATACAATGCAACAGCTAAATTAATATATTCCCAACTTTCCAAGTTTCAGTCACTTAAGAAACTCAGCATATCCTCATCCTAAAATAGTTAGTAAATGTTATAGAGTTGAATTGAAAGAAGCATGCACAAGGTGAATTTCAACTATCAAACAACTATAAGGGTTAAAACATCCTGGGAATGTTTATAAACGTGCACTTGCAGAAGAGTAAAATGTGGTATGTCAGATTTTCTCACTATAGACTGAAAGCTCAACCCACGTCTAGCATCATCATATGCTGCTGCCCGCAATTCTTCATGGCTAATATCACCAACAATTTCACAAGGTCCACTGCAAACAGAAGAATTCCAAACTCATGCCACAGTTGGGTTTTCATCCTCATCAAGAGGTCAGAATATGGTAGACTTGATAGTAGTTCAAAGAAATACGTAAAATAGAAAACCAAATTGCTTATTCCATCCTGTGAAAAATTTATAATTATTAAATTTTTTCTGAGATTGCACATAGTATAATAATTTAAATAGCAGGACATTCTTGAATTATCTGTTCTGCAACTGAACTATATATATATATATATATATATATATATATATATATATATATTTGATAAGTAGTGTTGTATATATCAAAAAGCGCAAATTTAAAAGGGCGCAACCTTATTACACAGGAAGTATAACAAAGAACGCCTAAGAGCACCCAAAAAAGACCCTACACTCGCAAGGAGCAAGCACCCACAAGAAACCCAAAGAGACCCACCAAATCGACCCTAAAAAGCAAACACCCACAAGGGCTACATCCCAACAGAAAAACCCGAAAGGAAAAAGGCTACAACACTGCCCTTAGTTGCGAAATCCCTAAATCCCTCATCACCACCTGCATCAACTCCGACTGCATCAATACTGAACTATTTTAGATGAACCATGACAACAACATATACTTCAACTTCTCTAAAATGCACAGCTTTTTCCCAATTTCTATATACAATAGGCATATTCAACTTTGAAGCTGTCCAAAGCCAAGTAGGAAAACTCACCTGCGAGACAATTTGCTCCATTTTTGGGAAGTTAGAGTGTGTTAAATCATCACTTATCCAAAAAGTTTAAACTGATAGAAAGAAATAAATTTAATCACTTAATCAAAACTTTAACACTCCCCCTCATGTGTGGGCTCAAAATCCCTCCCTTTTGAATATGTGAGGCCCAACACATAGAATATTTTAATTGAATGGAGGTAAACTGACGAAATCAGAATTCGAACTCAGGAGAGTTAAAGTATTGATTAAATGATTAAATTCTTCTCTTCCTAATCAACTTAAAGGATAATTTGTAATTTAACATGGTGAAAATGACTAATCCAATCACACTTCCTGAACCAGCAAGCCACTCACCAAGGGTGGTTTTACGACTAATCGTCCCTGCCAACACTTTAACAAGGTTCCTTATCTCTCTCTCTCTCTCTATTTTTTCTTCACGAGTGGAAGTGTGAGACAAATCCATTTGAAGAAAGCTTGCAGTGCAGACCCTGATTAGTGCTCACAACCAAAGTTGTTAAGAAAATTGATAGTAGTTCTTCAAAATTTCTAAGAATAACCCCACAAAAAGTCATCTAGGATATCATTTTTCAAAAACACACTTACCGCAATTCCTATTAGTTTTAAATAATAAAAGATTGATGGCAGCAACTGTGCTTGATTTGGTTATTGAGACATACTTTCTAGAATGAGCATAGCACGTAAGCTTCCAAAGTGGTCTTTCATGCTCAAAATCTTCAGCAATTTGGCGTCTGCAAGTCTCAGGGTCTGTGCATCTTCAAGTACATTAATTTAAATTGGATCAGGTAAACCGTTTAAGTCATGAAGAAGAACTAATGCAAAGATATAGAGCTACAGATAAAGAAAAGCATAACTTATATATAGACAAGTACTAACTTATGATTTGCAGCTTGAGTCTGATTATCAGATTGTCGTGAAGCACCAGCAGTAGGTGTGGAGGTGGAACGAGTCCATGTGTTTTGAAAAGGCTGTCCAGAAGAAAATTATTATCAACAAGCATAAAATGAAAAAATAAAAAATAAAAAATATATATATTCTCGGTAACAATAGATGCACTGGAACCATCTGGAGCATGTTAACTCAACAAACTTTTGGAAAAATCATGTCATCCTTCAGTTGGTTACATTCTTAATGACTTAGATGCCCAAGTAACAATATAGAATCCCTTTCTTTAGGCACATAAGTAAAGATTTAGGAAGGGAAAGAACCTTAGATTGGTTCTGTTTTGATCCAAAATCTGTGGCCCGTTTTGAAGCAGAGCTGTTCTGAACACCAAAACCAAAAGGATTGGGCTTCTGCTGTGGTTGTGAGCTAGTTTGAGTCTCAAATCCAAACGGACTTGGCTTTTGCTGTTGATTTGAGCCTCCAAAGACATTAGATTTTGGGTGTTGCTGAATCCCGTGAAGATATCTACACGCTTCACCATATCGACAGCTGAAAGAGGTAGGGAAAAGATTGAAAAAATTGAAAATAAAGGAATGAGCAAGTACACAACAAGAGAAGTCCATATCTAAGTTGAAAATGAAATTAACATCTAATGCATACTTTAAGTTTGTTGACAACAATCATAATTTAAATTAACATCCCACATGATAATAAATGCAAAACTGAACGCATAATAAAACCTTAAGGCAGAAACAAGACCGAAGTATCAGGCAATATAGTAGGCACAGCAGCAAGACAGTATGAAAAGAACATTCTTATTCTGATTGATTACAACAACAGATCTCTACGAAAAAGAAAACAATTCGATAGGAGATAGCTACTAAAGATTCAATGACAAATTACCTCACTATATTTAACAGGAAGGTCTAATCATAAGCTAAGATTTGCGTGCTAAACAAATGGAAGAATTAAAATCTGATATTAAATTGAACATGGAGAACAGATTCAGAGAACAAAAGGGCTCCTTCATTCAATGTCTAGATATATGAATAGCTCTAAAATAGGGAAGCAAAAAATAGAAAAGAAGAGTGGAAGAAACCTAACCGGTGTCCCAGCAAAGCAAACAAACAGAACAAATATACAAAAAGGAGCGATAAAGCGGATAGAATTGAGTGCTCACTGGCCACGCTGAAAGTTTCTGCAGGGTTCGTTCTTACTATACTGCATCTTCTCCTCTTTCTACTTCTCTGGGGACTGGGGAGAGACGGAAACAAAGAGTACGCCGACTGACTACTGACTACTAATAAATATGGGACAAGGTTTCCTTATGAATTCTAGAAATTTTTTTCAATTTAGTCTATAAGAGTAAATACATATCCTATATTAATATGTGAGATTTACATATTTAATAGCAAAAATAAAATTAGAATAAATTTTATTAAAAATTCATGTGTATTTCACATATTATTAAAAGAATAGACACTGATAAAAAAAATATAACACATTAATTTTATAGATTAAGTTAAAAAAAATTATTCTAACCCAATTTAAAATAAATCTATGTCCATAAATATGTATGTTTATATTTTAGTAATGACTATGACTATTGCAGCTCAATCGCCATCTCGTTCTCATTTGGTAGGTCAATGTGATTTTTTTTTTTTTTTTTTTTTTTTTTTTTTTTATATCTAACTAGAATTAATTTAAGGGTCGAATTGTTACATTAATCTAACCAGGATGAAAATATATAATATTTAACATTATTTTTGATAATTTATCCTTCCTATTGGTTCAAAGGAAAGAAAAAGAAGAAAAATTCATTTTATGGTTTAAATTAAATTAAATTTAATTATTACACAATATATATTATTATTACGTTATTTAAAATATATATATATATAATAAAAAAAATAGAATTCAAATCATGAGCATTTTACTTAAAAAGAGAAGACAAACTTCCTCATTTCTAGTTGGGCATCTAAACTAACTAGCCCTACAAATATAGTTTAATAAACCGAGTTGGGCTTTTTTTTTTTTTTCTTTTTTTTTTTTTATGGGAGGAAATAGATTGGGGTGGCTAAGTGTACTGGTCAAGTCAAAGTCAACACAGCCCATTAAGATTTGCAGCCCAATTAAAATGATGGTTTCGAGCCCTTCACTGAAATGAGAATGGGAGAGAGAGAGAGAGAGAGAGAGAGAGAGATGTTCGTCGTTGTTGCGGCTTTGTGAGCTTTCGTTAATTAAAGTGAAGCAAAGCTCAAACCTTATTTCTGTACTCTGAACAGTGACCATCATCAATTCAAAATGGAAGAAGGTACAGAAACGAGGACGACGAAGATTAGGGTATTTGTGGGAGGATTGGGAGAAAGTGTGACGGGCAATGATCTGCGGAGAATATTCGGCTCATTGGGAGTGGTAGAGGGACTGGACATTGTGAGGACCAAAGGTCGCAGCTTTGCCTACGTCGACTTCTGCCCCTCCTCCCTTAACGCCCTTTCCAAGCTCTTCAGCACCGTACACTTCTTTCTTTTCCCTCCCCTACTTCTTTGCATAATTTCTAGTATTGGATTTGCAAGGATTGGTGAATACCCATTTGAGCATGTTTATTTACATGTTATTTCTAGTTCCAACTCTTGATTAGGATCTAATTTCTTTTCCTTCAAAATGAGAAAGATTTTTCCTTTCTTTTATACTAACTCTTTACTGAAATGTTTGATTTCTTGAATGAAATCTCATGGAATAACTAGTGCCTTTTTGATATGAATTATGGGATACCCATTTGAAGATGCTTTGATTTCATTACAACTCGTGGATGGTTCTTGCTGATTTGCCATTTTGCCTATTTAGCTTGTTATTCCATATGTGGGTTGTTACCCCTATATAGCTTGTTACATGAATTCATGTATGTGGGTTCTTTGATAACTTTTTGGAACATTTTTTGAATGTCAATATTGTGTTTCATCACTATCGTGGACCGCATACATGAATATGCCTTTTTTATTTTTTTATTTTTTTTATTTTTATAAGTAATTGTTGTGCTAAAGAACACAATTATAGTAAATAAGGATGATAATCACACACAATAACACCAAAATTTACACGGTTCCCTCAATGTGCTAAATTCCAAAACCCAATAGGAAAAGCAAAACCAGCAGGCCCACACATTAAATTCAAGTCACAACCTCAACAGTAATTAAGATATCATTAAAAGCATAAGGTGCCCCATGTATACATGAAGTATACAAAAGAGAAGCCACCTAACTAGTAGGGGCAAAAAGAACAAGAAAATCATGATAACTAATAAGCAAAGGAGAAACTTCAGCAAATCTCAAAAGATACAAAGTGTTGAAAAATAAAAATTTAATCTCCTCCAAAGTCCTTCAGTGGTCTTCAAAACTTCTATAAATCATTCCCTCTATAGACACTACAAAAGGTATGAAAGCACCATATTCCATACTACCGCACTTAGAGTGCTGCCGATAGTCTACCAACAAGCATACAAATCGACTACTCGTCTAGGTATAACCCAAGACAAACCAAATCGATTAAGGAAAACATTTCAAATGGCATAAGCAACCTCGCAATGAAGAAGAAGATGATCTACTGACTCCTCATTCTTTTTTAAACCAAACCTATCAACCACAATGACGTGCTACTTCCGGAGATTGTCCAATGTAAGCATCTTTCTTAGGGCCTCCAACCACTTAAAAAAGGCCACCCCCAACAGAACCTTAGTCTACCGATCACTCTTCCAAGGGAAAAGAAAACCATTATGACCACCCATGACACTATAGAAGGATTTAACAACGTATAACCCCTCTTTTGGAAGGGAGTCGCACCAACTTGTCTTCCCCTTTCAGTCTCATTCTCACTAAATGCAACATCCTGAAGAATGAAGCAAAGGCATCTACCTCTCAATTATAAGCCGTTCTAACAAAACTCACGTTCCACTGATCAACACCTCCAGAAAATTATACTTGAGCCACATTTAAAGCATCCTTTGCACAAGCAATACCAAATAAAACTGAAAGGCATCCTTAATAGAATCAAAGGAAAGACTATCACCACATGCCTCCAACTAAACTGCTCAGTAAACAACTTCTTATAAAACTAGAAAATGCGCTTGTTGATTTCCGATTGATTGGTAGAAATTGTGCCATCAATCAACAAAGAGTCAATGGGATTCCTTTTTCTGTTGGAGTTTGCCATTATGTGAAAAAAAACTTCATGCACTTGTCACCCTTCCTGAGCTACAAGATCCTTGATATCAATATGCTATATACACACTCCATTATTTATTTATTATTATTTTTTTTATGACGGGGAACCTCGACAAGGCAAGGCCCTTCGCACCCACCCCTGCAAAGTAAATCTCAGACCCGTGCATTGCACCTTTGGAAATTTTCCTACACGAATCAGGGTAAATCGCTTGCTTTTTATACCAGGGGGTGTGGCCCCAAGGGGGAGTTTGCACCTAGCAAGTCTCGGACTTGGGATCTAAGGGATGATACTCCCTAAGACCACAAGCCTCAACCACTAGGCCAACCCCTTGGGGTTTACTACTACATTATTTTTTTTTTATGCAAACATGCTAAGTAATTAGATGATTGCTTATCTACAATCTAGTTCGAATAGGATTCTCATGGCATTATAGATTTAGAAGAATAGGCATAAAACATATCCATAACCTGAAAAGGAAAAAACAAATTGAAATATTTTCAAGTCTTTACTTATGAATGATTGGATATCTACAAACAATTTCACCTTTATTAAAAGATCCAGTTTCTTCTTTGTTAAAACACATTTGGCATGCTATTGACTTCTTTATGTGGTAATATATGATTCTTTGGCACTCAAATACATGTTTTCCAGATCCTTTAGCACTGTGCTAGAACAGCTTTGGCTAGGTTACATCTAAATCCTTATCAGTAAGCACAGTTTATTATGAAGCTTAAATTACTAGCATTTTTAAATGAGACTTTGTTAAGTTGATTGAAATTATGTACAACATCAACATGCATATACACCAATCTCCCATATACGGCTTTGTTGAGACGACTTACTAAGAAGAGAGATCTCAATTTTTTCCATTAAGGACGTTATATTTTGAGGCTTTAGTTTCTAGTTCGGATTTTTTTTTTTTTTTAATAAGTAATGAAGTTTATATTATTATTAAAAAGCATAAGGCGCCCCTAAGTACACAAGCAATATACACAAGAGGCTCCAAACGAGCAAGAAACCCAAACAAAACAGCAAGACTACCCACAAAACCAAACACCCGACAAGCCCCCAAAATCAAAACCCACAAAACAACAGAACCCGACACCCCCGAAGGCACTCATCACTAGAAAGTGTGAGTCTTACCTTTCTCCCGTCTAGAGGATGCTCCCTTAACATCATAATTGATGGAGCGTTCTAGGTTTTTAAGCTCCCATCTACCCTTAACCTTCCGAGTGGTAACCTCTAAGGTGACATCGATCCCCTCACACGGATCCCCTATCAAAGCCCAGTCCAAGCGGGTGGCAGGAGGGAAATCGCCCAAAGGGTAAGGAAAATCTCCTTCATCCACAACCCATAAATCTTCGTCTTCCCTACCCCAGCAATCATCGTCTTCCCCACCCCATAAATTCTTGTTCTCCTCTTCTCTATCCAACAACTCCGAAGAAGCCGCACAAGAAGGAACAAGCTGGGCACAAAACGACAACACTGCCTCAGCGATCAAGCTATTGTCCATACGCCTAAATCTGCTATCGCTCATCTTGCAGTTATAGCACTGCACGGGTTTAAAAGACAACAAAGATGGGGTGCCCAACCTACGGCCTAGGAACCCCTCCCGAAACCAACCCAATAGGAACGGAAGGAGGATGGGCCAAACCTGAAGCTTCCTTACTTTGGATTAGGGGCTTGTTAAGCTTACTTGAATTGGACGAAGAAGACAACTCGCTAACTACAGGCTCTGATTCTGAAGGGTTGATTTACTGAGTATGTCAGAAAGCTTTCCATAGCAAACCATAGAAAAAAATAAAATAAAAAAAGACATGCCCATATTCCTAGATAGAACAACATCTCTGCCATCCATGTTCTTATCAGAGCAGAGATCCCACATTTACAATGTATAGTCCAAAATTGCTCTCTTGGAAAAGCCGTTGAAATTTGCAAAACCTTGTAGTAGTCAGTGAAATACAACCAATGACAAATATGTGTTGTTGAGAGTGAACTTAGCAATTGCAAATTTTTGGTGGACAAAATGGAAAACAGCACAAGTCAAATAGAGATGATGACTCAAAGAACAATAGAAAATAGAAACATTAACTTACTGCAATCTCCATAATGCTCCGTGTTGTGGATTTTCAATACTATTCTTTGTTTATAGAAACTACATATATTGTTATAAAGATTGTAATCAACTAATCATGGACAGAACTAATGTGATGCCTTGGAAAGTTAAGTCTCATATTGAGTGGGTGGACTATAAAGGTATGCATTTGTAATAAATCCTACATTGATCCTTTCCTAGGAGAGGTTGGGTTGTATAAGTGACTCTAAGGAACTTCAGTTATAACTTTGTCCTTTTGGGGTATAGGTCAATATAGTTATTGTTTTCCCTAAGTTATACAAATGCAACCAGGTAACATCATGTGACGTTGGGAAACTGTTGCGCGATGTGAGTCCTAATGAGGATATTTTGTCTTGCAAGGAATAGGGAGCAATAGTGGCTGACCTTAGGAATGTTTTTAGATAAGTAATAATGCATTAAGAGCGCAGAGGGGCGCAACCCAAGTACACAGGTAGTATACAAGAGAGCGACTAAGTAGGGGAGAAAGAAGAAGAGAACATAAAGAGAAAATCAGAAACATCGATCACTAAAGGAGCAAACCATCCGGCTGTCCAAGTGAATAAGGTGTACAAAAAGAAGTGAATAAGATCCTCAAGGTTCTTCGACAAATCCTCGAAACATCTCGCATTCCTTTCCTTCCAAAGACATCATTGGAGACACAGGGGAGCCATCTTCCAAACCACAGCACTACTAGTTCTACCTCCCGCCCACCAACTGGCAAACATCTCCATGACGCTTCTAAGCATAACCCAACTCAAGTTAAAGCGAGAGAAGATGACCTCCCACAATTTGCGCGCGACCCCACAATGAAGGAAGAGATGATCCACAGACTCCCCATCCGCCTCACACATACAACAACGATTAATCACAACAATACCTCCCTTCCGAACATTATCCAGCGGAATGTTAGCAATGATCAGCTCATTGGGACATTAACTGCACTAGGTTGGTGCATGATTAAGAGGTGGACTTCAGCTCCTCTTTCTTCAATGTTTTGCATTCCACTAGAGTGGGTATGGAGGGTGATAATAGACTATGTTGGACGCGCTCAAATGGAATATCTTTTGAGGTCAAATCTTTCTACAAGGTTCTTCTTCCTAATATTGACTCCCTTTTTTCTTGGAAGAGCATTTGGGGGACTGAGGCTCCTTTGAAGTGGGCTTTCTTTATTTGGACAGCTTATCTTGGGAAAATTCTCACTTTGAATAATCTTTGCAAGCGTCACATGATAGTGATAGAATGGTGTTGTATGTGCAAAAAGAGTGGGAAAACTTTGAATCATCTCTTCTTCATTGTGATGTTGCATGAGAGCTGTGGAATATGGTTTTTTAGATGTTTGGGGTAGGGTGGGTTATGCCTAGACGAGTGGTGGATCTTTTAGTGTGTTGGAATAGGAGAGTCTGCCGTAATGCCATCATTATTGTTTGGAATGCAATTCCTTCCTTTTTATGGCGGTGCATTTGGAGAGAAAGGAACACTCAAAGCTTTGATGATCAAAAGTGAACGAGCTTGGATCTACAAACTTGCTTTCTTAAAGCCTTATTTGAGTGAATCTCTGCCTTACTCTGTGTCTCTAAGAGCACTAGCAGCAGATGCCCTATATGACATTCCCTTCCCTATATTTAGGAAAAAAAGAGAAGAAAAAAAAATCACAAAAACGCATCCACATCAAAGGCCCTATATTTAACCTACCCCAATGGGTAGCTACAGTGTTTCCCAATGCATTGGGAAACACTATAGCTACCCAACCCAATATTTTATTCACAAAAACTTTTCACTCTCTCACGTCTATCTCTGTCTCCTTCCAAAAACACTTCACCTTCCTTCAACCTCCAATACTCAAACCCTCATTTGATTTACCAACTCATCTTCGAACCTCCTAAAAAAAAAAACTCATCTTCATTTTGCTCAGGGAAAAAAAAAAAAAAAAAAAAACTCACCTTCCTTCAACCCCCAATTCCCAAACCCAAAAATCAATGGAAACGTGAGAGAGAGAAAGATACAGAGAAGAGAACAGAGAGGGGGGACGAAGGAGAAAAAAGACTTGCCTTCCCCCAATTCCCAAACCCAGAAATCAACGAAAACGAGAGAGATTGAGAGACAAAGACGAGAGAGAGAGAGAGAGAGAGTTTGAGAGACAGAGAAGAATCAAATGAGAGAGAGAGAGAGAGATTGAGATACAGAGAAGAGTCTAGGGGACAAAGGAGAAAGACTGAGAGAAAATAAATATGTTTATGGAATAAATAAATAAAAAAGTAAAAGTAAAAAAATATTATTTTAATGATATAGAAAATATTAAGGGAATCTATTGTGCGGTGCATTTGGATAGGGAATAAAAAAGTAGTTTTATTCCTTAAATTTAGGGAAAATTGTTGGGTATTTGCTGCTAGTGCTCTAACTATGTACATTTTTGTTCTTTTTTTCTTGTACTTGATTTGTTGGGTGTTTTCTCTTGTATACTTCATGTCTACTTGGGTTGTTCCGCTTGTGCTTTTAATGATTTTTTTTTTTTTTTACTTTTTTTTTTTTGGACAAATAAGTGATTCATTGAAAAGCGCAGAGGGGCGTAACCCTAGTACATAAGAAGTATATAAAGAAATGCCCCACTATAGACAAAAAGAGGAACATAAAGATAAAAATTGAGACATGGTGGAAATCTTAGGCACACTACAAGCTTCGGTCCAATGGAACAATGTTTGAATAAGCAACTTTTTGAGCTCTTCCATTGACCTTTCTTAATCTTCAAAGCATCTTGCATTCTGCTCTTGTCAAATGATCCACATAAGACACAATGGTGCTATTCGCCACACCTCCTTAGCTGAAATATTACCATGTTGACCACGCCAACACACTAACAAATCTGCCACCCCTCCAGACATAACCCATGTGACATCAAAAAGAGTGACTACTACACTCCATAACGCTCGTGCCACTTCACAATGAAGGAGAAGATTGTTGATAGACTCACCACTTTGCTTGCACATGCAACACCATCCCATCACAATGATACCTCTTTTACGCAAGTTGTCAAAAGTCAGAATCTTTCCTAGAGTCGCCATCCACACAAAAAAACTGACTCACTCTTTGACTTTCCATATACTCCTCCATGGGAAAGTGGAAGTTTTTGTTCCCGAAGAAGAGAGTATGCGAAAAAAAGATTTTACCTGAAAAATATTTCGTTTGGAAGGATTCCACAACATGTAGTCTGTTACTCCCATACGCCTGTGAAAAGTATATAAGTTCCTAAAGAACACTGTCGCCAACTCTAGCTCTCAATCTTAGACAGCTTGTATGACGGGGACATTCCACTGTATGCTGCCATTGGACAGTTGCATATGATCCTTAACCCATGCCTCCTTATTGCAAGCTATTCGAAATAATTCAGGAAAAGCTTCCTTCAAGGGCTGATTCCCGCACCAATTATCGTGCCAAAATCTAACATGGGAACCATCACCTATCCCAAAACTAATAAATCTCGAATAAACTTTCCATCATCTCCGAATATGTTTCCACACTCCCACTCCATAAGGACCCTCCACTACTTTGGTACACCAACCGCTATTCATGCACCCATGCTTGACCTCAACAACCAACCTCCAATATGCCTCCCTTTCCGTAGCATATCTCCATAACCATTTACCCAATAAGGCGAGATTAAAAGTGTGTAAGTTTTGGATGCCCAAACTTCCATCTTGCACGGGTGAGCAAATTTTAGTCCATTTCGCTAAATGAAATTTAGTCTCCTCATTTAGTCCACCCCATAGGAAATCTCTTTGTAGTTTCTCCAATATGTGCGCCACACTCACCGGAATAGGAAATAGAGACAAGAAGTATGTATGGAGGTTGGACAAAGTGTTTTTAATCAGTGTGAGCCTCCCACCTTTAAATAGATACATTTTCTTCCAACCCGCCAATTTCCTTCTCATTTTGTCAACAATGTCATTCCAAATGGTAGTAGACTTGTAAGACGCCTCCAAAGGAAGACCTAAGTATTTCATGGGTAATCTTGCCACCCTACAACCAAAGATTCTTGCCAGCCTATCAATGTTCTCCTCACCAATTGGAACAATCTTAGACTTTGCCAAATTAACTTTTAGCCCCGAGACAGCTTCAAAGCATAAAAACAGACATCGCAAATTTTTGAGTTGATCCTCATTGGGACCGCAAAAGATCAATGTATCATCAACAAACAGCAAATGTGAGACACTGAATCCAAGATTGTTTCTCATCCCCACAAAAAATCTAGACACAAGATTACTGTTTTCTGTAGCCTCCATCATCCTACTCAACCCCTCTATAACAATAACAAATAGAAAAGGAGATAGTGGATCCCCTTGTCTTATGCCCTGAAAGCTACTAAAAAAGCCTGAGGGTTCTCCATTAATCAAAAATTGAATATCGGACTGTAGAAATGCAAAACGCTATCCAGTTCCTCCATTTTTCCCCAAACCCACTTTGTTGCAATATGAATAGCAAAAACTCCCAATTCACATGATCATACACCTTTTTTAAGTCCAATTTACATAACAAACCGGATTCTCCATACTTAAGCCGACTGTCAATGCATTCATTTGCTATCAGTACCGAATCTAGAATCTGTCTCCCCTTGATATACGCATTTTGAGACTTCGATATTATCTTCTCTAACACATTTTTCAACCGATTAGCTAGCACTTTGGAGATCAATTTATACACAATTCCCACCACACTAATAGCTAGAAAGTCCTTTAACTCCTCCGCCCCTGCTCTTTTTGGAATGAGCACAATGAATGTAGCATTTAGACTTTTCTGAAACCTTTCCTTGCTGTGGAAATCTCAGAAAATAGCCATAATGTCTTCTTTAATTACTTCCCAACATGTTTGCACAAAACCCAATGAAAAGCCATTAGGGCCTTGAGATTTGTCTCCTTGTAGCTCCTTAACCACCTCTAACACCTCATTTTCTTCAAAGTCCCTTTCTAACCGCAACCCTTCCTCAATACCAATAGATTGAAAGGATAAACCATCTGATGTCGGCCTCCTACTACATCATTTAGTATATAAATGGGTATAGAATTGAACAATGTGCTCCTTGATATGAGTGGCCTCCAAAGACAAAGAACCATTAATAATTAAAAACTCAATGGCGTTGTTTCTTTTGTTTGAGTTTGCCATCCTATGAAAAAATTTAGTATTCTTGTACCCCTCCCTTGACCATAGTGCCCAAGATTTCTGACGCCAACTTATCTCTTCACGCAACAATAATCTTTCCAACTCCGAAGATAACTCCTCCTTGCTCCTCCTTTCCTCCTCATTCAACCACAACCTTCCCCACTAATATCAAGCTTCCTAATGTCATCCAGCAACATCTTCTTTCTTTTCCCAACATGCCCAAAAACCTCATTATTCCATCGTCGTAGATCACCTTTAAAAGCGTTTAATTTGCATGCAAGCACATAGCTGGAACGCCCAATAAATTGATAAGATTGCCACTAGATTTTCTCCTGATCTACAAACCCCTCAGATTTCAGCCACATATTCTCAAACTTGGAAGTATCCACCTCTTCTCTTCCTTTCCCCACAATCAAGTAAGATGGGAGAGTGATCCGACAATAGGCACGGGAGTCTTTGTTGAACCACATCCGGAAACTTTTCTTCCCAGTCAGTAGATAATAAAAATCTGTCAATTCTAGTCCAACAATGGTTATTTGACCAAGTATATTGCCCACCCACCAAAGGGATGTCCAGCAAACCTTGATCAAAGATGAAACTAGAAAATTCCTCCATGGGAATTGCATACCATGTAACACCTACCCTTTCACTTGGATATCTAATGGCATTAAAATCACTACCAATGCACCAAGGCACTTCCCACCAACTCATGATGCCGACCAATTCATCCCACAAAAGTTGTCTATCATTATTATTATTGGGACCATACACACCTGCAAAAGCCCATTCAAAGTTGTCACTGACTCTTTGGAAATAGCATGCAATGATGAAACTCCCCACACTAACATCCAATTTTTCCACTACCATTCTATCCTATATTAACAAAATGCCTCCAAAAGCTCCATGTGACCCTACATAACACCAATCCATGTGAGAGCAACCCCACAAGCTCCTTGCTATTTCTCTAGTAACTTGCTGCAATTTAGTTTCTTGTAAGCATACAATATCCGCTTTCTACTCCCCTATAAGGCCCTTTATCTTCATTCTTTTTTCCTCCAAGTTCAGCCCCCTTACGTTCCACAATAAAATTCTTGGCTTCATTAATCAACCCTCCCTTTCCCATTGACCTTGATTGCAGTCCCTTTCTTGCCATCATAATTAATAGAACATGACAATCGTTGTAACTCTCGTTTACCTGTGGACTTTGTTGATAGAGGTGCCACCACTATGTCCGCCACTGGAGAACTTGTTTTGTTCTTTCGATCAGCTTCAATTGCTCTGAACAGCGCCATTATCTTTTCCTCATGCCCTTCAAGTGAGAAATTAACAACATGGCAAAAACCTTTCACTCGTTCCACAACCCATTCACAAGTCTCTTCCTTAGTCAACTCACCCGCCAGCATGTCCCCCCTTTGTACTGCCATGGGTTCACAATCCACCACTTCTCTGGAACTGTATCAATTCCTTGCCAGTGAGCTGCTTGTCTTCGTGAACAGAGTTTTCCCCTTCGACAAAAATTATTGGCCGTTTTAAAACAATTGGCTTGCTGTCCATTGGGGTCCACCAACATCTTAGGGAATTCAGAGCTACTTCTTTCATCTTCTCCCCCTTGCCCTCACATCTATTTTGCAATTTGTAGCAGCCCTCCGCCCCTATTGTCACCAGTGCCTTAGTCAATTTGTTCCCCTATGCAGCCTTCCTATTGATATCTTGCTCAAGCTGCTCAACGCCCAACTCTGACACTGTTCTGTCCAATTCTGGCGTTTCCTCCACTTCTGGGCTACCTCCGACTGCCACCACAAGCCATGGGTTGTCTGCTATGTGCTCCCGAGTCTGCCCAAAGGCCTGGTTTTGCCTGCTGATGCTCCATCTCTAGGCCAATTTCCTGTCCAGCCCAAGAATATGCCACGCTCACTTCAATCTTCTCCAGACAGCTATTTATTTCCTCCTTAAATGCTACCAACATATTGCGAATTGCCATAATATTCCCTTCCGTTATGAGCTGCGAAAATCTTTTCTCATTAATTCCAGCATGATCCACGGTCAACTTGTCTTCAGCACTTTCCTGAATGGGCTTCTCCTTGACCGTTACAGCACCATGGTCGCCAGCGAGTTGAGTGCCAGCCTGTAAATTTTGCGAGATGGCCAGAGCCGGAATCCTTTGCTCAGCCTCCATCCCCTTACCCATCACTGCCTCCACGTAAGACACCTTTCCATGGACTCCTTGCAAATCTGTTACTATGTTCCCCATCTTTGCCTCCGGAGCCTTACTCGCATGCGTTCCTTCTAAGCATTGTTTTTCATGATGCTGTTTCAGCCATAATAATTGCATTCGACATTCCTTCCAGCCCATTCTTTCATCTCCCTCCAGTATGATAACAAAGCTTCTTCTTCCACTCCCACCATATTCTGAGAGCTCCATCAAATTCCCATAGTTATTCCTTCGCCTTTGTAACACATATTCGGTGTTACCGAACCAGAAGGTCCTCTAATTCTCTCTGGTCTTATTGTTGTGAGACAGGTAATCCCAAGACATTAAGAACCAGAATACTGTCGGCCATGCCATGATCACCGGCCGAGAAACACCCTTACTTTTTTCCGCCAAGCGTACACCCCTTCACACTTCTGACCTGAATTCAAAAGACTTATTTTCTATGTAAAAAAACCCCTGATACCCCATTCTTCTTACCGAACTACTACTGCCTGCCACTTGATGGGCGGGGTAACCACCCCTTACCTTCAAACAAAGACACAATGCTGAGGGCCAATGCCACAGTTATACATTTGGGTAGAATTGATATAGTCAAAGATGGTTCTAGCCCAATAAGGCGTCCAACAAGAGCAGTTGAATACAATGAGAAGATGTCAATTTCTCTACTCAGGAACTTTGTTTGCTAGGGAGCATAACACAAATGGTTTGATGGATAATGCCATATTCAAGAAAATATTTACCATGATTACCAAGTGTTGTAGTTTGTTTGAACGGTTTAGACACAAAAAAATGTGGAGGCACATTACTTACTAAGAACAAAAAAGTGAGTCCTAATGAGAATATCAAGGATTAGAGTGGAGAAGATTGTGATGGCCTAGAAAGTTGAGTCTCACATTAGATGGGTGGATTATGAAGGTGTTATATGAGCGCTAAGTCCTATAGTTACCCCTTACCATGTGAAACTAGGCTATATAAGTGACTTTTTGAAGAGTTCTAATTGCAACTTTGATTAGTCCTTTTGAAGTATGGCACAAATGTATGTAGCTAACACTTTTCCTGGATTATGACAACTAAAACATTTAACACCATTGTTAAAAAACTCGATGCACAATGTGCGATGGGGTAGCAACAACAGAAGTAAATTCCCCTAGTGAGAGACAATGGTAAATATCCCTGAAGGCAGAGGTGTTCTAGTTACCTGCTATGTTGTATTACCTTCGAATCCAATATCTATGTAGCCATTCTGATTTATCTTTGAGAAAACAGTTTTGTGTGCACAGCTAAGCACTTTACTGAATACCCTTATAACTTCAAATAGCCAACCTATTCATCTGTCATCTTTCTTCTTTCAATCCAGTATGGATGCGTAATGAGAATCTGGAACTTCTTTGTAATATGTGCTGAATATTATTGCCTACACTCATCTCCTGCTCTATATCTACACAGTATAATGGGTGTGTCTGGAAGGGGGGGAGGCTGAAGCTTGAGAAGGCTAAAGAACATTTTCTTGTTCGTTTAAAACGAGAGTGGGCAGAAGAAGCTGAACTTGCCAGTAGGGCACCCAGTAATGGTTTTGATGCAGATGAAGACATGGCCTCATCCAACAAGCCTAAGAAAGTCGTCAGTTCAGAAAAAAAGCAACTTCGGATTTACTTTCCCAGCTTAAGAAAGGTGAGGTTAGGGTCCTGAAGATTTTTTTATTTGATATTTTTGTTCTTTCTTTTTGGGTTGGGTGCGGGTTTGGGGGGGCTTCTGACTGCAATCTCATAGTATGTTTAGATTCATATTTGCACGAGTTTATTCATCTCATTCACACAACTTATCTCTACTATTATGTGTCTATATGTGATCAATTCTCATTTTCACTCAACATCACTGCACCAACACTTGTATCAAGCATTTTGAGGCACTGTTTGTTGAAACTGCCCTCTGTATGGCTATTTATGAACTTGTTGTGCAGGTTAAATCTGTGCCATTTAGTGGAACTGGCAAACACAAATACAGCTTCCGACGTGTTGAAGTCCCTCCTCTCCCAATTCATTTTTGTGATTGTGAAGAGCATTCTGTTGATCATCACACTACAAAAGAAAAACAAACTTGTGATCTGGAAGCAGAAAGTGGGGAAATGAACAAGGAAGAGCTTAACATAATGAATTCAGTGATGAACAAGCTCTTTGAAAGGGAAAAGGTTGTATCATATTCTGCACATAGTGGAAACAGACTCGCCAAGGAAAGAGATGATTCTGCAAAATCAATTCATAGTCCGCAATTTGATGACAGTGAAGCAGATTCTGCAACAGATGAAGATAACCTCATAATTAATGTGGTGTCTAAGAGAAACAACAGGATGGCTTTGATACCTGTCCGGGAAATGGAAATAATTTCTGAAAATCAGGTAAAGTTTAATGTTCAATTGGTAGAGTACATTTGTTCCTCTGTTTTACTTGTTATCCCTGTAGTTTCTTTCCTAAATTTCTCTCTTTCTTGGACTCCCTAGGAATCAGGACTCAATGGAACACGAACTTCTAAGGATGGGCAAATTCAGAATATCCTCAAAGTACTGAAACAGAATATTAGATCTCCTAACAAGAAGAGGAAATCAGTTCTCAATCAAGGAAGTGATGATAATGGATCTCTGCCTGCTACTACTAGAGGCAAGGGGAAGTTGAAAACCCATTCAGACGAGTCCGCGAGACTCTTTGGAGGTCAACTGGCTGAACCAGAATCTGATATCCAACAATCAGCTACAATTGTTTCATGGTCTCAGAAGTCCTCGTGGAGACAACTTGTTCGTGATCAGGGTGACACTTCATTCAGCATGTCACATATATTGCCAGGCATTGCTTCTAGTGAGGAAGAGCAACCAAAACTCGATGGTTCATGTGTGCTTGGCGTGCCTGACTCCACCATCAGCAAAGACGACAACTTAGCAAGTCATGGTTCATGTGTGCCTGACGTGCCTGACTCCACCATCAGCAAAGGCAACAACTTAGTAAGTCATGGAGATCACTTGGAAAGCCAGTCGGGTGAAACAATTAAAGAGGAGGTCGTGGAAACTCAGCCTGCGAAGCCTAGTGTAGCATCAACTAAATCCGGCAGGGGTTCCTCATGGCTTCAGAAGTCCTCGTGGACACAATTGGTTAGTGAGAATAAGAATAGCTCATTCAGCATTGATCAAATTTTGCCTGGTATTTCTTATGAAAAGCAAGTCATAACAGAGCCCGACAGTGGGGACATTGTTGATTCCACTGACGGCAATCCTAACAATTTAGGTAAACATGATAGTAATTCTACTGAATATGGTTTTATAACTATGGAAATTGGAAAGAACAGGAATGTAGTTGGGAGTAATCTGGAGAAGAATCAACCGACTGTTGTGGGCAGTAATAAGGCTCCTGGTCCAATATTTGAGAAGAGAAGCGATTCAGCAACAAAGCTGGTATCTGGTGGGAGTGAAACGTGTTCTTTTATGAGAAGTGCGGCTTCATTGAAAGAGTGGGCAAAAACTAAGGCTGCTTTAAGTGGATCCCGCAAGAGAAAAAGTGGTGAGAAGTAGATGCTTCAACATGGTGGAGTTATTTTTGTAGTAAAAGCTTTTTGACATCATTATAGTTGTCTTACTCCCATCAAGTGTCCTTTTAATATTCTCTTGGCCGTGCCCTCCGCAATGTTGTCTAAACTTAGATGTGCTTTTGTTTCATTTTCTTCTTTTTTTGGTTCCCCTTTTGTTTCAGAAACGAAGTAAACAACTATACAAATTTCGAGTTCACGTAAGGTTACTTAAAGCATATACAGGAATCCTCTATACTAGAAAAAATAATGTGTGCTACATAGAATTATGTGCCCACAAAATTCTTGGGTGATGTGACAACTGTTCAGCCTGTGTTTTGAGTCTGTACACTTTCGCTGCACATAAAGCTTCGGTCATATTACAGGCTCGAGTAGACATGGTGAAGATTTGGGGAATAACAAGAGAAATCTGGAGCTCATGATCCAGATTCGTATGAAAAAAAAAAAAAAAAAGTGATTTTTATTTGATTTGAGTTAATTTTTGTTTTAAATTTGAATTAAACTTTGGTCAGGAGGCTCCTTAAAACCCCTGATTTACAGTCTCCAATCCCTAATTGACACAAAAGCAAAAACTCAAATTGCACAAAAATAAAATGCATCGCACCACATTAGATTTGAGCTCAAAAGAGAAGAGGTTCAGAGAACCTCGTGGCTGGGTGGCCAAACCCAGCTATCCAGCCATGGCTAGGTCACACACAGCGGGGTCTGGCTGTGACTCATCTTCTCCAGCGCTTCTCTAACACCTTGAGCCACCGATTCTGGCCTTTAGGGTGATAAAATCCTTAAATGGTTAACCTTACACTTTTAGATTTTAGTTTTGAATCTAAAATCGAGTTTTTAGACATTAGAAACGAGTTTTGAGACATTAAAAACGGGTTTTGAGGCATTAGAAACGAATTTTGGAGCATTAAAAATGAGTTAGGAGGTAGGTCACGGCGGGTTTGAAGTAGGTCAGACCCAATGAAAAGCCATTAGGGCCCGGCGGGTTTGAAGCAAGTCAGACCCAATGAAAAGCCATTAGGGCCCGGCGGGTTTGAAGCAGGTCAGACCCAATGAAAAGCCATCACGGTGGGTTTGAATATAAAATCGAGTTTTTAAGCATTAGAAACAAGTTTTAAGGCATTAGAAACGAATTTTAAGGCATTAGAAATGGTTTTAAGGCGAGTTACAGCGGGTTTGAAGCGGGTCACACCCCACCCCGCGGGTCTCTGGCTAGACCCACAGTGTGGGTCTCCGGCTGTCTAGAGATCAGTGAACCGCAGCGGTGGTTCTGCTAGTTGCTTCGGCAAACGGCGGGTTGTGCTGTGCTTGGGTCTCCGACAGTGGCTTCGTGGCGTAGATTTTTGCCTGGGTTCTCCTGGTTTGTTTTATGCTGTTTTCCTATCTATTTTGTGTTTTTCATTTTGCTGATGTGGTGCATCCCTATTGGATGTTGTAAACTACCTGTTTTATAGCAGGTCCGGACCATAGGGGCTCTCTTTAAATTTAGTTTAGATAATTTTTTAAGATTTCTTTCATCTATTTTGGCGTAACTAGTACAAGTATCACTTGTGATATAGTGACATGTCACATGGATGTACTGAGTTGTCTCCTATATGTGGCATAGGGGATAAGTGTCGTGTTTTTATGCACGTGGAGTTTTATTAAAAAATTAGATGAAATCAAGACAAAAGTACTAAGTTGGTATTTTGGTTTACTAGAGGTTCCACCTATGCCAGTTTTTGAAACTAAGGTGGACAGTTGATTTTGGCTCAAACCACAAGTATCAGAAATGTATTTAACCCCAAAAAATGATTAATACACTTAACTCCTCTTAATTATCACTCATTTATATGTTACCATGAACTATCACGTCACATTCAACACCTTTCAATTACCAATCGCTAGCACAAAAAAATTCCCTCTATTAGCCTAAATCATTAAAATGGATCGAATCTTGAACGCATAACATACACCTATGTTTTTTTAGTGAACTATCAACTCATTTGCACTTTTAACCCCAATGTTTAAAAATTGACACTTTACCCCCTCCCCCCCCCCCCAACAAAAAAAAAACTTTCAAATTGTTGCAATTTGACTATTTTGACTTCTTCTTTCCCAAAATACCCCCATCCCAAGTTAAAAAATTTAAAATTTTAAAAGAAAAAAAAATTAAAAATTAAGGGGTAACCGGCCATCCCAGCTGGGCCTGGGGGTGGCCGGCTACCGCAGTTGGGCCTGGGGGTGGCTTCGGCCACCCCTTAATTTTTAATTTTTTTAATTTTTTAATTTTTTAATTTTTTTTTTTTTTAACTTGGGATGGGGGCATTTTTGAAAAAAAAAAAAAAAGTCAAAATGGTCGAATTGCAACAATTTGAAAATTTGGAGGGGTAAAGTGTCACTTTTTAAACATTATGATTAAAAGTACAAACGGATGGATAGTTCAAGGGGTAAAGTGTATTTTTCTTTTTTTTTAATTATGATCTAACTTTTTTGCCCTCAAATAAAAATGTACAAAAAATAATAATTTTTTTTTTTTCTTTAAAAAAAATTTAACAAATCAAGGGGTAGTCATCAAACTACCAATATCTTCGGGATAGAGCGCCCACCCCTAAGGGTGGCCAAGCATGTGTCTTGATTCGGCGTTGATGCCACGTTCTAGCGCACGTGGATGCTATGTTTGGGTAGTGAACGTGGGCTTGGTGAATCTCACGTTTGAGTAGTGAATGTGGGTTTTCTCTAATAGCCGAATGACCATTGTACTATCGGTAAAAGCCTATTATGCCCTCGGTGGACTAATCATGCATCGGGCTAGGCCGATTAAGTCTCGGCATGGGCCTGGTTTTAGTGGGCTTGTACATTGAACTGGGCCTAGGGGCCTATTGAACTTTATGTGGCCGAGCCATGACCTAACACTAATCAACCAGCCAAAACTTGGAATGAATACGTCTGCAGTACTGCACCTTGAGTTGTTCATGGAGCTGCTTTTGAATTTTAATTTGCAGGCGCAAAGCCTCTGTAACTGACATGTCTCTACTAGAAAGAGATGAGTTGAAGTAAGTATATAATCTATAGAAAGGGATAAAAAAGAATTTGACCTTGTCATGCATTCATCATTGTCATTGTTGGTTGAAGCTAGCTTCTTTTCTTCAGAGATGGACGGAATCCCTTTCATCTTAAAAGCAGCAAGTTAAGCATGTAAGAAGTAATTGTTCAATTTCACAATTATTTAAGAGGCCTTAAAGATGGAATGAATTCAAAATCAGTGTATATTTTATTCTGGTAAAGATTCTAAAATCAGCACCAGCAAAGTTTTCGTCAGCCCTAAGCTTGTAAATTAAAGATTATTATGTACGACAAAGATCAAGACAAGCATATTTTAACAGACTATTGGCATCGAATTAATGTCTGGAGAATTTAAATTAAGTGAAACAAGTGAAGGGCTAGACATGCCAACATAGATAAAATGAGAAGTGCCACTTAATTAATGTTGCAATATTTGGATGAGAATAAATAAAATAAATTTGAGGGCATTGAAGAAGAAGTCGGGGGATGGAAGTCCATGAAGGTAGATAGGAACTGAAGGATGAAGAAAAAGAAAAATGAGAATTTTATGGTCTTATTTACTAAATATTTTGCTCATTTTCCTAAATTACACTGGTAATCAATATTAATATACAACCAAAAACACGACATATGCATTCTTGGAAAATCCGCCTGTTATATATATATATATGTAGCAGATGATGAAGAACCCCGCCTAATAGAAGACATTGATTCTATTGTTCTCTTCTTTCTATCACCGCTACATCAAAATGGTGGGTTTCCAAGATAACGATGGGTCTCAGAGCTTGTTGAAGATCATGAAAAATGTAAAACTAGTACAGAACATGCATGGAAGACTGAGTAAATGTGCTTTCGGGATTTTGGATACAACAACTGTTAGACGAAGATTCATCAGACATTATTAACAAATTAAGGAGTTTCTACAAGGGAAATGGGTGCTTTTGGTTGTATATTATAAACTCGGAAGGACCCAGTAGTACTATTGAGATTTTCTCCTTTATTCATTGAAGCATTACTATTGGGATTCATTCAAACCATATTATCTATTCAGAGTAGTGAGTGGCCCGAAACATGCAATTAGCAAAGTACAACAACACAAGCAGGTGATGAAGAACCCCGCAAGCTCCGGTACGGTACTGGGGACTTGAACCAGATCCTTAAGCTGTCTTATATTCGTATCACAGATGAATGGGAGTGGTGCAATTTATCCAAACAAAGAAACACAAAAATCTTCAAATGGTAACACATTTCAGCTGAATTAATATATATCACTCAAGTAGGTTTTAATTTTGTAAATTTAAAACAAGGAAAAGAAATTGATTTTCCATACATGGTGATTGTGTAAATGTACTTATTTTCATGGAGGCTCAGAGACAAGAGAGATTATATGAATCGGTTCCTTTCATATATATATATATATATATATATTATCTAACGAGAGAGGGGTAGCACGGCACCCACAAAGTGCACCAGCCTTCGTCTTGTCTAAAATGTCTTATATTTTTTTTTGAAAATAAAATGTCTCATTATTATACTAATGATTTCTCTGCTTCTTGTGCTAATCAATTCTGACTCACGTTAGCGTGTCCAACTTGGACCCTTTTTTGTAATTGAGCACCTTTTCCTTCACACAAAGTGTCATTGTTCACTTTCAACTTCAAGCGTCCTTGTCATCATATATATATATATATATATATATATATATATATAAAAGCCGAGTTTTTGCTCAGAGAGAGCCTAAAATTGCGACACGTGTCCTGAACTCATACTTTTTAAAAGCATAACCGGTTTTAAATTTTTTAATTTTTTAAGTGTCTTCTTAACTCTTTCTATTAACCATTTAGTCTTTCTCCAATTTTTTAATATGGTTTAATAGTTTTCCGTTTAGGTTTAGACGGTTTCATTATTCCAAGAGTTTATTTCAAAACGTTTTCTTATATGAATTTCATTATTAAGTGACTATATTTAATGTAAGATAATTTTGGTTATTTAATTTTTAAACATTAAACCGGTCCTTTAAGTTAAAAACCGGTCCTCTAAGGCCATTAAATTAACTAAATTAATTCATGTTAAGAATACAATGAGTTTAATATGCCTAATACGTTGAATAGAAAGAAAGAAAAAAAAACGTCAAATTAAATCTATCATTAAATTCGCTTTGATTTCTACCTCTCTCTTTTTACATTTAAAAAGGGTGCATGCCAAAGCCTTTTAAGTACATGAGTCTGCTCTTGAAGGCAAAACATAGGGCAAAATTTATGGTGCTTCCTCCTTTAATAGTCACTAGCAACAACATTCAAGTAAATACTTTTGTTTTGTTTTGTTTTTTTTTTAACCACTTTGAATGTTTTATGGAGATTTTTTGTTTTGTTTGTTTGATCTACTCCAATTTTCAGACATGTTTTGGAAGTGCTTTTTTCTTCTTTTAAAAGCAAAAGAAACATAAATTTATTTCATTATCTTTATGTTTATTTCTCGATCTGAATCTACGTTTTGGTGAAAATATAAATTTGTTTCTCTTTTGTTTGTGAAAGGAGAGCATAAATTTATTTGATTATCTTTATGTTTGTTTTTTTGAGAAAGTTTATTTGTACGTGCCATGCTTTGCTTTATGTTTGTGTGGAGATTTGAATATATATGTTTATGCTTTGTTTGTGAAAATTATTGGTTAAGTTCTTCATTTGATTGTTTTATGGTTGAGTAGTTGTTCTTCAATCGAACATAACTCTTTTGGAACACTCAAAAGATTACTAAAGATATTTTGTTCACTTTGACCTCTATATTTTTTAGAATATTCAGTTTTATATGAATGTTATTTCTATTGAAATATAATAGGTATCACACTAATAATAATATCGAAGATTTATGCTAATTTTTTATTAACGCGTTGATAATCAAAATCAAGATTTTCTTCTTGCTATTTTTTTAAAACTTCTTTCATTTTAACATGTTTCCGATCTACGTTTGGAAGGAAATTTGAATATGTTTATGTTTTGTTTGTAAAAAATTTTTGTTGAATTGTTCATGATTTGAATGTTTTATGAGTTTTTTTTTTTTTTTTTTGGTGATTTAATCAAAATTTAAGGCAGTTTTTGGAAGTGTCTTTTTCACTATTAAGTAAAAGATTGCCAAAATTAATTTCATTGTTATGCAGAAAGAAAAACATGAACTCTTTTGAAACACCAAAAATATAATAATTAGGTATTGAACAATATGTGCAACGATTTATTTCATTGCGTTAAATGTTCAATGAATTGTTTTATTTTGTTTTCATCAAAACAATGATTTTGCTCACTTTGCTATGTATATTATTTGTAATGTTCAGAATTATATGAATTTTATTTCTATTGAAATATAATAGGCGTCATGCTAGGAATATCGAAGATTCATGCTAATTTTCTATTAATGTTTTGATAATCAAACTTTAGGTTTTCTTGCTGTTTTTTTATGTTAATATACTTATTTAATTTTAAACTACTCCTATGAATAGAAAGATTTTTACATGTTTTAATTTATATGGTTCGCGAAAATTTCGTGCTCTTAGTACTTAGAGCGTAACGCTTTTGTTTTGTTTAGAGTTTTTACGCTATAGATAAGTTTGTTGATGATGAATGTCAAAATGTTCAAAAAATAAAATACATATACTTCTAAACATTCGAAAAAAAAATACTGTTTTTTTTTTTAAATACAAAATAAAACAAAATATTTCACTCAACATTTAATGCAATCAGATAAAGCATTTCACATTAGGTTTATTGCTTAATTAATTACCACATATTTGGTGTTTCCAAAAAAAAAAAAAATGTTGCTATTTCTAGACAACAATCAAATAAAGTTTTGTTTTCTTTTAAACAATACCAGAAGATTATCACTCACAAAAAAAAAAAAAAACCATAAAATATTCAAATGAATTAAAATACAGGACACTTAATTTTATTTTAATTCATATAAATTAAAAACATGTTAAAAATTTTTTTTCCCACAGGTATAATTTAAATACAAAATAAAACCAAATATTTCTCTCAACATTTAATACAACCAAATAAATCCTCTCACATTTAGTTCAATGCATTTTTTGTACAACAATCAAATAAAATTTGGCTTTGTTTTGCTTTTAAAAGCAGAAAATTTTCCTTCAAAAAAAAAAGCAGAAAAATTACTTCCAAAATATGTTTAGTAAACCATGCAATCAAACAAAAAAAAAAAAAATCCCATAAAACATTCAAATGTAAAACAACTCAACCAAAAATTTCCGCGAACAATATAACTTAAAACATGTAAAAATCTTTGTTCTTATAAGAGTAGTTTAAAATTAAATAAGTATATTAACATAAAAAAATAGCAAGAAAACCTAAATTTTGATTATCAAAACATTAATAGAAAATTAGCATGAATCTCTGATATTGCTAGCGTGACGCCTATTATATTTCAATATAAATAAAATTCATATAATTCTGAACATTCAAAAAAATATACCGAGCAAAGTGAGCAAAATCATTGTTTTGATGAATACAAAATAAAACAATTCATTGAACAAAATAAATATGTTTTAAAACCCCTACGTTTTAATTTTCATCACTTTTTTTTTTTTTCTTCCTATCATTTATGCATCCACTAATTATTATTAGTTTTTTCCTTCCTGTCATTTTTAAAAACGATCAGTGCATCGCACGGGTTTCAAGCTCGTAAATAGTAAAGTATGTGTTGTGTTAAAAAAGAAAAACGACAACATCAAAGTCGTCGAAAATTGAAGAGAGGCAATCTGGACAGGTTGTGATGAATTAGGATTCTCTCTATTTCATTTTAACTAAATAATATCCAATTAGTTATATTAGAGGAATATTTTTATTCCCTTAAAAAGTGAAAAGACAAAAATACCCCTCCAAAAGGATTCTGTTCAAGTTGTGATAGGAATTCTTCTCAGAAATACACGAGTCATTGGCCATAACTTCTATTTTGGTTTAACAATTTAACTTAATTAACTACTTATGCAACTCTAAACCGAAGTAAGAAATTCAAAGTAATTTTATTGATCAAATTGCTAGAAATTTAAACAATAAAGAGCCATCATAAAACGCATGTCTGAACAAGTTTTAGACTGTGAATCCCGTAAAAGTTCTCTTCTATTTGTTAGAGATCGTCTTACCCCCCTATTTAGATTGATGACCGAAAGTATAAATAAATATTTAAGCCTTCAAGATCCTTTTAAATCGTTTTCTTTTTTCGGTTATTTAAGAAGAATCATGATTCTCAGGACGACAAAAAGATGCAATAATTTATTAAATGAAAAAGCTCTTTCACCACAATTAAATTACCAATTTATAATTTCACAATTTAGACATGGGTCGATCGTTCAAATGTAAAATATCATGTCTTGATCATTTGGTTCATGTATCGTAAAATAAATTGTTTCAACGCATAATGCAGAATTTGATGGCGTAAGAATAAATTTGCAATACAAAAAAATAACTACACAATGCCAAAATCAACTGTAACACGTACGGCAAACAAAAGTTTATCACCAAGTCCTAGTGATATCTTAACAGTACAAACAAAAGCATCACTGGAAAAGCAAAGCATCACTGGAAAAGCATGACAGTTGAAACTCTTACGAGTCTTATGTTCAATTACACGTATTCGAAACAGTAGCTTCCAATCGGAGATTAAAAAAAATACGACCAGAGTTTAATAACTGCAATAAAACCATGGCTTTTGTCGTAGACAAAAGCAATGTTGTCCTCTTCTATCTATCTATCTTTGAGTTCTTGTTCAAACTGAAGCAATTTTTCACGAATAGGCTGCAGAAATAGCTTCAAATCCTGGCAAACCCGTGACTTCTCTTGTTGCAAAAGATCCTTCTCTTCACTCAATCTAACTTCCATCTAAATAAAAAAAAAAAGGTGACTTTGTGCTTAGTATTCAGGTGAACAGGAATTTTATTGCTGAAGAAATACAAATCAAGGCAATTATGTCATAATTTCCCTACTAGGAGAACGATTAGACAATAGTGAGAACCGATGTCACAAAAAAGTTGAGTTGTTCATTGGTAAATAAGACTTCATTTCAGCTGTAGTTGGATAGTTCATGCCTAGTAAAAAAACAGAACCGCATCCTAATAGAGTATATGAAAAACCAGCTATAACCGCTTGTCAGGTTCTAAGTGCATGGTGATGAATGTTTAAACTATTTGCAAATTATGTTAAGACAACAAGCTTTAGGAGTTGATGCATAATCAGCAACAGCTACAACATGAAAAAAATTGAGAATGTAAGTTTCTAATTTTTTTTTGATAAGTAATAAGAAAGTTTTATTAAAAAGCATAAGGCACCCAAAAAGTACATTGGATATATACAAGAGGAACACCTAACTAGAAAAAGAGAAGCCAGTAAGAAAATCCACATAGCTAAGTGACATAGGGGAAAGGTACGCCACAATCCACAAATACAAGGAATGCAACAAAGAGGCTAAAATTTCTAATTTAATTCAACTCTAACTTAAAAATCATAAACATGGACAACTACTATTTTAGTTGAGCAAAACTTAACCTTAAGTTATGATGGGTGGCCCAAGTCAATTATTGTTTTTCTTCCTGTGATCATTATTTATAAAAACAACTTCCTATAACACAAGAAAATTAGGTGCTCACTTGATGCAGGAGACCTGAATAATCTTCGACTGGTCTTATGTTCAATTGTGCTTTTGTGCATTTTCAGGCACTGTACTTTAAATCTGCCTACTTAACCCAGAATTCGATATTTGAAAATGGTAAGGAACCATCATAACATAATATAAAAAGAACATTGAGAGGCAGCATAACATAACATCACCCAATTGCATTTAGGTTCAACTGTCCTTCAGTATTGGGCACCCATTCATCACATTACAAATGTTAACGGTCCAGTAAACAAATGTATAGATCATCAGAGAACAATCCCTTATCAGTCGCTTGCCATTTTCCCTATTAGACTTCTCTGTACATTCAAATGGAAACATAAAATGTACCTGCAAGTCATCCAGCTCACCAAAAGAGAACTCCGGTATATCTATATGGCCCTTGACCATCTTCTTCTCCTCTTTGATTGTCCACTCCCCTGATTTTGTTTACATACTAGTTCAGTGCACACAGATTAAATGGAGAAAGAAGAAACAATTTAAGACTCTGGCTGGCAACTTACCTTTGACTTTCAATGTTAACTCATAGGTGTAGCCAACTCGTTTCTTGCTTCGTACAGTCACCAAGAATGCCTGCTCAATTAGGCAACAGCAATCCAGGAGGAATCAAAATGAGCATCATCATATAACCATAATATTCGGTGAGTTAAGTGGCCTTTTTTTTTCCCCCTCTAATTCTTTTTTTTTGATGAATAAGGAATTTCATTCAAAAACAAACAATCCAAACTACAAAGATATTCCAATTACAAGCCTTCTCAAAAGGCCAAAAACTTAGCCACGCAGGGCTTCAAGCATCTCCAAGCAAGCCAAATGCATACAACATACAATTTGGCAAGCCAGCACTACCAAAAGAAGTCCAAAACAGGACTGTTCTACAAAGAAACAACAAACAAAACCAAACCTGCAGAAAAACAACCACGCAGGGTCTAAAACCAAATAACAAACCAAACCCTCTGCAGAAACAGAGAACAGAGAGCACTACTCAACACCATTAGCAACACTAAAAAAAACCTCTCCAAAAAGGAGAACAGCCTTCAAGAAAAAGAGCAAGGTGGAAATAGAACAACAAGCCTGCACAGAAACTATAACAGCAAGTCAGCAGGCAGATTCCACAAAGAAGCTAAAACCAAATTCTCTCTAGTCCTTGGGAACTTTCCCTTCCCAGCAAGTCTTGACCTCACCTCCCAAATTATCTTCTTCAAAAGCTGATCCTCAGTACTAGGCTGACCAGAATGCTTTCCCCCTCTAATTCTCTTAATGAATCAAGTGTTGTGGTCTAAGACAACTATATAGAACCATGAAATCATCTGGTTGGCGATATAGAGGGATCATTTTCAAAGTATGATACTCAAAAAGCAGGA
This sequence comes from Corylus avellana, assembly GCF_965113065.1. NCBI lineage: Eukaryota > Viridiplantae > Streptophyta > Magnoliopsida > Fagales > Betulaceae > Corylus > Corylus avellana. The sequence continues at coordinate 137,129 of NC_142498.1, forward strand.
TGATTGAGAAGCTTCCTTGCATTTCAGAATAACATCATTCCCTACCTTCAACAACTACGCGAAAACCAGGGAATTAAAATGAACTCCAAGCTTTCAGCTAACATTTTCTATTGTCCAAAGACTTTGTGCATATTTGACAAACGAAAAAAAAAAAAACCCCACAGTATGATGCAATCAGTCCTCACTATAACAAAATTAAACTCAAACTCAAACATGGAGATCATCGAGGCCTAAAAGTTCGTGACTGAAGTTATCCTATCATTGCATTGAGATAAAAGAATGTTGGATGAGAAACTCACATCTCCTACACATTTCGACACATCTGATATCTGTGCTTTGCCACCAGGGAACTCCAAGGACCCCGCCGATACAAGTAACTCCTGCAGTAACGAAATATTGGAAACACCATGGTAAAAATACTAATAGACAAAGCACAATGGCGAGGAGAAGGGGCCACCAATAAGCGTTCCAGCAAAAGTGAGAAAAATGGTAACCTTGATTCTATCAGCTGCCCACTTATTAAGGTTTTTCTCCTCCCAAGTTCCAGCCTGTGTATAATCAATTAACAAGAATCATGATCACATATATTTTATACAAATACAAAAGTAAAATTGGAAACCTTTGGAAAAGGGGTTATGAATCTGAGAGAGAAGAGAAGGGGTACCGAATTCCAAACGGAGCCGAGGGTGGCGGGCTGAGAGTTGAGAATATCGTCGGGGGTGAGCTTGCGAGGAACCGGGAGCGGTGCCGCATCCTCCCTAACGTCCCTCACCCAATAAGTGTAGGACGCTCCTCCTTCTGGTTTATCCGACACTGCTCCGCCTCCTCCTCCACCCTCCATAGGACTGCTCTGCTCTGCGGATCTCACTCTTACGCCTTTCCTCTTCAAACATCCAATTCAATGCACCACTCTTCTATGTGCACATGACTGAACTGACTAGTCAAAATTGACGGATGATGGATCCTGCTCTCTATATGCTTGTTTGGTCTCCAGAAGCTTCGACTGGATTGGAACACACTCTCGGCCCATGTTCCAGGGACCACGTTCTGGGCCATGTATTATTTTATGTCAATGCCACCCCCCTTTTTTTTTTTAAATTAATGTTAGGCTTAAAAATAAATTTTACAGAAATTTTTTTTCCAAACTCTGGTTTTTCTTATTACTACTGGCCTATTACAGTAATCATTCCCAAAGAATGCTACCCGTTCAGAATGAATTTGCAATTATGGATTTGACCCCGTTAATAAACTACAATTTTCTTATTACTACTGCAGTTCTAGTTTTTTTTTTTTTTTTTTTAATGGAAAACTTAAAATTAAATATAACCCCGTTAATAAACTACAGTTTACTTCTTGTAGTTTTTTTTTTTTTTTTTAGGGCAAGTTGGAATGCATATGAACGTGATCACTCTTTTTAAGGAAGAGTGAAAGGATAATTACACATACTTAATTATCGATAGCATTTAAGAGCATTCCCAATGGAAGAGCCATATTTTTATGTAAAATGGCTCTTCAAAACTCACTTTTATCTAGTTTAGCTAAGCTATTTTTAAGTGTCTACACATCCGATTAGCTATATTTCTAAAAAATAGGTGGGAAAAGATTTAGGAAAAAGATAAAGCAGGAGAGAGAAACACTAAAAAATAAAATGGCTCCCTTAAAAAGTGCTGCTACATTTAACTTTTTTTTTAGCTCTTCTAATCAAATATCTATTTTACATATATTTTTGGCTCATCCAATGTGGGAGGTTTTTTGAGCATTTGAAGAGTTATTCTAAATAAAAGTAACATTTGGCTCTTCCATTGGGAATGCTCTAAGTTACTTCTACTACAAGTAGGCCTAGGCGTCGGTCGGTAATATTAGCATCGGTAAGAAAATTTTTGTTTCGCCAAAATGTCAGTAAAGTCAAAAATTTCACCTGACTTATTCTGCCAAATTTTTTTCCCGACACCAAATGGTGGTCGGTAAAGTCGATTCGGTTAAAGAATTTTATTTCGCCTACCCAACCGTATCTGTCCCAAAAAAAAAAAAAAACAAAATTTGTTCAGCCTACCACCCATTAATAAGGCGGTGTTGGTAGAAGTCGGTCAGCTATCGGTGGTAGTCGGTCGAAAGTTGGTAGGCGGTAAATTTGCCTAGGCCTAACTGCAAGAATGGTACTTCAATTGCAATAAATTTCGATCAAATCCCTTATCATTCCCATCAAAACAAACAGTCCCAATTACCTTGGTTTCTCCAGCTTTGATTCATTAGTTATTTTAGTTTCTATATAAAATGCACCTCTGCACAATATAAATCATGATCATTCCATTTTGTCTCACACAAAGAAGCAAATGTGAATCAGATGGCGCAAGCCAAAGGAACCAAATTCTACGGGAGATCATGTAATAACAAGCAAAATCTCAGCTTTCCATCGTCAAACTATGAGACGGATGGATTCTCGTACTCAAGGAAGGACTGCTAAAAGTATAGGCACCGTAGCTATACTAACTTCCAAACTGAAAAACATGCTTTCAAATCAACTATCAATGAGAAACGGGTTAGCATAATTCAAGACTTCCAAAAACCTGCATTCAAAATTTTGCATTATATTCCTAATTTCCCTCTGACCAACCATCATTCGAATACAGTTTTCGCTTTTCTTATGAATAAGTACACATGCACCAGTGGATCTTGAAATATGGCTCATTCCCATCATTTGAATACACAGTTTTGCTGCCTCAAACTGTGAACCTTTATAATAGGGAGGAAAAAGAAAAGTTTCTGATTTTAGCAGGGGAAAAAATTGCAAAACCCTTCCCCTCAAGGACCAATCAAGAAAGCCTCAACTGATCAACACCAGAGGCATCATGTTGAACGCTAGCCCAATGCTCTGCAACCATGACCTCTCCTTGAAGTCTTAATTAATTTTAGGTTTCGGTCGTCTTGGCCTCAACACGATATAGAGGACAACTAAAACAGCCAAGAAAGCAGGAAATGTTGTCATATCAAATACTACATGTACTTTTCTTTCTCTTGTGCAGTGAATTGGGTGGAGAAGGACTATAGTTGCATTCACTTGATCAGCGAACCTGTGAGAGAGATGAGATTCACAAATAAGCCAACTTTACATAAAAACACAAAAGTCAAATGAGGTGCCAAAAAGATAGGGACATAGGCACTGATTTCTAATTCAATGACAAACGATGCTTGGAACATATCAGCACAAAAACCAAAATAGGTCTACTGCCCTTGTTATGTAGCCAAATATGACAGATCTCTGCCCATCTGAGTAAAGAGAAACCAAATCCCGACTCTTAGGGCTCCATTTGGATTCAGAATGAACAAAAGGAAGGAGAGAGAAAAAAAAATCTTCATAAACGGCTTCTTAGGTCATTTTCATCAATTTGCTAATTCTCCTTCCCACTGTTCTCTCTGATATACAAACTTGCCCCCAAGAGCTTTGAACATCTATCAAAAACAGGAATAAAGCCCATTTACACAAGATGCTTACAAGCATGAACCTTGTAAGAGCAAGGAAGCATCAAGGCATATATTCTATAACCTAAAGCAGTTGAGAAGAAAAAAAAAAAAAAAACTAATAAAACAGAATATCGATTCCTACCTGAACTTATGGAGCTTGCAGCAGCAGTTAACATAAAAGAACAAGAAAAATACAGTTTGCCTATGTATGATTTGTGTCAAGTTCAAATAATCAACCGGGTTTAAATAATTACACTTTACCCATCCAAAGTCTAATTGCATCTGTTGGTTTATAACTTGTAATGAGCTTCTATTGTATTTTTAGACTTTCTTTACGAGGCATGTGATTTACGCATGAGAATTTTAATGATCAGGGCTGAAACAATATTAAAAGATATAACCTTATATGAGTAAAAAGCAATTTTTTAAACTAGATATTGACAAATCAAACTTGACCTAAATCACATGCGGGTAAAGTACAATTACCCCTAAAAGGTAAAAAAAAAAAAAAAAAAAAAAAAAAAAAAAAAAAAAAAAAAACCCCTCCCCTGAAAATAGTGTATACACACAGACTCATTCTTTGTTCAAATTTTGCATTTAAGGAAATCATCCGTCGCCAGCCTATTGAAAGATTTAAGAAAACCAATTATTTCTATAATAATATTCACTTGCATTTATTGATGATTGATAGTTTTCTGCTGTTAGAAATTTTTGATTCTAATAAAAATAAAAGGGTAAATTGCATTTTCACACCCCAAGTATAGGGTCAAATGCAGTATCTTCCTATCATTAAAATTTATCACTTTTCACATACTTGGATTTAAATTTATGCATTTATCACATAATCACATAATCACATGATCACGTATTTATTTTTCTTTTATTTTATGATCACATCATAACCATGAAGAAATTAATGCTAAAGAAAACGAATATTGGAAAATTTTTAACAGTGACCAAATATTGCTTCTTCTTTTTTTCTTTTTCTTTTTTTTTTTTCATTTTTCACTTTTTTTTTTTTTTGATAATTACAAATGATCCTAGAGTTTAGGCTGGAAAAGCACAATTTACCCTAAATTAAAATTTCAAAAAGCATAACTTAAGATTTTCAAAATCTGTACGCTGAATGATTATGTATAAGATATATGACTTATTATTTTTGTTGTTTTTCATTTAGCCTCTGCAGTCCATTAATTTTTTAATTTTTTTTTATAGAGCATGTATGGAGACATAAATAAACATGCAATATAAACTACCAAGAGTCATGCATATAATGTTTGACATTCCAAAACTTGCTATTGACTACGTTCTAGGCATGGCAAGAGTGTTTAAATACATGAAATTTAGACTACATCCAGTTTTGATTTGTATAAAGAGATTTTCATTACACCCACTACATATAACTAATGGTGACAGTAAAAAAAATGTTCAAGGCCTACCCTTTGGATGCTTCCTCTAGAGTATATAGCAGTCTTAGGGCATCCACATAGCGCAACTCTCCAGTAATAGATGAAATCTGAAAACACAAATTTTTACTATCCAATTGTAAAATTAAACACTTTCCACAAATACAAAATAACTATTCCAGAATTGAACAAAAAAAAAAAAAAGGAGAGAGAAGATAATGAATATTATTACTCACCCTTCTCCACAGACCGACAACATAATTATATTTGTTCACTAGCTCACGCTCCTGCGACTGAAAGAGTTTAAAGGTTTTTTCAGCTGGTTTTTGTTAAGTTTTCCATTTAATAGAAACTTCATTTCCAATGGCAATAACATTGCAAGACAAAATAGAACCTTAGAAGCAAATTTGATTAGAAGGTAGAAGAAATTTCTTTTTGATAAGTAATTGGCTCAAAGGGAGGAGGAAGGAGAAATTCGAATTAGTGACTTTCACTTAATGAGGTGTGATTCTTGATTCCTAGCCGACTGAGCTACCCCTTAGGATTAGAAGGTAGAAGAAAAATAATGTTACGAGTAGTAGCATTTGCCAACTTTACAACTTTTTAATACATTCTTATACACTAAAATAAGTGGTAACGATTTTTGGCTGAACAGTGAGGCCATAATTTTTACCTGCCAAAAAATAAAGAGGCCATTAAATTCAGGCGCGCACTTTAGTACTAAATATCTACGTTGCTGCCTGACCAGATCTAACAACACCGTTCACCTCTGACAAGGACATCACTCATGGCTTTGTACATTTCGCAAAGGCTGCCCTTCTTTCTCACCATTATATTGGGTATTGTAAAATTAAAAAATGACTTAAATTATTCTGTTGTTACAATACTAAGGGGAAGGATACTTGTATGCTCCATGACAAGAAGATGAATGGCTGAATTGACAAGTTGAACGGACTCTTCAAGTGTTGTAATGATATAGCTCCGTGCAATTGTATCAGACTGAAACTGAGATATGTGCCAGCCTTGAGAAGTAATGGAAAAAGGGTTGCTTCCTACTGACCATATCCAATCCTGTCAAGTTGCACAATTTGCATTCATTTATTTCGAAGACAAATGGTAGTTCCACTAATACATGACAGGAATGCTAACTAAATAGAACTTTTCCAAAAATCTCAAAGCACAAACAAGCATGCATATGTACAACCACACAAACAAAGACACTAGCACCTGTGTGTAAAGAGATACACAGAGCAGTAAATCAAAAGATTAAAATGGCAAGTATATGACAATGCTACACATCTAGACTGAACATGGAAGAATTTGGCAAGGCAAAGTTATTAGTAATCCATCACTAGTCCTAACAAGAAAGCTGTAGAAAAGAATGTATAACATTTAATTTTTTAAGCTGCATCTTTCATTTGAGTTTTGCATTAATTTTTTTTTTTTTTTTTTTTATATTAAGCCAGAAAATCTAAAATCAATCTTTGAATAATTTACCAGAGGAACAAAAATCCTTGGGTATGAAATAACTGAAGCTGCATATGGCTAAATGCAGTACATGCAGGACTTTTTTTGATAAGTCAATTCAATTCCATTAAAAGCATATAGGGGCTCAACCCTGGTACTTAGCAACTTAAGGAAATATACAAGATAAACCCCTAATATAGAGAAAAAGAGGAACAAAAATCTAAAAACTTGAAAAAATTAGAATCAAGCAGGTTATTGACGTTGTTGTCCATGTGTAGAGAGGTTGTGGATTAGGATCTACAATAATTAACTACCAGCAATTTAGGCAGCACATGTGAGTCTACATGGAATCCACCTACACAAATAAGTGGCCAAGCAACTCAGCATTTATCTGGTCCAGTGGGTCTCATATGGACTCTCCTCTCACAATTGCTGGTAGTTAATTGTTGTAGATCCTAACCCACAATCTCTCTTCACATGCGCAATTAACTACCAGCAATTTAGGCAACACATGTGAGTCTACATGGAACCCAACTACACAAGTAAGTGGCCGGGCAGCTGAACATTTATTTGGCCAAGTGTGTCTCATATAGGTTTGTGTACATGGGCAAGGGGATCTCCTTGCCTGACCCCACAAGAGCTTCCAAAGAAACAGGAAGGAGAGCTGTTAATCAAAACAGAAAAACGCAGCAACAAGATACAATGTGCTATTCAAGAGCACCATTTCTCCCCAAAACCACATCTTTTTAGTAAATACAGCAAGAACTTCCAATTGATGTGCTCATAGGCTTTCTCCATATCCAACTTGCAAAGCACCCCTGGTTCGCCATATTTCATACGACTGTCCAGACATTCATTAGCTATAAGAACCAAATCCAGGATTTGCCTACCTTTAACAAAAGCATTTTGAGGTTTGGGAATGATCTTCTGCACAATCCTCCTCATCCTATTGGCAAGAACTTTAGCAATGATCTTATAAACCCCACTCACAAGACTAATAGGGCAAAAGTTCTTGAGATCCGAAGCCCCAGACTTCTTCAGAATAAGGGCAATCCACTTACGCAAATAAGTGGCCAGGCAACTCAACATTTATTTGGTCCAATGGGTCTCATATGGACTCTCCTCTCACAATTGCTAGTAGTTAATTGTTGTAGATCCTGACCCACAATCTCTCTTCACATGTGCAATTAACTACCAGCAATTTAGGCAACACATGTGAGTCTACATGGAACCCACCTACACAAGTAAGTGGCCGGGCAGCTCAACATTTATTTGGCCAAGTGTGTCCCATATAGGTTTGTGTACATGGGCAAGGGGATCTCCTTGCCTGACCCCACAAGAGCTACCAAAGAAACCGGAAGGAGAGCCATTAATCAAAACAGAAAAACTCACCAACAAGATACAATGTGCTATTCAAGAGCACCATTTCTCCCCAAAACCACATCTTTTTAGTAAATACAGCAAGAACTTCCAATTGATGTGCTCATAGGCTTTCTCCATATCCAACTTGCAAAGCACCCCTGGTTCGCCATATTTCATACGACTGTCCAGACATTCATTAGCTATAAGAACCGAATCTAGGATTTGCCTACCTTTAACAAAAGCATTTTGAGTTTTGGGAATGATCTTCTGCACAATCCTCCTCATCCTATTGGCAAGAACTTTAGCAATGATCTTATAAACCCCACTCACAAGACTAATAGGGCAAAAGTTCTTGAGATCCGAAGCCCCAGACTTCTTCAGAATAAGGGCATGTTCCTTTTTCTTAAGTTATCCAAAGTAAAGATTTTCCCCAAAGCCACCGTCTACACAGAGAACGTCACTCTTGAAGGGGCCTTAACTTTCCAAATACTCTTCCACAGAAAAGGAGAACTTACAGCAATGAATAACATACAATAGTAGGACTTTACTTCAAAAAATTTCCTTTTGGAAGGTATCCAGCAAATTCTATCCACACCTCCTTGCCTTACGCTTTGAGAATACAAACACTCAAAGAAATAAGAGACCACTTCCACCTCTCAATCAAGCCCATGTCATGTAAAGAAAATATTCTAATGAATATTTCCATTTCGGAACTGCAAATGATCTGCCACCCAATCAGCTTTGCAGCGTGCAATACTAAATAATTCCGGAATTCCGAATAAGCAATCTTCAATGCCTGTTTCCCGCATCATAAATCATGCCAAAACTACACCTTGAATCCATCTCCCATCTCAAACCTAACAGATTTAGAAAAAACTTATCACCCCCTCCTTATACATTTCCACATTCCCACTTTTAAGGCCCTGCAACCTCCTTAGAACACCAGCCTCCCCTCAAACTACAGTAGTTAGTATCCACCATCGATCTCCTCAAAGCCTCCCTCTCTGTAGCATACCACCACAATGCCTTACCTAACAAATCTCAATTAAACTGAATCATATTTTTTACCCCCCATCCTCCTGACTTTACTAGAGTACAAATTTTCGACCACTTCACTAAATGGAAATTAAACTCAACGCCAAGTCTGCCCATAGAAAGTCCCTATGAAGTTTTTCAATTATATTAATTATATTAGTCATACCTACCGGAATAGGGAAGAGAGACAAATGTATGTCAATAAATTAGAAAGAGTGTTTTTTATCAAAGCCATCCTTCCTCCCTTGGATAGATAAAGCCCCTTCCATCCCACCAACCAATGTTCTATTTTCTCAATAATGTCATTCCAAATGGTAGAAGCCTAGTAAGAAGCTCCCAAAGGAAGACTCAAATATTTCATTGGCAAAGAAGCCACTCTACACCCAAGAATACTAACCAAACCTTCTTCATCACTCACATCACCTACTGGAATTATGACTGACTTGGACAAATTAATCTTCAACCCCAACACCACTTCAAAACATAAGAAAAGACATCACATGATACGAAGTTGTTCACAATTAACAATTAGCCACATAAAAGATCAAAATATCATCTGCAAACAATAAATGAGACATTATCATCTTTCATTCCTCCATCACACCAAAACTCTTGATAAAAGTCCTCTATCCACAATCACGAACATCATCCTACTTTTTTTTTTTTTAGATAAATAATGTTGAATATCTCAAAAAAAAAAGCGCAATGCGCCTCTAAGTACACAGTATCAAACATCATCCTACTTAATGCCTCTATAACAATCACAAACAATAAAGGAAATAATGGATCCCCTTGTCTCAATCCACGTGAATTGCTAAAGAAACCAGATGAAGAACCATTAACACAAATGGAAACCGACAATGTTGCTATGCAATGTTCTATCCAACGTGGCCATCTCTCCACAAAGCCACATCTCTTCAACAAATATAACAGAAACTTCCAATTAACATGATCACATGTATTCTCCAAATTCAATTTACACAACAGTCCTGGTTCCCCATATCTAATCCGACAATCCAGAATTGTTTACCTCTGATAAATGCATTATTTGAGTTTGAAACAATCTTCCCCAATACCAATTTCAACTTGTTCGCTAGGGCCTTCGAAATTATTTATAAACTCCACCGGCTAAACTAAAAGGATAGAAAACCTTAATCTCCACTGCCTCGACTTTCTTAGGAATGAGGGACACAAAGGAAGCATTAAAACTCTTCTCAAATTTTCCCCGTCTATGAAATTCCTTAAAAAATTTCTATAATGTCCTCTTTAAATACCACCCAACACTTCTAGGAAAAAGCCATAGAAAACCTGTCAATTCCTGGAGCCTAGGAATGTACAAACGAAACGGTTATTAACCGCTAATAATCGTTAACCGCTAGCCGCATAACAGCATAACCACTTTGGTATGTAGTTGGCAAAAACCGCTAACATTATAACGGGTGCGGTTAATGGTCTTAAGGGTAGGTGGAGGCGGTTATTAACCGCCTCCCCTTATACTATCACAACCCACCACTAAGAAATAGCACATTTTTTCTCTACGTTGGCACGTCTTTTCTCTCATCCACTAAGAAATAGCATATGTTATTACCATCACAAATGATCCCATTAGTTCGTGACCTGTTTGTAATGCATACACACATGTATGAACGCATATAGGTATGTATAAAGATGTTAATAGTAGAAAAATTGCAAATTACATTATTTATGGTGCCAAAGAAATTACATGAATACGTGTCAACAAAATACATAACCCAGTCACTCACCAGCGGAAAAAAAAAACATAAGCTAGTAACTCTGATCTACCTCTCGAAAAACTTGCAAACTAGTCCAAGTTACTCAAATACAAACACTAGTAAATTCTAATAGTTTCAATAGAATATAAGGCCAAATTCCTTGCCTGTCAAACAGCTTGTTGTTTAAACAACAAAACTGCCTAGATTTCCAGATAATCAGTATCATCAGTGTCAAGCTGAATATATTCAATAATTACTCCTGTCCCCTCGAGTCATCATCCTTGGAGAGCAAACCCAAACACAACAAGCAAGAGGGTCACGTCTAAGAGCTGGTGATTTGACAGGGGTTAGCATTTATCTCCTCAACAAATTTCATCTATTTATGGTTTTTGTGATGCGTACAAGTTAGCGGTTATTAACCGTCTTCGCCTATCTCTAAAAAACTGCTAGCCACCTAAGGCGGTGCGGTTAGCAGTTTTAAGCAATAACCACTAACTGTAACGCGTATACACCCCTACAAGCCTTAATCCCCATTAAATTCTCTTGCCACCTCCAATACTTCACTTTCCTAAAAAGTCTCTCCATCCAAATGATTTCCTCTGCATCAATGGAAAGGAAAGAGAGGCCATCCAACTTTGGTCACCAATTATATGGTTCAAAATACAACTGTTTGTAGAAATTCAAATTTTCCTTTATTTCTGCAGGATCAAATGACATGGTCTCGTTTACAACTAAAGACTCCACCGAGTTATGTCTTCTATGCAAATTTGCCAAACAATGAAAGAAAATAGTATTTTTATCTCCCTCTCTCAACCAAAAGGCCCTTGACTTCTGCCTCCAACTCACTTCTTTGAGAAGGATAAATCCTCTCCAGATCACTAGAAATATCTTCCTTCCTTAACCTTTCCGTGATAGTAACAGGCCTTTACTCTGCAATCATAACCATCTCACAGAGACCCTTCATCATCTCCTTTTTCAGCTTCCCTACATTACCAAAAACCTCCTCATTGTATTTCTTCAAGTTTGATTTCAATACTTTCAATTTTTGAGCCAACACATAGCTAGGAGAAACCTGATAACTACAGGCACCCATCATATTTTCACCTGATCCACAAAGCCTTCCGACTTCAACCACATATTCTCAAACCTAAAGTACCTACTACCCCTCTCTGCATTGCTCATAAAAAGGTACCTACTCCCCCTACTCACCACACCACAACCCAATCTGGTATGATTCTATGGAGTCTCCCCTAAAAAATCAGGATAACGTTCCTCCCACTCCAGAGATAATAGAAACCTATCAGATCGAGACCATGACTGCAATTCTCGATTATCTGACCAAATAAAACTCCCACCAACAAGAGGGATGTCCATAAGTCCCTGATCAAATATAGATTCTAAAAACTCTAGCATAGCCACTGATTGTCTAGACTCACCTAATTTTTTACACGAAAATGAAGATTGAAATCACCACAAATGCACCACGGCAGCTCCCACCAACTCACAATGCAAACTAGTTCCTCCCAAAGATATCTCCGTTCAACATCATCATTTGAACAAAACACCCCCACAAATGCCAAATCAACATTATCACTAACACTTTTAAAGGAACACGCTACTAAATAAGTTCCCACACAATCCTCAATCTTCTCCACTATCATCCTATCCCACATTATCCCACTCGATGCCCCTCTTGACCCCAAATACGTCCAGTCCCCGTGATGGCATCCCACTTGATGCCCCTCTCCGCAGTTTTCTTCACTGCTCCTAACCTTACCATGAGGCTCAAGAAAATTGACCACCTTCCTCATCTAATCAACAGTCACCCCATCCTCTTCCTTCACGTCCCTCCGGTATAACAAGGAAACTTTGCCGCCCTCATACGCTGTACTCCAATAGCTCCAAAAACTCCCATGGTTATTCGCACGCCTATGGGCAATATACACTACATCCCCCCAAACCTAAATGACCTATAAAGATCACTTAAATTCTCTCCCCTTATTAGCTCCTCCATTGTTGATCACAGCCACCTCAAGCTAAATTTCCCTAAGTCCTTTCAGCAAAACAAAGATCTCCTTTCCCCTCTTCTCCTGGAATTCATTAGACTATATATATAAAGAACATGCAGGACTTAGGCAAAGAACATGGAAGAATAATGCCTGCATAAAAGAATCTTGTACAACCTCATCATATCATTCGGGGGGAAACTTACCTAGGCTATCTCATGGTGTTTCTTTGATTATTAATCACAATTGAAAACAATGTATCAGTATACTTTTTCATCAAAGCATACGACTTACCTCAATAGCAGTCTCATGGGCTTGACTGTAGACAAGATGAAGAGGAAGCAAACCAGCTAGATGCTCTGAAGCAGCAGCCAATGCAGCTTTTATGGGCCTCCTGATTTTGGGGGAGATAAATAAATTTGTCATGATTGGTGATGCTTTTTGTTCATAAAAAAACATTCTTCTATGCAAATTGTCATAATTGGTGGTCCTTTTTCAAAAATAATTCTTGGCATACAAGCAAGAGCACGAATATGAGCATGCAAAGGAATCATATCACAATCGGAAAGTGCAACATACGAGATCACAAACATACATTGCTTGTGGCTAAATATCAATTGCAACAAAAGCTTTATAAAGCAAGTTTAAGTTGAAGATCAAAGTGAGAGTTGTGGAGGAACCAAACAGGCCTACATGTCTAGAAGACCGACCTCAAATCCCACAAAAGCGAGTGCCCGTTACACTGAAGATGGCTTTCCCAGGATGACTCCCCTGACTGAACAACAATAACCATGTCAGAAAGTGCCTTTGCCTGATAATGCTTGTCAACTAACAGTGGCTCGCCATGGATGAACCAAAATATTGGAACTTCAAGTATGGATCTGCTATGGGCATGTACCCCTGCATTATTCAAGAAAGAAATTCTAATGTTTCTTCCAGATTTTTTTTTTTTGATAAGTAATAATGATATAAAGCAAAGCGCAGAGGGGCGCAACCACATACACGGGAAGTATAAAGAGAGCGCCTAAGAGGGAGAGAAATGAAAAAGGAAATCAGAAAAACTAATCTTTAAAGGAGCAAGCCAAGCGGCCGTCCAAGAGAGAGAGTAAAGTAGAAAAGATGAAAAGATATTACAAGAAAACAAAAAGAATTATCCCAGCCAATTTGATGATGAGAAGATGCATGAGAATTCATTGGTTGAAGTTATGCAATGTAGTTCCTAGAATGTGTACAACTATTTATATATATATACACATATATCGAAGGATAAAGTTACACTTACACCCAATTTAGCACTTGGTTAATGTTACACTGCTTAATTTTCTTTTTCTAATGGATCAGCATTTTACCGATTCACATTGATGCTTATCACATACGTAAAATTTAAAATTAACTGGATGTCATTTAGCATCCAATCAATAAACTCATGATTAGTTTATTCATAAAATATAATAAAACTACACTTTTGAACATTTTATAGATGGGAAATCTCTTGAATTCTGAAAAGCATGACAGGCATGTGGAGAACATGTAAAGAGGAGGATTAGTAAAATGTTGATCCATCTAAAAGCTATTGAGCAGTGTAATGTTTACTAAGTACCAAGCTAGGCGCCAATATATATTAACCATCAGCATTTTCTCTATTCATCATTTTTTCCTTTCCTTTTTTTTCTTTCTTTTGTTCAACATAACCAAGAAATTTTTAACCCATGCATTATCCTATTAATTTCCCCTAAAATATGAGGGCAACCATGCCTCTTGAAAAAACCAAGATTCTTGTCCTAAATGTCCCACATCTTCATTTACAATGCACAGAGAACAATATTTGAAAGTAGTAAAAGACTTATTTCAGCAACAAGCATTCGATCATGTCTAAAACTTTCCACATTCCACTATATTTGAATTGTAAATCATCCGACTTGGGGGGGGGGGGGGGGGGGGAGAGAGAAAAAGAGATGTTTGGCTCACATTTTCCACCCATTTCTAGAATCTTAATACAAATTTAGACACAATATTCCAAGTTGCACAAAATAAACAGAATGATCAATTTTGGTAGGTTGGATATAATTACTAAAAGAAAATATTTCTGTTCATCGATGAGACAATCCAATCCTATACTTAATCAAGTTTCAAGAACAGATGAGCATTTCAAGGAAGCAGAGAAAACCTTTAAGAGAACCATGATCATTCAGCCTCTGCAACTGATACTGGAGAATCGAAGAATCAAGATAGGTACGTATTGTTTTCCGATATGTTCCATTAACAAGTAATAGGGGGACAGCTGCTGCTCTTCGTGCAACCGAAAAGGCCATTGCCAAAGCAGGCTCTTCGGATAGAGGTAACCTACAAACCTTGTCCACATCAATAAAGCAGACATATAAAAGTGGAAAGGAGTAACAAGTCCAACACCTTATCACTAAAAGCAAAAACAAAAAAAACAAAAAAATAATAATAATAATAACAACAACAATAAAGTCTTCATATGAGCTCACAACTCGTAACAATTCAAGGCAAAAAAACTTTTTTAAACACAAACTAAAGAAATCAAGCACCAATGACAGATGCATACATGTGCTCACTGATCATAGCTTTCTGAGAAGGTAATAACAAAGAGGAAAGTCCATCCTTGATAGCCTCAAGATCTACAGGCAATTGCTTAACGTTTCTAACTTTCTGCAACAAAAGAATCAGAGTAAGGATAAAATAAATTTCAATTTCATTGAAGCTCTTTGAATCTACTAACATCATACCTCCTGCGTGATAAAAAACAACTGGAAGGATATCTTCTCATAATGATGGAAAGCACCATCAGCAATGGAAGGTGATATAATGTGTCTCATAGATCCCCACAATGTTGCACCTAGATGTGCAAGAAAAGTATCCCGTGCAACTGTGTAGTTTTGGAACTCCTGCACATAAACAAAACAATTAATGCTGATAGAAATTGAATTCTCTTATTTTTTGATAAGTAGAAATTGAATTCTCTTATTGAAAATGCACAATCATCATGTTAGATTTTAGATTTGGCTAATTCAGTGTTCAAAACACTTTAGTGTAATTTGTTTTTAAATTCGACAAAATGTACTTACGATTTTTCTGTAAAGTTCAAAATTTGGGTCTTACTTCAAACTAAGTGTTAGAAGAGTTAGGGTTTGAGTCATTAGGGTTTTGGGGGTAGTTTAGTCTTTATGGTATTTCACTAATCCTATATAATAGGATGCTTGTATTAGGTTAACATAAGTTGTATAAGTTGAATAATATAATAGCCTCCGCCTATTGTGTCTAAATCATTCATACAAACTATAACATAGTATCTCCGGTGAGTTCCGGAGAAACTCTGATGAAGCTCCGACGAGCCTATAGTAACTGTCTATGTTATGTTTTCAGTGTTTTGCTTCTGTTTTTGGTTCTACCAATGTGGTATGCTTGTCTCCGGCCAGTTTTGAAGTTCCGGCATGTCTTCAGCAAAGCTCCAGAGAAGGTTTTTTTTTTTTTTTTTTTTTTTTTTTTTCCAGTAGTTGTTTTGCGGCGAAATTCGTTGGTTGTTCATGTGAAATGTGGTTGTTGGTTGTAAGTGATCGATGTATCCGACCGGCCTTGGTGTTTTACGGCGAGACCCGATCACCTCTTGTTAGTGATTGTTGTATCCGACCGGCCTTGGTGCTTGCAGCAAGATCCGATCAAATCTTGGTTGTTGGTGATCGATGTATCTGACCATCCTTGGTGTTTTACGGCGAGACCCAATCAAGTAATTGTTGTATCCGACTGGCCTTCATATTTTGTGGCGAGATCCGATCAAAGCTTGGTTGTTGCAGTTTCCGACGAGTTTTCGACCGACCTTGAAGTTTTATTACATTATCTTGTTATTAGTATGAGTCTTTGTATTGTGTGCTCCTAGATGTTCCAGCTTAAGGGGGAGTGTTAGAGTATGTTTTTCTAATTGTTTTTCTTTTGCTTGTATCTTCCAAGCTAGATTCATATGATGTCTATGTTCCAGCTTGAGGGGGAGTGTTAGAAGAGTTAGGGTTTGAGTCATTAGGGTTTTGGGGTAGTTTAGTCTTTATGGTATTTTCCTAATCCTATATAATAGGATGCTTGTATTAGATTAACATAAGTTGTGTAAGTTGAATAATATAATAACCTCCGCCTTTTGTGTCTAAACCGTTCATACAAACTTTAACACTAAGTAATGAGCAAAATCAAGTCAGACAAATTCATCCGTTCTAAGTCAATTCAAACGGACAATGTTTCAAGCACTCTGAAGCTTTCACAGAACCTTCTGTTCAAAGTTCCATTCAAAGTTAGTTTGAACTAAAGACTTTGAAGTTCAGACAGAAGCTTCTGTTTCAAGTTTGCTCGAACTGAAGACCTTGAATTTCAGCCAGAAGCTTATGTTCTAAGTTCCATTCCATTTCAATCCGAACTAAAGTCTTCCAGAGTTGGCCGTTCTATTTTCCGTGCCAAGTCAATTCGAACTAACAGTGCTTCAAGGCTGTTCATGCTGACCCAGTCGGAGTAAAATAATCATAACTTCTGATTTCGAAATCATATGAAGACAAACTTGGTCAACTTGGCAAACTAATTCAAAATGCTACATTTTGTATTTCATGAAACTTTTCCAATTCCAATGTTGATGGGTCAAAACGAGCTGTAATACTGTAAAGCTAGACAGAATGGCCCATCCTAACTGCCATTCCAAGTGCAATTCGAACTGGCCGCTTAAGAAATCCTTGTTTTTGCACAAAAACTCACAAGGAACTGTAACCAATTCGAACTGAAGCAAAAAATCTACAGTACATAAAGATACTATTTTTCCTGAAGCTCAAGTTTTGCAAGCCTATTTAAGGACTTCTCATGCACGTCCAAAGACAAGCTTTTAGGGCATTTTGAATAGTGCTAAGAGACCTTTTTCTTTGGTTCTAGAGCATTCATGCTTCTCCTCTCTTAGAGTTTGTTTTGTTAAACCACACAAACCATTTTTCTTCACAAAAAGCCTTCATCCTATCGTAGTTCTAGTAAAGGAGCTCAAGTAGAAGAATTGTCTAGAGGTTCTAGAGGAGCTACTGTGGTAGAGGGCAAGCAGGTCGGTTGTCTAGTACAAGGGTGAGTCAACTACAAAGGTTTGTAAGTGTGAACAACTTGTAATCTCTTATTCTTTATATTAGATTGATTTCCTAGGTTTGGCTGCTTCGGAGTGGCTTTACTTTTGAAGAGTTCTTTAAAAGGTTCACACTTTGTCACCAAATTACTTGTGTTGATTGTGTGTGACGATTGATATTTTGTGTTTTATTCTTATTTAACTGCTGCAGAATTTTAACTCTTGATTGTGCTGCTTAATTGAGTGGTTGTTGTGATGGTTAATTTTTAAATTCCGCATTATATTGTGAACACCTATTCAACCCCATTTTTTGAGTCTTTGAGTAATTATTTTCACATTACAAGAAGAAAAATAACACAAGCCGTCAGAAATAGACAAACAGGCATACCTCATAAGTATCACTGAACAAATTCCAGTTCTCCATTCGTTTTAATGCCTCTATGGCCTTTCTCTTATGACTATCATCATATCCTTCACCTTCAAAAGACTGAAGCTCATTCTTCAAATCCCGCATTCTCTCGTCAAGTTCTGAATTCATAAACATTAAAAGATGTATGATCCACAAGCCATTTCAAGCAAAAAATTTAGCAAGAAACCAAATATGTCAAACCATAATTATAATATTCATAAAACAAAAACATTATATCAAAAAGGATACAAATAGTGTTTTGAAAATTAAAGTAAAAGAAAAACAAGCCTTTGTCATTCCCAGCTGTTATGTATCATAGATATCAAAATAAAAAAGCATGATTACACCTTTTATCTCTACACAAAAAAATAAATAAATAAAATAAAATAAAATTGCATTGAAAAAAACTGAGAACAGAGTTCTTCTTCACAAACAACGAAGCAAGTCCATTATAAGTAAATTAACAAGGTTGGCAACCTCCCACCCCCAAAAAAAAAAACAAAACAGAAAAGGTTTAAATAAAACTAACAACCCAAACTTGTTACCACAAAGAACAAGATTACCTTCACAAAGAGCAAGCTTAACCTTTCTTCCCTTGCAATGTTTAAAAGCAAAAAGCTCATATATATCAATCTCAGCAAGAAGAATATCAATGGCCTGATGTTCTTTCTGCAACATATGAATGTACAATTAATTAAAACACGACAACAGAAGCCTTACTAATGTGCAATGCAAGAACTGGAAACCTAACATATTTAGTGAATATTTATATTCACTCTAATGCACATACATCACCAAATACGGCAAACTTTTCCTGAATAGCATCTTGCAATCGATCTTCAGCTTCATCTTCAGAAAGTTCTGCATGCCACAAGAAAAGTCAAAATTAATTATGAGCAGAAACTAAAGAACTCAACAATGCATTATCCAACTACACACTTGAGTCAATGCTTAAAAAGCCAACATAATGTATCCTAACTCCTGATTGTTTGACACGAGTCTACAATGTGTCCAAGTGGCAATTAAAAAACATAGATAACAACTTATCGTCTAGCTACTTAAGCACCACTACAACGAACTAACAGCGTGCACAATAGATATGAAAGTACCAAATTTACATAACACGGCTTTAACTGTAAAACATCAATAGACAGAGGAACAAAATTTATTTAATATATTTAAAACACACACAATAAAATGCCCAATGCCATCATGGCTATGCAAATCACATAAACCAACTTATATTACAATGTTTGAGGCTGCCAAAGGATATCTTATGTTTTGCTCAGAACATTCTTTTTTTTTCTTTTTTTTTTAAGTAATCACAAATTCATTAAAAGGCACAGGCGCAACCCAAGTACACATGAATTATACATGAGAGAAGCCTAGGCCTAGCAAGTAGCGGATAAGAGATCTCCAAAAGCATGAAAATCCGAAAAACTATAACACGAGGCAGCAGCCCAACAAAAGAGTCTTAAAGAATAAATCCTTCAATTCTACTAAGGTCGTCTCTAACATCAAACCCACTCATCATAACTGGGGAACTGACTAAAATAAAAACACTAAAAAAATACTGGAAAACGCTGTCACAGCACAGGGGAATTGTGCACACATCATTACATACAAATGAATGAGCACTGATGAGAGAGGTATCAGCAGTACCTGAAACTGCACCAATCGTTTTTTCCACGTTTGGTAAACTTAATTCTGTGCGCACACCTTCTCCACCAACAGCAGGTCCCCATGAGAAAGGACCTGCACTTAGATCAATCAATGCCCACCTGATGCAGTATGTATGAATAGTATGCATCAGTGTTCCAATTATCTATTTGTCACTTGTTACTTTGTGTATGTGTTAGAGAGAGAGAGAGAGAGAGAGAGAGAGAGATTGAACCTGTCTTTTCCAATCCATGTATCTGTGAGACATTCTTCATGGAAATCACCAAAATCCCCAGATTTTAATCCCTTTTCAAAAAAAAGCTTCATATCTTCATTCTTCCCTTTCAATAACTTGAGACCATGGAAAATTGAAAATGATTAGTAAAACTGTAAAAGAACTGACCTTTAAAAGGCTTTCTTCTATAACACTAAATTGGTACGCATATAATATCCACAAACACACACACACACACACACACACACGCAGAAGACCATATACCTGTAAAACTTTGCTCTGGATAATATATGCGGTGTCCTTCCCTTGATACAACCTCTCAACATTATTCAGCGCATCATGGCAAACATTGTACCATTCCAGCTGAAAATTGTAAATGAACCCAGATAGCATCTAAACCGTACAATAGATTGAAAAGAGGAAGGCTCTAAAATTACAATAAAACTTGCAACAAGTTTATGGTTGAAAATGTTCAAAGGAAGCATATTACTAATAACAATTTTACCAGGAAATTTTGACATATCCATACATTCACATTGAATTGAATCTCATACTTCTCAGGAAAAAAAGATATTCACTATTTTTAACAGTTGAAGAAATTATACTAACCGTGTCAGTATCTTCAGTTATTGTCCAGGCAAACTTTGCCATTGGATGCTTCTCATACAAAGGTCTCTTAATTTTATCAAGAGCTGTGGATCATTTGATGTTTAGAATGATTCAACTTGAAGAACGTACTAGTAAATGAACAGAAAATTCCAGTATTTTCTGACAACTAAAATGGAAGAAGTTAGAAAGGAAACTTTAATACCAAGCACAGTTTCCGGGATATTTCCTGACTGAAGAATTTTTGTTTGCAAATCCTTGTTCTGTACAATAAAAGTTCTTGTCAGCACCAGCTCCATAAATAAAATGAATGCAGCGGAAAATTTTGTAGCAACAATTATCCAGCTAGAAATACATTAAACCTAGCATACTAACTAGAGGCAGACCATTTATATGTTGAATGAACAATGAAGAACCTAAAAAATTGTAACACATAGTTGAGGAATGGCAAAGGAAATGAAAAGCCAACAAAGAAACTACCTCTTTCAGAAAGTCGATTTCTGACTGAGATAAACCTCTCCTGCATCATTTAAAAAAAATATAATAATAAAAAAAAACCAGTTTAAAAACTAAACTAAATTCAAGCTAAAATTAATAAATAAATAAGGCAGTATCCAAAACATACTAAAACAATAAACATGATAAAGAAATTGCCAGTGTCTTTACAAATTAAGTATGTCCCATTATCATACACATTAAGACAAAAGGAAAGATAAGAAATCTGAAAGAAAGATACGAAATCTGAAGATTATGCCAACCGATTAGAAAAACTTAACATCAATACATCATACACAATCAGATAAATATACATATGCCAAAAAGATGGTCAATTAGTGAATTATCTCTTATTACTCTGCTAGGGTAAGGGATGTATGGTTCATGGCATAGTTGTTGTTTAGGATTATCTACGAGGTGAGGTTGGCAACATGGAGGAGTTTGGAGGTGGTGGTGGTGGTGGCACAAGAGGGGTGTCAGAGGAAGGTAGAAAAAGGGTACAACCATGGTCCAAGACATGGTTTCCACTTCATCAAAACATAAGCCTTTTTCTACCTAACCGGGTATAATATTCCATTGACAATGAAAAGTTTTTCTTTTGGGCTGGCAATAAGGGTTGGCATGTCGGGTTTGGGTCGAACCACTTGACCCACCAGCCCGTTAAAGGTTAATCCGAACATGACCCGTTTGATTAAAAAGGTCAACCCGTTCAACCCTAACACAACCCACGAGTGGCCCGACATGACCCATTTGACTTGTTTAAACCTGTATTTATTTTTTATATATATATAATTTCACGGGTCAAGCGGGTCAGCCCACATGTCAAGCCGCGGGTCAAGCCATGGGTCAAGCGGTTTGACCCGTGATTGACCCATTTATTAAATGGGTCGAGCAGGTCTACCCGTTTATACCAAACTCTAACCCTCTAATTTCGTGTCTAGTTCACAGATCGTGTCAAAATTAGCCAGCTCTACTTTTGACTAACTATTTTCAATTGCATTAAACACAAGAAAATACAAAAAACATTTTCCATAAAAAAACTTACGCCAAACCAAATAAAGCCTGAATAAAAGAAAAAACAAGGATGCTTACTAACATACTCACCGGTATCCATATTTAGCTCTGTTTAGATCACGCTTAGGATTCAAAATGAAAATGTTATATGCTTTTTCAAGCTGAAGATATTCAACAAGGCTATTGAAAAGAACATCCATCATATCCACATCAACTTGCCAAAGAGCACCCTTGTCATCCCTGTAAGCAATGAACTAAGAGAGTTACTAAATGCATAAAGGAGATAAAAGTCGGACACACATGGCATGTATGAATTATGTGAGTTCAAATTTCAGTGTTTGCAAATAATGAACAAAAAAGAATACGTAAAAGGAAGAAGTTACTCATCATAACCAAATATGCCATTTGATTGGAGAAATGAAGTTCACAGAGAACAGTCACTATGCGGATATGCAATGTCCCCTAAAGCAATTAACTAAAGAAGGTTTTCATGGAGCTAGCCAAACAGAACATCCAAACACAATCTAGTAGAAAGATCTGAGCAGAACCCATACAAGCAAATACAGAAAGGCATTATTATTGATGAAAGCACCCAGAAAGACTATATATGTGTCATGCAAGGAAAATGGCAATTCGCCATCCAAGCAAATGATTCCCAGTATCCTCAAAACAATCAAAATCCACTTAAGCATTTAACCCAAAAAAAAAGACTTCCAATATTCACCAAGTAAAATTTAGTTTATTACAAGAGGTGAAGACTGAGTGTTGGTCACAGTTTGGCTTAGTGTGAACTTTCCCAGGCATCATTTTAAACCATAGTGACCTTACACCAAATTTTGGCTTAACTATATTGAATATCTAACACTGTAGTATGTAGAAGTTTGATTAGATGCTTTGATATATTTTAGTTTCTGGTTGTGTCATGGCTGGGCCGAGGAGGTGGACGGTGGAGTCCAAGGAGTTTGAGGTGTTGATCAAGGTAGGGGCATCAGGGCTGAGGATTTTTTAGAGGAGCAATAGAATCAAAAGGTCCATCTTTCTAAAAAAGGATGAGCTAGCCTGGATGGTGCGCATAGTGGATGATTTGGTGGTAGTGCACAATTCTGAAGTGTTTTGGGATCAATCCAGAGCCGGATACCCTAGAATTATTGCTCAGAAGTGCTCTAACAAGCATGGATGCTTCCTGACAGTGGAGGAATTCGATGGAAGAAGAAGGTGTGGCTCAATCAACATTCCTGAAGGACGTCGTGGGTTTGAGTGGGATCATTTCATCAAGGAAATGCAAGCAGCTAACTCCTCTCTTCGTGAACACCGAGTGATCGGTGAGTATAGAGAGATTAGGGAAGAAAAGGGAGAAAAGGAGTTAAAGAAGCAGAGAAGCTACGAGGAGACAATGAGACTGTCATCGAAGGCAACCCAAGAAGTTTGCAAAGTTTGTCAAGAACAGGGTCGGTGAGGTTATGACAAGACCTTATGTCCGAAGAAGACCCATGTTCCGGTGATGGCTCAGGGAGGTTCGGGGGGGGTTCCGATGGAGCCTGTTACAGTGCCAACGAAATCTTTTGGGCCAGCGAAGTCTGTTCGAGGTCCGGTAGAGGGTGGCATGAATGGTACGAAAACTGGAGGTTGCGTGGAGGTCTTGCCAATAGTTCCAGCGAGGTCAGCAAAGCCGGCGGAGAAGTCTGTGCCGTTGTCAGTCTCTGATCGCATGAAGGGACGGGAGGGGATGGGGTACCATGCTGGGTAGACCTACTCTGAGGTAGGTATTGAGCTCCTCAACGTGAAGGAGTTGTTGAAACGTTTGAAGAGGGAATGTGACGTGGGGATGTGTAAGATCGACAGGGTGTTTAATCAGATGAAGCTCAGTGGGCTTGGGCCGGGAGATAAGGAAGATGCTGGTCAATGGAAGGCTGTATTGAAAGAGAAGGAGAAAATTGGGCTGGGAGGAAAAACAATAAAGGCCAATAGCGGGCTGAAGGTGAAGAAGAAGGTGATGTTTAAGCCCAAAGGGGTCGTGGGCTCAGGCGTGGGCTGTAGTTTTAGCCCAGCTCAAGATGGTTTTAATTCTCAAGTTGGGTTGGCCTCAACGGCGGCCTCTGAGAAAGTCACGACTGGGTCGCAATCTCTCATGCCTTCACCGACGTGTTTGTCGTTGGCCAACAAAGAGCTTACAGGGGGAGGGGGGACTAGGTCAGCGACAGAAAGGATTCCCAGGGTGTCTATCGGCACTTCTGCAGGGGGTGTTATCGGTTTCTTGGCCAGAAAGAACTCAAGCCAAAAAATTCCCATAAGCCCGATGGAGGAGACTCAACCCATTGGTAAAGGGAAAACTCTGTTGACTTATAAGAGGAGGCAGGATGGGCCGCAAAGAAGGGACAAGACTTTGGTGAGTTCGCTAGAAGCCTCAGTTTCGGCGTCTGGGCAGTTGAAGGGGCTCCTTGGACCGACTCCGGAAAATTCCCAGAGGGTGCCAAAGACGCTTCTGTCGTCGGAGGATCATCAGATGTCGCCGGAGAGGACTATGGAGACCGGCGAGGCTGGGGAGGGTACGTTTTTGGCCACACGTCAATTATTGAGGGGGAGTCCCTCTTGCAGGAAGGTTGAGATAGCTGTCGGGGGTTGGGCTCAGCAGGCTCATCGGGGGGAGGAAAGGAGATTGGGTCCGCTGATTCAATTTGGACAGGAAAGATTGGATCGAACATCGGAATTGGAGTGCTTGGAGTCTGATTCAAGTATGGATGGGGACAAAATTTCTGAAACAGTAGGGTTGGAGGAGTTAAGGTCAGACACGATTTCATCTAGTTGGGTAGTTGAAAACTGCCTCAAATTTTGTCCAAAAATTGGTGTTTCTGATGAGGGGAAAAGGGAGGACTTGGAGGTTTTGTTCAAAGCAATTGAAGTTTCTAGAATGTAGTACGATTCTGATTTGGGAGGTGTTTCTGCCCATATTCCTGCACTCAAAGGACTTGAAGAGATTGAGGAATGTGAGAGGGTCGCTTTGGTGGATCACGAAGCTTAATATCGTAGTATGGAATGTGAGAGGGTTGAATGCCCTCAAAAAAAGGTTGCGCATTAGGGGTCTTTTGAAAGAATGGAAGGTAGATATAGTGTGTTTGATTGAGACTAAGATGGAGACTATCTCCCGAGAGGTGATACATAGTCTTTGGGGAGGTCAACATGTGGGGTGGAAGTATAAAGGTTCTAATGGTTCGTCGGGGGGGATGTTAATGATGTCGGATAGGAGGGTAGTGGAGTGTAAGGAGGATTGTGTGGGGCATTTCACTTTGGCTTGCTCTTTTCAAAATGTGGAGGATAGTTGGGTTTGGGCGTTTGGGGGAGTGTATGGGCCGAATGAGGAAGTGGAGAGAAGGGCTCTTTGGGAAGAGCTGGCTGGTTTGATGAGGGTGTGGGAGGTCCCTTGGTGTTTTGGCGGGGATTTTAACATTGTACGTTTTCCTAGTGAGTGCTCCAGTGTTTCTTATTATTCTTCGGGCATGATGGATTTCTCGGACTTCATTTCAAAGAATAATTTGGTGGATATTCCGATGATGGGGGACTAATTTACTTGGTCCAATAATCAAGAAAATGAGAGTTGGTCGAGGATTGACCGGTTCTTGCTATCCTCGGATTGGGAAGATCACTACCCAGCAGTATCACAAAGAAGACTTCAACGCCTGCTATCCGATCACTTCCCTTTATTACTGGACTGTGGGACTCCTTGTGGAGGTAAGAAGGGTTTTAAATTTGAAAATATGTGGCTTAAAGCTGAGGGTTTCGTTGATAAGGTTGCTTCTTGGTGGGGGTCGTATTTGTTTGAGGGTTTACCTAGTTTTGTGCTTGCTAATAAACTGAAATCCCTTAAAGTGGATTTGAAAAAGTGGAATGAGGAGGTCTTTGGGATATTGGGAGGAAAAAGAAGGAGTTGTTGGGAGGTATCCAGGAGTTGGATGAGTTGGCAGAATCGAGAGGCTTAGATCAGGAGGAGAAGATCCCAAAGGCAGACGAGATGAAAGATTTGGAGAATACCTTATTGTGTGAAGAAATTTATTAGCGCCAAAAACCGAGAGCTTTGTGGCTCAAGGAGGGGGATCGGAATACTCGCTTCTTCCACAAGATGGCTAATTCCCATTGAAGGTACAATCGTGTGGAAGTGCTCCGTATTAATGGCGTTTTATCCGGTGATCTAGCTGAGGTAAAAGATCACATAGTGCAATATTACCAAAGCCTATATTCGGAACAAAGCACTTGGCGCCCTAGAATGGATAACCAGCCCTTTTTGTCCATCAATGAGGAGGATAATAGGTGGTTAGAAAGAGATTTTGAGAAAAATGAGGTTTGGTAGGTGGTAAAAGGCATGGATGGGGATAAGGCTCCGGGTCTAGATGGCTTTTCCATGGCTTTTTTTCAAGCTTGCTAGGGTGTTATTAAACAAGACGTTATGGCGGTTTTCACAAAGTTCCATCGTAGACGTCAATTGGTGAAGAGCTTAAATGCAACTTTTATTTCCTTGATTCCGAAAAAGGTGGATGCGGTGGAGATGAAGGACTTTCGGCCCATTAGCCTGGTGGGAGGGGTGTATAAAATTGTGTCTAAGGCTCTTGCCAATAGGATGAGAACTGTTTTGGGTAAGGTCATTTCCTATTCTCAAAATGCTTTTATTGGGGGTCGGCAAATCCTAGATTCCGTTCTCATTGCAAATGAATGTGTGGATAGTCGCATGAAATCAGGGGTGCCAGGTGTTCTCTGTAAATTGGATTTGGAAAAGGCCTATGACCATGTAAATTGGGACTTTGCTTTGTATTTGCTGCATAGATGTGGTTTTGGCGAGAGGTGGAGGGCTTGGATAGAGTGGTGTATTAAGACGGTAAGATTCTCCATTCTCGTGAATGGTTCTCCGGAAGGGTTCTTTAACAGTTCGAGAGAAATCCAACAAGGGGATCCTCTCTCTCTGTTATTGTTTGTGCTTGTTATGGAGGCTTTGAGTAAGATGGTGAATGTGACGGTTGACCAAGGCCTTTTGACTGGTTTCTTGGTGGGAAATAGGGTCTTGTCGGAATTGATGGTCTCCCATTCTTTATTTGCGGATGATACTTTGATTTTTTGTGAAGATTCTATCGAGCAAATCCGGTATGTTCGTCTCATTCTCTTATGCTTTGAAGCTGTTTCGGGGTTGAGAGTGAATCTGGGAAAGTCAAAGATTGTGGCCATTGGTGAGGTGGAGAATATTGGGGTTTTAGCTAATATCCTTGGGTGTAGTGTTGCCAAGTTGCCTATGAAGTATTTGGGTCTCCCTCTTGGGGCGCCGCATAAGGATACGGTTATGTGGAATGAAGTGATCGAAAAGATGGAGCGTCAGATGGCAGGTTGGAAGAGAATGTATCTTTCTAAAGGAGGTCGTTTAACTCTCATTAAGGGCACTTTGGCTAATCTTCCGACTTACTTTTTGTCTCTGTTTCCAATTCCTGTTAGTGTAACTAAAAGGATTGAGAAAGTCCAAAGAGATTTCTTATGGGGAGGAATGGGAGATGAGCCTAAATTGCATCTTGTAAGTTGGAACCAAGTCTGCCGCCCTCTACGCTTTGGTGGTCTTGGCATTCGGAAGTTGCACCAATTTAATCAAGCTCTTTTGGGGAAATGGCTTTGGAGATATGCAAATGAGAACGGGGCTCTTTGGTGTAAGCTGATCAAAGCTAAATATGAAGACCAAGAAGGTGGGTGGTGCATGAAGGAGATTTCGGGTTCTCATGGTTTAGGTCTATGGAAGCATATTCGTAAAGGGTGGAATTCTTTTGCCAAAGGTATTCGGTTTGAAGTGGGGGAGGGTTCGAAAGTTCGATTCTGGCATGATATTTGGTGTGGGGACATTTCTTTGAAGCAAGCCTTCCCGTCCTTATTCAGTATCGCCAGACACAAAGAAGCTTGGGTGAAGGATAATTTTGTTGGGAGGAATGGGGTTGTTGAGTGGGATGTCATTTTTGTTCGATCGGTCCAAGATTGGGAGATGGATTTGGTTTCTCCTTTTTTTGATCGATTGTATTCTTGCAAGGTTTCCCTAGGTAGTGTAGATCGTATTTGCTGGTCTTCGTCCAAGAAGGGCAAGTTCGAGGTTAAGTCGTTCTACAAGGCCTTGTCCATTTCTAATCAAGAGGAGTTTCCTTGGAAGAGCATCTGGCGTATTAAGGCGCCTCAGCGAGTGGCTTTTTTCGGGTGGGCTATAGCCCTAGGCAAAATTTTGACTCATGATATGCTGCGTAAGAGGAACATAGTGGTAGTGGAGTGGTGTTGTATGTGCAAGAAGACCGGAGCGTCAGTCGATCACCTTCTTCTCCACTGTGAGCTCACAAGTACTCTTTGGCACACGATTTTTAAGCAATTTGGGTTGCATTGGGTCATGCCTTGCAGGGTGAGGGCCTTGTTTGATAGCTGGTGGTCGGGAGGGCGATCTCGAAGCGCAGTTGTGTGGAAGATGATCCCTCTGTGTCTTATGTGGTGTATTTGGAATGAAATAAATGCTAGATATTTTGAAAATTTCACTAGGACCATAGAGGAATTGACTCATTTTTTCTTCTTTACTCTTTACTCTTGGACGGCCGCTTGGCTAGCTCCTTTAGTGATTAGTTTTTCTGATTTTCTTTTTCATTTCTCTCCCTTCTAGGCGCTCTCTGTTTATACTTCCCGTGTATGTGAGTTGCACCCCTTTGTGCTTTTTATATCATTATTACTTATCAAAAAAAAAAAAAATTAGTTTACAGCAGAAACAAGAAGACCATAACCTTGGGCAATCTACTTTACCACCAATAGAAAAGAGGTTCAACCCATTCCTATCAAAAATGAGAATTTCGATATTGTAGAACTAAACGGGTGGCAATGTTGGTACATCTAACGCATGTCTAAAAGTGAAGCAACCATTTCCAACAAAGAGGAGGTAATACGAATTAAAATGAGATTTGTAAAGATTGATAAATGAATAATATGTTAGATTTAGGTCTAAATGTTAAGAGAAGCACCTTAATGGTTCTTTAATATTAATGAAGATAATTACCAAATGACTTACCTGTTACCGGACACATCATCTTTGCGAGCAAAAACATTGATGGCATGCTCAAAAATAGAGGTAACCTTTTCACCCATTTGTATAGCATGAACAGAAAAACTGCACAGACACAGTCATCATCATCATCATCATATAACATAATAATGATTGTTATAACCACCTACGAAACAGAATGATGCTATTAAATAGAAACAATGCTAAGCTCACATTCTAAAATGAACAAGCAAATAAAAATACAGAAGCATTACTTGTAGTTTATATGACTGACAATGGGAAGATGATGATGTTGCACTTTGTCTACACTAATTTTGTAGAATGGGGTGAGAACTTCTCCAATTTTCGGAATGCGTGTATGTTCAAAGATGTGATCAATTTTCGTGAACCATCGCTCAAGTTCTTCAGGGTGCAGCTTGAAGTCTAGCGAATATTGACATACATAAACAATCATGGATCCATCAAACCACAATTCCAAAAAATTAAAGCCAAAAATTCAGTGAGCTAAACAAGATAATAAACAATAAATTTATATACCTTGGTTCCCCTTCCCTTCAAATCCAATAAAAATAAAATTCACAGGGACTGGAAGATACATGGAGTCAACTTCTAAAAGCTTAAGATAATTTGCAATATTACCTGAAATACAAGCAAAAAAATACAGTGGTAATAGTTCAGCAGTTATCATTTTCAAATCGATGAAAGAGATATAAATCCATTTTTTTGGGTTTTCAGAGCCTCCAAACAACTGTGAACCCTATATATTCATCATAAACATAACCCTAGCCTCTCTGCACGATTTTCAAGGTTCTCAGAAGCTGGTGGAGTGTTGGATTGATGAGAGAAGTGAAGTTCAACCGTTCCAAAGGTGTTCTTGGGAGTTTTAAAGCCCCCCAAGGTGAGAGAATTATTCCATTATCGTCTTCTATTGCATTGCATACTGTTTTTTCATTAGGTAAGTTTGTGTTGGGTGTCTTCTTGAGTTATTTGGTTTAGTTGATTACCATGAATGCATAGCACGTGTCGCTTGGGTTGTAAAAGTGTCCATAGTGGGATTACATAGGCTTGGATACAGTGTTTAAGACCGTAAATGATGCCTAGGTTGAACATTTATGAATTCCATAACCCTTACAAGCCTTCCCAGGGTTAGAACAGGTCATTCTAGGGTTCAGGAGTGCTCGGGACGAGCCAGGAATCATCCCTACCCTGTCAGGATCGATCTTGGGATTACATAGGCTTGGATATAGCTTTGTTTGAAGAAAAAAGGGTAATATAAGGTACAAAGACTTATTTAACAATGAGCAGAGCAAATGAATAACCTGCAGATATCAAGAGCATCCATTTTATTTCTAACTAACCCCAAAAAACGATACCATGCTCTTACATGAATAGAGGAAATAGAGAAGACTGGAAATCCAAATTTTACCCACAAAAATTTTGCTTTCACTTAAAAAGCTCTCATCTAGGCATCAACCAAACCAATAGCAACATTCGAATATTAATCAATTGGATTGAAAAATTCAATTTTTCCAGCACAAACATATCAGAACCTCCATAATTACATCCAAATCCATTATTAGAACATAGAACTATACGCACCAAACTAAGAACAATCAATGAATCATTTAACACTTGCATTAACTCTGAAATTGACACATGGAATTTTTTTCAGATATATGAAAACAAAAAAAGAATCAGAAAAATGCCTGATTTAAACAACGAGTTGCTAAATAAGTCCATAACCACATTGATCCCACTTTTTTTTTTCTTTTTTTCCTTTTTTTGCTTTCTTCTTCTTTTTTGGGGTTGGGGAAGGTGGGATGGAGATTGTCACAAGGTGAACGTAAAGAAGGCATCAACCTCCTTGCCTTTATTATTAAGCACAGACATGCTAAAAAAAAGTGCCAACATATTTCTGAAAAACATGTACGACAAGACTTGATAGGCCTGTATGTGCTGCTATTAAATTTTTTGAATCTCTATTTCCGACCACAGCTGAGACACCCGGAGGACAGTCACAGGATGCAGCTAAGACATCTGGCACAGCAATGACGTCTGCAGCCGTTTATTCTGTAGAATGTTTTGCTTTTAAAATAGCAAGGTCTCTTTTCAAAGCATATCAATAAAATTTAATATGTAGAGTTGATAATTTTACGTCAATAAGAGATTTAAGGGTTCCAAAAAAAAAAAATAGAAAGAAAAATCCAATGAAGTACCAATTATCATCAAATAATCTTTTCAACTCTCAGAAGACTGGTCAAGATGTAGAAAGTGGAAGAAAGGAAGACCACATAGCAAGGAGCAAAGAAGAATGAAATTTGATTAAATTTTGAATTTTAAACTCCATCATTTTTTGAATCTTAAATTTTGATTAAACAATTAAGACATTAGGAGATACATAAATTGTTGTGCCCCTTTTCTGAACTTTCATAATTTGTTGCGTCGCAGTGTTCATGAAGTGCTGTCACCCGTGTCCTGTCTTTTTCTTTTTTTCTTTTTTTCTACTTTTGGGGCATTTGTTTCTTCTTCTTTTTCTTTGGGTGGGGTGTTGTTAACGTTCCTGCAAATTTAGTTCTACAATAGTACCAAGCAACCCAGCAAACTATCAAGCCTAATGAGCAAGAAAGTAACTAGAGAACCATCTTAATAGGGCATGATCTAAAATTGATTTTACAAAGTAGTTTGGGAAGAAGAACAAATAATTATTACAAGCACTGAAAACATATAGAAGCAATAAAGAAGTTTAGAAATATATTGACGAAAGAGACATGAAACTACCTGCCTTGGTGTAATTGAGAGCTCCCATTTTGCCAGGGCTCAAAGATTCCAAATCATCAAAATCTGACATCACATTACAACAAAGACACCAAAGAAATAACACTGCTCAGTAATATTTAAAAAAAAAAAAAAAAATGTACAAATTTAAATGAACAAGATGTGAAAATACCTCCACGTATAACAGACTCACTCCAGAATCTACTCTTCTCCTTGAGATTAAACAAAGAGAACACTGATGAGCTGCCACTTCTATGAGTTCCAGGGGTAAACCCAAGAGACCCAGCTGCTAAGAACTAGTATGAATCACGACATAGGTCAGCATTTTATGTGGCCGTCCAGATTATATAAATCATAAAGTTAAATTCCAGTACGGATATATCAATAAGGGTTCGTGAGGAATCAATAAAATACAGTAAAAATATCGCCTCTAGAGCACGCCATTACAGGCCACGGATGTAAGAACGCTTATTGAACATCTTTGTCCATATACAGAATTCAGTTTCTTCCATACCAAGAAAATAAAAGAAAACAAAAATCAACAAAATTGGAGCGAAAAAATATTCCCTAAAAGATAATCAAAAGATATGGCATAGGTCCGAAAGTAAGCTCCATCAATTGTTCCTTCAGCTCCTAATGAAATGCAATCAATCAACATGCAAAACATAAACTTTACATTTATCTTTTAGGAGTAAAAGGAACAAAAGAGAAAACAAATACATAGGCAAGAATACATCATAAAAACATATAAATTTTGATATCCAGGTCAATAGAAAATAATTGTTTAACTAACACAAATTTTTTATAGACATTGAGGGCTATAAAAAACCCTCGGCATCAAACCCAAAACAACCCCCCCCCCCCCCCCCCCACCCCCCCCCAAAAAACAAAAACAAAAACAAAAAAAAAAAAAAAAAAAGCAAAAATAATGAAGATTTATTTTCACTAACCCAGCGCATTCTTTATCTACCCTCACCCATCAGTAACCCTTAATTAAAGTCAAGCAAGCAATCACGCAAGTTCCTCATCATCAAGCTTAATTGAGCGTCTTCTTAGGTTGAAAAATAAAGAAGATAATAAATAAGAAAATACACGGAACGAATCGAAAGCATAATAGATAGAGAGACAGATTGTAGGTTAGGGTTGGTTTTGTGAATGAGAGAGGCTTCGATCTTTTTACCAGTAAAAGAGTAGAGACGATGAGTTGCAGATGGAACAACTTGAATTGGATGAACGCAAACGCAGCACTAGATCTGCCATCAAAATCCATCTTCTTCATCTTCTTTCAAGGGACCAACGACCAGAATTTGTCTCCTCCGAGAAGAAGTGCCCAAGAGAATTGAAAATTCATCAACTAAACGCCTACTGCTTCTTGGCTGTGTAATAAAATGAAAATTTTTGTTTTATTCTTTTTCTAATGAAGAAAATAGGAAGCAAAATATTTTATTTAGGAAATTCGACGTCATATACGCTGATGCAGCACTGCTGGCATGTCAAAAAAAATTGTTTGCTGATCATTCAAATTTTGATTTTTAAAAAACTAGTTAATTATTTGTTAAAAATGTGGTTTGTTACTTAAAATTGTAAATTTTTTATCACCAATTTCAAATCGCACTCTTGATGGCATATTTTTCATAATTTTATTTAAAAAATAACTTTTGGCCGAAATTCACTCAAATATTAAGCTCATCCCGAAGTAATTTTAAAAATTTCTTATAAAAATGATGTATCTTTTAAAATTACTATTTTATTAAAATTCAATAATAGTCAATCACAAGTTTAATGGTAATTTTAAGAGTCACATTAATTTTAAAGAGATTTATAACATTACTCCCTTACTAGTGACACATAACCTAAATAAGAGTACCATTAACTTAGTGTGGTGAACCACAATTGAGGTATAGTGGTAGCCACATACTTCGGGAGGAAGATGGAGAAATGAGATCTCGAACAGACATATAATCTTATGAGCGATCTTAAGTAACTGACCTGTCTGTACATCCTGTACATCATAACTCTGATTACACAAGTGCAACTCTAAACCAAGTTTGCAATAGTTAAAGCATTTATGTATCTAGAACTAAGTATGTCTCGAACACAGATAACTATCAAGTGAAAACAAATCCCATGTGTCTAACATTCAAATTTGAACCATTAGTAGTGAAAATAGTAGTGAGACAAAATAAAACGACTTTTGACAAAAATATTAAAGTGTTTGGTGTCATGTGATTATCATAGGTGGAGTGTTTAACATAAATTATGGCGAACATAGTGGTATTGAGATCGATCTTAGACAAAACTTAATGGACAAGAGCCTCAATTTCAAATTGAGAAAGAGTATTGGGCTGGGGTGCGACGTCAATGAGAGACATGTCTAATGGATTGGCATGAGAGTGTAACACCCTCCAAAAATTAACCTTGGTTAATCTGGCAGGGTTATTAGTAATTACCTTAGTTAAACCAACTTGTGACTCGGGTTTGTTTGGTAAATGAGTTGGGGTTTCTCTCATTACTATTCATCATCATTTTTCCAAAAAAATCAACATCAAAACATTTTAACTTTTTCACTTTTTATATCACATAATTCACTTTTTATTATTATTCAAATAAAAAAAATAACTACAAAACAAAACTTTTTCATTTTTGCATACCACTTTTTTCATATTTTTATACTAAATATTTTTACTTTTTTTCCACATCAATTACAGTATCTAAACCAACCCATTTACCAAACACCACCGAGGAATCGCCACAAGTTGTGACAACAGCAGCCTTCTCTGAATAGGAGCCTTGTTATTTCCACCGGGAAGGCATTTTCTACATTCATTATTGTTGAGAATTGGGCCTAACTCGGTCACAAGTACAAAGAAAGACCATGTTAGGAAGGCCCGACCGCGCTCGAAGAAATCTTTCTATAATAGCACTCAAATAAGTCCCAAGAGATCGGAAATTCGGAGTTCATTAGTTAAGATTGGGGTTATACTTAAGAGGGCGCTCCGCACGTCTCTCCACATCTGACACATGACGGAATTTGGTGGCATATGCATAACTTTGAATAAGAGGAATGCTACAATGCATTCTAGCAACCATCTACTCACCATCTCTTCACTTGCATTTTGTTTTTTTTCATAAAAAAAGGTAAAGAGAGAAGAAATGGTGGGTAGAATGCAAAAAAACATTTCCCCTTCGAATAATTTGAAAAGAAAAGACGAGGTTAAAGCATAGCCATATTGCATATTGCTTACGTCATACACAGAAGAGTACGAGCTTGACAAAGGTCTTATCATATTGAAAAGCCATAATTGGGAATCGATCGAAACTCTGGGGGTGTTTGTTAAACTCCACTGCACTGTTCATGTATAAAATAAATAAAATAAATAAATAAAGATTGGTATGGAAAAATGAAAAAATGGTATTGGAAAGTAAAAAATTTTGTTTTGTAGTGATTTTTTTATTTGAATAATAATAAAAAGTAAATTATGTGATATAAAAAGTGAATGATTTGATATAAAAGTAATAACGTTTTTTTTTTAAAAAAAATGAAGTGAATAGTGTGGTAGAATAATGAACAGTGCTGTAGGGTTTAACAAACACCCCCTAAATAGCACGCTCAATCATAAAGATGACTCCTGGTGGTTTCCTGGTCGATAGACCCATAACTTCATAAGCCAACAAGATGCCTATAGTATATGCAACATCTGCATTTTGTACTCTTCATTAACTCTAGTGCACATGAAAAGCAACTATCATGTTAATCACACACTGCCCAAGCTCACTACCAGCTACACCAGCTAGGTGCAAATTCATCCCTATGGCGACATATAGTGCTTGGCGTCTCAGTGATTGGTCATATCATCATCCCGTGTAACGTCCCACATCGTCTGGGTATGAAGATGAGGATGTGCTTAAATGTATACTACACCCTTAATGACAACAACGCATTTTAAAGCCGTGATGGTCATGATCCTATCAGAACTTCGCAGTTAAACTTGCTTCTGCTGAAGTAGTACCAGGATGGGTGACCTCCTGAGAAGTCTTGTTTGGGGGAAAAAAAACGGATAATATTGTGTGTCATTGAGGTGGGGTGTTACAAATGGTATCAGAGCCATTGCCCAACCTGAGATGGAGGGAGCGTGCAGAAGCTCATGAAGATCACTAGCGAGCACTCGTTTGGACGGACGCCAAGAATGGGCTAATCCCATGAGGGTCGCCAGCGGGAACGTTGGGTCTTAAGAGGGGTGATTGTGACGTCCAACATTGCCTGGTTATGGAGATGAGGATGTACTTAAATGTATACTACACCCTTAATGACAACAAAGCGTTTTAAAGCCGTGATGGTCATGATCCTATCAGAACTCCGCAGTTAAGCGTGCTTCTGCTGGAGTAGTACCAGGATGGGTGACCTCTTGGAAAGTCTGGTTTGGGGGAGCCAAAAGCGGACAATATTCTGTGTCATTGAGGTGAGGTGTTACATCCCGTCTCTTGATAAGGATAATGTATGAAGCCCTCAAACGAAAAAGGGGGGGGGGGGGGGGGAAGCTCTGAGAATAAGATGAATAAGCATATAAATAAGCATCAAGGAGCAACAAAAAGGGTAAGACACACCCAAGAACTCGGGACATCCACTACATGTCATTCCACACATGCTGACTTAAGCATTGGAAAACCTTCAGCTACGGCTGGAGGTCTTCTCACCTACTTTTCTTTTGCAGCAACTTAAAAGAGTCTTACAATTGATTGTACGCAAAGAATTATCCTAGAAGATCTAAGAAGCAAATGGATAACTTGACTCGAAAAATACACCAACAACTATACTTGTGTCCAAATTTATGGCAGCCGTGGAACTGGATATTATGATTGTACAAGGAAGATCTGGCTAGAGTTAAACTAAGACCACTTGTACTAAGGTTTCGTGAAGCAGTAGCCATGACCATCTCAAATATGATTTAGTATTATCATTAGATCATATATTATATAGATAATTATATCATAATTATTTACTTATACATAAACTTATATAGTAGATACTTATATACAAATATACATATATAATATTTAGGGTTAATAACTTTTTTGGTACCTGAGTTTTCACTTTTTTATTTTTTTCCCATGAGTTTTAAAACATGACAAATCTAGTACCCAATCTATGCGAAAAGACGGAATCAATACCTCTGTTAGTTCCGTCAGTTCCAATTAACGAAATTTCCATGTGTCACTCTCATACTACGCCACGTGTCATAAAAATTTAAAAATAATTAAAAATATAATATAATAACATAATAATAATAAAAAAATAAAAATAAAAAATAAAATAAAATAAGAAGTTACATAGAAACTCTCGGTGATCTTCGTATCCGGCAACTTCGAAACATTGGCCACAGCGTTTTCTAGAAGCAAAACTTCATAGCAGGAGTTACTTCCAGGCCCAATACCTTGACCGGCATTATCTTTTCTGGGTGGGTCACAATTTTCCGCTGGCAGAAATTTTCGGCAAGATTCCGGAGACAGAGAGGCTACCGGAGAGTGCAATCGCAATCCTTTTTTGATCGAAATTTCTGTCCCATATTTCTGGTCGGCACTGTTTGGCGAGGAAAACCTGGATTTTCAAGTGATGGAGGAGAAAAGTTTTCGACGTACCGCTAATTGTTCAGAAAACAAGGTGAACCCCCTTCATCCTAATTTGTGTAAAAAAAATATGTGAATCCGTCTATTTCTTAAGACTAGTTTAATTTGTGCCAAAAAATAAGTATTTTTGATGACTTTTTTGGTACCCCATAAATTTCCAAGAATTCTTTCCTGAGCAAATACGCAGCCTATCTGGAAGAAAGGATTTCGGGGGCTCATCAACCAAGCCGGAAAACTCGAATCGGTTGTCACGTCTCAAGGCTTGGATTTCTGATGCTACGAAGATAAATCAATCAACATGGTATTTCATAAATTACCCAAATTCTACAAAGAGAAATCAATCGACATGGGATTTCCAAGTGTACTTCACATTTTGCGAAGGCATTGCGGCTCTTGTCAACATGTTCTTCGATTTGAACAGGGCGGCGAGAGGTTTAGCTTGCGAAATTCTCAAGAGGGCTTCCCGGCAAACTCATAAAGCTTTCATTTTTTTTATTTTTTATTTTTAAGGTTTAGTTTTTTTAAAAAAATTATTATTTTATTATTTTTTATTATTTTTAATTTTTAGGACACATGGCGTATTATGAGAGTGACACGTGGAATTTATGTTAATTTGGACTAACGAAACTAACAGAGGTAGTGATTCCGTCTTTTTGCAAAAGTTGGGTACTAAATTTGTCATGTTTTAATACTCAGGGGAAAAAAATAAAAAAGTGAAAACTCAGGTACCAAAAAAGTTATTAACCCTAATATTTATTATTTACTTACTTGTAACTTATGTTATAATATGATATAACATATATATAACACAAATCCTTAATGAAATTGATGGGATAAGTCCAAATATGGAGAAGGGGTTAAATAAGAGCACTCTCAATAGCTTAGCCATTTTTTAAGTCGACATGACTAACCAAAACCTATTTTTTATAGTTTAGCTAACAATTTTCAAAACCACAATCCACCAGTTTGTCTAAATTTCTCACTATTTTATTAGAATAAATGTTTTTAAAATGTTGATGTCAATGTTGTTGGTCTTCAAATCATAGATCGATAACTCTAACAATATAGATCGGGCATCTTCCCATTCATTCATGACTCCCTTTGTGATGAACAAGCTGTAAGTGTGTGAAATATAAAATAGACTCCAATAACACCTAGATTGGGGTTGAATAGATATATGCCAATATAACACGGAATTAAAAAATCAACCAATCACAACCAAATAATCACCAGAATATGAAAAGCAATCAAACAATTAACACAAAGATTTTGATGACGAAGTGAAAACCTTTTGAAGAAATCTTTAAAAGTAAAACTACTATGGGGTAGCCTATCCAGAAAATCAATACACTAAGAAGAATTAAGCTGTAATAGACTTCCTCTTATACCAAGACAAGTGACCCACTTAATTCCTACTGCAATAGCTTTATAACTTATGGGCAATTTTTCTTCTTAATCTCCTCTATTGGAACTCCAATACAACTTTAGCAGATTTTCATGGTTGGTTGTTAACAATAATCTAATATCTAAGAGATAACTAACTTGAAACTCTAGATCTAAACCTCTCTCTTAGCACAATGAATTGTATAATACAAAACCCTTTAAAATTTGTTCTTAGAAGTTACCTTAAACATACTTCAAGAAAAACTAATACAAGTTGGAACAAGATCAAGAAAAACTAATACAAGTTGGAACAAGATCAAGAAAACCTAATAGGAGAACGAAACTTCGGATGTAATTCGCACAGATTTCCAGACTAATATTGTGGGACAATACTGAGTTAACTTTGAAATGCTGCTGATTTCACCTTAATCCAATACTTAAGCCAAAACCTATGGTCAAAACACTGAAACATATGTAGAATAATAAATTGAATCAAATCCACTTTTTAGTCCAATGAATAAGATTCTTATTTGCTCATTTCCTTGATTGATTAAACTTAACTACATCATAGTAGTCTTTTATTCATGATTAATTAAGCTTAACTACATCTTATAGGTATTCTCTAGACATCTCGTTTGTATGTA
Source organism: Corylus avellana (assembly GCF_965113065.1). NCBI lineage: Eukaryota > Viridiplantae > Streptophyta > Magnoliopsida > Fagales > Betulaceae > Corylus > Corylus avellana. The sequence continues at coordinate 176,591 of NC_142498.1, forward strand.
GATCGGAAAATAGAAAAATAACAACATAAATATAACAAAAATCCAAACAACAATTGCAACAGTGGAGAAAACGGCGACAATGAGGAGTATAAGTGCGCGTGAAGGCCAAATGGGGGTGGTAGATCAGAGCTTGGAGGGTGGCGGTGAGAAGTGGAGAGGCCGAAAAAAGTGGTGGAGTGGCGTATCGATAGGGAAGAGAGACAGATGATAACAAATATAATTTGGAAAAACCAAAATAGGTTATTCAAATCCTTCCTGTGTGCAAGCTGCAGGCTGGAGAAGGAGCAGAGACAGTGGACAAGAGGCTGAGGTAGACAAGATAGAGGGCAACATGACCGAGGCGAAGGAGGGACGATGTTATAGTGGTCGGAGTTGGTTGTTTGAACATAAAAAACGAAGAGGGAAAAAATAAAAAGAAGAAACACTAAGAGAGAGAGGAGAGGAGGAGGAAGATCCATCTCTCCTCCCCTAGCGCCTAGAGGCATGCCGAAGGCGGAGGAAGAACCTCACAAGAAAGGAAAGGGAATAAAAGGGAATAATAGAGAGTTTATTTTCCTAAAAAGTAAGAGAAATGCTATACTTATTAAATTTTGTATTTAAAAATTAATTTTTAAATGATGTGTGATCTAATATTAATGACATATTTTTTAAAATAATAAGTGATATGTCATTTAAAAATGAACTTTAAAATTTGGAAAAAAAAAAAAAAAAAAAAACGTCAATGACAAATACAGAAAACGACGTGAGATCTCCGTCAACTGCCACGTGACATTGTCATATTGTACACCACAAACAGACAAGATGCCACAAATACACTGCAAGATTTGAGAGACAACACACGCACCCACGCACGCACCTGCACACACGCTTCTCTTTCTTTTTAGTTTTCATTTTCCTAAAAAGAAAGAGAAATGTTGTGTGTCTGTGTCCGTCTCTGACAGTCTGACATCTTTAGCTCACTCATCACTCACCACCTTTACCTCACTTTCGTCTGTGTCTTTAAGCTAAGGCTGCTTTCTCTTTTCGTGAATGGATTCTCGAGCTTACCTCTTACCCCAGGATGATCCTTAACCTGTTCATGTCACGTCTCCCGTTTAGTTTGGTTTGCCCATTATCTACCTCTCGTTTCTTTTGATTTCTACTATTATCAATCTGATTTTAGATTTAGTACGCGTTTTACTTAACTATCTTACCTCATCATCTTGAACAATCCCAAATATTTTCTTTTTATTTTTTTTTATTTTTTTATTTTTTTCAAGAATCCATCCTAATCCTGGAATTTAGATAGCTGTTCTTTGAGCTGTAAAACCAGATTCTAAGTGCCTTTTCCACTTTACCTTATCGGGTTCTATTTGAAACTCTTGTAGTACCCTAACAATCATGGGTATCATTCCATTTGTGCTTTGGTATTGGATTCAACTATAAAAGCTCTTGCTTTTCTCTTGTACTAGTTATATTTCTTAGATCAGCTCTTCACGTTTCCTTTTCTTGCTCCGTTTGGGTATTCATATATCAAGTAGATTTGAGCTTCCACTCCCTCTTGGCTTGTTTTGGGGTTCTCTGTTTACTGGAAACTGCATACATAGTGAAATCTCTTTGCTTGTTTCATGCTATTTTCTAGTTTCGTTCCAGTTGAACCAGAGCCATCTTTAGCTTAAAAATTCTTAACTTCGTTTGCATTTGGGTATTTTGCATAGACTGGCTACCAGATTTGAGAAAGATCATGGGGTGCCTTTCATTGCCTACTATTGGTTTGGTTTTATTGTGTTCAATGGTGTGCACGGTGAGTGGTATTGGTGCCAACTGGGGCACACAGACCAGTCACCCTCTGCCTCCAGATACAGTAGTGAGGCTGCTGAGGGAAAATGGGTTTAGAAAGGTTAAGCTTTTCGATGCGGATTATGGGGCATTGAGAGCTCTGGGTAAATCTGGGATTGAGGTCATGGTAGGGATTCCTAATGATATGCTTCAATCTCTTGCCAGCAGCATGAAGGCTGCCGAGAAATGGGTTGCCAAAAATGTCTCCACACATATCACCACCAATAATGTCGATATCAGGTGAGCTTCCTTCATTTCCCCCTTTGTCTGGTGGTAATGCTAATAATGTCAACGTCAGTGATTTCTTGTATAATTTCTAGCTTGCTGACTACTTCCGCTGTAATATTTGTTAAGCCTTTTTCTTCAATTGAATTGGTTGAAAAATTATCAATTAATAAGCTTCTTGTTGATGCCATCTTGGTGGAGTTGTCGTTTCTGGTACTTACTAGGATGCTTATGGTTGGTCTGTAATATAAATCAGCTCTTGGCTCGACGCAAATCAGTGTCTATGAATGAGCCATGGATGGAAGGATAAGTCAGAGTCTGGTATTGCAGCCGTTGCAAGTCAAAATTTGTTTGGAATGTTGTTCAATCAGCCGTTGTTGATTCTGGGATTTCATACATCTTTCCATTGCTAGCCATTTTCAGAGTCTATATTTGCTTTGTTTTCTAAATTTCCTCGAAATACCTTTCAATCAGTGTAGAAAGTGTTGTTTCTTTAATTGCGTGCAACTATGGCTTGTGATTTTTGTTTCCAATTTGAATTAGTTAGGCCCCGATACATTCTTAGCTCCAGCCCTTTCTTTACATAATTGCCTTATGTTTCAGTTTATGTGGACTTTCTGATGTTGCCAATCTTCATATACTTTATATTGTGGGCTCTACAACTTTATGTTTTATTTTTAATTTTATTCATTTTCACAAGATATTGGCTCGTTGTCTTTGCAACAAAGCACATCCATGGTCTTTTAGTTTATATTTTTCTTACAAATGCTAACTTGAGGCTGATAATTTTACTGGGACAGTATCATTTCTGTCAACTTTCCACTGTAACGTTTACTTGAGTTCTTGTTTTATAAGAAAAGTGCAAGTCAGTAATATGTTGAGTCTCTTGATCAGTATGAGCTGTTTAGTGTGTCATCTTACCAACTTTTTGTTTTTTCTCAAAGTTATCTTACTACCTTTATGCACGTGCACAGGTTATCAATGATGCAGTTCAATCTCTTTCATTTTTTCTGATCTTCATCGTTAATTCCTTGTGTTCTCCCTGTCTCATCTGTCTGTTTCTTTTCTGTCTCAATGACCCTAACAGATTTAATGCTGGTGTTATTAAGGTTCCTAATTGCTATGTGGATTTACTTGAAATAATCCGAACCTTTTGGAGTATATAGTGGGAAAAAAATGACAACCAACCTAAAGTTAAAAGTTACGATCTTCTTCAATAATCTAATCTTAGAAGTAAAATCCCACCTACTTTCAGGCAGCGGTTGATTTTTTTTCATTCCATTAAGCCATATTATATAGGACCACATCCTATGTAATATTATAAACCACCATAAAATATCTTATGCTTATATTTGACCTTTCTATAAGCCTTTTGAAGTCATATTACATGCTAGTGCAGCCATGCTCTTATTGTAAACAACTGCACATGACAAATTTCTTTGAGTATTGCCATGATTTTAAACCCGATTGGTTATCCTGTTTTTCAAATGCTAAACAGCCTAAACTTTAGCTGAAAGTCAATAAAAAATTTATTTTATGAAAGAGTTTATAACTTTTACATTGAAAGCTGGGGACCTTCATTTCAATTAGCATTTAGTCAACACTTGGATTGTATATGTCATATGTCTGCTTGCCATAATTATTTCTCTTCAATCTCAAATGATTCATTATGTGCAAGAGTGTCTTGCCTCCTAAATACTCAATTAACTATTTTTTGGACCTGCTTATTGTCCAAATAACTGTTATTTTACATCTGAAGGCCTTTCAAATTTATATGCCATGTAAGTATAATGTTTATGAAATATATGAACTTTTTATGCCAACCAAAACCTAATGTGGAGATCTCTGACTTCTTGGCAATTTAGTTGAGGATTTCATTTGCTAAGAAAACTGAAACAGCATGAGTCATCTGTTGCAGTCATGTTTGCATGCATTGTATTTTGTAGCATCAGCATGGTCATAGTTCTCTTATGTCTATCTTTGTGCTGGATTGTTGTGTTGTTAACATTGATCTTTCTGAAGGTCTTGTCTCAGTAATAATCTTTACGAGATAGAAAAAATAATGAGTTACAAGAAGAGAAGCCCGGAGGTGGAGGTGGAGGTGGCTGAATAGAAACTTATTCTTGTGGATAAGATGGTTTCAACAATAATAAAATATGCTGTCCATGCTCATTTGGTTTCTTACTCTGATTTTGGTATAATGATGCTTAATAAAACCTCTATTCCAATTTGGAGGAATTCTCAGATTTGGTTAAGGTTGCAAGAAATGTCTCAACGGCTTTCCAGCTCATCAATGTTCACATGAATCTACAGGTATGTTGCAGTTGGAAATGAACCGTTCTTGTCGACATACAATGGAAGCTTCCTCAGAACAACCTTCCCTGCTCTGCAGAATGTCCAATCTGCCTTGATAAAAGCTGGTCTTAGCAATAGAGTGAAGGTGACAATCCCCCTTAATGCTGATGTGTATGCAAGCTCAACTGACCTTCCTTCTGGCGGTGACTTCCGTGCTGATATCCATGACCTTATGCTTGCCATTGTCAAGTTCTTGAATGACAATGGTGGTCCCTTCACAGTGAACATCTATCCATTTATAAGCCTCTACACTGACGCCAACTTCCCTGTTGAGTATGCCTTCTTTGATGGCAACGCATCACCTGTAATGGATGGTGGGACGACCTACTACAATATGTTTGATGCAAATTATGACACTCTTGTGTGGGCCCTCCAAAAGAATGGGTATGGAAATTTGCAAATCATAGTTGGAGAGATTGGGTGGCCGACTGATGGAGATCAGAATGCTAACAATGTGTATGCTCAGCGGTTCAACCAGGGCTTCATGTCCCATATATCCGGTCAGAAAGGGACCCCAATGAGACCTGCGGTGCAGGTTGATGCATATTTATTTAGTTTGATTGATGAGGATACTAAAAGTATTGATCCAGGAAATTTTGAACGCCATTGGGGAATATTTACGTATGATGGGCAATCAAAATACCCGCTTAATCTTGGTACCACAAACTCAGGATCCTTGGTGTCTGCAAAAAATATACACTATTTGGACCGCAAGTGGTGTGTGATGAAGCCATCTGCTAAACTTGATGACCCTCAAGTGCAACTAAGTGTGAGCTATGCTTGTGCACTTGCTGATTGCACGAGCCTTGGATATGGGACATCTTGTGGCAATCTAGATGCTCGGGGAAACATCTCATACGCATTTAATAGTTACTACCAGAAGAATAATCAACTTGATGGCGCTTGCAAGTTTCCCAACCTTTCAATGATCACCAAATCAGATCCAACAGTTGGCAATTGCCGATTTGGGATAACAATGGAGCCATATTATGGAGGTGCAGAAAGGATACTTGGGTGTCTCCAAAAGCCATTGAGTTTGGTTTTTGGCCTTATTCTCTGTTTGCTAACAATTCTGTGAATTCTAAGCTTCTAGTTCCCGAGGTACTATTTTTCTACTAGTCTTATTTGCTTTGTAGCATAGTGTAGTGGGAGCTAAGAGCAATCGATTAATGGCATAACTTTAGTTCAATTTTTGCAATCTAGATGACAAACGTTCAACTTATCTAATGTATTCATATCTGAAGTCAAACTGCATTAAGAATGTTTTATGGATGTTGAGTAATGTTTGTGTATGGCTGACAGCGTGGTGGCATGGACTTGCACAATGGTGCACAATTGAGTAATGCACCCAAATGGATAAGGGGAGCAAATGTCATCGGGCAGTCTATAGTTTGATCACATGGCTTCATTGTCCAGAAAATTTGCATTGTCTCAACTGTTAGTGACAACATTGTTCTGAGCATTTCGGCAGCCAAGACTAGTAGTAATAAAAAAGATTGTAGCATGGATTGCTTAACAATAATAATTGAAGCAGTCGCAAGACATTAGTCTACTTAACAAACATTGTAATTAAACATACTTGAACAACTACAATAATCATCTTATGTATATGTATATATCCTTGTTTGTTCACCCGCCAGATAGGGTTAGTACTCCTCCACCCATGGACTCAGCTTTGGCTTCCCATTATTCCTAAGAGCCTTCCAAACAACACTATTACACTTGAACCCGGACCCAAAAGCGATTTGCCAAATTCGATCGCCACTGTTGATCCTTGAGTTCGCTTCCAAGTAAGCCAGCTCATACCAAATGCTACTACTGGAGGTGTTTCCGAATCGCTCCAAAGTTTTCCTTGATGCCTCCATGTACTCCTCTGTGAGCTCCAAGTTGTTCTGTATCTCGTCCAGCACTTTCTTGCTTGTTGCCAATATACAAACATGCTCAAAGGCAAGCTTATAGTCAGGAATGTAAGGCTTGGCTTTCTTCTTCTTAAAAAGCAAATTGGTGAAGAAATGCAGTTGTTCAGAAACAGGTAGGACTAGCGGGCCAAGAGTGGTGATGTTTGCCTTCAGTGCATGCCCTCCCACCTCAATCACGTCTTTGCTCACCGAGATACCTTTCTTCCCTTGTGCATCTTCCCTTATTTGTATGCTTTTGTAGCTCCTATTGTCCATGGCTTTGTGGGTTCGAACCAGCTGCGCGCATGCAACATGAAAATAAACTTGTAAACCTGCAGACAATATATGTTTATATGAAAAAAGTAGGTTGTTGAGATAATCTAGATCATAGCTAGCAAAGTGGCACCTGCTTGAGTTCATACTTGGAGCGCCGGCTTTCAAGGCGGGAGCTTGAGAGCAACATGGCTGCAGCCCCCATCCGAAAGAAGCAATTTGCAAGGAGCATGTCAGGGTCATCACCGTTGTACCATGTGTATGTCACGGCTTCTGCACTGACTACTAGAGCATAGGAGCCCGGATAAGCAAGCAAAAGGTCTCTAGCTAGATCAATAGCTGTAACTCCAGCAGCACAACCCATGCCACCAAGGTTGAAGCTATGAATATTGTGCTTAAGCTTGAAATGGTTTACTACCATTGATGAGAGCGAGGGAGTGGTATTTAGGAACCCACAGTTGACAACTAGAATTCTTATGTCCTTTGGCCGGATTTTGGTGGCTGCAAGAAGGTCATTTATCGCCCCAAACATGACTGCTGCTGACTCTTCTCGGCCGTGTTTTAGGGATGTTTTGAAACCAGGGCGGAAAACTGCGCGTGGCAGGTAGCTTTCGTCGCCTATGCCAGAATTCTTGAGAACACGTTGCTGAAATTCAATTGCACTATCACTGAAGTCGCCACATTTTCTTGCCAACTCAATGAACTCCTCCTTTGAGATCTGTGCAAATAATTAGTGCGTAAGAAGTTGTCTAAATTAAATGCTGACAAATTTATTAGTAAAGGAAAATAAATATTAAGTGTAGGTTAATTACCTTAAGGTCATTTGGTGGGCGATAACAAGCGAAATCAACTAAATAAATGGAGCGAGGTGTCGAATCGAGATAAATGTATAGAATTAAACCCAATAATCCCAGCATAAAGAGAGCATCTGTAAGATCACATTTCTGATAGAAATCTTCCCATGAGAGCTTTCTTAACTCAACACCCAAGACCACTGTGAGGAGTGGTGCAACCAAGAAATAAAAGCTGTGGCCAAGGAGATAACGATATCCAAGCTTCACATATTTCAGATTAACTGAGCTAAGAAAATCCGGCAACCTAGGCCGGACCTTCACTGAGAAATTAAAAGACCCAGCATTTGGCCCCGAATCCTCAACACCCCGATTCACAATGTCGGTTGAAAATCGCTCCTGCTCCCTTGCCATGGGAATATATATATATATATATATATATATATATATATATATATATATATGGGAATTATATAATTATGTATGGAGTTAAAAGTTTACTTTCGTGCCAGGAAAATGACAAAATAATTGAATGAGAGTGAAATTAAGGCATTAGTACTTACTAGTAAAGAGGCACCAAAATTTGAATGGGAAGATGATATGAAGAAATTAAGGGGGTGCAATTGAATGGATTTATATATCTATATATATATATATATATATATAGAGAGAGAGAGAGAGAGAGAGAGAGAGAGAGAGAGAGAGAGAAGTAATGAAATAGTGTGTACATATATATGGAAGTAGTTACGTTTAAGTATCTAAAAATATATAAGATCTCAGTAACAGAAAGTAGGCCTTTTGTGCATGAAGCCGAATGAGCAGCGGGTTTGTAGCACCAGAGAAGTTGTGTGTGAGGAATTATGATGGGTTCTTTTTCTTGTTTTTATTATTATTATTTTTTAAAAATGATTGACGTGAAAGAAGGGACCGGGTCAGACTAGTGTTCGCAGAAGATCGAAGTTCTCGTGGAGGCAAACACCTTCGTTCACAAACAACTTCTTCTCTTCTAGTTCTGGTTGTAGAGCTCGTGGAGTACTCTTCCAATGAATGCATGGTTTTGGTTATCTTGCCAAACCGATCCATTTCAATTTCTTTTTCACGTACAGAAAATGTAGCATGTGGAATTCCTACTACTTCATAACCATTTTATAGGAATAGGATATGCACTCATAAATTAATATGTTGTCATTTCTTGATTCCTAGATCTAAATCTAAATACAATAAATAATTCTATGCATGCATGGTTCAATAACTTTACAGCATTCACATTTAACTCTTCAAATTTTTTCTAAATTTAACTCTAAAAATCGATCTACTTAATTAGTCACTTTTCAAAACTATTAAACATCAAACTCTTTAAATATTTTTCTACTTTAATTAAATATTTTATTTTATTGATAAAACCAGCTTTTTGGATTCTTTGCATTAAAAATTTATTTTAATTAGTTGAAAAGAGAGAATTAAAGTAGGAAAGATAAAGAACATCAAAAAAAAGATAACTTTTACATTTGGAGAAGAATTATATGGCAAGAGTTATATATATATATATATATATATATATATATATATATATTTAACATTGGCAAATTAAAGAGCTTGTTAAATAGTATTTTTGTTCAAATTTTAGAGAAAAATCAAACATAAAGATCGTTCAAGTCAACAGCCACCAAAGGTATTGATCACACCAACGGCAAGAATCAAGAATTTATAGGTTCCTAGTAAAGAACATATAGAAAATTTATCTTCATTCCCATGAAAAAGTATGGGACTCCATGGCCATTCGCTATTTATACTGCAGATTCAATATCACACAGAGACACCAACATATATATTGCTTTAACTATTTTATTTACTAGACCTTCCATCCTACAATTACATTTGTAGGCAATTAATGAATTTGATATGAAAAGCTTGCAAAAGTAGAAAGTTCAGATCTATACAATATTGTTATTGGTACAATTCGAATTGAAGGACCGTTCCCCAGCTGGTAAAAGGTACTTCCTATATCTATTTTCTCAACAAATGGTTGAACCTAAATCAAAGGAGACCACTAATCGGTAATAACTCGCCCAAGAAAAAAAAACCACTTCCACAAATCAGTTCGATTGTGGAAAAGAGAGGAACCCACCCCATAATTTTATTGCGAAAACGTCACATGCACGTCCTGGCGCTTCTCTTTGCAGACGCACGCTCAAGATGGATGCGCACCCAACGGTCCCAACTACCCAAGGGTGTTGAGAAGGAGATGAGCCTAAGTTTCTGTGAGAACTAGATGAACCAGTATGCTAAAGTTGGAGAAGGTGACTGACGAGCTCAGATTTTTTTCACGTCAGTCAAAAAAAGAAAAAGACAAAAAAAAAAAAAAAAACACCCAACACGCATTGCACGTCCCAGCGAAGCCCAAATTTGTTTTTTAATTTTAATTTTAATTTTTTTTTATTTAACTGACGTGCCACGCCAGTGCCACGTCCCTTTTGAAAGTAATTGTAAGCGTAGCGTCACCTCAGGCTCAGGGTTTGAGAGGGTTTTGGGTTTGGGAGGTCGAGAGAGAGATGAAGCCGTTGGTGGGAATGGTGGTTTCGAACAAGATGCAGAAGTCGGTGGTGGTGGCGGTCGATAGGCTGTTCCACAACAAGCTCTACAACCGCTATGTGAAGCGCACCTCCAAGTTCATGGCCCACGACGAGAACAACCAATGCAACATCGGCGACCGCGTGCGTTGTTTCATTCCCTCGCCCTTCCCTCTCTCTCTCTCTCTCTCTCTCTCTCTCTCTCTCTCTCTCTCTCTCCGCCTCTCTAATTTCCCACCAACTAATTTCTAATTCATTGAATTTCAGGTCCGATTGGATCCATCAAGGCCGCTGAGCAGGCATAAGCGTTGGGTGGTTGCTGAAATCCTCAAGAGAGCCCGAATTTATGAACCTCCCTCGGCTGAGTCTCGATCGCCACCTCCTCCTCCTACTTCGACCTCCTCCTCCTCCTAAGGTTTGCTGGATTGTTGTTTGCCTTATTATTGTTTCACGTTTTCTGTTTTCTCTTTTATAGGGCTGTCGAAAATTTTTATATTGTCTGTGGTTTTAGGTATTTTTAAGGGGTCTGAGGGAATTGAAATATGAGATTAGCACGTTGTTTGTTAAGTATCAAGCTAAACAATGCAGCAACCTAATGCTAATAATTTTTTTTTTTTTTTTTTTTTTTTACCTCTTGAATTTTTTGCGGTTTGCTGTTCTTTTAAATCAGGAAAATGTAATCGATTATGAAATAAGTCTAAGCATGGCTCTACAGCTTCAGTCATTTAAGATTGAGTAGGGACCCTTTGTTAGGAGTTAGGAGTACTTCTGATATTTTACTTTATTTGCAGGTGACATTTCACTTTCTTCTACACAACAGCAGGTTCCAAGAACTGGTTAGCATCATCTGCACAAGCTTGATGGAAAATCAAGATTTTTCTTTTTCTTTTTTGGTTTTGTGATTTTGTTTGTATCCAGGTGTTTGAACCACATTAGGCTGGAGCATGATTAAGAGAGACTTATTGCCCCTACTGTGTACTGAGTTCTCTTACATAATTTCTTTAAATGCATTGCTGTTCATTCATAGGATTTCAATTTAATACCCTGTGGATATTGTTTCATTCACTAGAAATTTAAGCTTTGCATTCGAAAGAGTTAAGGTCCTTTCCTTTCATATGATGGAAAAACTCAATTATTTGCCAAATGACCTTTGAACTAAATGGCACCTCCTCCCTCCATAAGAATGTGATGGTGAGTGGAAGTATGGGTTTTATGTGTTGTGTAAGAAGCGGGTTCAACACATGAAAATCTGATTTGTTATTAGGTTTTGGAGACCTGCCCTGTTTTCACTTACTCCCTCGGGTCATGAGAGTTTATAGGTTATTGTTTATGATTAATGTTTCTCCTGATAGAGTAGAATGTAGCGTGGGTGCATTAGGGCTTGGAAACCTAATGCTTGATTTAGGTTTTGTTGTATATCTAATTTTTTTTGGGAATAAAATTTACTTATCCAAAAGAAAAACAAAAAAGCTCAATTGTCACTGCAGCCTATATATTTACTTGCCTGTCTTGAAAATTTGAAAGTAAAGATCAAGACGGTCATTACATAGATTTGGTTTTAATTAGGTCCGGCGTGAGTATAATTAGTTTTGTTTTATGTGTGTTAGATTGGTTGTTAGATTGAGATGGGACTATTTCATGTGATTGACATTGGTTTCAGATTGGTTCTTTGCTTGTTTGGACTTTTCTTTTTGGTATGATGTTGAAAATAAATCCAATTGCATTTTGTATTTTGAGCCTGTCAACTGTTCGATGAAATGCTCGGGTGAAAAACAGCCTCTCTACTCTAGTATAAGAAAAACGGCCTGCCAACATCAGAAGAACTCTTGCTGATTGTTCTTGAACCTTACTGTCACATATTTGATAATCCAAAGCTGTTATCATTGCCCCAACCACTTCTTCTCTATATACATTGAACTCCATAGTATTACCCTGCAGCATAAGTGCTATTGGTTATGGGAATTTCTCAAGAATGCACAACTTTATCATACAAATGGCTTGTTTGGTCTCTCAGAATATTTGACTAACATTTTATGTTTGTATGACAATGAATGTGCTAGACTTAGAAGGTGCTAATACTGGTCTTGTATTCATTTGAGTGGTGATGGGAGAAACGTTGTGTAGAGCTAACTAAATGACTTCGTGTGGATCTAACAAAATGTTTTGTGCAAACGTTTACATTTGATGCCATCTCAAGTGGAAGGGAGAAACACCTCCTACTGAGAGAAAAAAAACTCTCAATTCCCACCTCACAAACCCTAGCTATGCCTTGTCCATCGACAATATATGTGTTGAGGGAAGCACAAGAGGATATGATGAATGAGGAGAGTGGAGGTGGGAGGATTGGCTTGTGGATGGGACAAACCATGTTAATGGTCCTTCCTCGAGTCAAGATTGGGACAATGGGGTAGGGGAGTCTATGGAAGATGTGCGGGCAGATCCCACTGAGATGGTTCCTGCGAACGGTTTGGCTGAGTCTGTGGGGGATTCGGTCCTTGGACAGGAATATGATGATATGCTCTACGAAGACCAAGTATTTCGATATGCCTCACTGAATTCGGTAAGAAAATATATGCAACTTCTTTAGCTTTCTATTTCTATTTGTGATTGTGATATCAATATAATATGTTCATACGAAGTGCTAATCGATATGAATATTATGATTCTTTCTCTTCAATCTCAAATGATTCATCATGTGCAAGAGTGTCTTGCCTCCTAAATACTCAATTAACTATTTTTTGGGGCTTGTTTATTGTCCAAGTAGCTGTTATTTTACATCTAGGGCCTTTCAGATATATATGCCATGTAAGATAATGTTTATGAAATATATGAACTTTTTATGCCAACCAAAACCTAATGTGGAGATCTCTGACTACTTAGCAATTTAGTTGAGGATTTCATTTGCTAAGAAAACTGAAACAGCATGAGTCATCTGTTGCAGTTTTGTTTTTGTGCATTGTACTTTGTAGCATCAGCATGGTCGCACTTCTCTTATGTCTATCTTTGTGCTGGATTGTTGTGTGTTAACATTTATCTTTCTGAATATCACGTCTCAGTACTAATTTTTATGAGAGAAAAATAATGAGTTACTAGAAGAGATACCTGGAGGTGTAGGTGGCTGAATGGAAACTTATTATTGTGGATAGATTGTTTCAACAATAATAAAATATCCCGCCTAAGAGATCTGTAATGACCATATTGAACTAATTTGATTTCTTACTCTGATTTTTGGTATAATGATGCTTAATAAAACCTCTATGCCAATATGGAGGAATTCTCACATTTGGGGAATATTGCACGAAACGTCTCAACATCTTACAGCTCACCAATGTTCACTTGAATCTACAGGTATGTTGCAGTTGCAAATGAACCTTTCTTGTCGACATACAATGGAAAGCTTCAATCTGCCTTGATAAAAGCTGGTCTTAGCAACAGAGTGAAGGTGACAATCCCCCTTAATGCTGATGTGTATGCGAGCTCAACTGAGCTTCCTTCTGGTGGTGACTTCTGTGCTGACATCCACGACCTAATGCTTGGCATTGTCAAGTTCTTGAATGACAATGGTGCTGCTCCCTTCACTGTGAACATCTATCCATTTATAAGCCTCAACACTGACGCCAACTTCCCCGTTGAGTATCCCTTCTTTGATGGCAGTGCATCACCTTTAGTTGATGGTGGGGCGAGCTACTACAATAGGTGATTGCTATCATCCACTCCTTAGCTTAGTAGCTCCATTGTGTCTGGCTAAAGCTGTACAAAGTCATGAACATCAACGTCTGTAAACAGAATTTACAATTGTAAACAAACTTTACAGTTGTAAACAAAGTTTACAGGTGAAGAGGGTGAGCTTCACTAACTCAGTAAGTAAACGCACAAAATGTGATAAATCATAAGTTGCAAACATTTATTGGAAACAATTCTTTATTGCAAGTCATAATAAAGCATGCAAAATAATTATTTTGAAAATTATGTAACCAACTCTAAGCATAAACTTGGAAGAGAATAACTTCAATGTGGTCCATGCATAAAAGTGGACTTTTGTGGAAACTATTTAGTGGTTGCCACATTAGCTAGAACATTCTAACAAAAAAATAAACACCCACACTTAATTATATCAGGTTTTATTATTTTTTAAAACAAAACAAATGGAGAGGGTGGCAAAGGGAGGTGGGGCGGTTCGCCGCCACCCCCAGTGGCCGGAGGTGGCCGCGAGCTGCCCCCAGTGGCCGAGTGTGGCCACGAGCCAACCCCAGCGGCTTGGGGGAGAGAGATTCGGCCACTGGGGGTGGATCGCGGCCACCCCCAGCGGCCTGGGGGTTGGCCGCGATCCACCCCCAGCGGTCTACTCCAAGCCGCTGGGGGTGGCCGGATCTCTCTCCCCCAGGTTGTCGGATCTCTCTCCCCCAAGCCGTTGGGGTGGATCGCGGCCACCCTCAGGCAGCTGGGGGTGGCCGAATCTCTCTCCCCCAGGCCGTTGGGTGGATCGCGGCCACCCCCTGCGGCCTTGGGGTGGTCGGATCTCTCTCCCCCAGGCCGTTGAGGTGGATTGCGGCCACCCCTAGGCCTTTGGGGGCGGATCGCAGCCAACCCCTAGGCCTGGGTGGCGGCGACAGGGAGAGGCTGGGCGGTGTCTGGGCGTGAGCAGTGGATGGAACCGGTAGGGAGTGGTGGCTAATGTCTTCGAGGGAAAATTAATCCTATTTTTTGCTTACATACATTTTTTTTTGCATTTTTCTTAAAATGTTGATGTGTCAAAATTTGTGTGGTTTGCACTAAAGCTCTCTTTTGTGCAACGACCACACAAGATGCACTCAACTTGGAATCATGTGAAGCTTATAAATCAATCAAAGCTTTCCTTCCCTTTTTCATGAGCAAAAAACCCATAAACCTAGGCCCATAAAAGGTTGGGGAGGCTGCACGGATGCCACTAGGCATGATTAGTCATGATGAATATATATGTCTATGATCATTTCGCTCACCTTCCTTCTTTCTTCTCACCTACGGCTGTAATTTGTTAGTTAAGAACTGCGCATATATATATATATAGCTCTGCTCATCAATCATCAAACCATCAAACCCTCAATTTGCTTTCAACGTTTCCACCTACGAGTCGAGCTTTTGTTTCTTGGTGCACTAAAAGCGATGGAGGTAGTTTCTATATATAATGTAATCTCTTCGCATTGGTTGCTGTTTTCTCTTATTCAAACAAAATCGCTATGAAACTCATTACAGGTTGTTGAGCTGAAGGTACGCCTGCACTGCAAAGCTTGTGAGAAAGCAGTCCGCAAAGCCTTGTGCAAGATTAAAGGTACGTAAAAGTTAAAACAAGCAAGAAAATGTAACACAAAATTCAGATGTCGTAAGACTATGCACAGTTACATGCACACACATATATAGATTAATTAGTGAAATGCTAGTCATACGTAAATCCAAAACATAATTGTCTAGCCTCTTTCACGGGTGGCCAACCACTCTACCAGCCCAATCAAACCTCTAACTAGGAGTGGTGTCGGGGTGGTTGCAACCACTAGACCATCAAATCTCTTGAATCCGGTGGTCATGGCTACTAATCTCTCCGATCTGATGGTTCCGGACATCAGATCTCTTTGATCTAATATTGGTCACGATAGTTGGGGTGATATTGACGCCAACTAAGAGAAAGTGTGTAAATGTTTTTAGTTGACGTGACATTGCCATGTCAGCGCATAAGGGGGGATCGAATCGAGTGCGTAAAATGCATGTATAGGTAGCATTCCTGGAAAAGAAAATTAAAATGGTTAGACATTAATTGTGGTTTGGTACAGGGGTAACTTGCGTGGAAATAGATGTGGTATTGAACAAGATCACAGTGCTGGGCTACATTGACCGTAAAGTTGTGGTGAAAGCTGTGCGCAAGACAGGAAGAAGAGCTGAGGTGGTATGGCCATCATCATGTCACTGGGAGAAGGCTGAGAAGCCCAGATCACTTCCAACTGGTTTTGGGTGCGTCATCCCTAGATGGGGTTTCTAAACTTAATTTAAAATTAATGTAATCTTTTGGTTGCAAGAATGAGAAAAATAATAAATTCATTTTCCCTACATTATTTCATACAGCCTCTATACCCCTTATTCCATTATAGTAAAGAAGCAGAATGTGAACATGAATAACAGAAAGTGGTATTAATGATCATATTCCCTACATTAAATATATTTTCCTACCAATATAAAGTTCATGGTATATATATATATATTTTTTTTTAATAAGCAAAGTATGGATCATAATCACTCAACTTTATGTGCTCTTTTATGATTTGTTTAGTTACTAAACTTCCTATAGAGTATAAATGCATACACAGAGACAAAAATCACTCTTCAGCATAAAAATGCTACTCTTCATACCTTTTTATCACATTTATTTCATACTAGATGACATGGTGCATTTTAAGTAACTTTTTTTTTTTTTTTTTTTTTTTTTTTTTAGAGTAATGCTCTATACTACCCCAATATCCAAATACTATTCCACTATATAGACGTGACAATGCTAATCAATTTTATTTTATTTTAGCAATAGTTGATCCAAAGGTGAATTGACATTGTCACGTCAATATAATAAAGTAGTAGTAAAATGACATGAGAAACCACTTAAAAAAATGTTATTCAGTAAGAAATTAGTGTGATAAATAGCTGTGAAAAAATATCATTATTAAGGCTCCGTTTGTTTCAGCGTAAAATATTTTTCATTAGAAAATGTTTTCCGCCGAAAACATTTTCCAATGAAATGGTACGTACAAAAAATCACAAATATTTTTTTTATATTTTTGTTCAATCATATTTACCTATAGAAATCAATATTTATTCACTTCATAAAAATATTAATATCATTTTTTTTTATTAAAAAAAAATCTAAAAATTTGAGTTCCAACGGTGGTGCATCAGGTCACTGCCGACACTGTACTAGGACCCCACCATAAACACACACAAGTACATGTCCCGGGAGTGGTATCCCGATTGGTCCCAATGACGAAGTTCTGGTGAGGCCTGGCGGTGTCTTGACAGTGTCCCGACTAGGTCCCGATGGAGTCCTTGTAGTGTCCCTAACTAGGTCTCGATGGAGTTTTGACAATGTTCCAACGGGTCTCAACGGAGTCACGGCCAAATCCTGGCAGTGTCTTGACATAATATTTGTCTTAATTGCTTGTTTGCCTCGTTATAGGCGGTTATTTGTGTAGATTCCTATGACTTTTAGGTGGTCTTATTTTTTTAGGGGTTGCTCATGAATGTTTTTGTTCTTGTTAAGTTTCCAGTAAATTCTTACTTATCCAAAAAGAAAAATGTTATGTAAAATATTCATCCAAAATCCATTACCTTGAGAGACGGGGACTGGTAAGTTTTGCTAATTTTATTTTCCATGGAGTGTATCGAATATGACATCATTCTCAAATGGTAGCTCAATCATCTACGTCTCATGAAATAAAAATTATTAGTTCGAATCTCTCCTCTCCTTTCCTCTTCCCTTGTGTGGAGATATAAAATAAATAAATAAATAAATATATATGACATCGAGTGAAACATAGAGATATGTGATGTCAGGCACTAAACTAACAAGCCTCTCAACCCATGACATCAAATTGGCCAAAAGTTGGTTCATCTCTTATTCATTCTTCGATCAAACGGTTCACATCAACTGCTAGTCCTTCAATATCAATTCCAGCCATTCACTGTAAAATCAGAGACTTGGTTTCCGAAGGACAATATCACCGGACACTAGAGATATACAAAGAAGAGGTCCATCTCTCAGGTCTCCATGCAACCCCCTCCTTTCTTCCGTCGGTCATCAAGGCATGCTCTCATGCTCAGTCCCTAGATTTTGGCCTTCAGCTTCACTGCATAATCCTCAAGACTGGCTCTGATTCGGAGGCAGTTATATCCAATTCTCTCATTTCTATGTATGCTAAGTTTTCGATTGTAGAAGCAGCACGTCAAGTGTTCGATACAGTGCCTAATAGAGACACAATCACATGGAATTCCCTCATAAATTGCTATTTACAAAATGGGTGTTGCTTCCAAGCTTTAGAAACGTTTAAGAAAATGTATTTATGTGGTTTTGTACTGAACCTGGAGTTGATTGCCAGCATAATATCAACCTGTGCGCGGACAGGAGAGTTCAGTCTAGGGAGACAGATTCATGCCCTTGTTATTGTTCATGGAATGATCAAGGAGTCAGTGTTTTTATCAACGGCTCTGCTTGATTTGTACATGAAGTGTCACCGCTCATTCCTGGCTTTACGTATTTTCGAAGCAATGGAGGTGAAAAATGCGGTTTCATGGACCGCCATGATATTTGGCTGCACTGCTAATCAAGATTACGATATGGCAATCGATTGCTTTCGAACATTGCAGGTTGAGGGGATCAAACCCAATCGAGTAACGTTACTCGCGGTCTTACCAGCTTTTGCAGAGTTAGGCTATCTTGAGCGTGGGAAAGAGGTTCATGGGTATGCTTTTCGTCGTGGGTTTGTCTCAGATCATCATTTTTCAGCAGCTATGATACACATGTATTGCAAATGCCGAGAAACTCTGCGTTCTGCGGAGTTAATCTTTGAGAAGTCTATTTTTAGAGATGTTGTGATGTGGAGTTCAATTATTGGGGGCTATGCTCGAAGTGGGAATAGTGCCAAAGCGATGAAGCTTTATAGCCAAATGCAAACTGAGGGAATTGAGCCAAACTCTGTAACTCTGTTGGCCATACTTTCTGCCTACACTACTTTATCTTCACTAAACCATGGCTGCGGAGTCCATGGATATATTTTGAAACGTGGCTTGAATTTTGAAGTTTTCATTGGCAATGCACTAATAAATATGTATGCAAAGTGTGGCTGTCTCATGGCTTCACATCAAATATTCGAAGAAATGCCCATCAGAGACTACACTTCATGGAGCACATTAATCAGTGGTTATGGTATTCATGGTTATGGTAAAAAAGCTTTGCAACTCTTTCATGAGATGCAAGACACAGGAGTGGAGCCAGATTCGATCACTTTCCTTGCTGTTTTATCGGCTTGCAATCATAGCGGCCTAGTCGAAGAGGGACGAGAGATCTTTGATCATGTAATGAAAGATGATAAAACACCCTTAACTATAGAGCATTGTGCATGCCTTGTCGATCTCCTGGGAAGATCAGGGAAGGTCGAGGATGCTTGTGAGGTTGTAAGAAGTATGCCCATGAAACCAAGTACAAAAATTTGGAGCTCTTTGGTATCTGCTTGTAAGGTTCATGGAAGATTGGAGATGGCAGAAAGGTTAGCGCATTGGCTTATCAAATCAGAACCTGATAACACTGCCAATCATACTATGTTGAGCATGGTTTATGCTGAGGCTGGTAATTGGGTTGGGGTGGAAGAGGTGAGGAGACTCACAAGGGTACATGGCTTGAAGAAATGTTATGGATTCAGCCGAATTGAGCTGGAGAACAAGAGCTTGTACTAAGAGCGTCTATAAAATAAATGCACGATTGTATTGTAAATTATGGATTTGAGTTGAATGAGACTAATTTGGTTAAACTGTTAGTTAGGTAAAAAGAAAGAAAAAAAGAAAAAGAAAAAGTGAAGTAACATCAAATGGACTTGCGGGAAAAACCGTGATTAGGAAAATACTGTCATTCGATGGAAAAGAAAACATCACATCTGTAATGGGTTTTTCTTATAAATGGAGTTTAAGGTAATGAATTAGAGAATTGAGAACCTCCACGGTGACTTATATATATATATCCAGAGTGTGAGCATTCGCGTCCGGTTAGTTAAATGTTATTTTAGCTAATCATGATGTTAAAATAAGAGTAAAAGTAGCTACATCCGGCTTAGAAATTTGGAATAAACGTTAAAAGTAGCTTGCGTTGTTTCAATCTCTCTCTCTCTCTCAAGTCTGATTGGATCTACTTTGTATATTCCTTGTGTATATAAGTTGAGCTCTTCCATACTTTCTAATGAGATTGATTTACTTGTAAAAAGAAAAGAAAAAGAAAATCTATAACTTTTGCTTGGTCTGCCTTACTTGCATGGCTTGATGCTTTTGGTACTAGTGAGCTAGCTTGACATTACTAATCTATACTTGGTAGAATTGAACGGCAAGGTAACCCATTGAGTTCGGACTGTAAATTTAAAACCAAAAGTTGTCTGTTATTATCTTCTAAACAAAACTTAAGATAGGGTAGAGCTGGCGCAGTTGATATGTGATATCTACCAAATTATAGATGCAAATGATACAGTTCATAAATCTTACTGCTCAATATGTCTCATAGCATTTAATCAGAATGTTTTTTTTTAACATCTTGAAATTTTTGCTGTTTGCTGATGTTTTAAGTTGCAACCGAATGCAAGCTAGGAGCTTTAATGGCTGTAATTTACTCTGAGGTAGTGCTTTTGTCGCTAACTAATGCAATTGCAGGAAAATGTAATTGATGATGAAAATAAGCCTAACATGGCTCCACTCTACCGCTTCAGTCATATGAGATTGAGTTGAAGCCCTTTGTTATGTGTACTTCTGATATTTAACATTCTTCGCAGGTGATATTTCACTAGGGACACCTGAAAGCTGAGAAGACTGAGTTGTACACAACAGCAGGTTCCAAGAATTGGTTAGCAGCATCTGCACCAAGCTTGATGGAAAATCAAGATTTTTGTTTTTTGTGAATTTGTTTGTATCCAGGTGTTTGAACTGTATTAGGGTGGAGCATGATTAAGAGGAAGACTTATTGCCCCAACTGTGTACCGAGTTGTATTGGATAAGTTCTTTAAATAATGCATTGCTGTTCATTAATAGGATTTCCATAACACCCTGTGGATATTGTTTCATTCACCAGAAATTTAAGCTTTGCATTCTAAAGAGTTATGGTCCTTTTCCTTTCATAAGATGGAAAAACTCAATCATTTGCCAAATGACCTCTGGACTAAATGGCACCATAAAAAATGTGATGGTGAGGGAAAGTATGGATTTCATTTCATGCATTGCGTAAGGAAGGAGCGAGTTCAACATGAAAATATAAATATGATTTATTATTGGTTTTGGAGACCTGCCCTGTTTTCACTTACTCCCTCGGGTCGTCAGAGTTTATAATTGTTTAGTGAGTAATGTTTCTTCTGTTTTAGAGTAGGATTAGGGCTTGGAAAGATTTAGGTTTTGTTGTATATCTATTTTCTTCTTGATTATGTCTGACCCACTTACTCGGGAGAGCCAGATGGTCTAAATTATTGCAATTAATTGCTCGAGTTGTACGTAATTTAAAAAGTCGAAATCTGCCTTATTCCGAACAATTTAGAGTGCCAAGGCCTAACTACAAAAGCAAATTAGTCTTGTAGCCCTCTATGCTGGCTCAGGGCACACTCTTTTTGGAGAGTAAAGATATAAGTAAGATTAATATTATCTTAAATATGATATGATATTTAAAATTATCATTAAATTTGAGAGAATTATTATTAAATTTTGATTTATTAATGATTTTAAATACTACATCACATTTAAGATGACTTTAAAAAAAGTCTAGTAATAATTATATCTTTACTCCTTGGAATATGTCCACCACTGTCACTGTACGTCTGTACGCAATTAAGGGCAGACACGTAATTTACAAAGCCTGGGCAACAGTTATCTACTAGTTCAACCCAAAACCGTTATCCTCTTGGTCGTACAGCTCCAGCTCTTTGGTTTCGGTCCAAAGAGAATAAGGAGGCCCTCTTTTCTCAGGTACTCTTCCCTACGCAGTAGCAACCAAGAAAACTTGAGGTGGGGTTTGGGTGTTTATGCATTTACTCAGTTGGTACGTGATTTTTGCACTCTTTGATGCTTTACTTTCTTCGGTTTATCTGGTGATGCATTTCTTGAATTACATAGAGAATCTTTCGTCAATTTTTGGTTGAACTATGAACCACATATTAGACCTTAAACAAACCAAAGAAAGATGTTGTCTTTGAGTGTGTGGGTAGCGAATGAGGGTTTTAGTTGTCTCACGAGCACAACTTGGACTGCTTTTTTGCTTTTTTGAGAAGCTGAAAAATGTGGGGTTACATTCATGTTCTTAATGAGCACTTCAATGGTCTTATGCCACAACTTCATCTTTATTAACCGGAAACTGCATCGAGGATCGTGTTCTTTCCGCGATTCATCCAATTCTGTGGCTCAATTGGGTTGGAAGCGCAGGTGGGTTAGTGGGCTTATTCCGAATGCTAAGAAGAATAGCCGCCATTCGAGGAAAAGGAGTTGGTGGAAGAAGTTCTTTTTCGAGGAAGAAGGGAATTGGCTTGGTTTGAAGGATGATGACATGCTTGAGGACCAATCGGAGGGCTCAAGTGATGAACAGTTGTCTGAAGGAGACAAGTTTGAGGCGTGGAAGAGGAGGGCCGAGGCAATCATAGAGTTGAGAGAAGCACAAGAGGATATGATGAATGAGGAGAGTCGGAGATGGGAGGATTGGCTTGTGGATGGGACAAACAATGCTAATGGTCCTTCCTGGAGTCAAGATTGGGACAATGGAGTAGGGGAGTCGAGGGAAGATGTGCGGGCAGATCCCACTGAGATGGTTCCTGAGAGGGGTTTGGCTGAGTCTGTGAGGGATTTGGTCCTTGGTCGGGAAGATGATGATATGCTCTATGAAGACAGAGTATTTCGGTATGCCTCACTGAATTCGGTAAGAAAATATATGCAACTTCTTTAGCTTTCTATTTGTGAGTGTGATATCAATATAATATGTTCGTATGAAGTGCTAATCTATATGAATATGCTTGTTGGGAGATAAAGCGGTTATGGAGTTTTTACCTAATATATATAGATGAACATCACTCTAGCCCAAAAGCCTAAGCTAATGGGCTATGGTCAATTTATGTATATTAACTACTCTTTTTCTTTATACTTTCTCAATGTGGGACTCAAGACTTATAAGTGCACTCACAACATATGCATCACGTTAATATTTATGGGTTTCTAATGCTATTCAAGTTGATGCATCCTCACAAATAATGATCACATGTGAAATAGTTGAGATTGCAAATTGGCAACATCTCACTAAGGCAACACAATACTGGTATTTGTGCCTGACCATCTAGAGCACTTGAGTGGTCTTTTTAGATTTTGACACTGAAATTTACCTTTTGTTTTTTCTCTTGAGGACCCTGGTCAAAGTGCTTGATTTCTTTATATACACCTTTAAGTAAGAGGAATTCATAAAGTTTCTTTCTAGAGATAAATTCATTTGCTGCTCAATTTGAGTTTTTGGTTGACTTGAGATCCCCTGTATAGGGATTTCAGATGTCTGCAGACTGCTGGGTATCTAATGCTTTGGATGTTCAGTAATGGGTATAAAATCCTTGGGACAGGCACACTATCAATTTTGAATGGAGCGGAACATTTTTAAGACCTACCTATTCAATACTCTTGGTTTTCAGGTGTTGGAATATTTGGATAGGAATGCTGGTCCTTCAAGACTGCTGCTGCTGTAGTCTGATCGTGGAACCATCTCTGCTCCAAAGCTTTAATAAGCAATTTGGTGTGGTGGATTTGTGGGTGTCTGTGGGAAAGAGAGTTTAATAATTAAAATAATTGAATTCTGACAATTATATGGCATTACATTTCTCTCTTCATTACAACATGCAGTATTACGAGTCATAATTTGAATTTAATTTTTTACTTAAAGAAAAAAGAATGATTTCAATTATTTTACTCCGTCTGCCTGCCTATAATCGTTCTTTTAGAAATTTGGATAATGTTCTGATTTCTATTGTTAAACCTAACTTGATGTCCTAAGCTATATCCTTCCTTGTTTCAGGCTAAATTTTTGGCTGTATTGATAATTATACCCTGGGCCTTGGATTTTGTGGTACATGACTATGTTCTCATGCCTTTTTTGGACAGGTAAGTTTGAGACAGTATGATTTTAGCTTGCATATTACCTAATATTTTCAAACAAAAATATGATAAAGAAATATTCTTTTGCCTATTTTTTCAAGATTAAATATTCTTCTTTGCTTGAATACATACACTCTCCCAAACTTGATGACTGTCTCTTAATCATTGTATGTGTTGAAATAATGATTATGGGGGAATATAAGCGGAAACAATATAGAAAATAAACACAAAGAACTTACGGGTGGTTCGGTGTTAGACACCTACGTCCACCACTCGGAATACCCCTAAGGGCTACATTGTGCTCATTAACTTAATTTGTCTACAATACAAAGGTCCCTATTTATAGGGTAATGTCTAAATATAAGTTTGGTAATCAAATCCCCTTGATTTGATTACAATCCCAATATATGATTACAATCAACCCATAAATAAAGAATATTTCAATATCAGCATAATTATGGAATATATGGAAAATATAATATATTTTCCATATATTCTAACATCCCCCCTCAAACTCAAGGTGGAATATTCTGGAACCTTGAGTTTGAAATCCGAAACAATGATGACAGCGGTGGTGGAGGCAAGAAACGGGCCGTAGATGATGACGACTACCGGAAGAGATAGAGGCTAGCGGGCGGCTAGCGACTGCGGCAGATGGCTGGTGAATGCAGATTCAAAAGGCCTGACAACGGGCCAAACTCCAAAATGGGCCGACAACGGGCCAGGGCTGACAATGAGCCAAACTTCAAAAGGGCCCGACAACGGGCTAGGGCTGACAACGAGCCAAAAAATAAAAGGGGCCGACAACGGGCCAAGGCTGACAACGAGCCAAAAATAAAAAAGGGCCGACAACGGGCCAGGGCTGACAATGAGCCAAAATTAAAAAAGGGGCCGACTACTGGCCAGGGCTGACTATGAGCCAAAAATAAAAAGGGCCGACTTGGGCCAAAAATAAAAAGAAAATGAGCCCACTTGGGCGGTTATCAGATCGGCGCACCGAACCTGACCGGCGTGTGGCGCACGTGATGTGGTCCACTTGGACTGCTCTTTTTTTTTTTTTTTTTTTTTTTTTTTTTCACTTGGATGACACCTTCTCTTTTCTCCCTTTTCTTTTCTTTCTTTTCTCTCTCCTCACTCCACACCACACGCAGCAATTTTTTTTTTTTTTTTTTTGCTGACTTTACAAACAGAACTGGACGTAAAATCAAAGAAACAAAACAAAAACAAGAGCACACACCCAGAAATCGACGCACTGCAAAGACTAATTAGCGGCATGATAAACAAAAGATGTGGTAGTGTGCGTTGCTAGCAGAGGCCGGTGCTGCTCGTCTGTTAACGGCATGGTGCAGGTGAGATCCGCCGGAGGAGGTGGCTTTTTGGCGGTGGATTTGTGTGGAGCAGGCGGTGGTGGGTTGATGAACGACGGCCAGCAGGAACGATGCGGTGGTTTTGTGGTCGTCACGAGGCTCGGCTGGCTGTGGGCTGGTGCGATGGCTTGTGGGCATCGTGGGCTAGGATCGGTGATGGAGGCGCCGACAGATCTGGCGGTTTGGGCATGAGCGAGAGACCACCACTCCGGAGAGATGAGCTGGGCCGTGGACGGCTAGGAAGGTGCAGCAAGGTGAGTCCGGCAGAGGCGATGGCAAACCGACGCCTCGGGGTTGAGGTCTTATGGCAGCAGCGATCGGCGCTGATGGAGATGTGGTCGGAGGAAGACGATCTGGCAAGCTGCCGAAGGAAGACAATCTGGTCGTCTCCGGTGATGACTTATTGTGCCGCTGTTCGCCCTTCTCAACGTGCGTGAGAGTAATTTTTTTTTTTTTTTTCAAGAAACAAAACAATAGATTGAAGAAAAAGAAATACCAAAAAGAAATACACAGACCATTGGATCATCCAATGGCTCTGATACCATGTTAGAAATGGGTCTTGGGCCTAACTCAACCCAAAAGCTAGCTCAAGAGTTGAGGTTTTCCCTCACCTTATAAATGGATAATCTCCTTAATACTCAAGCAATGTGGGACTTCCAACACGCCCCCTCACGTGTGGCGGGAGGACATCCAAGCCAACACGTGCGACAAATGGGTGACGGTGGGCCACAGCCAATTGGGCTAGGCTTTGATACCATGTTGAAATAATGATTATGGGGGAATATAAGCGGAAACAATATAGAAAATAAACACAAAGAACTTACGGGTGGTTCGGTGTTAGACACCTACGTCCACCACTCGGAATACCCCTAAGGGCTACATTGTGCTCATTAACTTAATTTGTCTACAATACAAAGGTCCCTATTTATAGGGTAATGTCTAAATATAAGTTTGGTAATCAAATCCCCTTGATTTGATTACAATCCCAATATATGATTACAATCAACCCATAAATAAAGAATATTTCAATATCAGCATAATTATGGAATATATGGAAAATATAATATATTTTCCATATATTCTAACAGTATGTATCCTTTTGAACTTCCCCCTGAGCATTTTCTGAACTTTAAAGGGAAAACAACCAAAAATCTGGAATAATTCTAAATGAATATTAA
This sequence comes from Corylus avellana, assembly GCF_965113065.1. Taxonomy (NCBI): domain Eukaryota; kingdom Viridiplantae; phylum Streptophyta; class Magnoliopsida; order Fagales; family Betulaceae; genus Corylus; species Corylus avellana. Next base: position 202,938 of record NC_142498.1, read on the forward strand.
CTTTCTTTCCAATCATCTTTGTATACTTCCTGTATGCCTAGGGGCGCCTACGCTTTTTGTAAAATTTCTGTTATTAGCTATCAAATAAAAAAACTTTCTTTCCAAATACTTGTGCATTTCTTTCTTTCCATGCTCTGTATGGAGTAGCAGAAGGAACTACATTCTATAGGACATTCCTTCCATAGCTAAAAAGCCACTAAATGTTGACGCAATGTGAAATTGCCATTGATGCAGTAAAAAAAAAGAAAAAAAAAAAAGTATTATATATATATAAAATCCAAGAACACTCCAAAGTACTAAGAATAACTTAGATTAAATGATTAGAACAAGAAGAACATGTTTGATTAGATGGACATCTCACATTTTTCAGCTCACAAACATAACAAGGATATTGATTACTTAGTCACTCTGTATTAATGAGCTGGTTCATGCATCTATTGGTGTTGTAGTCCAGACAAAGAATGCAACATTAGTGGGGACTTGAGCGTGTTAAATTATCATACTGAAGAGGAATTTTCAATTAATGGTTGCTTGTCTAAATGAAAACCGCTGAGAATATTGTTGGGATCCAGGCAACAAAGCACTGATTGTGGGAATTAGAAGCAACACTAGATGATTTAAAACATGAGATATCTCCTTGTCACTGAAATTCTTTGTGAAACATAACGATTGAGGACTAGGATCAGAGCCTTTTGGCTTATATGGGCAATTTGGGCCTGTCCGACAGTGACAGCATTAGTAACAGGCCCTTGCACACAGCATTAGTCTAGTCAAACGTTCACTTTATCCTGGTTAGTTGCCATCCACCTGAAGCTGGATACCTTTCTTATTGAATTTGCCTGTTATAGATCCTTTTGAAAGCTGATATGCTAGAGGAAGGCCTCCTTTTTTCACATTCATTAGTGTTTCCATATTTTCAGGAGTAACACTACTCCTGTAGCTTTCCAACTTGACACGGATCTCTAATGCTGATATGATTTTTAACCTTTGGAGTCAGGTGACCACTTCCTATCGAGATTTAGAAGCTTCACTAGAAGATCCAACAAATATAAGATCTATTTGCCGTTGATTTTTTTTTTTTTTATAAATATAACTTATCAATTTTTTATTTTATTTTATATATAAATATAAGCACCATGGACTAAGAAACAAGCATTGCAGCCTACATGGGTAACATGTGCATCCCGAACAACAATCATAGCATGCAAAGCTGGGAATGCCTGTAACTGGTCCTTGCTCACACCATTGGTCTAATCAAAATTTCCCCTTTCTCCTTGTTAGTTGCTACTCACCTGAAGCTGAATAACTTTCTTATTGGATATCCTTTTTCAAATAATAGGAACAAGTTGTTACAATAGAAAAAAGGTAGAGGGAATCAATTTACATTCATTAATATAACCCTGCATTGTTGTGACTATATAATGAAACGTCTTGGCTTGTGTTTGCTTTTGAGTTGATTTTGTGCCTTCTGCTGTATGTTAAATGCTCCCATCATTCTTTTTATACGGATAGATGATAGATGATATAAATTTGATATCATTCTACTAGTTGAAACGAAAAAAAAAAAAAATCCTTTAGTTTCATGAAAATATGTCATAAATTCACTATATCACTTAACTAAATTCTTCGGATTTGATTTTTTACTTTGATAACATTTGGTAACATAAAATTTAATTGCAAGAGAATTATGTGGATAGTTTGTCTCCTGATTACTAATCAGGAATGGACATGAAGATATTGGACCTACAAGCATGCACGTGCATGGACATATTTGTTGGTTTTGAAACCACAAAAAAAAAAAAAAAAAAGTTAAGGGTTTTCTTTATACCAAATTTATTAATTTCTGTATTTTCTGACCCTTACCATTCTCCTTCCCATATAATTATTGTTTATAAATAGGTAAAAATTCCTGCTACGGATACAACAGATGCCTTGTTGGTTTTAATTGATATATCAAAGCCTGAAATTTAACTGGTTGTATTAGAACGTTGTCCTCCTTTTTTTTCTTTCTCTTTTCCTTTATCTTTTCAAATTTTTCCTGATTACCATAGTGATGGCTGATCCTAGATTTTGTATAGAATGATGGATGCTTTTGTTTTTGCTAAAGATAAACATTTGTTGGTAAATTGACTTGAATCAAGGATTCCTTTGTCTGCTACTGTGCTTGAACCTAAATTTCTGAATCGTGAATCAAGTAACTCCTGTTTTGTGAACAGATATGTAAAGACGGTTCCACTTGCGGCACAGATGCTAGACGTGAGAAGAAGTCAAAAGCTTGAAATGGTAAAAGAATTAAAATTTGAGAAAGCAAGATTCCAGCTTGAGGTAGAGATTGGTAAATCTCCACCTCTTTCTGATGAAGAAGTTTGGTGGGAGTTACGGCATAAAGCGTAAGCTTAGCACTCTTTTGTGTTCATTTTCACAAGATCTTGTTTGTGATACTATTTATTCTTCATTCATCTTCTTGTTGTGGTTGCTAAAATTGTATCAAGTTGAGTAAGGGTTAGATAACAGGAACTACTTATGCACAAAGAAAGTTAAAAGTAGCAAAACTTTAGAAAGAGTGAGAGATGAGTTTGCTACCCTTGAATGACCTCATAGAAGGGCCTGATTACGGCAGCAAAATAAAAAATAAAAATAAACGTAATGTTGTCACACGATATTACAGTAGTAAAATCATCCTCACAAACATCTGGTCATGTAGGTAATGTAGGTAATGTAGGTAATGTTGTCACATGATATTACCAACATTACCTACTTATGAGTTTCTGCATCTATAAAGATTTTAGTTTCCAGCTGTGAGGATTTTAGGCCATAAACATCTGGTCTTTTTTTTTTTTTTTTTTTGATATATATTTGGTCATTAAAATGTCATGTGCAACTTTGTCAGGGGTTTGTATGGTGTGATGGCATATTACCGACCTACCATTGGTCTAATTGAGGCATATAGGCAAGGCCAAGGTTCTCAAGAGGCATAGTTAAGTTAAAACGTCGTATAATATGATCTTGCATACACTCATAATTATCTAAGGAAACGACATATCATTGTGGTTGAGTGGTGTTATGTGTGTAAGAAGAATGAGGAGTCAAAGGATCATCTCTTACTCCATTGGAAGATTGCCGGTGCTCTTTGGAATACTATCTTTGACAATATAGAGCTAGCTTGGGCTATGCCTAGGAGTGATGGTAAATCTCTTTGCCTGTTGGAGAGCTCCAGGGGTAGGTTTCAGATTGATGCAGTTTGGAAGATGATTCCGCCTTGCCTTGAGTGGTGTCTCTGGAGGGAAAGAGATGATTTGAGGACTGTGAGAAGACCTTAGTGGAATTAAAGGCTTTAGTTGGAGGGTTTTTGCTGGGTTTTGTCATTTGCTTTATTCCTGTGGGGCTTCAGGTGGGTTTTGGGTGTCTTTAGGGTTTTTGTGGGGTCCTTGGTAGTTTCTGGTGGGTTTTGGGGGAGTTTTGGGAGGGTTCTTGCTGGGGTCTTTGCTATTTCTTGGGTTTTGGGCTTCTAAGAACTCCCTGCATATACGGCATGTGTACTTACGGTTGCCTTACATATTTTCAATAAAGTTCTTCATTACTTATAAAAAAAAAATATCAAAGGCTTTATTCTTTAAGACTCTTTTTCCTTGGGCTGCTGCCTAGATTTTAATATTTTGAATTATCATTTTTTTTAGATCTCTTTTCTGCTTCTAGCTAGGTTTCTTTTTTGTATACTCCCTGTGTACTTGGGTTGCGCCTTTATGCTTTTTAATGAATTTACGATTACTTATAAAAAAGAAGAAGAAGAAGATGTTATAGTGACAATTTTATGTTTAATATTTGTTGCCCCCAAAAAAGCTTTCTTTATGTTCTATTCTTAAGAAAATAAATTTCCAATTTCAATTACTTTAATGCTATTTTTATGGGCTTCCTATTTGTTTCTTCAACAGATTAGAGTTGAGAGATGAGTGGAGGTTAGAGAACCGTAGAACATTTGCCAACATATGGTCAGATGTGGTATTTGGGATCTCATTATTCATTCTTTTATACTTCAATCAGGCTAAAGTAAGTTACTATTGCTCTGTCACATCCTTTTTTTTTTTTGCAAGAATTCTGTTTGCCTATTACTATTTACCACAAATTTTCTAATGCATCCATAGTGGTTTAGTGAATCCTAGTCTATGAGCTACTGCAGATGACAATAATCATAGATACTGCCTTCTGTCTACTGGCTGTACCATCCAAAATATGTTTATTTTTGATAAGTCATTCAATCTCATTAGAAAGTGCAGAGGGGCACAACGATAGTACACAAGAAATATACAAGAGAAACCTCTTATTAAGCAAAAAAAGAAGAACAAAATTCCAAAAAAAATCAGAAACTAGAAAATTGCAAAGTATTATATGCTACTATCCATGTATGAAGAGATTTGAACATAATATATTTTAGCTCAACCACCAAAATCTCTTGATCTTCAAAGCTTCTTGCATTTCGTGTTCTCCAAATACACCACATTAAGCACAAAGGAGCCAACCTCAAAACTTTCAAAATATTACGACTTACCACCTAACCTCTCTAACTAACCAACAACTCTCTTACCCTTTTAGGCATAACCCAATCAACACAAAAAAGGTGGAAATGTGAACTTCATAATTATCTTGCCACTTCACAATGAAGAAGATGGTGATTAATGGACTCTACACTCTTCTTGCACATACAACACCAATCCACTACTCTGACGTTCCTTTTCCTCAGGTTATCCAAAGTCAAGATCTTTTCTAATCCCGCCATTCACACAAAGAACGCCACTTTAAAAGGAGCATTAGGTCTCCAAAACAGAACTAGTACGAATGGATAACACATGATAAATGACCTTACTTCAAACTTCGGCCTATTAAAGGGATCCAACATATTTTATCCTCGCCTCATTGCCTGAATATGATAGAATACAACAGTTCAAAGAAAGAAGAAACCAAATCCACTTCCCAATCATGCACTGGTCTAGTGAAAATATATATTCCATTGAAGGGTTCTATTTCGGAACTGCATATAATCCCCACTCATGCGTCCTTACAACGTGCAACACTTAACAAGTCCAGAAAAGATGTCTTGGTCCCATCGCACCTCGTATCTAACAAAACTCGAGAAAACTCCCCACCCCATCCTTATATTTTTCCACACTTCCACTTCGAAGGGCCCCATTAGGGCCTCGCTACCTCCTTGGAACACCAAGCTCCCCTCAAACTATCATATTCAGTTTCTACCACCAATCTCCATAAAGCCTCCATCTATGTAGTGTATCACCTAACCATTTTCTCATAAGATCTCATTGAAACTGAATAAGTGGGATTGATTTAGTGATTGAACTGAACTCGGTCAGTTGTTTTATGAAGCAAAAATGTACAGCATAAGCATTTCCTACATATAGGAAGCTTTAAAGGATTATACGTTGTCATTGCCAATGTGAGTGGCTATATAGGGCCTAGATCTGCAGCTCATTATTTTGTCAAGAACTCTATTCTTGTTCATCTTGGTCCTAGGAGAAGCTAACTAGTGGCTAAATTAGAGGGTGCCTAGACTGATCTCTTGTCAACATAAAAATACAGCAGACTTACCATACCCAGTGAGCACATGCTTCAACATGCTCGACGATTTCCGGTACGGACTCGGCTCAGGTTAGCAAGGTAGTTTTCTGCCCTAGCGGCGGCGCTGTTTAGGCGCTGTGCGCTAGGCTCTGGTCAGCCGCTATGGAACGGCGCTTCTCCATAGAAGCGAAATCCTTTTGCCTGTCAGCGAAGGAAGGGTGTCCTGATCTTCGGTTGGAGGAAAAGAGAAAAGGATTCGTCGGGGTAATTTTCGTGAGCCAACCTTGTGCTTCATGGTTGGTGGATATGGTCGAGGAGGCGAGTCAGTCTCTGTTGAAGGTTGATATCGCCAAGTCATACCGTGAGGGCGACAAGGCTTTGATGGTGCATGGGGGTGTTAATAAGGCAGGTAGTTTCCTGGAGGTGGCCGTCTTTGCTGAGGGAGGTCGTAAAGGGATCATTTGGCTACCGGCGGGCCGTGGAGGGAGGGGATGGCGTCGGTTTGCAAATGAATTGCGGAGGTTGTTGGGTCCAACAGACTCTACGCATCATGTTCCGGGGACGCAGCTCAAGCTTGATTTGGGAGAATCCTTCTCTGGATGTCACCCTGGGCGCTCCTTTGCGGAGGTTCTTCGACTGGCGGCTGGTTCTGAGGAGCCTTTCATTGGGAGGAGGGTTAGATCTTCGCAACACATTGATCTCTTCCCGGTGAAGGACTCTTTCGAGACCGGGTATGGTGAGTATGAGTCGCGGGTGATGGTGGACTGGGTGGAGTTGGAGTCGCCGGATCCTGCTAATCTGGCTACAGGTTTCATCCCGACGGCGGATCATAGGAAGAAAAAGAATAAGACGTTGCTAGGTTTTTTGCGTTCTGTTTTGGGCCGGGTCCTAGCTGGGTTAGTTAAAGAACTTTTAGTCGGGCTGGGTGTTCGCGAGTTTGGGTCTCTCCTTAAGCCCAAACACGCTGGGTATTTCAAGACAGCTGGGCGCAGGGGCTTGAAGCGTAGGGTTAAGTTTTTGCCCAAACCGCAACAGGGTGGTTCTGTCTCGCCGGGAGAGACTGATGTTCCGGACGATCGTAGGGAGGCGTGCGTATCTGAGGTTTTTGCGCCGGTCGCCGGTGGTCTCGCCGGGGTTTCTAGCGATGATTCCGAGCTTGCGTTGGTGGGGCTGTCGTTGGCGGAGGTGCTTCCGGAGTCAAATCAACTGGTTAGTGCGGCGGGGTCTGTGTCTCGTGGGACGGCGATGGTCCCTGTTTTTCCGACGAAGGAGGCTCTGTTGCCGGAGGATACCCAGAATTGGTTTGTGACTCCGGTGAGTACCCATGTCTCTCCTTTGTCTCCGGTGGTGGTCTCTGCTCCTCCGGTGGGAGCTGGTTCTGTTCCAGCGAAGGAGATTGAACCCGTTAAGACTGCTCCGGCGAAAGGGTTGCTACGTCGGGGGTTTTTAGGGTCTAGAAATGTTTCCTCTTCCTCTCTGCCTGGGATGAAGGAGGCTTCATCGTCGGTAAAGGGCTCTAAGGTTGTAGTCGAAGATTCACTGACCTGTTCTATTTCGGGAAAGCATGCGGCTGAGCTGGGTTTGAGATTAAGCGAACCTTTTCCTCGAATGTCGGAGAGCGGTGCTCCGATTTATTCCTCTGTTTCCAAATCTCAAATAGGGTATGCCCGGAGGGTGAAGGAGAAGCTTGCCAAGCAGTTGCAGAAAAACAAGGAGCTGTTTGCCGATGTTGTAGCGGAACCCGCCGAGAAGGGGGCGGGGAACTATTCGGAGGTGGTTATAGATGCGGTGAATTTCGCCTCCAGTGTGGGACTGTCTAATGGTGAAGGAGGTGATGAGAAGAGTCTTTTGAATCTCTTTTCGAATATTGAAGAAGAGCGGGAGACCTCTACCTCTAAGGCAAAAGGGAAGCGGGAAATCAAAAATTTAGAATGCTCCATCAACTATGAGGTTAGAGAGAGACTTTCTCCGAAGCGGTACTATCGACGTCGGGGTTGTGTTGGAACCAAAAATGCATTCTCCTTTCCTCCAGAGGTGCATTAGGGTTCTGGTTTTTTTTAGGGCTGGTGGTGGGTTTTGTGGGCTTCAGTGTTTTGGGTTTTTTGGGTTCTTACTTTGGTCTTTTTCGCTTGGTGGTGGTTATAGTTGGGTTGGGTTTTTTTGGGGTCCGTTTTTCGGGTTTTTTTGGGCTACCTTTGTATACTCTTCTGTGTACTTAGAGGCGCTTTGCGCTTTTTTTTTGATATATACAATTTACTTATCAAAAAAAAAATTGTCAAAAGATACTAAAGATCACTAGATCAAAAGGATGATTGGCATATAACTACATTGCTCAGTGGCAACATTCAGTAAGATGCAATTTGTATGCCTATACACCATATACTTGACATGTTTGTCCTTCACTAGGTAGTTTTCTGTGAACTTTATAAGCCATGAAATATGTGTGAATGATGAAACAGGAATTATAAATGTTATCCTGAAAGCAATATTCTTAAATGTATCTCTTCCCCCTCGTCCTCCCTCTCCATCTTAACAAACAATTGAACAAGTATATTGCAAATGGTCACCCTTCAGTACCTCATATCCATCTAATCTTACTATCTGCTCATTTCTACTCCTACTTTTTATTAAATTTACATTCCATATAATAACATCCACAAGCAACATGCACCAAGGGATCTCTTTTTGGATAGGTTTAGTGAGCTCATCCATCACCAAAAGCAAGTTTTTAAGGATCCACAGCCGATCCTTGATATAATCCTATGGTAATTGGAAACTCAGTCAGCATACTTCTATAGTTCTTACGGTAGTTATTGCTCCCTTATACATATCTTTGATAATATCAGTGTACATGACCAAAACACCCTTCTTTTCTAAGACCCACCACATCACGGCCAGGAGCGAAACTAGAACTTTTAATTTGGGGGGGTGAAATTAAAAAAAAATCAATTTTTAAAGGTTTATTTTATAAAATATATATATAAAATTATTTTTTTGGGGGACCACCATATGCGGTGGTTCCGCCCCTAATCACGGCCCCTTTATTCTTATAAACGTAATATCTAATTATGCATACATATGAAAAGTGATTGTGAATTCTTCTTCTTATTATTTAGACACTATGTTATTAATGGTAGCATCTCAAACCATTTTCAATCATGGGATTCCCATTGAGATCCTTTATGTGGGTGCTGAATGGGTATTGCCTTTCACTATTGCAAGATGCTGAAATCTTTTCTCTATTCTTTTTCTGCTTAAAAGAGAATATCTTAAACTGCATCTAAGTTTGATGGATTTTTTTTTACTAATCATCAATTCTTCTCTTTCTTCCCTCACTTTTGCAGGTAGCTTTGCTGAAATTCACAGGTTACAAAATAATAAATAATATTTCAGATACTGGGAAGGCATTCTTAATTATTCTTATCACAGATATTTTTTTAGGGTAATATATTCTGGTCTTTATAAAATGTAACCATTAGTATGCATTTTCTGTTGAATTAAATATGACTAGTGCAATGAATTCATTATAGCGATGAAAATTAATGTGGCATTATTTGATGCTTACCAAAATATTGTTTACGGTTGATAATTTCAATTCTTTCCCTTGAAATTCATTTTTTATAGAAAAAATTTCCTTTTGTTATTTGTTCATGTTGTACAGCACATACAGATTGAAGTAGGTCAAAATGTTTTAGCTGAGTCATTTTAAAACCTTTTCCTCATGATCCAATCCTTTTTTTTTTTCTTTTTTTTTTTTTTCTTTTTTTTTCATGTAATCTTGCCAAATCCCTTATTCTATTTCTATAACTTGGCTCATGTTGTGTGACTGATTTTCTGCTTCTCAAAATTTTAACTCTAACATGAGGTTATGGACTTGCAGGTATCACTCTGAATCTGGATGGCAGACTTTGTTAGAGATAATTGTTGAGCATTATGGGTTTGAGGTTGATCAGTCTACTATAACCATATTTGTCTGCCTAATTCCAGTTATCATTGATGCGTGTGTGAAACTCTGGGTATGTTCTAGACTTGATATTTTGAACGATTTTATGTCTTCCTGTTGATTTTCATGTGAGTGTCGCTCTAGTCCCCATCATATAGTTTTTTTGATAGGTAGTTCCCCATCATATAGTTATTCCTCGTCACTGTGCTCCACAGCATTGTAAGGGGACTGAAGTCTTATTTCATCAAAACAACAAATACATTTCCTTTCTTTCTGAGTGGTGCTCATGTGAATGTGTCTCCGCATGCATATCTGACATGGCAAGCTCGTTGTAAAGGGTGCTGAACAGAAGAGTGTCTCCGTGTGTGCATGCACATGAAATGGGAAACTTGTTATGGTGTAAAGGGTGCTGAGTAAACCCTAGTAGTGGGTTTATAATATGACCTCCAATGATAAAATCTAATTGCCTCTCTAGGTTTATGCACACTTCCCGGAAAATTCTATTGTAAGACAGGGCATCATTGTCTATGGAGGAATAAGAATGCATAGTGAGATGACTGAATTATAGGAGGTGGAGACTTGCTAGAACTCTTAGCTAAAGAGGTAGGTGTGTGTAGCCTCAAGGATAGTTTCAGCAAGTGCACGTAATTGAAGCTTTCTGAAGAACCAAATAAAATCAATTTAGGCCATGGTGAAGCTTATAAAGGCCCTTTTCATAGCACCTACGTATTAAGTATACGATGATCTAAGTTCTAGAGATTATAAATTAGTCAGAATTGTAGGACGGTTTTAGAAAGGTGCTATCAAACCAATATGCAGGATTTTTGAAGCAGTCCTTAAAAAAAATCCTTGCTTTAAAGGGGCCTTTTTGTTCCAGGGAGACAATTTGAAATTGCTATTCTAATTTTGCACAAATTTGTTTCATAGAACTTTGATTGAGAAGGCCTTATGGTCTAGATCTGGATACAGCCATCAAAGAGGCATTCCGCTAACAGTTGCCATTGACAATGTATACCTAAAACTGGTTCTGCATGTTTTAAAGTTATCTTAGGGATGAGGAATAAACTTCAGTTAGAGTATTGTCCTTCATTGACTTAGAGGAGTTAATATGTTGGGTGTGGCTCTGGTACTTGACCTTTTGAATACGTCATTCTTTTGTCAAGTAGCACTTTTGGAGCTCAAGATTTCAAATACTTGATTCTTTTGTCAGGTAGCAACTGCAAAATAATGATGAACTTTGTATATGTTGATTATTAATTTCCTACTCCTAAACACTCCATTCCCAATTTAGTTATAAGTGGTGGGCTGGAAGTGCCTTGCATCTCCACATGTGCTTATCTTTCTTGCTAGCAAAATAAAAAATGTAATGTTGTTGTGAGATTATGCATTTCCTGATCAATTGTTTTGTTTGTGATTTCTGATGGATGCATCTCACAAAATTTATTTATTTTGTTTAATTAAAACCTTTAAGGAAAGTATATTCTTAAATTCTAACAATTTATTCATTGATAATCATGCTCTCTTATATATATGTAGTTTTGTTTCCATCTGTGATTGGTTTTATCTGATATTTGTTGTGCTTTTGGTACAGTTGTTTAAATTCCTTCCAAGGTTATCCCCTAAGGTGGCAAATATTTTCCGCGAAATGCAGCGTCACTAGTGAAAATTTTAATTAGGGTTTCCTCTGACAATTTGAGGAAATTCTAAAGGAAGGTAATTTGTATCAGCAACAGGAGAATTTTCTTCCTCAATCTTCCTTTTTTATAGAGAGGCGTATATGGTTTTGAATGTAGTTGGCTATTCTATGTAAAGCTAGGAGATTGTTGTCTTCCAAGCACCAATGATTCACTTGGATTATTGTAATATAGTGAAGATCAGTCTTTACTATGAAAAAACATAAAATTTTGTTCATCAATTATACCTTTTCATAATAATGATATAGAGACTGCCTTGTTTATAAGCCTTGTATTCACAATATCTTTATATTTGCTTTGCAATGCACTTCTCATTTCCAGGACTTGGCTCCTCAAAGAGGCAATATTGTAATTTGTAACACCCTTTTGTTCTATTTTTCTTTTTTTGGTATCTTGCCATGTTAGATAATACTCACAACTGGGAAGGTAAGATGCCATCAGAGCACTTTATTTGGACAACGTTTTAATTCAAACTAGGTGGAGAAATTCCTTCAACCCAATTTAATTAACATTTGTCTTTATGCTTCCTCTTTCCTCTTGTTTAGATGCATGTGTGAAGTACATATTCTAACATCATATATCAATTTATATTAAAAATATATATGTTAAAAATCGTATGCTTGAAGGACATTAAATGTGATTGGAGTTTAAGATGTTGGTAGGTAATACGATTAACCGTTAACAAGCAAATTTCAAGTAATTTTGTTATTCGAATTGCTAGTAATTCAAGTAATAAATGTGAGAGAATTTTTATGAGACTTATCTTCCCGAACAAATCTCGAGCAACCTATTCACTTGTTAGGGCATGTGAGTTTCATAAATGCTTCCTCGTATTAGTTACCAAATTGTTATTAATTTAGACAGCAAATTACTGAAAATTCAAATCGGTTACTTGTCCAATAGGTTTTGGTTTCTAAGCTACACTGCCCCTTCTTTGTTTGTAGCCATTTAGCTTTCCGGGTGTGTTTGATATTTATAATTTTTTTTTTTTTTTTCTGGAATAATCGCGTACTTTGGTTTGCTATGTCAACTGGTTAAGTAGCTCCGTAGCATTAAGGAGCACAAATTGATGAGGGTGGTCCAATAAGAAGCTAAACAGATTGATGATGAAGGTTTTTTTGTTTTAAGCAAAAAATGATAGGCCAGGGAAATCAATTGTGGCTATTTTACTTGGGCGTGATCATAGTAGCATCTACCCGCTGGGAGCCGCACATGAGGGGCTTAGACGGTGGAAACTGCAGATGTTCTCTGAAGTTCGACTGAGCCATAACCTGACCTAGCCCCACCAAGGCATCAATGAGAACCAATGTGGCTAATACTAATAAGACATATGTGAGAATTCTCTATTGCGGAGATTTGAACTCATATCCAAGTACATGCCTAACCACTTTGAGAATTTTTTTGAGCCATTAAACCACTACTCTTAATGGTCGATGACAAAAGTTTTACTTGTAGTGCCAACCTGCCTAATTAAAGCCTTCAAACCACCACATTACATGTTTTATTTATAACAACAAAACGCCAATCAAGCTGTAATGAGAGAGAGATACAATGCTGACACCTGGCACTGCCCCACGAATGGATCAATTATTGAATGAATTAATGGCGATATATTATTGAATGAATTAATGGCGATGCTATGCATATTATGACAACTTAAACCCAACTTTGGCCAAACTTTTAGACCAAATTTCTCTCTCTCTCTCTCTAGTTTAACGTTCTCTCTCTCCTCCACATGAAGTTTTTTTTTTTTAAAAAAAAAAAAAACTTAAGAGAAAAATTGGGCCAAAGTTTGGTTTAAGTTGTGCCTTTATCATTTTCTGCATATTCTTTATTTATTGTGGGGCTAAATATGCATCCATATACTTTAATGCTCATAATTATATTATATTAATTATGCAATGCCACTTTTATATTGAAAATATATTTTTGTTCCTTTAAAAAGTAAAACGACAAAAATATCATCCAATTCAAATAAACTGGAGATGATATGTTTCCATTTACACGGAAATTAGTTTTTACTAATTGCTCACCCATACATTGAGTAATTCAAGTTTTGCTGCATTTACTCCACAAACAGCATATAACGTGCAATTGTTTTCCACGTGGGCGACTGTGGAATTAATCAAAAGGGATGCCTAAAAACAAAATCTCTCTCTTTTTCTAGTTTTCTGTTCCGTGAATGATTTTTGCAATTACAAACACGTAAAAGAGATAGATTTTAGGTTTTGAGAAACCCATACTTTAGATTCTAATGAAACTTAAATCTTTTAAATTTTGAGAAAACCTAAAACCCTTTTTCAAACTCAAGGTTCTAGATTAATTTGGCTTACTCTTTATTAATCAATCACCCTTTAAATAGGGGCCTCAACTAGTATATGAATCAAAGTAAAAGACTTTGAGATAAACTCCGACTCTAACATGGAGATAAATTCGTACAATTACTTAAAGATAAACTCCTACATTCTTAATGCATTTCTTATAGAAATTAAAAATTACTTGATTTTATTTGTTATTGAAAATTTGAAACTATATATATCCCCTGCATATACTACCCAAGTCTAACAGAATATTATAAAAAAGAAAAAAAAGAAAAAGAAAAGGGGGTCTAACAGAATATTAGACGATATATAGATGACTGCAGGTTTCTCAGCTTCATGGAGAAAGGCTAGTCCTTTTGCAGCACCAAATTAATACAATTTAATTTTATTCTAACGGCCGGCCACAACTCTTTTATTTTAACTTGGCGGGCATGCCCCCTCGTCGGACACTACCTGGCTCTACCACTGTGTGTGAGGGACTTCATTCGAATGTGGAATATGTACGTGTATTTTGTTTTGTTGTAATAGCAAACACCACCACGAATTGTAAAGAGATTGTACGTAGCGTAGGGACATGAGACCAATGTGAAACAACCGGTCAAAGAATATTCTAGAGGCATGTTTTTATGTTTTCTAACAATTGCTAATGTCAAAAGGCCAACTAATTTTCAATACTACGTGTTAGGTTATGCTTCCTTTTTTTTTTGGGAATATTAATTGTTGAAAAGATAAAAAGGAGAAGGAAAAAAAAAAAAATGAGCAAAGGAAATTAATATCAAAGAATTAGTAAGTAAAGAGTAATACTAGAAACTACGTTTTTATGGTGTCTAATTAATATTTTTATAGTATTGTTGATGTGTTAGTTCCAATCACTTATTGAATAAGTCATTGTTAAAAAAAAAATGCAAAATGCAAAATGAGTCATTATATATATCCCACCACCCCCCTTCTCATTTCTTAAATGATATAGCTAGCTAGGGTGGTGGAGCCGTGGCTGTAGTAGAGTATTAAAGGGATTGAGTGGGTGATGATGTAGAGATAGTAGATACGACTCTCAGGCTTCAGGCTTCAACAATTCATGCTTTCATCTAAACACCAAACCAAACTTGGAATCAATTCTTCATGAAAAGGATGTGTCTACGGTATGTGTGTGTATATATATATATATGTTTGCGATGCAGGCACATGAATCTTCATCATCTATGACAAACTTGATCACTAGTCTATTTATACCGCTAGCTAGCATGCACCCATGTACAACATGCATCAGCAATCAGCATGCCTAAAACGTGTTTTAGCTCAGAAAAAAAAAAAAAACGTGTTTAGTCGAGTTTCATTTCAAATAAATTAAAATATTTGATGTATGTTTGTTAATGTATTTTGAGGGGGGTTTTTTATTTTTTATTTTTATATACATATAATTTTTTATTTGAAAAAAGTGGTCTAGTACTAGACCACTTTTATATACATATAATTATTCTAGTACTAGAATAATTATATAGATAAAAACAGTTTAAACTTTAAAGTGTTCTATATTTTGATTTTTTTTTTGTTTTTAGAACATGAAAAAAAAAAATTATTGTTTTGGGTGATGAACAGTATGTAAATATATAAGATAAATTGTAACTCAAACAATAGAAGAAGTTCTTCCTGAATTGAAAAGAACGGATAAACAAATTTCAAATAGAAAACTAGGAATAAAAAAGAAGGGAAAAATATAAAAAAGTCCCCTAAACTACTAGCCGTTTGCAATATATCCTCATAATGTTCAAAAGGTACTAAAGTAAAATCAATTTGTTTGTTTGAAGGGTTTAGTACCTTTTTTTTTTTTTTTTTTTTTGGGAATATCTCAAGAATCGTACTTCTAATTTTACTTTAATAAGAAATAAAACAATTTGTAATTTAGGTCAAATACAATGATTAATTATTTATTATTTATTTTAAAAAAACATTTTTTTTTTTTTTTTTTACTAACCCATTGGTTTTTTTTTTTTACAATTATTTTATTATTTTTATTTGTTAAAAAAATAAGGGTATTATAGAAATATAAAAAAATAAGTGGCATTTTTTTTTTATACATTTTGATAGTTTAGAAGCTACTTTAAGTAGTAGATTTTAAATATTAGGTGCTTATTGCAAACTAATGGTAATTTGTGAGTTTTTTTATATTTTTCTCAATGTAATTAATATCACAAAATACATTTAAAGTAAGAGCATATTTAATCTTCCGACAAACGGGGTAAAAGTGTCCAAAACTAAAATGAAATTACAGTTTTGCCCTTATGAATCAAGGGACCCAGGATCCCATTCCAATCTTCCGGTGGAGTCACTTTCCACGGCCCGGCTCATCTTCAAGTCTCCAAAATATACAAAATCACCCACCGTTCATCAGAGAAGGTGGCTGAGGGGCACTTCTGTAGTTCTCTCCTAACACTAAGGCCCTAAGGGCACATGCTTCAGTAAACAACATCTTTCTGAAAGCAAAAGCATCGGACACGTTGCATCACATAATTGAGTGGGACACAAACAATTTAATCCCCATGCTGGTAACGTTAATAGTTATCTACAATACTATAAATAGCAAGAAATCTGTGGACTTCTTTTCCTCCTGCCTCTCACCACTTTCCACTTTTGGTACAGCCCAACACCTTCACTGATTCCACTCGCCTTCTGACTCAGTCCATATGGCCTGAGCCAGTGGCTTCCAGCACCCGTAAGTCCTCAAATTTCTTGCCTTCTCTCTGTTAGAAATGGGTTTTGCTCTGATTGTGACAATTTCTATTTTCTACTGGATTTCTTTTTGGTTTTTGGAATTTTAATTTTGAAACCCTAGAAATGGGTTTATTGGAAAATGGGTAAAAGGAAAAGGTTTTAATTTTTTTTTTTTCTCTTGTTTTTAATGATTTTCTGCGTGAAAGTAAAGTAAGCCCTTGAGCTCAGAAGGCTGCTGCTGTAGAAAGAAACTTAAAGATGGGTTTTTTTATTGGTGAATCAATGAATGGGGAATGCTCAGGAAAAAAAAAAGGATGGGTATAAGAGTAACTCCTTAGTAATACTACACATGGTGGTGCCAAGCTTTAGAGTGGTCCACTCTATAACTATGCATCTGTATGCATGTATATATGTATGCATATGAGTATGTATGTACACATATATGTTACTTTACTGGTATGGACAATGAGAACAACTGTATAGTAATAAATGGGTTTCTAAAATTTATCATTTCGGGGTAGAATCTGCATGTGGGTAGTTGGGACAATGTTTTTAGTATTAAATATTTGGGAATCTATCCCTTTTCTTCTGGTGGGGTGATAAAATTAATCTATCAAAAAGTTTTGAGAATTTTGTTTTTGGTTGTACTTAAGACACTTGTTTTGAGATATTTTTGAGCAGGAAGCAAATTATTGAGTGGTTTTGTGTGAGAGCTGCATGCCTGCATGGATTTGTTGAAGCAAGTGGTTGTAAGTTATGATAGACATGGTTGTATAAGATTGGGCCAAGGATTCTTAAGCCTTTCTTCTGCACATATGTTTTTCGTAAGTTTGTGCAATGATGGGAGCAGAGTTTCGTGGGTTTTGTGCCGAAATTCTTGAAGTAATGATGCATCAGGGTCTAGATGAATGAGTTTAGCCAAAGATCCTTTAGCTTGGTATACACTGACAAAACTGCCACAGTTATGTTTATATTCGTGCTTCTCTATTGCTTGGACTAGGTTTCTCATCTCATGTAGATATCTAAGCTAATGTAGAATGAGGGACTATTGAAAACACGTTTTTTTATGGGACCATGTAAGTTCATTTATACATGTGCATCTTAGGACACCTCTCTGTCAAACTTATAGGAGATAGAAGCGTGATCAATTATGTGCAATAATTGTTGTTGGGAAAGAAGTGACATAACTCATTAATTGTAGCTACAGGATGATAATGTTTGACTAGGATGCCCATTAAATTGCTGCTTTAAGGGTAGCTTTTGGTTAAGACGGTGACCCTTTCTATAGCATTGTGTTATTATCTTGCCAGAAATTTTTGGGGGTGGGGAGAGAGGCAAAGACACAGAGGGAGGGTGTGAAGTTTATTTGTAGAAGATATAAAAGTAGAGTCAGTCAGTCAGTCTTTTTGTGCTGTAATTCAGCGCTGTATCAACAAAAAGGTTATCTTCTGGCTAATTACATTCTTAAGAAACGATGTGGTAAATAGGGTTTTCTGAGACAATGGATATTAATAAACACTTACTGTGAAGTTCAGAAAAAATAAATAAATAAATAAAAGAATAAAAATAAAAATAAAAATAAAATGCTACCTTTTGCTGTATTGGTTTAAATCTTGATTCTGATTGAGTAGGACTTCTTTATTGATTCTAGCTCGGAATGACAGTTACAGTTTTAGTTTGGATATTCTAAATTGCTACCCTTTTACTGTATTGGTTTTGACTTTTTATGGTGTGTGAGTAGGATTCTGTTGTGTGGCTTGGAAGGGTCTGGAGAGCATAGTGTTTGAGTGGTGACTTTGTGGGTAATGGGTTGGCAGAACCATTGTGATGAGATGTGCTTGACAGTTTTGTCTTGGCCAGAATGGGAAGGAGAAAGATCCACATGGAGGCCTCTGACAGATTGAATTTCACTTGTTTGTTTGGTGGGGAGGGAGATTAGGAATTTAATGGGACAAAGGCACTGAAAGTAGCATATTCAATGGGACGGCAACTGTTCTTGTTTGGTTACTTCATTTTTTGGTTTTTACTTTATTCTATGGGTCTCTTCTAGACTCGGGGATCAGAGGTTCTTATCTGGTCTGTTTGAAGGGAACGACAGAGAAATTTGCTACCTACTCTTAGATGTTGATGCTCAAGGAGAGGGGAAGGGAGAAACGTCGCAATTCCAAGATTTGAGTTGAAGGTAACCTCTTTACTTGAGCTTTATATGTCAGAGCATAATGGACAAGTCACATGTTTATTTAATTGTTCTAATTTCTAGTCTTTACACTTTTCCTTCAGATAGCGCATCTTATCAAGAGTGTGATTGTTGATGGCCCTCTGCATTAGCTTACTTGCTTTCAATCATTTTGGCAAAGCTTCCTTCTGGTGGCTACAACTTTTGACCAAATTGAGCTATTGTGTGCAGGATCCAGCATTCGAAAGAGAGAGTTTTATGCACATTGAATCTAGAACAGATTGTGAATTTCGCACAGGTCTTGTTCTGAGATGGACTGGAACTCGAAAACTACCTCGGAGTGGGACTGGGAGAAATTAGCAGGGTTCAGTTCTAAGTCAATTGATATTCCAGAATTGGTACAACCATCAAATCATGAGATTGAAGGAGATGGAGGGGTCGATAATGGATCTGTATATTCATCTGGAGGTGGTGGTGGTTTCTCAAGTTCAGATTTGGGGCATGGTTCTTCATCTAGGAGCTCCATCTCTGCTTCGGCCGATTCATCTTCCAAGGAGGGAAGTAAGAGATATGGGATTGTTGATGGATTCCCTAAAGATTTTACTGAGAAAAAAGAATGGTCCAGGGTGGACAGTACTGAGAATTATCCATCTCTGGGGGCTTCTGTCAGCTCAGGTGAACCAATAATTGGTTTGAAGCTTGGCAAACGAACTTATTTTGAAGACTTGTGTGCGGCAAGCACCACTAAGACATCAACTATACCTGTGGTTCCTACATCCTCAGCTGTTCCCACAAAGAGGTCTAGGGCATCTTATCAGAGCACTCAAACCCCACGTTGCCAAGTTGAAGGATGCAACCTTGACCTAAAGTCAGCTAAAGATTACCATCGCAGGCATAGAATCTGTGAATGCCACTCAAAAAGCCCAAAAGTCATTGTTGCTGGAATGGAGCGTCGGTTTTGCCAACAGTGCAGCAGGCAAGTTTATTTGGATCTTGATCTTATAAAGGGTACATTATCAGTGGGGATCTTGATTTTCTTCATAGTTTATCTTAGTGTCTTTTTTGCATTTTCAACACTTCTTGATGCTAAGCTTTTGTTTAAGCAAAATCTCAGGTTATGTTATAATCAAGTGAATTTGTTGATGTGACAATTGGTTTGTAATGTTACAGGTTCCATGAACTGTCAGAGTTTGATGATAAGAAGAGAAGCTGTCGTAGACGTCTCTCTGATCACAATGCACGGCGACGTAGGCCACAGACGGAGGCAATCCAGTTTGATTCTTCTAGACTGTCTTCATCATTATATGGTGCTAATTTTTAATTCTTAAAATTTCAATACTTTTTATTTATCCCAGTAGTTATAGAACTGAATTGAATCCACACTTCATCTACTGTCTACATGCATTTAAGCCATTTTTTGATGTTAAAATTGTCTATTGGAATGGTAAATTTTCTTATTCTTTAAATCTTCTTCTCCTCTAAAAGTGCCTATTTGGGTTATTATATATATGTTATGGAAACATTTTTTTTTACACAATTTATTTCTAAAGACCAATGATATATATTTGTTTTATTATCTTCCCCATATAAACATTTTTTCTGATTCATAACCAATCACCGAATCAAGGTCACATATTTTTTGGTTTTGGGGTTTAAATGTACAGATGGGAGACAGCAGATGAATCTTGTGTTGAATAGGGTTCCATTGTCAACTGCAAATCCAACGTGGTCAAGTGCATGCAGCTATAATAAAGTTACACATGCCGAAGATTCTGTAGCTAGACCTACAAAAACCGGCGGCATTGATAGGCAGCTGAAATTGCTCTCAGATGAGATGCCAGGTGCTCCTTCTATGCTACAAACAGATTCAATCAAGATGTTGTCTTTTGAAGGCAGTACGCCTCGAGTCCTTAGTCAAGGTATCTTTCCTTGCTATTATATAAAACTTTTTGTATCGCTGGAACTCTTAGACATAAATTTTAATGTCTTGGCTGAGTTATAATTTCAAATATACCCTCAAATGTGCTCAGATTTCCAAGAAAACAGGCAAGTTAATATTTATCTTTGGAAAAATTTGCACACGGCCATATATAAGAAAGAGTCGTCGTTATTACAATGAATGATTATTTCCCCGAAATTTTAATCCGATATTACATTTATCTGCTCCTCTCTGATGCAACTCCATTATATTTATTTTCCCAAAAATCTATGGTTCATAATTAACAACTAGTTCTTCCTCCCCTCTGGCAAAATAACAGAAGAAAAAAAAGAGAGACCAAAATCCCACAAATCAGGTTAGGTTGCTGTCTTTGATTCTATTTCCATCAGGTAGCAACATCGCTTTTGTCAACACAAATTTTACCATCGCCATCATTGGCTTGGAAACTCTACTACCTCTTCCATTACCATGAACATTGTTTTCATTGCAGTCCCACTGTCACCAATCCTGTTATTTTTTTGATAAGTAAATGTATTATAAAGAAAAGGCGCAAAGGGGCGCAACCCATTTACACGGGCGGTATAAAAAGAGAGCGCCTAAGAGGGAGAGAAATGAAAAAGAAAATCAGAAAAGCTAATCTCAATAGGAACTAGCCAAGCGGCCGTCCAAGAGTAAAGAGTAAAGAGGAAAAAATGGGTCAGTTCCTCTATAGTCCTAGTGGAATTATCAAAACATCTAGCATTTCTTTCATTCCATATACACCACATAAGACACAGAGGGATCATCTTCCACACAACTGCGCTCCGGGATCGTCCTCCCGACCACCAACTCTCGAACAAAGCTCTCACCCTGCAAGGCATGACCCAATGCAAGCCAAACCGACTAAAAATCGAATGCCATAGAGCACTAGCGAGCTCACAATGTAGAAGAAGATGATCGACTGTCTCTCCGGACTTCTTGCACATACAACACCACTCCATAACCACTATATTCCTCTTACGCAAATTATCATGTGTCAAGATTTTGCCTAGAGCCGCTGTCCACCCAAAAAAAGCCACTCGCATAGGAGCTTTAGTGCGCCAAATGCTTTTCCAAGGAAACACCTCTTGACTGGATTGGGACAAAGCCTTGTAGAGCGACTTAACCTCAAACTTTCCTTTCTTAGATGAAATCCAGCACATACGATCTGCCACTCCTATGGAAATCTTGCAAGAATACAACCGATCAAAGAAAGGAGAAACCATATCCATCTCCCAATCTTGGACGGGCCGAACAAAAATGACATTCCATTCAACTCTCCCACTCCTCCAAGTAAAATTATCCTTCACCCAAGCTTCTTTGTGTCTGGCGATATTAAATAAGGACGGAAAAGTTTGCTTCAAGGGACTCTCCCCACACCAAATATCATGCCAAAAACGAACTTTCGAACCCTCCCCCACCTCGAAACGAATCTCTTTGGCAAAAAGATTCCAACCTTGACGAATGTGCTTCCATAGGCCCACACCATGGGCACCCGACACCTCCTTAGTGCACCACCCTCCTTCCTTGTCTTCATATTTAGCTTTGATAACCTTACTCCAAAGAGCCTCACTCTCATTCGCATATCTCCAAAGCCATTTTCCCAAGAGAGCTTGATTAAAAAGGTGTAACTTCCGAATGCCAAGGCCACCATAGCGAAGGGGACGACACACTTGATTCCAACTTACAAGATGCATCTTAGACTCCTCACCCATTCCTCCCCACAAGAAATCTCTTTGGACTTTCTCAATCCTTTTAGCTACACTTATAGGAAGCGGAAACAGAGACAAAAAGTAAGTCGGAAGATTAGCCAAAGTGCTCTTAATAAGAGTTAGGCGACCTCCTTTAGAGAGGTACATCCTCTTCCAACCCGCCATCTGGCACTCCAACTTTTCAATCACTTCATTCCACATAACCGTATCCTTGTACGACGCCCCAAGAGGGAGACCCAAATACTTCATAGGCAGCTCGGCAACACTACACCCAAGGATACTAGCTAAAACCCCCATATTCTCCACCTCTCCAATAGCCACAATCTTTGATTTTCCCAAATTCACTCTCAAACCCGATACAGCTTCAAAACATAAGAGGATGAGACGTACATACCGGACTTGCTCAATGGACGCTTCACAAAATATCAAGGTATCATCCGCAAATAAAGAGTGGGAGACCATCAGCTCCGATAACACCCTATTTCCCACCGAGAACCCAGTCAAGAGGCCTTGTTCTACCGTCGTATTCACCATTTTACTCAAAGCCTCCATCACTAGCACAAACAACAAAGGAGAAAGAGGATCCCCTTGCCGGATTCCCCTCGAACTATTGAAGAAGCCTTCCGGAGAACCATTCACAAGGATGGAGAATCTTACCGACTTAATACACCACTCTATCCACGCCCTCCACCTCTCTCCAAAACCACCCCTATGCAGCAAATACAAAACAAAATCCCAATTGACATGGTCATAGGCCTTTTCCAAATCCAATTTACAAAGAATACCCGGCAATCCTGATTTCATGCGACTATCCACGCATTCATTGGCAATGATAATGGAATCAAGGATTTGCCGACCCCCGATAAAAGCATTTTGAGAATAGGAAATAACCTTTCCCAAAACAGTTTTCATCCTATTGGCAAGCACCTTAGAAACAATTTTATACACCCCTCCCACCAAACTGATAGGCCTAAAGTCCTTCATCTCCACCGCTTCCGCCTTCTTCGGAATCAAGGAAATAAAAGTTGCATTCAAACTCTTCACCAGATGACGTCTTCGGTAGAATTCAGCAAAGACCGCCATAACATCTTGTTTAATAACCCCCCAACAAGCTTGAAAGAAAGCCATAGAAAAGCCATCTGGACCCGGGGCCTTATCACCATCCATGCCCTTAACCACCTCCCACACCTCCTTTTCCTCAAAATCTCTTTCTAACCACCTATTGTCCTCCTCATCAATAGACAAAAAGGGCTGGTTATCCATTCTCGGACGCCAAGTGCATTGTTCCGAGTATAAACCTTGATAGTACTGAACTATGTGATCTTTTATAACAACTGGATCATCGGATAATTCCCCATTTATACGAAGCACTTCTACCCGATTGCCCCTACGATGAGAATTAGCCATCTTGTGGAAGAAACGAGTATTTCGGTCCCCCTCCTTGAGCCACAAAGCTCTCGATTTTTGTCTCCAATGAATTTCCTCACATAGCATGGTGTTCTCCAATTCTTTCACCAAGTCTGCCTTCCGAATCTTCTCCTCCTGACCTAAACCTCTCGACTCTGCCACCTCATCCAACTCTTCAATACCTCCCAACAACTCCTTCTTCTTCCTCCCAATATCCCCAAACACCTCCTCATTCCATTTTTTCAAGTCCACTTTAAGTGATTTCAATTTATTAGCAAGCACATAACTAGGTAAACCCTCAAACGAATACGTCCCCCACCAAGAAGAGACCTTCTCCACAAAACCCTCTGCTTTAAGCCACATATTTTCAAATTTAAAAGACTTATTACCTCCGCAAGGGGTCCCACAATCCAATAATAAAGGAAAGTGATCGGAAAGCAAGCGCTGAAGTCGCCTTTGTGACACTGCTGGGTAATGATCTTCCCATTCCGGGGAAAGCAAGAACCGGTCAATCCTCGACCAACTCTCATTTTCTTGATTATTAGACCAAGTAAATTGACCCCCCATCATCGGAATATCCACCAAATTGTTCTCTGAGATGAAATCTGAAAAATCCATCATGCCCGAGGAGTAATACGAAGCGCTAGATCGCTCGCTTGGAAAGCGTTATTACCGTTGTTAGTTACCATCCTGTTATTACCGTTGTTAGTTACCATCTTCCTAATAGATTGCTCCCTAGTTACTCTTATACCAGCATTCTTTGTCAATAGTTAGGATATCTAGTGTTTAGCCGTCTACAATTAAGCATTCATGTTACAATTTAAGAAATCAAATTTCCATGAAACCACCTGGCGTTTTAATCTGGAATATTTGCTTTATAGCTTTGGTTGAACAAACAATTTTAACATAACCCTTGCTGAATGAAGCATATATGGTTGCCGATTCAGTGTTCCCAATCAACCTTTGCATTTTGTGTAAACATTGTACGCAAACTAAGGCTACAAGTACTCGGTCAATGCAGCGGCCATAACACGGTTGGAGAGGAAATATCCTCTTAGGAAGCCTGAGCCTAAGGCTATTGTCTCTGCCCCAAGCAAGAGACCTTTATGGCCCATTTGTAATGTGTTCACTTGTTGATAGGAGAATAGTTTGTAAGAATTTCTCAAAGCAAAGCAAATGCTACTTTTGGTAATAAAAAGACCCTCTTCCCACCCTCTTTTGTTTTCTTACTTTATGCTTAGAAATTTAAATTTAAGAATTAATCAATCACAATATCAGGGCATTTATAATGATTATTGTATCATATGTTGTGTGGACATCAAGCTAGAGACTAGGCAACTAAAAGGGCCTTCTATTGTCTCTCCTAGTCTTTTCGACATTTGCGTTTCTCATTGTGGCTTAGTAAAATTATGGAAACAAAAGATGATTCTCACGACCAATGAAAGAACTTAATTCTTTCTTTTCAAAACTCTTTACCACTAGACAGTTGCCTTAAATCTTAATATTGCTAAGTTTTCATGATTTGTTTTCTCTGTCTAAATAGATTTTCTTGTGTACATCTTATGTACTTGAGTTGCGCCGTTTGCGCATATCAGTCGTACGTACTTCAACTACTTGTCAAAAAAATAGTCCCCAGTGCAAGCATAATAAATCACCTTGATTTTATGAAGTTGAATCATATTATCAAATTATGGCAAACCTTAAGTTTGGCATTACTCTCTTATGTACTTAAGAGAGGCACAAAACCCTCTACTCGAGCCACACTTGATGAAGGGCATGAGCGGATCCATCAGTTGCACCAATTTTGATGATTTTCCAATTTACATTTTTCCATTTTAACTTTAAATCGTGTGGAGAGTGAGGATAACTAACTAGGGAAATAACAATAAGGTGAGCAAGGAAGCATATGTATAGCAGGTCCCACTGCTTCTAGTGTATTTTATTGAAAGGTCTCTACGGGGTTCATTTGAGTTTGTTCATTTTATTTTTCTAATATCTCTACTTTTTTATATGACAATGTTCTACAGGCTTAGAGGCATCTTCATTTGCGGCTAATGTTGATGTAGCACCAGATGTTCGGCGTGCTCTCTCTCTTCTGTCAACCAATTCATGGGGTCTGAATGACTCTGAAGCCAATGCTCTAGACCAACTCATGCATGTAAATCGAACCAGCATGGCCCAGCCAGCAGTCCATGCAGAACTGCAAAACTGGGAACTTTCTTCGTCAGGACACGAGCAGGTCGAGCAACCACTGCCCGAGTCCCGTGTGCATTCACTAAATCAACATAACAATGCTGGCATTCATTTCCAGGAATTTCAGTTGTTTAAGTCACCTTATGAGTCTGGCTGCTTTTATTCCAATCAAATCAACTGATTATTGGAAACTAGCATTTCATGTGAAACCACTGCAAGGCCAGTGGAGCCATCACTTTTGTATACAATTCATGTTAGTTCTGGTTGTCAGAATACGGTTAATGGTTATGCCCTATCTTTGAACTTGTTGGGCCTCATAATATCATGAATTTCCTTCCTCCCAAATATGATAGATAAACAAAAGATTTTCGTTTCAAGCTTTATTGCCCAGCTAATTTCTGCATCCGAAGAACATTTTTGAATGGCAAGCCAAGCTATAAAAGAGTCTTCAGGAATTGATCTTAAATAGCAAATGAGTTTCCACCACATTGCTGCTTCTAGAAAAGTTGCGAAACCAGCTGTTTTACGGAAAGAGGATCACTTATTCTAGAAAAAGACGCTGAAAACTTACTCAATTGCACATGTTTGGCAACCTTCAAGGGTGGCTATCCATTGATGTAACACAATTCAGCTATCGGTTTCTTCCTCTATTCTGAGCTCTTGCCTTCTTCCTTCTGGAAGACCCTTCGAAGATCTTTTTGTCTGCTGCCTATAATCCTACGAACCTCCTTTATTCTCCCGGCTTCCTCACTCTTACCGTCCTTATCTCCCCTGTACTCCCTTTTCTGAACTATGGACCCATCACAAGCCACGGCCACGGGTTACGATATTAGTGTTCCATATAAGTTAAGTCCAATTTTAATCATGTGTATATAAGTTCTTAGACACCATTCTCTTGCATGTTGATTTTCAATGATGAATTCTACCCAAAATTTGTATAATTTAGTATCAATGTTAGCCACCATGTCGAGTATGGGATCGTATAAGTTGCTGCTTTGTGGTCGAGTCACGAAGATACCAGATTAAAATGTATTGATACTTTGTATGAGCATAATATTAAGTCATTGAATAATAATACATGAGTGAAGCCGCCAAAAAGAGAAAATGCTACCACCAAGTCAGTGTCGATAGAGTGAGCCGCCGTTGGCGTCGGTCACGAAACGTGGTGTTTTGTTACGATCCTAGTGTCTCACATGGGTTAAGTCTATTTTTTAACCATGTGTTAACTTTTGAGCACCCTTTCCTTGCAAGCCGGTTTTCAAGGGTGAGTTTTACCCAATGTTTGTATCACAACCCTCTAAGCTTTGATTGAAGAAACCGAAGCCCTAGGATGTGATAGCCCATAACTACTGAATGCCTTTAATGTTAATGTAACAATCTTAACCAACTCTAATTTATTTATTTTTATTTTGAAGTAAGGACTAGGGGTGAAAAGGCGGGCGGTTAATAACCGCCTGCTAACCACACTAACCGCTAACCGTCTATATATATATATATGAAACGATGTCATATGTAGTATGATATTATCATATTACCATATAAACGACATCGTTTTGCTTTCTTTTCTTTTCTTTTCTTTTTTTTTTTAAAAAAAGGTTAGCGGTTATTGGAGTTACTAACTGCTTAGTGGATTTTACTAACTGCCTAGGCGGTTATGGTTAGCGGCTTTAGACAATAACCGCTAACCGTAGCCGCCTTTTCACCCATAGTAAAAACTAATTCAAAGGTTAGTTGAAACGGATCAAACATGTTGACTTGTTTGTGACCCATTTACTAAACATGTTAAGCAGGTTGTGTCGATCACTTGTGGGGGTTGTGTTATGGTTGAAAGGTTTGACCTGTTTAACTAAACGAGTAATATACAAGTTGATCCTTAATGAGTTTGTGGGTTAAGCAAGTCGACCCAAACCCAACCTACCAACCCAAATTGCTTGCTCTAGTATATGTTATCATGTCTTTTAAATGTTTAGATAAAGTGACTATGTACATTGTTAGTTGTAATGACATAATAGAGTAATCCTATATACTGCACCTTATCTCATTGGGTTGATGTGATAGTGTCCATTTACCTTTAGATCGGCCATTGTTAAAATAAAAAGAAAATCAAAAGACTAATAATAGCGTCAAATCTGCATAGTGACGTGAATGTAACATCACTCAAAATAAAATCTCTACCATAAAATAGAAGAAGATTCAATACCTTTATATTTAGCCCCAAGCATAATTCAATTGACTGAATACTACGTTTCATAAAGTGGAGGTCATCAAATTTAACTATGTGGACATGTTTAAAAAAAAAGTTCTTTATATCCAAAACATAATAATTAGAAACAAAAATAAAGAAAATTAGAATAAGTATATAGGAGTATTATTGGAGTAATATATGCATTTAGATATAAACAATAAAAGCTAAAACCCTCATTTAGTTTTCTGTCTTTTTGAAACCAAAACCCCCCTCTCGAAGCTTTCTCTGGTCTCTTCCTCTTGCCAAGTATTTTCCCTCGAATTTTCTCACTCGGAATTGAATTCCTTTGATTTGGAGGCTCGTAGATCCTTGATTCATGGACACCGCTCGGCAGGAACGAGATCGAATCAACTCCACTGGTATCTCTCTTTTTATGCATATGAATTTGAATATTTTTCTTTTGGTTTCTTCTTTTTTCGAATGTGATTTCTATGCTTGGGTATGTATTGCGGAACGCTTCTCTGTTTGTTTCATTGTCAAATCAGGTTTTACAGGACCAAATTAGCATTTCTGGTTTTTCTAATTCATTCTTTTTTTTTTTTTTTTAATGTGAAAATTGCGGAACATGATTGTGCTTCTGTTTGACATGATGAGACTTCTCTATTGGATCGCATGAAATGTACGTTTAAGCACGTGAATCCGCAAGATGAGCAACGTCTTCTAATCAAATTGTTTGTGTGGAAAATGGGTTTTCTAGGGTTTATCTTGTGCATGTAGGCTTCCTAATTTTGTTATTAACGTTGTTTTTGTTATTAATCTTATGCCCAAGCAAGCAGGAAATGAGAAATTGGAGTCATTCAATTCTCATTTTAATTGTAAATTTGATAGAGCCTTCCATTGTGCTACAAGTGGTGAAATGCTCTAGAGGCCTTTTTTGTTTGGTTTCTTTCAAGTGTGATTTTTGGTTTTTTGGGGGAATGGCCAATTCACGTTAGATTGCTGATGGTTATGGGAGTATCCAGATCTATCCTCCTAGGACCTCGTCTTAGTGGGGAAGACACTGGTTGGTGGCCATTTTAAGTTGTGAAATAGCTTTCTTGAAGTTTAGAGATGCAATTGTAATAAAACTTCTTCGCCAGCTGTAGTTGATATATTTATATGAGCAGATACTAGACTAGAGCTGCTAAGACTTTTGCAAATCTAAAACCTGAGTTTGATTTTACCTTTCCAAATTGTCTTTAGATTTGCCTTGGTTGACTACTCAATCTAGCAGTAGGTACAGTTTTCCAAGAAACTCACAAAGATTCCTAGATTTGGTAGTTCGTGGCTCATACTCCTCTGTTGCATGGATTAGGAATTTAGATTTATAAGACTAATGGACAAAGGGCTATCCCGAATTGAGATATGGACGGAAATTGTTATAGAGAGCACCTCTTTTGTGATTCTACAGTTATGCAAGAAACAGAGATGTAATTACCTTTGAGGCTATGAAATCAGAAATAAAAGATGTATGTATAAACTGCTGAAAATCGTGGTGTTTTGGTGTTTATACGAATCTTGCTTCAGATGAGTTTATATTATTAGCAAATGCCCTTGATTCGAGAGAGCCGACCCAAGGTTTCAACCGCTTTTATTCTTCACTCCTTCTTCTCTCTTTTTACGGTGGATTTGAATCTAGTGCCTAAGCCAGTTGACCTGGGACTTCAATGTCTTCTGCGAGATTGAGCTTGTCTGAAAGTTTTTGTCCTTTTTGTCTTAGATGACATTTGCAGCTGGTTATGCGTTTGATCTATAATTTTTTTTACATGAATCTTTCCTAAAGTCTTTTTTATTCAACTGATTTCTTATTCCCTTGTACAGCCCTTCTTTCATTTTGCGTTATTTGCAATGTCTAGGGATGTTAAAAGTGAGTTAAGCCAATGCATGCAAGTAGACAAAACAAGTTTCATCCGTTTATGTTGAGGTCAGTGCAAGTCTGTCTCTGAGTAAGAGTCCAGGATGTGTTAAAGATGTTGCCTTCATTCTAGTTATCTTAGAGCTATGAGTCAACAATTTTCACCAATTCTATCATGGTAATATTTTTCATATATCGAGAATATGAGTTTAAATTGTTATATGAAGGGTTTTGTCTCCTTCCCAACATACCTCAGTGTATATAGGAGTTCCTAAGAGAATATTTAAGAGGTTAACATTATTGTGCTCTTGCATTGTTTGGATATAGAGAATTGGAACTTTTTTTTATAAGTGAGATTACATTAAAAAAAAAATTACTACAGGAGGGGGTGGATACATTGACCCCATTATAAACATTATAGTGCACAAATAAAGTTAAAAAAAAAAATTGGAATGGGCATATGAGTAACCCAACCCACTATTAAAGGGCCTCCAAAAGTGGCGGTTTGTGAGACAGAACAATGGTTGAACTGCCACAAGAGACACCCACTGACTGGAGAGTCACAGCAGGAAGGATAACACTGTAGATAACCGAACTAGAGCCACTGAAGAGGAGCAACACTGCTATGTCCGTCAGATCTGGATGTGCCCGACGGTGGGTGTATAGTGGACATTGAATCTAGATTTGGAAATCTCCATAAGCTAAACGCTACACGCGGGGAAGAGGGGGGCGGCGATGGTGGTGGAGGGGCTCATGGTGAGAGGAGACATGAGCCGCAGATCCGACTTCCAAAATCTATACAAAGGAGCAGAAAAAAGAAAAAAGAAAAAAAAGAGGAGAAATAGAGGGAGGGTGAGGGAGAGAGGTGCATGTGGATGCAGGGGAGAGGAGGCAAGAGCAGCGTGCTCTTCCCTCCTCCCTATCTGAATACTGAAGGAGGAGGCTTTTTGAGAGAAGGGGCTACAATTTGAGAGTATTCTTGTTAGGTAAAAGGTGATTTTTTCTTATTTGTTAAGAAAGGTGAGATTTGGAACTTAACTTGCATACTACTACATGCCAGATTCAACATCATATCATATTATGATTGGATGTGCAGATGAAATTAGCCTTTGTGTATATACAATTTCCTTTTTCTGATATGTTGCTTCACTTACCAGTTCTCTGTAATGCTTGTGTTTATTGCATTCTACTGAGACACTTGACTCATCAATTCTGGATGCAGGTGAGAGACCTGTTAAGCCAGATAACTTGACACAGCAGGTATTTGCTATCTACTTTTAGTAAATTGTTTCAATTATGATTCTTTCTATATATTTTGGTGGGATTAGGTAAATATGTTCCATTAGTACTTCATTTTGTAATTTATTATCAGCCACTTTCGCCCAAAGATGAAAGGATTGTTTCAGCAAATCCTTCTCCGGATGCAGTCATCATAGGAGCGTCAAGGAATGTTAACGAACAACAAGAATCTTCAGAAGCAGCTGGAGATCTGAACAATGTCCATCCGCTCAATGCTTATGTTTCTCACGAACAAAATATATCATATGGTGGTTAGTTTGTTGATCTTTTGCTTCTCTTAACAATTTAGGATGAAGCTCTTACTTGTGGTGATAGGCATGAGATATGCTCCTGTAAATTTGAGTGCTTTGACACTTATTTGCACTTTGAGCCATTTTGAAAGTGTGGTCACTTCAATACAACATTTTTTTTAAGTTTCAGGTATTCATAACAAATATCTGGAAACATAAATATCTCTATATAGAAAGATATATTTTGAAATTGATTTTTTTTTTTTATAAAAAAAATCATATAAAGTGATGGTCATTGTTCATTGGTTCTGCTTCCTCTTACCATAAATCATTTACACTATCAATCTTTTTTGATAAGTAATGATGATATAAAAAGCGCAAAGGGGCGCAACCTATATACACGGGAAGTATACACAGAGAGCGCCTAAGAGGGAGAGAAATGAAAAAGAAAATCTGAGAAACTAATCACTAAAGGAGCTAGCCAAACGGCCGTCCAAGAGTAAAGAGTAAAGAAGAAAAAATGAGTCAATTCCTCTATGGTCCTAGTGGAATTATCAAAACATCTAGCATTTCTTTCATTCCAAATACACCACATAAGACACTATCAATCAATGTAAATAATTTATAATATTACTTAATGTTGTCTAAATTTTCGCTCTTGATTCAGGTTATAGCAATAGCACTGGTCTCTGGGATGGATATTCTCCCTATGTTAATGCTGATGGCATGCATGTTGTATCACCGGTGAGGATAAAGCTCATATTCATGCAACTCTTCAGATTCATATTTGAATCTACACTTAACTTAATTTTTTTTTTTCCTTCTTATTTTAATCTGTGTTAGGTCATCTACAATGAGAATCCATCTGTTGTGTTTCATTCTGGTTATGGCTACAATCATGAAATGGCATATGGACAATTTTCTCCAGTTGCTACACCACTGCCATCTTTAATGGTGGATGGCCAGCTTTACTCTTCACAGCAAGTTCCATTTTCCCCATCTTATTATGCACAAGCCCCTGCTCCAAGTTTGCCTCATATGTCTTCAGCTATTCCGATTTCCCCAGCTGACCTGATGGTGCCAGAGAGTAGCAGCATTGACACAATGCTTTTTGGGCCAGGATCAGGTTACTTACCAAGTTTTGGGTCACTTGGTGGAGGGAATATCTCTGGAAATCTTGGTTCTAGTCCTCTAACATCTCCAGCAGCTTATCCCCAACCAATGGGCATACTTGGATCATATGAGCACAATGTTGGACAGGTTTGTTATCAGTTGATTTTGAATACCATCATTCCTAATAATATTATCGCTTTGGCACTGAAGGCCACACTGCATGTTTGAATCCCACTCAAAAAGAGTCACTCAAACGTGAGGAAGATGGCAGCAATGAATAGGATTATAATCTAACATGGAGAATATTGCTTGATATTTCTTAATAATAAATTCCATTAGATAATCATTCTTTCTTTTTCTTTTCTTTTTTGTCTTTTTAATTTTTTTTTTAAAAAAAGGTAAATACAACTCTTATACCGGCAAAGAACACACCTGTTAATCTCCCACCCTTGCTGTTGTTTTGATGAATCTATGTTGCAACTCTAGTAAAATATCAGATATTTTCAAGTGAGCTGTCATTCTTTTTACACTAGTAGCATTTTAACTCAGGATATATGTAGACAGGCTAGTTTCATGTCTGACATTTATTTATCATTTAATTTCAGATTTCTCAACAACAGAGACCAATGCATGGATATGGCTTGGTGTCGAGTTCCTTTAGTGGACGCTACCCACATGGTAGTTCTTATCAAAGCTCTACCTTTGGTGGTGCTTCAATTTCTTATCCAGTAGCTAATGATCGGAATCGTCTCCCTCTTGACAAGGGAAGGAGAAGAGAGAGGGACAGCAACTCAATTGGCATTTTTAATGATTCACAAAATATCTTCAATGACCGCAATCGTGGTCCAAGGGCTTCAAAGCTGAAGAGCAAGAGTGCCACAGAACAGGGTTCTGCATCTGTTAATAGCAAAAATGTTTCATCTACTTCTTCTGGAATTCATCATGATTCATACAACCGGCAGGATTTTGTTACAGATTACGAGAATGCAAATTTTTTTATCATCAAATCTTTCAGCGAGGACAATGTTCATAAAAGTGTTAAATACAATGTTTGGGCCAGCACACCACATGGGAACAAGAAACTAGATGCTGCTTATCATGAAGCAAAGGAGATTAAAGGCAATTGTCCAGTATTCCTATTGTTTTCAGTATGTTGCTTTGACCGACTTAACTTTTTAATATTTCCTAATTGTTGGAATACAATGATTGAAACTATTGTTCATTTCTTCTTCTTGACATTTTACATTTATGAACCTCTTGAATGAGTCTCGTTTTGATGTATAAGACTCCACACCATCAGAACTCCAAATCAAGATCTCTGACATATCGTAAGTCACTTGAGCAAGTGATCAAGTGATTTGATGTCTGCATTATATGATTTTGATCTAGCATGCACATAAGCTTTACTCTATGGAGTTATTGTAGCGTCTTGAATACAAGCTCCTTTCTTTCTTCAGACCTAAAAACATTGTTCACAAAATGCTTTAGGGAAATGCTTATTCCTCTATAGTGGTGGATGAGATGTACTAGACATATCACTTTTAAGTTAGTTGTGCTTGTACTTCAATTCATGAAAAACTTGGGGTTAACTACATTTTTTTATCTTATGGTGGGTATTTTTGTCATTTTCGGTTGCCGAGGGGGGCTTTGCAGAAGTTGAAACATGGTAGTTGGGGTAAATGCAGTTTCCCCAAAAACTTGGGTTCATGCTTTCTTTGTTGGATGCGTCTCAAACTATCAGACTTGTGATTCTTTTTGGAAATTTCTTCTACTTTTCTATTTCTTTCTATTATATTTCCTGGCTGTATCAGTATTAGTACCTATGGAAACATACTAAGGGAATAACTTGTTTGATTTCTCTTCTTTTATAACTGATAGGTATTATAAGAAACTTACCTTCATTATTCCAGTTCAAATTTTCTGCTGATGTGTCTAAATTTGATTTTTTTGCACCTATTTAATAAGTCCCATCAGATTTTTCTGGTTAAAATTTTTGCAGGTTAATGGTAGTGGCCAGTTCTGTGGTGTAGCTGAAATGGTTGGACCTGTAGATTTTGAGAAGGACGCAGATTACTGGCAGCAAGATAGATGGAGCGGGCAGTTTCCAGTTCGGTGGCACATCATTAAAGATGTTCCCAATGTTCGATTCCGTCACATTCTACTTGAAAATAATGATAATAAGCCTGTTACTCACAGCCGAGATTCTCAGGAGGTAGCAATTAATTGATTATGAAGACACAAACACACACACACATACATATACAAACAAGCTATATACTTACCTGTTTTTGATAGAAACTAAAACCATTTTCGAGCTTATAATTGAGGTGTTTAGGGACACCCAGACATTGTTTAGATGGTTGCTACTTGCCACGCCCTCGAAGGAATCCTTTGCCTTGCTTGATGTTGCTCTTTTCCTTAATAAAATTTCAACTTTTCCATCTGTTGATAGGTTTGTTGCCTCAGGCTTTGGTCTGAAAAAGGCCAACTGCCAAGTTTTCAGATTGTGAGCTCAAGGGCTCTAATAGTTTACCTACTGGAAATGGAAAAATCTTAGATTGATGGGCATAACATGGCATGTAGTGGGATGTGCAGGACAGTGGATCAGGTTACTTTGGTAGGTGCAAAAGGCATATCTCATATTATGTCAAGTACCGTCCCTGGGTGTGCAACTAACGTGCATCCTCACAAATCACTAAGTTAATGTTGGTGTTATGATTAAATGTTACCTCACTTAAGAAAGTCACTATAAAAAGTGAATTTAATGTGTTTAGTTGGCCCTAATTATGGCCCTTACCAGCTTCTCTTGTTTGTAATAGTATGTGATATCTAATATATTTTTCAAGCGGCCCTTCTCCTTCCTAAAACTTCCATAGTGATCAATTGGTGTCAAACCTCAGTTTATATTTTCCATCAGGACGAATATTTGTACTACGCCGTAGGTACTTTAAATTCAGTTTATTGGCATTCAGTAAACTCTGCTCAATTGTTGAATAATGAAGTTACATCTGCCTTGGGTTAAATCATTGTATTTAACCATACATTTTATTTATAATAGTGCTCTTTTCTTCTTTATTTTTTATTTTTTATTATTTATGAGAAGAAAATACAGTCGATATGAAAACTCGACCCAAACAGGATCTGTCATTAAGTTCCAGGGTCAGGTTTAGTTTAAGGTGATATGAGTTTTGATGGGTAAAAAAATTCCTACCGTTATTCTTTTATGTCCTGCCCGTTAACAGGTTTGAATTGCATTATATACATTTTGACAGGTTTGAAATGTATTTCTCACTTGATGCTGAAATACTTTCAGGTGAAACTGGAAGAGGGTATTGAGATGTTGAAGATTTTCATGGATTACGATGCACGTACATCTATCCTAGATGATTTTGATTTTTATGATGAGCGGGAGAGAGCCTTGAAGGAAAGGAAGGCCAGACAGCAAGCTTGTTCAACGGCAGATATTCCTGATTCTCTCACTGATGAGTCTGTTAATCAACTGTCTGATAGTTTAGCTCAAGCCCTCAAGTTGGAAGTTAGTAGTAATAAAGAAGTAGCAGCTGCTGAACACAGTGGTAGCTCCAGAGCGGATGCTCCACTTTCACTTGCCCATGATGCCATGAACCAAACGTCTGCTAGCTTGTCTCAAGTCTTACAGTTGGAAGAGAGTAACAATGGGTTATCAGGATCCGAAACAGGTGGACACAAGAATTGAGTCTGCCAACAGTTGGTTTGACTGCTTGTAGCATTTAGTTGAAGGTGTTGCCAGCATCTTTGGCATACACTCCTTGTACCCTTGTGGTTTTAAGAATTATAGGGTGCTGAAAATAGTTGAGGTCATAATTCGGGCATCTTGAACGGTCGGGCTGCAAACTGACCTTTTTCCCTTTTTTTTTTTTTTTTTTTTTGGATCAATTGTTCAAAGCAATTAGGAGGTAATCCAGGCATGCTCGGCAAGGAGGAAGGCTGTTTGATATCTCTGACACTTTCTTATGAATTTTCTCTTTAATTGTTTCCTCTTTAAGGTAAATTGTTTTTGGTGTTGTGGATGATGTTGGAGCAGTATCTGTATACTAGGGCTGATTCCTTACATTTGTAACGCTACATTCCTGTACTAGTTAACTGGGCTGCTTGGTACTGCAAAGGATGCTGAAACCCTTGTTAGGGAACAATTTAATTGAATAAATTACTAAAAATGAATTTGTTCAGAGGTACAACAAATAATTGTCTTGATTGATCTTTTTGTGATGCCAGTGTCTGTGTAGGAGTGGTGGTTTTGTTCTAAAGCAGCAATATACAAGAAGAAACAAATTCAAAGATCATTCTTCGTGCTTCCTTCCTGCTCTCTCCAAGTCCAAGCATTACCAGATTTTGTCCATGTGGAAGCTTATCCTCTTCTGAGTGCCATCACAATCTCACTCTTACTGAGTTGTAAATCTCAACATATTTCCCAGCCGTGTTGTTCCAGCTATTGTCCACTTCCATAACCTTCCCTATAATGCCATTCCATTCATCTGCTTCTGCATTCATCAAAATAAATGACAATTTTGTGACAAAATGGAGTAATTGATTCCAATGCATTCTATGACCATCATTTCCCACCCATTCAAGTTTTGAAATGAAATAGTTCTGAAGCCTATTTTACCTTTTATTTCATAGTAAACAAATTTTAAACATGGCTATTTCAATTTTCATAGTATTAGAAAAAAACTAATACTCCCATTAGTTAGTCTGGCCATGACAAGGCCCATTTAATTATGTTATCAGCTTTCAAATTCTAGCAATATTCGCATTCCTCATTATAGAAGACTGAAGCAGTCTAAGCATTAGGCAGTTATAAAAGATCATCAGGAACAACATTATACACAGACCAACTAGATTGCACCTACTCTCTCTGTAGTGAGCAAATGCACGGTCTAGAGCCCAATTTAAGGATCCTTCATCAATTCCCTCAAAAACAAACCTGAAATGTGAGTAAATAAATAGGTAAGCAAATAAACAATGACATCAGTAAAACACTTGTACCAGCAGAATCCAGGACTGAATAACCTAGCATAAAAAGGTAACACTAGTAGTGAAGGTGATGGGCAAACCTAGTTCTAGTGGTGTAAATGGTGGAAAAGGTTGATCTGGCAGCAATTAAAGGTGGTGGTAGAACTTGTGTGCTGGTGGTGAAATCCATGGTTGTTATAATGGTAGTAATATTGGACATAGTGGTGGCGGTGGAGGTGGTGATAATAGTGGTGTCAACGAGTGTGGTGACAATAATAGTCAGTTCTAAAATGGTAATTACAGTTATCCACATAAAGATCATGCCAATTGCAGTGATGAATTGTTATAGAGCTTGGACTGGTAATTGGCCCATAGAGAAGGGAGGAAAGATTTGAATTAGTAACCTCAGTTTCATGAGGCGTGGTCCCCAGCTGATTGAGATGCCCCTTGGGGGTTCATTATAGAGCTTGGATTTATACGTCTCAACTTTTAGTGGTGGCTTGTACTTCCCTACTCTATGGATTTTAAATTTTCTAGAGATTTGAGATCCATAATTTAGACAAAAGGAACACAGTTTTAGTAATTTCTTAAACCCCTTGATTCAAAGGAAAAAGAACAGGACCCCGATAGAAGACCTACAGGGGAGAACCCTTGTTTAGCACCCTGTTTTCATCTTTGCTTTCATCTATCCAATCTGTAGCTCACTCATGGTGTTTACATATGAAAAATGGCTTTCACACATGCATACAGCCATATATGCACAAATTGTGAGATCACAAGGAGCCACTGTCCAGAGTGGTAGTAAAAGTCCTCAGCTGCCTCGCGCAACTGCACAGATTCAACTCATGAGAGTGACTACTTCATGCAAAAAATGCTGAAGGTAGGACAGTATCCAAGCCACCCCTCTTCTAGAATCTCACTTAAGTGAGACCAGCAATTTTTAGTGATATATTACTAGATCATGCATATCACATTAAACAAGATATCGATAAATTAAATACAGGGAAGGCTCAATGCAGCAAGGGGATGAAACTTTTTTTTTTTTTACATGTCCACACAAAAGGGGGAAGGAAAGATTCGAACTAGTGACCCGCTTCATGAGGCGTGGTCCACAGCCGATTGAGCTACTACTTTAGGACACAAGAGGATGAAATTGATATCATGGCTTAGGACCAGTTGGTAGGATTCATATAGAAACCAATTTTTTTATTTTTTATTTTTATTCAGGCTCTTTAAATATATAGAACGAAAGTAGAATAGGCAATTGTCTTCGGTCAAATGGCATCTTGTCCTTCCATAAGAGTAAAGGGTATAGTTGTGGGTTGTATCCATATGGGTGCATTGTACTTGCATATTAGTAAATAAATACATATATAAAAATAGAGTACCCGTTAGCTCTGTCATGGTTTGACTGATCATCCACGTCAAAAACTGTGTCTGCAAGACCACCAGTCATTCTTACTACTGGGACCTGCAACAATCATTCAATCCAAATGAGAAATTCACCTCATGTCAATCTTCCCTAAGAACCTATGTCATTCATCTATAGTACATGCAAACATCATCTCAAAATAAAAAATAATTAAATAAATAAATAAAACCACAAAATATTGTAGCAAACACGTAGGCAGCACCATGGAAATTGATCATGTTTAACCGGGGAAGTACCTCCTTTCAACATCCCACTAATCACATAATCATTACCATCTCATTTTCAGATTGTTTCTCCAAAAGTTGCCAGTCACTATGACCACCAGAAGATTATTAAAAATTGAGTTTTATTTACTGTTTCTTACTACTGTCATCATAAAATAGATAGCAGAACCTAATCATTTTATTGAAGTACATACTGCTCCATAACGCATTCCAATCATTTGGGAAAGTCCACAAGGCTCATACATGGAAGGAACTAACACCATATCTGCTGCAGCATAGAGCATGTGGGACAGCTCTTCACTGCATAGAAAGCATGTCACGAACAAGAAAATATTAGTTCAGTTAGTAACCAGTGACAGTCGTGTACATGTTATTTCAGTTAAAAGAGAGTAATTTATATTGCTAGGGAAGACACTTCCGTGGGAACTAAGGAATGAATTTCTCTCCAACCTACAAATAATTGGAACGTGCAAGTTACAACAAAAATAACAATATTAGAGATATAATTAAAGAAATTCTAGGAATTGAATAACTGTTGTATGGTGTTCAAAAAAATGATTTACCTAAACATCAATAGGATCCGGGTGGAAGGACCTTGGTTATGCTACAAGAAAAAAAGTATGATAGATGAATGTTGGTAGTTCACCAATTTATTTGCACTTCTAAATAAAAAGACTGCGAAAAAAGGGATCTATCCCACAAGCTTGACATTTCATAAAGAATTGAGCTTATATGAGTCACATTAACATACTTCAATAAAATGAAAATTTATATAATGTAATTAGGACAGATCAAGCACCAAATGGTGCGTATATCATGAACAGAGCTGAGGTATAATTGCAATCCATGTTTCATGGACATGCTCAAGCGGTGGGTTGTCAAAGTGTCCAACACACATTGGGTATGGAAACATGACATACATGCCTCTGAGACGAGTTGAACACAAACCTGCATGAAATAATACTGTTCCACACAGGACACAGCTCAAACATGGAAGAACAATTTAAATTTTCAGAAAATGTTTCTTTTTAAATTTTAAATTTTAAATTTTAGTGGCACAAGGGCTTCCAACAATAAGTAAATAAACAAAGAATGAGACACCACTTACTATGAAAAAGAGATGAAATTCTATTGTTTTGATCCAAATTGATTGAAGATATTAGTGTCCACATACTTTTACTATGATTTCTCCATTTTAGTATTATACAAGAGTCTTTGATTTCTCTATATGTTCCCTTTTTTAGCTTTCCAATAAATAATGTGCATGTAAATTATATTCTCAAACTATGTATATTTAGATAGATATATTAGTGTCCCGGACATGTATTGGATGACATGTTGCATATCCATACAATCTATAAATTCTAGCACAATCTGTAAGACCAAAATCTCAGATCCATTACCAATTTTGCAAGCCCTTCGAATTCTCTTTCAACCCGAACATCTGAAGCTTTCCCAAGTATGACCATCTGCCCACCCTAAAAGTGACTCCATTGGAAAAGAAGGAAATCAGTTGAAATCATATCGTGAACTTGGTTCAAACTCAGGCAGTCAAATTAAGAAAACACAGCATATATAAAGGGAGAAAACATCAAACTTCCCAAAATTCTAGTAAAGAACTAACAGATGCTTCATAAATGAACACTTCTTGTTAGCATGATAGACATCTATGTGTGTTGAATACAACAGTGTGTCAGCAGACCTTAAATAAAACCTAGCTTAAGACAAATAATCATCAGACCTGGGTCTTCTTAAAAGTATTTAACAGCTGAAAGATGAGAAATTATTCTCCAAAATCTCATCCAAAGAAGACAAAAAGCTATTGAAATTAAGAAAGACAACAT
The DNA here is from genome assembly GCF_965113065.1 of Corylus avellana. Taxonomy (NCBI): domain Eukaryota; kingdom Viridiplantae; phylum Streptophyta; class Magnoliopsida; order Fagales; family Betulaceae; genus Corylus; species Corylus avellana. The sequence continues at coordinate 243,834 of NC_142498.1, forward strand.
GTAAAACTTTGACCTCATATTTGATTTAAGTGACATCATCTCAAAAAGATCTTGTGGTGCAAAAGACCACAATTACGGTCAATAAGACAAAACAATCACACTCAAGCACTCCAAGAATTTACTTGGTCCCTCAATGTGAGTTACGTCCACAAGAAGAGGTGATCACGAAGAAATTCAAAAATTCACTATTAGATGGAATACAAAATAGCAAGAAAAAAAAAGAAAGAAAAAAAAAATCACTAAGAACTCAAAACTCCAATACACCTAAATCTCACTTTTACACAAAAGAGATGCTTCCCCAAAGGAGAAAACAAAAGGACAAACTTCTCTTTTGCGAAGACAAACGCAGCTCTATTTCACTCCTTTTCTCTCTCATTGTCACACACCTCTTTCTTTCTTTTCTTTTCTTTCTCTTTTTTCTCTCTCACGCACAACAAGCTTTCTCAAGATGAAACAAAAAGGTTGTTGTGTGGCGCTATGCTTTTTCTCACAACACGAAACTAAGAGTGTGGCTCCCCATTTTTATAAAACACTAAGTCGGCTACCAAAGACCAAATACAAGTCAGTCAATGAAAGAAATACTCTCCTTCTCCAAGGAGGAGTAACTGCTGTTGGGCGCCACCAACTTGATGGGTCAAGTCACACGCATGGCAACAGATCAAGGCAGAAGTTGTTCAATTTTTCAAAAGAATGTGGATTACATTGCTGAACTTTTTTCCCCATTCAAAAAGAAAATATGCTAATTCCTGCTGAATCCTGTTATTTTCAATCAAGAAAGAGTTAGGGTATGTTGTTCAGTTGTCATTAAACTTCCAACGGTTCAAGAATAAAAAATTCTTTTTCAGCTACTGAAAATTCTGAGGGTTAGTGGGTACTGGAGAAGGCGATGATTGCCAGTTAGAGGCTTAAAGTCTCAATCAGGGGTTAACTTGACTTGCATGTCTCAAATGTAAAATTTCACTTTTAAGTTGTCCATCAGCCTTCCAATAATAACGACCATGGACTAGCACAATATTGTTATTGTTTAATTCGCAACATGGTGGGTATTGATAAGTGGCTTCAAGAAGAGTATTGATATTCCATTTATAAGAGAACAGACATTCTTTACTAGTATTATGGAGTTTTTCTATGGTAGCCAGTCTGGCAGAGTCGTATTCACTCTATATATTGTTTACAGATTTTCAAGCATGTTAATAATGCAAAAACTGTAAAAGCATTGATATAAAAATTTGGAAGGTGATATAATCTCAGATATCCTTATTTCCATCATGTTGAGAGAGAGAGAGAGAGCAGTTGTCATGAAAAAAAATAGAAAAAGCAAAACTTACAAGTTCCTCAACATGCTTGATTGCATGAGAAATCAAATGAAGCCCCTTTTGTGGGACTAATCGAGTAATACAGACAACTAAAGGCACCTTGCATGTTATATCTGGCAAATGGTTACCATCTAGAGTGCCTTCTAAAGCCAAACCAAGCCCCCTTTGAACATAGTATTTGCATAACTTCTTGCCCTCAGGCTTTTGAGCTGCAAGGAATCAAATACAGAGAATTTAAAGGAAAACTAGAGAACCTTGGGAAGTAAATCTTGAAGATAGATAATTATGATTAGATCAAAATAAAAACAGTTCACACATCAGGAAAAACTAGAGCTGGAACTTTGATGACATCATATTTGCTATTAAAGCTACTTCCCACCCTAAGATTGGCAGACAACAAAGGCACGAATGCATAAATGTTTCTGTCTTTTAATACTATGGAAGCATGTTATGATAATAGTAGCAGGGAGCCTGCAGGTCTCAGCACTGCACTATGTTGAATTGGTGTCAATCTCATAAATATGCAACTATACAAGGGCTTAACAATATATAAGTAAAATTTACCAAGAGAGAGAGAAAGGGAGTGAGAGAGAGAGACTCCGTCATTTTCTAGACCTGTTCTTTTGCTAATGTGAAATCAAACAAACAGAATTCTTGACTAGATAAAGTGAAGTTACCATTGAACTTAACAGGCAAGAAGATGTCAGTAGCAGGGTTCCACATTGCAGTGTCTATCCCATTCAAAACACCAAAGTATCTACAGAATTACATAACACAACATTGTCAGAAACTACGGGAACAATAATAAGTTCCTGTACTTTATTTATTTATTTTGGATAAGTATGAACAATAATAAGGTCTGTATTAATTATAGATACATGTAAAAACAAAGGAAGACTATAATCTGAACACAGCAATGGATATTTATCAAGCAAGCCCCCGTCACAAAGATATTCCATACAAGATTCCCAAGCATAATGGCACCCAGAGGCCCAGACTGAGCCAAGAGAAAATCAGAGAGATATTTGAAGAAAACAAAACTGCTACAAAGCAGCTCAACAAGTACAAGTAAATTAATGCTAACAGCTTAAATATTGCATAGTTACATCAAATTACCAAACCAGCATCAAAAGAACGACTGCTTTTGGCCAAAACATTGAAACAAAGAACACCAGCATGCATTTAGGAGTCCCACATACGATTTTGGTGTTTCACGTGGGACCCAAAAGTTCATATTGGTTGGTAAATCTTTCTATTTTGATAGATTCTGACACGGGAAAAAGGTTTCATGGAGCAGCTTCCTTCTTACATAGTTAATGAACCCCACTCAAAACATCATATAATATCCACTAATGCTTGGAATAAGGCAGAATCCCCTATGCTAGTCTTGCAAAGTCCAATGAGTGGTCCCACTGTAAAACCAGAAAATGTTTCAAGTTGTATTTCAGATTACTAGAAGGAAACAGTCGAATTGCATCATGAGTTGATTCGGAAATGGATCTTAATTGTAAAATATACTTCATGTAGACGTGCCCTCACAAGGTAGTGAGTATGAGTGCTTATTTCAAGCACTACCAATTTGTAGTTTAGAACACAACTGGAAAATAATTGAACCACACCCAGAATAGGGACCATATCCTGTTAACATATTGCCGGCTCTCCCTTACACTGGGTATATAATTAAATTGCATAGACCTACGAAAGGTTAATATGTTGGGAATATCCTTACATGTATCAGAAACAGTTAGTAGGCACACTATGTGTGTGAATATATAGTAGTGCCAGTCATCCATCTCAACACCCTCAAGTCCACTAAACCAATTTTATCAATTTATTGACTGATCAGCATTTTTAATTATACAGTCTGGCTAGTTTCTACATTCAAAGCCAGTTCACAAAACTTAGTATTAAATAATACACATTCCGTCAACCATAGTCATTCCATTAGCACTTCCCCATTTCATTATCCCATCTTTAATTTAATGGGCAATGTAAATTTCACTCCCCTTCCCCTTATGAGTGAACAATCTTACCTTGTCAGTTAATGGTACCTATCCTCCTCTGAAAGGTGGAGTTCCAGGGCTCTAGGATTCAACCCCTCATGAATACAGGAGTTTTGGGGATAGGGTAATTATGTACTTTGGCAAGGAAAAGAAATAGGAATTATCTCTGAAGCCATAAACCTTTCACAATTTATTCTCATCAACTCCGATTTTTTACTGAAAATACACTGCACTTTAACAAACTTTTTATGCTCCATTTTTATCCCTTAATGATAAACCTTAATTTGGAGTCATTGACAAAAAAAAATTAAAAAAAAAAGTCACCAACTAAAGTCATCAACTGAGGGGAGGGGAATGAAAAAAAAAAAAAAAAAAAAAAAACTATGTATAATAATACAATGGAGTGATGGACCTGCTCCAGAAAATGCCCATTTACTGTGAGTTTTTTTCCCCATCCTAACATATGCAAAGATTTGTAGGCACTTGAAACAATTATTTGGAAAAGGAGTAAGTTTCCTGAAAGTGAAACTGTCTACTTGGAGAAATCAGAATTATTACCGTGAAAAACTTGAAGATTAAACAATCAAGTTCTTAGCTATAATGTAATTCTCAATGGCATTGAAGGTAGCCATTACAAATACCAATTAAGACACCGGAATATGTTCACTGTAAAACAATTATAGGCTTAAGACATGCTGACCATTTTAGCTTACATCAACTCCTTTTAAATTCACTTCTTTGGATTTAATTAAGATACCGGAATACTTTCAATGTAAAACAATTATAGGATTCAGACATGCTGACCATTTTAGCTTACATCAACTCCTTTCAAATCCACTTCTTTGGATTTCTTTTTCAGATAGTAATAAAAGATATATCATATGAATAATACCCAAGAGGTGTATTATTTAGTAAATAAAAGCCTTATTTAGTATTGCCAGACACAAAGACGCTTGGGTGAAGGATAATTTTACTTGGAGGAGTGGAAGAGTTGAATGGAATGTCATTTTTGTTCGGCCCGTTCAAGATTGGGAGATGGAGTTGGTTTCTCCTTTCTTTGATCGGTTGTATTCTTGCAAGATTTCCATAGGAGTGGCAGATCGTGCGTGCTGGATTCCGTCCAAGAAAGGAAAGTTTGAGGTTAAGTCGCTCTACAAGGCTTTGTCCCGCTCCAATCAAGAGGTGTTTCCTTGGAAGAGCATTTGGCGAACTAAGGCTCCTATGAGAGTGGCTTTTTTTGGGTGGACAACGGCTCTAGGCAAAATCTTGACTCATGATACTTTGCGTAAGAGGAACATAGTGGTCATGGAGTGGTGTTGTATGTGCAAGAAGTCCGGGGAAAATACAGAAAACGAAAATGCTCCTAAGGTGTGTTACAACGTCACTTTCCTTAAGAAAATATTTGCCCCCACCAGAATTGGCATGCAACAGGGTTTACAGCAAATTTTTCTCCAGGATACAATGGAGCCCAGAAACCTCTGTATTTTTAACTGCGTTATGCACAAACGAAATTAAAACCCGAAAATACCCTTAGACTTTCTATTCTAATCAGAGACAAAAAATAAAAGGATAATGCTTATTTTTAAAATTCAAACAAGGGTATTAAAGAGAATTGAATTGTCTTAGATAATTATCCATTATCAGATAATTTCGAATTTCAAAATAAAACTGCAATTTTGAATTTCGAAGATAAAACTGCTGTTTTGAATTTCGAAAATAAAACTGCTGTTTTGAATTTCGAAATATAAACTGCTGTAAACTGTTAATCCAATTGGCACTTAAATCTAACCATTAGATTAAATAATTATTTAATCTCAATTGTTAGATGGTTAGATCTACTTAAGAAGCATCCTACGGTTTAGATCAAACCTCTAGATCGAACGATCTTGACCGTCCAAAAATGAATGGTCATGATCTGATCGCTCAGAGCTCCGATGCTTCGTGCTAAGTGCCAAGTGCGCCATCAAGGTGCCACTAGCGCCCTACAGCCCACGCCACGCGCGCGCGCGCGTGTGCGTCCGGTGCTTCGCACCGTACGGTAACATGTATTAGGGTGTACCTTAGCATAGATCATTTAACAGCTTAAATTTGTTGGAACTTATAAATGCCAACAAAATTTTCACTCTTTCCAATGTGGGATAACTTTCATTCAATGCTCTTTAAAACCTTCCATTTAAAACATTCCCAAGACACAAAATAATATCTATATATATATATTTATTTTGAAAATATTTCAACAAGTCGATCATCTTCTTCTCCACTGTGAGCTTGCGAGTGTTCTTTGGTAGTCGATTTTTATTCGGTTTGGTTTGCATTGGGTCATGCCTTGCAGGGTGAGGGACTTGTTCGATAGTTGGTGGTCGGGAGGACGATCCCGAAGTGCAGTTGTGTGGAAGATGATCCCTTTGTGTCTTATGTGGTGTATATGGATTGAAAGAAATGCTAGATGTTTTGATAATTCCACTAGGACTATAGAGGAATTAACCCATTTTTTCTTCTCTACTCTTTACTCTTGGACGGCCGCTTGGCTAGCTCCGTTAGAGATTAGTTTTTCTGATTTTCTTTTTCATTTCTCTCCCTCTTAGGCGCTCTCTTTTATACTCCCCGTGTAAATGGGTTGCGCCCCTTTGCGCTTTTGTTATATATCACATTACTTATCAAAAAAAAAAAAAATACCCAAAACAAGGTATGCTATAAGATCGAATGCCAGGGAGATCTAGTGTACAGTTCCAAACATATATGACATTCCACTTAACTACAAGTGCTATAACATTGGATAATATATTCTTGAGAAGGCTCTTTTTTGCTCTAAATATATTTTGAATTGTACCTTTGAATGTGATTGATTGTGAAGACAGCATTTCAATTGGAAAAAAAAAAAACTCAAAACGTCACAGCATTCTACAATGAATTGGACCAAATGTGTAACACTAATAACATAGGAAACCTGACTTAACTGGCAATGAATAACTAGGCATTTACTGTATGGAAATTATCTGATAACTGATATCTGTAGCTACAGTAGCAGTTTAAGGATACTCTTAACTCATCTCATTTCATTTGGACAATACAAGAGTTATATAGAAAAGTACAATACAATAACCCAAAGTAAAATGGAGTGGTTACAACTTAAAATGTATGGAGGAACTTACTTATCCCGATTCCTTAATAACGTGCTTGCAAGCCATCCAGTGCATAGGGTTTCCTTGAGATATGTCGGAGAGACTGTGCTGAAAGATGAAGGAAAATCACTTACTAGACAATGATGTGGATATTAGGGTGAGTTGGATTTATACATTTATGCACACACGTTATGCTTTCTCCACATAGTCTACTATTTATCTACAATATGTTTACATTATGCGTGCATCTTGGTATATCTCCACATGGCAGTTTATTCAGGATACAATTTCTTATTTCCATTAAAGTGCCCAAAAGCCATCCAAAGCACAGTGATTGGCCTTTTCCATCAAAATCATACCTTCAACATTTTACAAATGGCTCACCATGATGGAAATCCTTCTTATTGGTGTGTTTATTCTTCCTTGTACCATATGGCACATTGTCATTCGAAAATTCAGGGCATACTGGAAAATTATTTATTAAAAAATGGCTATTGACAAGTATGTGCAAATTCACAAATTGTTTGCAAACGCCAAAAAAAGAAAGAAAAGGGAGGCTGCTTACACTACTGCATTGCTATACACAATTCCACCTTTCAATAAGCTCAATCTCTCAGGATTGTGGCCAATAGTTCGATCATCAATTGCCTGCCATGTAGAAAGATAAAAACAAAACCAGAAACTTTAGTCATTAACAAGGGAGTGACTTGGACAGACAGGTGAAACTTGACAAAAGAATAATGAGCTGTACTGAACAATGATCTGAGTTCGCAAAGGTTTTAGCACTGAAAGCAAAATTTTCTAGCTGGATGGAGGTGTATAACTAAAAGAACTCTTTAATCAACTAAGAAAACTCATTCGCATGGAGAATACATCAATTCATGAGAATTTGTGGCACAATTGGTGCCAAATGAAACCATATATCCCATTTGAGAATGCTTTTCACTACATTTTTGCAACCATATTTACAAATGTGTGTGTGTGCATTGTGTACAAATATATCTATATAATTATAAAAATCAACCCAACTAAGCCTGATATATATATATCAGGTTCAAGCTATACACTTGATGTGACTCTCTATTTATTTTACACCACACAATAACTTTTACTTTGGTTAATATTTTTATGACCCTCTCATGGATTACACATTCTTTTCTTATGCCAAATTTTTTTGTCAATCAGATGTCATATATTATCCAGTCCATAAACTAGTGTTTGCCTCTACTTTTTAGACATAGAAAATTAAAATTTTTAACATTAAACGACAATCATCTTGATAACTTGTGAGCATGAAGGGTAAGGAGAAACAATCTAGTCCAATGGAGGTGTCAAAATACTCATCAAATGAAAAGTTCATTGAGCGGTGTAACATAGACAAAAGTTACACCAGAGAATATTTAATACAAATATAAACAAAAAATTCATGAAAGTTTAAGATTATAAAGAAAACACCTTGTCTATGGTTGCGTATATAGATCCATCAAGGCCACTCTTGCTGAGCTGCTCTTGGCTGCCAAGGTAAACAAAGCCATTATGAGAGGAGTGACAGGCTTCAAAGAACTCAAAAGATTGTTTCAACGATAGTTTCATCTATAATTCATGTCACAGAAATCTGTTAAGGCACATAAGCATCAATCTCCAAACATTTTTAAACTTGTACACAAGTATTAAATCAACCAAAAATGAAACAAGAAGCAAAACATATTAAAAAATAGTTAATTCACTACTCCTACTTAGCTTGCTTTGTTTCAAATAAGCAGGCTATTTGAATTGGGGCATCCTTTGCAAATTCAGTATCGTACTCAATCTCCTATCATACCCAAATAAATAACAAAAAAAAAAAAAAAAAGAGGGAAAAATAATATGAAAATAAATTATTCATTTCTCCTATTTAGCTTGCTGTGTTTCGAATATGTAGAAAATCTGAAACTTTTTGGCAATTCCTTTCAAAGTGAATAATATGATCTCTGTCATTAACCACAAACATATATCTGTTATAAATGGACTATAGCATTTTTCTGTAGAATACATACTAAGAAAGTTCAACATTTTCTTCTCCACTATCAAATTCAAAATAGGAACCTAATCGCATTTCAAATCTAGAAGAATACATGTAAAATACATCCACGACATAAAAGAAAAGAAACTTCAAGAATTTTACATGGCAATATGTAAAACAATTATGCTACAAAAGGCTGGAATTGACTTGAATCAAGCATAAGCTAATTCTCCATTTAATATCCACATGGTACAGTCCTGTCCCCATGTAGTTTTTGCAGGATTGATTTATCACATATACAATACTGCTCTCCATCAATATTCACAAACATAAAGCCATGTAACTATGCGTGATAACACGCTATGTCTGACACCATGTCCATATCACAGCAGATATCCCATATTCCTGTATGTAGTCCATAGGATTTCTAAAGGAGAAGGGTAAGACAAGCAGGAAATTTCTTTCAAACTGCTCTCTTTGGAAAACCGTGAAACTAGTAAAACCTTGTGGTAGCGAGGCAAATACTTTAATGAGACACAAATGATTGTGGTAGTCGGGTGAACCAAGCAATTGCAAACCATGGGTGCATAAAATGGAAAGTGGAAAATGTTGAAGGGAGTTGATGATTAAAGCACAAGGGAATAACAAAAGGATAAGCTTACCTACACTCCCCATAATGCTCCATATTGTGGATTGTCAATACTATTCTTGGCTTCTATAAACAAAAATATATCAATATCAATATCAATATCAAATCTCATATGAAGGGAGGTAAAACTATTTAACAGCATCTATATCTGTCACAAAACTTGAAGTAAATACCTTAAGTGAGAGATAATGGTACATATCCCAGTAAAGCAGTGGTAAAGCTCCTGCCTGCCATTCATGGACATGAATGATATCGGGTTGTGCTCCAGTCGCCTGTTATCATTGGAAGAACATGGTTCAAGATATGTCACTGATATAACCAAGTTCTCCATCCCACATTTTCAAGCCAGATGGCTATAAGAAATAATTAAATTATCTCAAGCATAGAGTCGGTCGGTAAAAAAGAATCAAGAAAGACTCCACAGACAACTCATTTACAGTCATAACACAGTTTAAGCAGTTTTTAGCTTTGACATAGTTTCTGTAATGTCTACGAACACTCGAGTGTAAGATACTGATCCCTCTATTATTTCTGCATTAGCAAGCCAACCTGAGATTTTTAAATCAATCCAGCTAAATAAAAAGTGGAATTCAATATATCAAAAGATGCACCAAGTATTCATCCACAAACCTGCATCCATTCAAGGCAAGCACGGCTAAAGAACAAATATGCCTCCAGCTCATTGTATGAACCCCCATAAACAAATTGCCCCTTAAAGAAATGGTTGGACGGTTCAATAAATACTACTGGGATGCCAGAAACTTCCCCACGATATGCATTAGTTGGAACCCAGTTTCCGCCATGATAAGATTCATACGTAGTGATTAATGCCAAGTCTTTGATCTGCTGCTTCTGAATACATTCATAGAAAGGGAGCATTATCTCCACTGCATGACCACGTGACAAACATGCGCGAGCAAGTCCAGTTACAACATCACCGAGGCCACCAACTTTGGCTATGGGTGCCATTTCAGCTGTAACATGAATTATGTGCATGCGATCAGAATCCTTGTTTATGTCAGCAGGAACTTCTGGGCTCACACCCCAAGAAGGGAAGTCCTTTTTCCAAAAAGGGATTTCATCACTAGGAGAAGGCCACACAAGTTCTCCAATACCAACATCAGTTGAACTTCCTCGTCTTTCAGCCCCTACCTACAATTAGAATTGACATTTCCAGAGTGCATTCAAATCACACTGATCCCACTAATCCAACTTGTCAACTTGTTATGATTAATCAAAAAGATACTTAAGCCTAGTTTTGCATAATTCACAGGAAGTAAATGGCCAAGATTGAGAAATACCTCTGATGAGAGATGAGTCTCAGCCTCAAGAGCTTGAATCTTGAATTTGGAAGAGCAAAACTTGAACTTGTCGCGGATACCCAATACGTTCTTTTTTTCCACCATCAAAATCCTTGAACTTGACAAAATTAAAGGACAAAACTTGCCCATTATAGCACACTCCATTATCACTCTGCTTACTATGAGTAACTGCCCTTTATACAATACCTGCGATAGGAACAACACATTCCAATGAAGAGAGAGAATGATTCCGAGTACCCTTTGACTAATATAAAGGAAAAATGAAATCTTTTTTATCCTATAGAAGATGAAACGCAATGAAATGATAATTTATTAGTTTTCTCAGAACCAAACAGAGCAGAAAACAAAAGACTGACCTGTCAATCTTGGGCTGTCTCTGTCTATTGGTCTCTCTCTATAGTACAAGTGGCAACAGAGGTGGAGTAAGCCACAAAGCATTTTTGGTTTGCAAGGATCTCAGAGGTGAAGGATTCTCGGATTCTTTTTGCTTATGTGGGTGGGTAATGATTGCATCACCTGTCGAGGACGTTGCCTACGTTCGCCACTGCAATTTTGGACTGCACAGAGAATCTACGGTGCATTTAGAGTCTGATTATTGGCTTTAGGCTAAGTGAGAAAAAATAAATAGAATATGCTTACTTTATTTTAGAGAGCTCCTACTATAAGTTCCCGGTGTAAAATTATCCAATCACCATATGACACATCATAATTTTACCACCACCACACACCCTCCTCTTAAAAAAAAAAAGAAGGGTTTTTCACTGGTGAGAGGCCATCACCCTTCCTCTATTGAGGGTGGTCGGCTGCCAAGAAATTGGAGAAGGGTCACCCTCGTAAAATATTGTTTTTTTGTTTTATTTTGAAATTTGAAGACAAAACAATAATTTTACAACAAATCGAATCATCAAGCAATATGTTAGCCAATAGCTTTAAGCCACGCCACCTTAACTCAGATTAATGTCCAAAGCATCTTCCTACTTCTAATTAGTTTCACTTATATTGGGGCTTCACCACTTTTACATACAAGATGAAGATGGCAGGCTCAATTATCCCCCTCACGGTTCTGTACAAGTAAATACACTTAATATTCAGAGTTACAAGTATAAACCTCCCAAACTGCATATTAAACAACTTTTACATAATCCAGAGGCACATTCAGTGTAACACGATGGCTGTGTATTCAATTTATGGATGGGGAGTGGAGTGGGGGATCCAGGCATCTTTCTCAAGAAACACAACAGCTAAACAAGGTAGGTTAATACATAGTAGAGTGAGAGTTATACATACACATCGATCTCCTCTTCTATTACTAATTCATCAACAGGAATCCATTAATGTAGAAACACCAAAACCAAAGGTTTTTTCATAACTCTCCCTTTTTCTATTGAAGAAAGAAATTAAACTGATAAATACACGAGGCTATGACAGAATCACCCTCTTTCGCCTCTTTTTCTCCCTTTCCAATTACTTCTTTACTCTTTATGTTCTTATGCCTGTTTTCTTGTCTTATCTTTTTCTGGGATCAGTCTGCTGTCATTGGTTGGGTCATGCAACACCTAAAACGGGCCTTGCGGACAGTTGTCATAATCTCCATCTCCGCGTTCTCAAGCATTCTGACCACTTCTGCAAAGGGTGGCCTGACATCAGGGTTGGCATCCCAGCATCGGGTCATGATCTCACTGAGAACAGGTAAGCAGTTACCAGGAATGTTAGGACGAACGCCCTTGTTAACAACTGCAAATGCAGCCTGCACTGCTGTCATGTTCTGGAATGGAAGATGTCCTGTTATAAGTTCCCACAGAACAATCCCGAAACTATACACATCTACCTTCTGTGTATAAGGCCTGTGCTGGATCATCTCCCTGCATAGCCAGATAAGAAAATAATGCACTCAAGTAGCCTACGGTTAACAGTTCAGGTTCAAGAGAGACAGGTTTGCTGAACAAGAAATGCCATGCCAACCATCAGTGGATAGCACTATTCCTAAGATACTCTACTCATCAAGAAAAAAATAATTTTATATATATATATATATATATATATATATATATATATATATATATATATGTATTCTTGAGATTCTCTAGATGCAGACATGTAGTAACTAAATGATATATCAATATAAGAAAGAAGCTGGAGATGAGAATGAAAATTAGAGCTTCATTCAATAATAAGTTTTCAGTTCAGTCTTCAAATGAAGTTCAAAAACTATCATACAATACTAAATCACAATCAGTAAAATGATCAAACATGGTTGCATTTCCTTTGACCTGAACTGCTAATACGAATCCAACTTAATACAACAGCAACACCACTTGCCCAGAAAGATCAATTCAATGAATTCAAACAACTAAACCACGAGGCAAAAGCTATAAGCAATAAAAAGTAGACTCTCATCCAATATACTCTCATTCAATGGAGATCGAAGCCTACTTTCTTCCAGTAATTTATGTTAGAAAATTAATCAAATGATTAAATCAACTATTTCTTATCAACTTAAGCTTATGAGATAAGTAGTGATATAATATGATATCAGAACAAAGGTTTTGAGTTCAAATCTTGTCACTCACCTCTTATTTTAATTAAATATTTCATGTGTTAAATCTTATTTATTAAGCGAAAATTTGAGCCCACACGTGAGAGAAAGGGAGGGAAAGTGATAGAATATTAATCAAAATAGTTAAATCAACAATTTCCTATCACCTTGAGCTTTTGGAGAATAAGTGGTAATTTAAGAATTTTGGACAGGTTGGGAAGCAAAGTCGTTTGCACTAAGCAAATAGGACTAAAGCTAGACTCACTAATCTAAAATCACTAATCCATAAGAGCTACAAGCACAAATAAGAGGCACACCAAACAGAAGAAAAGCTGGGCCCGATATCAAACAGAAGAAAAGCTGCAAATGAAGTTCATGCCACTCCGTCCAAGGTTGATATCAACAGCAAGCAACCTCAAACCAAGCCAACTCAAATTTTTAATATTCTGTCTGACACTGTATTCTTCTAGATCGAAGAGCCAAAACACCTAACCTATACTTGGGGCTGTGAGCATTATGTAAACCCCAACCTAACCCCATGATATCCACCAAAAAAGGAAAACAAAAAAAATATGTTTAATTTACTCATCCACCACAAGATTAATCCAGGTCAGACCACAGTAAGGTCTAATCACCAACAAATATTGGCATCAGGGCAAACACCATTAATGCACCCCATACCTTAGTCCCATGCTATCAATTTGATTTGTATGTTAAGATATAATGATGGTAATGGTTGCTATTAGTCCACAACATTTTTTTTTTTTTTTTGATAAGTATTTTAGTCCACAACATATAAACCATGTACACACGATTTATGTGTTCAGTGGAAAAATACAATAATTCTCATTCACATGAAATTGGCACATTCATCCAATCAGACATCTCCAAGCTTTGACTGGTAAGATATATTAAGGACAGTGAAGAAAAAATATGCTCCTCCTAGTTACTGCACTTTCAATATTTTTAGTGCAAAGCTGGTGAAGTTTATTTCATGTTTTTCTGTCATGCCACACAAGAAAATCCAAGAAATCAATGTCAAACTGATCTCATTATCCCATAACACAGAGTCTACAAATGTTATTTAACTCAAAGATTTTAAAAGGTAGAAACAACTTCAAGCATTTTCAAACAAAAAGTTCTACAAAACTCATCTTGTAGAGCCAAAAAATATTTGCTCCTTCTTAAGTAAACACAAGATAAAATTCTGAGAAACAGCCATATTAAAACTCAAAAGAAAGTTTACAAGGGAAAAAGGATGTACTTTATGTTGCCTTAGACAAGCACCATAAGAGAGAAAAAGGATGTGCAGGTCCATATATATACATATTATAGTAGTTAAGTGTTCAACCTGCAACTTCACCCTAGTCATGGGTGGAAGACGTGCCATTTGAGCTAAAGATCATGGGCATTTTATGGTCAATAAATATCAAACCATATTATATGCTTTGAAAATATCAAACCATATCATATGCTTTGAAAATATCAAACTGATTCTTAGAAAACAATTATATTGATCTTAATTGTCCGGACAGACTTTTTCTAATATTATTGCGCTGACAACATCTCAAACACATCCAAATCTCAGAAGAATGATAATATGAAAATTACTGAATGCCTTCCCATCAAATAAGAGGTGAAGGCCAGATTAGGTGCTATGCTCAAAAGAAACTAAGAAAAAATAACAGGTACTAAGCTAATGCAGGAGAGCAAGCCTATGTGATGATTAATGACTAATTGGAGAAATTCACTAATTGATTTTTGAAGTCAAAACAATATATGTTAGCTCCTTGCACCAAAGTAGAATTTCCAAGATCAACAAAGGTGACAAACAGAACGAAAAATAATTTATGTTATTAGACATTTCACATTAGTAACAAAACATTAGACTGTTATAATTTAACCACATTCTATGCAATTGTCCTAGGTTATGCCTAGCTAGGTGGTTGATTTGTTTGCTTGTTGGAGGACAAGTGGTAGCTCTCAAAGTGCTATCATGTGGAACTTGGTGTCCTCTTGCCTTTTGTGCTGCCTTTATAGGGAAATAAATGATCAAAATTTCGAAGATTGAGAGAAGACAATGGAGGAGCTCAAGTCCTTTTTTTTTTTTCTTTCTCTTTATACTTGAACAGCTGCGTTTTTAGCTCCTTTGGTAATTAGTTTTAATGATTTTCTTATTCTTTTTTCTCATTTTAGATAGGTGTTTCTCTTGTATACTTCATGTGTATCTGGGTTGCACTTATTATTATTATTATTTTGGATAAATGTTCAACTGGGACAAAATAATGAATCTAACAGCTAGAGAGTCAAAAGTCTTACGGAGCCATCCAGCGGTAAGTCCCTGTCTCAGGTGTCATTCCTTCAGTCTGCACTTCTATCCGAGCAACCCCAAAGTCAGCAATTTTTATTGATCTGTCTGTGAAAATCAAGAGGTTATCGGACTTTAAGTCCCTATGAATCAACCCAAGCCCATGAACGTATGCCATCCCCCTCGCTACATCCAATGCTTGCTTGACTGCTAATTTCAATGGCACTGATCTGTTTTGGCGCTTTGTCAGGAATTGCCGAACTGAACCACCCTTTGCATACTCTGTCACAATGCACCAAAGCATCGGCTTACGGCAAGCACCAATAAAACGAACTATGTTTGGATGCTTAAGTGTAGCCAGCATCATCACTTCCTGCTGAAATTGTTGCTCCATCAGTTGAGCTCTTCCCAGGTCATTTTCTGGCCTCTCCAAGATCTTGATGGCAACATCCTCGCCATTGTAAGTGCCTCTGTATAGTTTCCCAAAAGCCCCTTGCGCAAAAGCCTCACCCATATTAAGCTTCCTTAAATCAATTGTCCACTCATCAAAATTCTCAAGCCCCTCGGTAGGGGAGTTGCTATCCATTAAAGCTCGGGCCAGTGCATCATCACTCAGGGCATGTGTCACCCTTCCTCGACGATTAACACTCTGTTGCACACTGTAATTGTCGTTAGCACGCCTACGCAAGCCTTGGTGGTTCAAAATGCGAGTATGAGAATCGTTTGATCCAACACTGCTGTTATCTACCGACATCGCAACAGACCCTCCACCAGTACTTGTTTGCAAACTGCCAAAACTGTCAACTGACATGTTGGTACCCTCATTAAGTTTCTCGTAAAACACCTGGGACAAATCATAAAAGTTACTGTCGTGTTTGTTAAGGTCTATTATTCCAGCGAACTTTGGACCACCCTCCAACATTTTTCTGTCTGAAAAGCAAAACTTGCAAGTGTCCTTATTTCTTCAGCATCAGAAATTGCAAACTCAATCACCAAAAAGAACCCTGAAACAAAAAATTTCCCTCATGAAATTTCAGCATTATCTTTCAAGTTGAAATTCTACAACAAACAAAACCCTAATTTTGTAATCAACTTAAGATCCATGGGCCTAGTACACCACACTCTGGAGCTTACATAGAGTTCTATTATACCCTAAATTTCTACAGGTCATGCGGGAAATGTAGGAAAAGAAAAGCAAAAATAAAAAATAAAACTTTTAATGCTCACTGTGCCAATAAAAAATATTTTTTTCTGAATCAAGCATTTAGGCTGAGTTTTCTATTATTTGATAACTGAAACCACATGAAGCATAACACTCTTAACTCCTTTTCCGTTTTATCAGTTTCCTTGGTAACCAAAAGTTGCGTAAAAAATACCCCCAAGTATATCGTCATTCCACGCCCAAATTCTATTTCTTTCACACCTTAAGTCTCCTCCACGTATTACCTTGACAGTACACCATTTAATACTTATTTTATACCAAAAATTCTAAATAAATAATTAATAAAAAATAAAAAATAAAAAGTATAAGGTTCAACCCCAAATACCAGATTCCCATGGGGCACAAAATCAACAAATACCCATAAAAATGTGGGATTCTAGAGTACAAAAAGATACAACCTTTAGCATAATGTACATCAAATTATATGAAACGCAGAGGAAATAGATAAATACCCAAACAAAACAAACAAAATTAATAACATAAAGAATTAAAAAAATAAAAAATAAAAATGAAAATTAATATCCACACCAAATTCCTAATATGTCCACCAAATATACGGAAAAAAAAAACAGAAAATTTTCTGAAACTACGTTTTCGGAGCCCACAGAGAAAGAAAGAAAAAAAAAAAGTAAATCTCAAAAATCAAAATATTCTGTCTACCCACCCCTAAATTCTCACAAGCCCAAATCAAACCTAAACGAAAACAATAAAAAAGAATCAAATGCAAAAACCCCTGAAACCTCGAAAGACCATAACAAAACCCTAAGAACCCCAAACACAACATTCAAGCACAATCCACATAAAATTCTCAGAAACTGCGATCAAAAGCAAGCAAACCCATCCAAAAAGAGAAACTAGAACCCGAAAGTTGAGCGATTGAGAGCTTAAAATTGAACGGATTGCGAGGAAGCATACCTCGATGGAAAGGGCTCAACCGCGCGATTCCGATTGAAGCATAAGCGTAGAAACGAGATCGAGCGCGATCAGAGAGGAATCGAAGGTAGAGAATCAAAGAAAGCCGATAGAGAGGGAGAGAGGAGAGAAAGAAAAAGGAAATGAAGGGAAAGACTTGGGGAGTTGGGGGTTGGAGAGGGGGCTTACTCAGTCAGTCTTCTTCTACCAATTCTTCTGGTCTTCAATTGCGCTTTTGTTTCCTCTTTCACTTTCCTTTTCTTTTTCACTTACTTGTTTTTTTTGTTTTTTTGTTTTTTTAAGCTCCTTTTTGAGTGGGTGACTTTGAGTGTGATTACTCACACCTCTGTCTCTCTCTGTATCTTACATTTTTTTTAGCTCACGAGTTGAGTTGAGTTGAATTAATGAGGCAGATTACAGAATTCTTACATTAAATATTTCCTGGGGCTTTACTATAAATTACCAAGTACTGATCAATGATCATCATTTCAAATAATATGGATAGACGAGATACCCAACCTAATTATCTCTTCTCAATAAGTCAGTGAGGCTGACTGCGAAGATAATGTTATAATTCATAACCTTTTTCTTTTTTCTTTTTTTTTTTTAATAATATTTAATTATTTTAAAAGTTAAAACTGATATAAAATAATAAATTTAATTATTTTGTTATTGTTCTTACATGAACATGCCATATTAACCCAATAAATATGCAGCATTACTCAATTGTAAATACCAAAAAATAGTTTTATACAAAAAATGAATTAAGAAAAATGGCAAATAACTTGATACCAGCTTAAATCAATTTTGTTAGAATATTACTTAACTAATTAAATTCATCCTTATCCATTAACTTACGCCATCTCACTACTCTGTCTTACTTCTATGCAATTTTCTTTCCAAATGCCTAAAAGTTTTATTTTCTCTCTTTTCAATGTTTTCCTTTTTTGAATAGTGCCATTCAATATCATTATTACGTAGACAACAACAAGATTTGCAAACTACCAAACTTATTCGTAGGAGTACTTACAATAGAGAAGTCAAATGATACTTTTATTTAAAATGGTTAATTTTACACTGAATTAGCTAAAAAAAAATATAAAATAGATATTTTTTGGATTAACAAAAAAAAAAAAAAAAATACTACATGTAGTGGCACTTTTCAGAGAGCCTTTTTTTTTTATTATTATTATTTCTCTTGCATGTTTTATCTTTTTTCCAAAAAATTTCCCACTTTTTTTTTTTTTTGTAAAAAAAAATATAAAATAGATATTTTTTGGATTAGCAAAAAAAAAAAAAAAAATACTACATGTAGTGGCACTTTTCAGAGAGCCTTTTTTTTTTTTTTATTATTATTTCTCTTGCATGTTTTATCTTTTTTCCAAAAAATTTCCCACCTTTTTTTTTTTTTGTTTTTTCCTTCTCGCACTATTTCTCTCTCTCTCTCTCTCTCTCTCTCTCAGAGCAACGTCTAGAAACAACCTCTCCAGCTCTCGAGCTCTCTCTCAGTTTGCCACCTTTAGGGGTGGCAGAGCAATGCCTGGCAGTGGGTCACGGGACCGACACCGGCGTGCTTAGAACCACTTGATTTGGGCTCCTATGTTTTTCTTAGTATCCAAACGGGAGGAGCTTGATCTGTAGGTAAGAATATTGTGAATTTTCTTTTTAATTTTTTGATGATAATGGGGTACGAGATTGGCTGATTTGTTGAGGTTTTGGTTGAATTGCTCGATCGGGAGGAGGAAGAAGTTTTGTAGGCATCATATTTTCAGTAGAGGTTGGTTGCTTTGGTTGATTAAAAACAATTTAGAAGATATTTAGTTCAGATTGTGAATAGGTGTGCTGGGTTCTGATTTAGTGCGAGAGGAAAACATATTTGTTTTTAGATTGGGTGTTTTTGATTTCTGTTGGATTTTGTTACCAGACCAGAAATTTGAGAGCATATGTGATTATGTAGAAAGCCTAAAACAATCCCTAAAGAGTAGCTCAATCGACTAAGGACCACACCTTAAGAAGCGAAAGTCAATAATTCGAATCCACACTCTCCTCTTGTGCGGACATCTAGACATGTTAAAAAAAAAAAGAGAAGAAAAAAAGGCCTTGAACAAAATAACAATAATAATAATAAAAATAAATAAAGAGGAGAAAGGGGCAGAGACGAAGAAGAAAGAGATAAGCAAAAAAATAATATAGATAAAAATATAGCGACCTTTAAAAATTCATTAACTAAACAAAAAAAAATAAGTTTTAAAAAACCATTTTACATAAAAATTGAGTTACTCTATTGTGAGTGCTCTAAACCCCAGTAAATACGCAAATTTTGGCCGTCATGCCCAAATGGCATCATGGAATATGCAACTATCACCCCACCACATTCACAATTTTTCCTACATTCAACACATAAGAGGCACACAGGGGGCTAATGTATTAGGAAAATATTAGCATGGAGATGACTGCGATGACATTATTTTTTTAAAAAAGCTAGACGTACAATTATTTTACAACTCTTAAATATGTGTCAACATGTAATTGAAGGGTGTTAAAATTTTCTTTCTTAATGAGTATCGTGGCTCCAATCACAAATGCACACATGTCAAAAGTTGAAAAGGAGTTCTATGTGTAACATTACTCTTTTCTTTTTTTTCTTCCACTGCGCAAAGAACATAACTAAAATTAGGACCAGATAGTGCAACTTCTACTTGGTAGTTGGTACTATAAATTTTAGTGCAGCCTTGTCTTGATAGGAGGAGCAGACTTGGAGTTATGGGGCACTCATTTTACCCAATAACTAGTTTACACATGTCAACAGTAGCTACCTAGTTCTTGTCTTGACAAACTTGGCCCTAGACGCCTTCTTCTCCAACTTTTCCCTCTTCTTGCGAGTCTTTTCATCCTCCGTGTCCCCCTTTTTCACAGAAGCACACACCAAATCGTATTGAGTACATAAAACCTATCTATTGCTTTAAAAGACGGAAACAAAATCTGGGAAAGAGAGGGTACCTGTGAACCTTGTGGCAAAAATCCTCTTAAGAAACCATAAGATTTATACAATCCAAATCCCGGTATCTGGAAATTAACAAGAACGATTAAATGTGTAACTTACAACACCTATCAATGCTGTCTAATGTAATCAGGACAATATTTTTCCCCCTCTATAAAAATAGAAATTAGCATAACTTCTCCGATCTGTAAATGATTTTATTTATATTTCAACTCTCGCGAATATCATAAACACAGCTTTGACTAAAATATCATATCAAACATGACAAACAGGTAAAACAATTCAGAATTCAAAGTCTTCAAACCTATGGATTTTTGCTGTATATTTAATCAGATGACTTTCACCATACTGTAGAAACTCCCAGACTGATCAATAACGTGGATGGACAAAAGCCCAAACCAATTTATATCTCCTACCACAAACTACATAAACTTTATCGGAATGCTAGTATTCCGCAATTCTGGAATTTGATGTGTAAGCTTGTATCTTCTATATACATGGTAATATAGGCCGATCATCAGAGACTTCTATACAGATAAATATCAAGAGTTGTCTGGCATAAGGGAGTAGTGACTATGCCAAAAATATAAATGCAAGTGTCGTGGGCAAGGGCCATCAAGCTGTACTCTAGTTCCATCAATTGAGTTGATCTCAACATCAAACAAAAGCAAGATCTGATGGGCCTCAGTAACCTCACAAAACAGTCACTGACATATGACAGCAACCCAATCATCAACATCCACTCAGAGACTTGTTTAATGCTAAAGAAGTTCCCATTCATTCAAAAGAATCCAATTATCTAATTGGCCGTGGATCTCCTAATAGTATTAGGCCTCACTTTGTGTTATTTTGTGAGCCTTCACCCACCCTCTTTCCCCCAAAAAGAAAAGAACACATGATGTAACGACCCAAGGAAAAGCGCTAGCCACATCTTCACTATTACCCTAAAATGACTAGTCAATTTAGAGCTTTCTTAGAATTCTTTATAAAGCACAGTTACACCTAGACAATGTGGGACTTACCACTCATAGCTATCTTTATAAACCACACATTTTATGTAGGCTACTCCTCGTCTTCCTAATATGGGACCAGAGTGTTACACAAGAAAAGTGGGCCAACGAAGTTTTGACCTCGAGGACCCACAAATCATGACAAGTGGGAGATACAGATTAATTGCACCAACATATTTTGTTCTTCTAATCAATAGGGATAAATAGCAACTATCTTTTTTCTTTTTTTTTCAGTTCATAGCTCTTTCACCAAGAAAATTCTTAGTCAGATCAAGAATATGTATAAGGTGGCCCTTTCCAAACCTCAAGCATAAAACAAGTATGTGCAAATGCATGTTGACTCAAACAAAGTGTGAAAGCATATTTACAGCAAAATAAACTAAACAGATCTTACCGCAAGGTATGTGTACCAAAATTTTCCAGAGATGATGGACATGACTTGCACGAAGCATGTAATGTAAATTACATCATGTAAATAGCTGCAAGAAATGGCTAACTGAGTCAAAAGTTCCTTAATTGATTTTTCTTTTTTTTTTTTTGGGGGGGGAGGGGGGGGGGGGGGGGTGGTGGTGTTAGAAGAAGGAAAAATCACAACCCATACTAAGCAAAACCATAAACAATCTATAATGTCAATAAAACTACAATACTAAATTATGGAATATCATATAACAACCAATATCCAAAACATGCCTTGAAACTTATTTCAAAAAGGAATTCATGAAGAATCGACTGCCAAACGGTGCATAAGGGCTTCTTAAGAAGCTTGGATATGGATGACAGATACATAGTCAATGTTGATATGCCAGCATGTTAGATAATTCTTGAAAAGGTAAAATATGAAATGGAAGGAATATGTTCATAAATATATACACTCTTCTATATATTTCAAAAGTTTAGCAAAATTATCAAATTTCTTGTATCCATCCCTATGTATACTAAAGTTTTAACACCCATCTAACATCAACAAATCAATGGAATTCTGGGCCACAAAGCATCATACAGGTGCCTCAGCATCTGAACAATCTCTCATGTCAGTTTTGATTTAGAAATTATCACCATATCTATAATACTTAAGGAAACCCAACTTCTTTTAGATTCAAAATACTAGTTGTCTCACACACAGAGACATACAAACACAAACATTGAAGAAGGGAACATACGTAAGGAGTCTAGACATACCCACAAACTCCACCAGTACTCATATCAAACCCACCATCCAGAAGATCCCCATCATCAGCATAATCCGGTTGAGCCATGTTGGCAAGTTGTTTATAGGGAATCGCATAAGCCACAGATGTGAGAACCAGACCAACCCAATGCTTCCAGGTGAAACTCGAATGGAAGATCACCATCTTCACTAACACATAGATAACCTACACTTACATAACAATAAAACCCGCACACACAAAATAATAATCAATATAAACAGACATAAAAATGAAATTAAGCAAAGAAAGCCAAGTGCTTGACTTGAGTTTGTAATAGTAAAAAATACATTGCAGGCGATGATGAGGCGGCGCAGGTTCGCCATGTGCCGAGCGTTCTCTTCCTTTCGCTTCTTCGCACCTTGATTTGCCATTTCTCTTTCTCTCTATGACTCCAAATCTGTAACCCTAGAACTATCGGAGAGACCCAGCTGATTCAACACAAATATGAGACCAATTCATGACATGCAAAAGGGGGTTTACGGGTTCCACCACAATTTCTACAATTCACCGAAATTTTAACTTAATCTTCGAATGTGCATTCAAAGAAAGCAACCAAATCGTGATTATCAACAAACACTCTGAAATTTGAAGCCCGGTAGGAAAAGAAAGCAAGATTTGAGCGAGAGGGAGAGAAGAAAATACACCGGAGAGAGAGAGAGAGAGAGAGAGAGAGTGACGAGAGGGAGAGAGAAAGAGAGAATTACCTCAAGTAATTGCCCAACCAAATCCTCTTGGTTTCCTGCCTTCGGTGATTATTGAAGAAGAGGAGATAAATTTTGTCTTGTTGAGGGGGAAGAGGGACTCGGGTTTAAAGGGGAGAAGGGGTGTCGCGATCCTTTAAGAATTAAGATAATAGGAATAGAGATTAGAGAGAGAAGTGTGCATTAGAGAGTGATTTCTAATGATAGCATTTAAAATTTTATAAAATAAGGGACTCCACTCAAATTAACGTCCAATTGGCAATGTTTATTTCAAATTTTTAATTGTAATAATATTTCCTCTCAAACTATTAAAAATTGTCAATATTTTTCCAATAACAAAATTACCCTTAGTCAAATATAAAAACAAAAATACTAAAACTACCTAAAAGGCTAAAACTCAAAAAAAAAAAAAAAAAAAAAAAATTCCAAAGGGTGGCCAAATTTAAAAATAATAAAATTCTTTTTTATAAGAAAATTTTCGATTTTTTTTATAAAAATTGAAAATATTCGTTTTTTTTTTAATAATATTTTTAAAATACAAATTTCAGTTTAAAAATTTTGTTTTTTTAATAAAATTTTCCATTTAAAAAAAAAATCATTTTAAAAAAATCGTTTTAAACAAATATTATTTTTAAATTATAATTTTTCGTTTTTATTGTTTTTTTTTTTGAATTTATAAGAGCATTTTTACCTTATTGCTAGTCTTGGGAGAAAACATCGATAATGTTTTGATAATTTGAAAAATGCATTGTCACAACTAAAAGTTTAGAAGAATATTGTCAATTTGGTAGTAATTTAAAGGGGATATGTAGACTTTACCCTATAAAATACATGTTAATATTGATTTTATTTTTTATATAACACAGATATACCATTTTAAATCTTGACTATGTTTTTGACAAAAAAAAAAAAAAATGAAAGGCTTCCTATAACTTAATGAGTTAAAAATTCAAAATTCAAAATTTGTTTTTTGCCCCATGTGTCCCAAATTTATAAATCAATTCAAAAAATCCACTGACTTAAGTCCATCATTAATATTTTTATTGGGTAATTATGAGTTGAGCATCACATATGATATCAGTTTGTTGTCAATTAGCTTTCTCTGTGAATGTGAAGTGATATCAGTTTTTTTTTTATTTCAAAAAAAAAAAATTAGCTTTCTCTGTGAATGTGAAGTGATGCTTGAAAATGCAGAGCTTTCTTTGCCTATGAGGATAAATCGACAGAAAGTGAGTCCAAATATGAATTTTGCTTCTTGAGAATGATAACATGTTGCAGCAACATTAGATCGCAGGCCTTCATTTGCTTCCCTTGTCAAGTCAATTGTAGGCAACTTTGCTACTCTGTACATAATAATCTAATTCACATACTTCAAATTTCATATCTGTAGGCTTATTGAGATATTATTTTACTTATTAATTGACAAGAGTTGACTTTACTATCATTAAACGTCCTTCTGGTTTGAAGTAAAATGAAATCGTCATGTTTTTTGTTCGCCCGTATGATTTATGTGCATGTATCACTAGAAAAATGAAATTTAATCTTTAGTTGGTACTTAATGGGGTTTAGAATTTCATGGGAATAGGTAACTCTCCTCTTGTATTTGGAAACAAAACAGCTCTATTTTTTCCTCTGCGTTAATTGACTTCATCATCCTCCATGCATCGACTTCATTGCTGCCGCTACTTTGTAGTATTCAGTGCCACCCCCTTTTCCCTCTCTTTCCTGCTTCATGGGCACATGAAACTTTTATGTGTACTTCAACTAGAAAAAGTACTTAAGAAAGCAGCATTTGACCCTGGAAAATATGTACTTCTACAGTCAGAAATTAATGGCAAATAAAAGGCATACATATGCGAATCATGTTAATCTAAAACTGTTTAGTTCATGGAAAGAATGAGAAGAAAAAATGGTACAAAAGGCTCAAGAAAAGGAACCACTTTCAGCAGCATCCTCTTGTTTCAATCATTTTGTTTCAAGGACAACAGAGCCAAATTGAAATTGCTAAATGCCAGATTTTCTATTACCTCACCTGCTTATGATAATTTCAGCCTCGGCTGTTCTTGTAATACATCAAGACAATACACTTGAATACAATGCTGCCTGCCGAACCAAGGTATCTGAAAGAAACCAAACTAAAACTATTGCAATGCTGCAGAACACTAGCATGCACTACACACACACACACACGCAGAGAACAAAACTAACTATTGCAATGCTACAGAAAAAACTAGCACGCACTCACACAAGTATGAACACACACTCAGGAATTCATAAGAAGTATCTGCACTCAATAATATCATGTGCTATCTGACACAGAACGAAGAGATGCTTGATTTCCATAAGCCCAAAATGCTTGTTTCTTTCATTGAAATATACATGAACAGTGAAATTTACAGCCAAAAAATGTAACGTTTTAAACCCAGCAAACCAGAAACAGAAGCAGATAGAAGAATCCAGGCACTGGTTTGACAAAACTTTGCCCACGACCAAAATATCAACACAACCCACAGAAATCGGCCACATCTGGACATAGATCAACAAACCCACAGAAGTCTATACAACCCAATTCAATCACACAAGAATTACACAAACAGTATACCTTATCAGGAATAGAAAAACATCAGATTTTGAAGAGAAAACTCATCAGGCGTCCTCATCGGCAGTGGTTGTGGCTCGAGAATAAGAGAGCCGGGGCTTGAAATTTGAGCGGAGCAAGCGGCAGCGGTGTCAAACCAATGGCAGGGTCAAACAAATTTGGAGTAAATTTTTGGGGGCAAATGATTCTTTTTTTTTTTTTTGGGGGGGGAGGGGGGTGGGGGGTGGGGAGGTATGTATGAATTGTCTTTCAAAATATTGTTTAACAGTTCCTAAAATAGTCAAACCATAGATTTATCTATAAAACCAATCCATCATGTAGATTGCGCAGCATCTTTTTATGTGAATCTCATCTAGTTGTTTGGCATATACCTGCTGGCTACTGCAGCTATAGGTATAAGTGCCAGAAGAGCCATCTTCATAAGTTAACTAGGGTTGTATGCAAGACACCCATCTTTTATAACAAGTAATTTCTAATTTGAAAACCAAAACTTTCATCAGCATCTACAAGGTCATGCATCAAACAAATACATTACCAAACCTCATCAGCAAATTCTTTTAGGTACAGTAAAATAACCATTAGATTCATTTTTGCCTTTCCACTAGGTAATCAATACAATGTAATGCAAAAATGAATAAAAACACCTTCCATTTGCAACTAGCAGCAGTAATACATGCGGGTAATACAAACATATACATAAAATGACATCTACAGGTGTCTTGCTCTGCATTACATGATATCCGGCCCACTCATATATATTTGATAAAGAGGAGAATGAACTAGAACATAAAACCAACCTTGTTTGTGCTTCATTTCAATTGTAACATCATCAAACTCTGATCATTCTCTTGCACATCTTGCAGCAAAGAAACGGTAAGTTGTGCATTATACATAAAAACCAATAATCAACATGTGTGCTAGATTCGTGTATCTAAAGCAGATACTAAACTAGAGAGGGAATGCAAAATAAAAGATAAAACAAATACAGCCAACTCAAAGAATGATGTAAATAAATTGAAGAAAATCAAGAATAGTTTATTAGATGAAAAACATTATACACCTAATAGAAACTAGGATGTAGGACAAAAACCTATATATGAATCTTCCAGTAATTACATTTGCACAGCAATTATTATGTTATAGAAAGAATAATGGAAGACTTCAGGAGTGAAACATATCAAAGACTTTAGGCCAAGTCAACCCATATCTCTTTGTAAAAGCCATAGCACATCCAAAATTTCCCCTCAACATGGTAGAACCAAAGAGGCAATCCAGTTCCACCAATTAATCATCCACTCCTGGAATGAATTTTGGACCAAGAGACATCCAAAGGTGACAAACAAGACCACACATCAAATAAGTAAAAAACAAGAGCACGCACATATCCATATCCTGATCATGTATTTCAAACCAAAAAGAAAAACACCAAGATCAATAATTCAATATCTTAGGGGTATTACAACTTTTATGATAGGTCTGGACAATTGATCGATTTGTTTCCAACAATTGAGAAATACCTAGACAGTGATCAATATCCAAGGCAGCTGGGATCCCCAATATACTCAGCAATTTGTTCAAGTGGCACACGGAGCAACTCGTGGTTATTGGCATCCTGAACCAAGCCAGATTCTTGTTCCAAATCCCTCCTAACCAGATTCCCGTACACCCCCTCGTGCTTACCATACAAAACAAGCACGGGTCCCCCGCGGCGAGGGAGCGCCGTCTCAAGAAGGTCCTGGGAGACCCCTTGAATGAGCTCTCTACTCTCGTCAATTGATATATCACACGTGGTTGGTCCTACCACATCCACAACCTCCCCCTTCTTCAAGTAGAGTCTTCCTCCTTTGAGTTGCTTGCTTATTATCCTCACCCGAATGTGACTCTTCAGCCACGACACTTGTCCACTCTTTTTCGCCTTTGCCTTCTTCGGTTCTTCTTCTTCTTCCTCTACTACTTTCGAACGCGTACTCTGTTTGCCAGCGTTGGAGGACCTCCTTTCCGTGTCGCGCCTTTTGGCTTTGGCCTCCTCCTCTTTGTCTCTCTCGTCGGAGCTGATAAACCCTAGGCCGTGCTTGTCCGCCCGCTTCTCGTACTGAACCACTTTCACGTCCACTTTGGCGTTCCTCCCGATCCCTCTCCCTTTGTGCCATCCGTAGCCGGCGAGCAAGGCGGCGCCGAAGCCCTCGACGGGGACATCGTCGAACTCCTCCATGCCGCGATGCTCCGGCAGCCTATCCAGGTCGTCCTTGAGCTTCTGGAGCAACGCCGCCTCAACCGGAACAGGAGCAGTAGATCGTAGCCGTTCACCATCGTCCTTGTATTCCGATTTCTCGCGGAGATTGAGACCGTAGGAGATGTTGGAATCGGGGCCGTGGCGGGAGGGGTCCTGTGATTCGAGCTCGAAGGAGAGGGCCCCGGAGGCATCGGATTTGGAGGTGATGGGAAGTTCCAGATTCTTCATCCTCTTGTGGGGCCTCCATTGGTTAGGAATAGGGGGGATTACGGGATTCTTGGGTTGGTTGGAGCGGGCTAGGGTTTCGGAGGCGTCGAATTGGGTGATGAATTGTAAGTGTTTGGATTCTTGGTGGTCGTTGTTGGTGGCTTCATCGAATTTTGGTTGAATTGGTTTAGGTTTTGCAGAGGATTTTGATTGCAGAGAGAATTTCATGGTTGGCTGAGTAAAACTAGTGTGGACACACAAGAAATTCAAAAATTGGACGAAACTAGAAATTGAGAGCTGGTGTTTGGCCGGTGGTGTAATCTGGGTTTAGTGAAGTTAAAAGGGTATCCGATGAGCTAGCTGGTGACGTGGTAGGCAAAGGTGGAATAGTGCGGATTTGTGCTATCATGGGCTTCTTTGTAACTGTTTTGTTTCCTGGGTTTTTAACTAATGCAGTCGCCATGGGCTTTTTGTAACAATATCATGAAGAAGAGATCTGATTTATATGCTGTTATTAAAATAATAGTATGTATATTATAGCTTATTTAACGGTTAAGATTGAATTTTTTAAAATTTTTTTTTATTCTCTCTTTTTTATTAAAAACTTTTAAAAATACATAAATTTTAAGATTCAATCTTAACTATTGATTAAACTCTAACATACATATTATTATTTTAATACCAACATGTAAGTCAGATTTATAAAGAGAAGAAAATACTTTCCACTATCTGCCTTAATTGACAAGCACAAAGGCGAAGGTAGGAGGCTTCTAAAAAAAAAATGGAGAGATAACCCAATTTATTATTATTATTATTATTATTATTATAATATGCATGTGTATACCAGACCGGCTATGTTCACTAGTGTTAACCGAGTTTATAAAAATATGTCTCGTTTAATACTTGAGCGTGATTTTATGTCAACAAATGACTCATATATTACAACCCGATCTCAAGCATCCCTTGGCCTTGGGCATTGAATTCCTTTCAAGCCTTTGTGGCCATACGGGCCTCAGCAGGGCTCCAAGCCCCCAAATTGGCAATGAGGGCCGAGTTAGAATCCTGAGTGGATTGGGTACACCAAACTTTTACTTGTTTACCGGAAGGAAGACTTGGAAATTGTCCTTGTCTTGTGCTTTTTGAGAAGAATTATATATATAATATGGGGATATCCCATCCCACGTCATACAAGTAACTAGTTTATGGAATATGATAATAATTATAATCGTACTTTAAACTTTTTAATTAGCCAGACAGATGCCATCAAGTTTTGTTTTGATGAATCATGTGCCCCAACTTTATTATACATATGCTTCAATTGTTTGGCTCACATTCGAGATACTGGTATATGCCTTTTATACTATCTCTCTCTCTTATATATAATAATAATAATCATTATGGTCGAATTTATTCATGAACTGTCCAAATTCCATCCCAGAGTAAAATAATAAAATCATTGAACCAAAATATTATTTTTCTAAATATGTTACTTAAATTTCCAGTACGGTCAAATTAACATGTTCATGGGCATAGAATTATCTAATTACTAATGAAGTAGATGTTATTGAATTTTTTGTGTGTGTGTTTTTTTTACATGTCCTTATAAGTAGAGTTAAGGAAGGAAGAAAAATTCAAATTAATAATCTCTACTTCAAGAGACGTGATTTCAGCCAGTCGATTAAATTATCAATAAAGAACTATTTTTATGTAGTTATTATTATGTATGGTCAAATCATACTTCATTAATTTTCTTATCCTAAAAATATCCCATAACCCAGTCATTTTCAAGTTGATTTAATCTGATAATTAAAGTTAATAAATTCCCAAACAATCTGGAAAGTTTTTTTTTTTTTTTTTGGGGGGGGGGGAGGTTGAATCGGATAAGTTTTGGTTTGCCTATTAATTGCTTTTGATGGTGACCAAAACTTGCTTCAGATGAAATCACCATCACTACGTGTCCATACTCTACACTAAAGCTAATGGGGACAAACTTTTATCCAATCGTTTTCAATTTTCTTTTTAATGAAGCATAAATAAATAAATAAATTTTGTTTGCTCTCCCTTTAAAACAATTAAAAGATAAAAGATAGTTCATATTCTCACACTATTTTTTTTTTTCTTTCTCAACTATTTTTTATTAGATAGATACATAGAATGTATGTAAATTTCAAAATTGCCGCCTTCCAACGACTAAAATACTTAGAAAGAGTGAAAGAAAAAAAGTCATTCATTTGAATTGTCATTTATTTATTTATTAATATAACTTAGCTTTATTTATTTAAAAAAAAAAAAAAAGAAAAAAAAGGGGGATTGTTTTTCCCTTTAATGTCAGAAGCCACAACTCTTTAATTTTCTGATTGAGAATCCGAATTGGTAAAAAAGGCTACCAAATTGGATACTACCGGAGGGGACCCCACACACGCACCACTCCCTCCAAAAAAAAAAAAAAAAAAAAAAAAGTCGAAAATTGTGGCGAAGGGAATGGGCGCGCACCGGCGCAGGTGGGGAAGTGCGTGGGGCCCACACAAAGCATTTTCGTTCCAAAAAAAGCACAGTTGTCCATTTTCCAACGAAAAGAAAGAAGAAAATAAATGGGAAAAAGCTCTCAGGAGTTAATGCCGACGTGTGAAGCCCATCCAAGCCTCCAACTCTCCAATTCCAAGCAAGCGGTCAACCATTGTCATTGCGTGCCCTCCCCTGCAATTCATCAATCCTACGCTTCTTCTCTTTCTCTCTCTCTCTCTCTCTTGTTTTTTTTTTTTTTTTCTTTTTTTGGTTACTGCTACGTGTGAGGTAATTCTCATCCTGGTCTTCGGTAAAAAAAAAGAAAAAACTCTCTTTTTATGTCTCTCAGAAGATAAACACAGCACTATATCTAGGTGTGTTCCAGTTTTGTCGGAGTCCTCTGATTCCGGTACTTTTTCTTTTTTCTTTCATTGTTATGGTTTTTGTAGCATTCTCATATGTATTGGGTTTAATGCTTACTGCATAAAGAATTTAAATCATTATTGGTCATAGCTTGTCGTTCGTAGATATGGGTTTTTTTTTTTTTTTTAATCTATGCGTTTTGTGTAGAAATAATCAGTGATTTCGTTAGTGAAGATTTAATTTTTCTCGTGCACGTTCGCTCAATCGTTATCATCACGGGGAGGGCCAAAGTTCATTACTTTAGTGAATTAATTCGGAACTTTCTCACTGTGATTTACACATGTTGTGATTCTAAATAGTTTATCGCTTTCTGCACAACTAGAGTCAAGAATATATTCTGCTTTAACTAATGGGTTTTACTGCTATTGTTTCAGGGGCTCTGTATATTTGTGTTAGGCTATGAACCACTCCTTAAGCTCTTGTTGATTTGACGCTTGGAGTGGTTAAAGCTTATTGCTGTTCTATTGAAAGCCTGGAGTGAAGATGAGAGCAATGGCCCGATCTCTTCGCCACTTTCGATGTACTTTTCGGCATCAGAACTTTAATTACTCGGGTGGTTTTGTGAAACCCCGGAAGCATTTGATGGGTAGCAATACTTTGACTGCATGTAAACTTACTACCAGTGCTGAATTCGATAGATTTCGATCCCATACTTTTATGATCTCAAGGTTCTTGTCAGTAGATGCCGCTGAAGTTACAAATGGAGGTTGTTTTTCATTTCTAGCAGTCATCAATTGGAATTTTTCATTTTTCCCTTCTATTTAATGAAGGTGTACCTAACTTTGACATGATTTCCCATTTTTGGTTTTATTTGTTATTGCTGGTTCATCTGCAGATTTGAATAGAGCAGGGCCTCTAGTTGAGTATGAACGAAGAATTGCTGCTGGCGAACTTGTGGATGGCGATAGCTGCCAGGTATGACATAATTCACCCCTGCATGCTTGTTTGTTGGTTTTGAGTCATGAAATGAGGAAGATGAAAGGTAACCAATTAAACATGCCCAATTGTGTAGACGTTTTCGAGCATGACACTTTCAGTTCCTGTCGTCTTTTGTGAGAAATGATTGTGCTTTCATGAAGAATTAGTACGCACATTTGAACAGCTTCACATTCCCACAAACTGATCATTTAACTTTCCTTTTTGCTTAGTTGGAAATTTTCTCGTTATTGGATTTGTGAGAGATCTAATATTTTCCGTTATTTATTTAGGGTGTTAGTTGTTAGTGTACTGGTGAAGATGGGTAAGAGCTGAATGGACATTATACTCAATGATTAACGCAATTAGTAAGCCCTGTCTTGTGTCTGTTTTGGTTTTCCTTGTGGAATGGTCCTCTGAGAGTATTTTTGCAGGTAGACACCTTAAGAGAACTTCAGAGACTATACGATGAACTTGTTGCTTCAGCTAATGCATGCCGGTTGGATCGGTATTTAGCTTCAGAAAAAGCTGGAAGGTAAATCCTCCGTTTTGTTCTTCCTGTATTGTAATTTTGAATAAGGTAGATCAATTCTTTGTGTTAATTTATTCCAAGGGTGCATCTGATTTAGAAATTTAGAATCTTTATGTTCTTGTGTGTGTGTTTTATAACAAAAATACCGGTTAGCCATTTAGTCACCAATTTGTTTTATGCAGGAGTAGGTGGTTGTGGTCTCGATTCATACCACAATCTTCATATGCACCTGTCAAGGGTCTATATCTTTATGGAGGTGTGGGCACTGGAAAAACAATGTTGATGGACTTGTTTTTTGATCAATTGTAAGTATGCTGTGCAGATTTATGTCTGTTTTGGTTTTTGCCTGTCTCGATATGTATCTGTCATTCAGGATAATTGAGAAACAGTCCTGATAAGAATATGTAAGACTATGTGGCATTGAGATGGATGTTATTGTTATCAATCTTATTTTCTTGATTTTCAACTCCATCTTTCTCACCATTACTGCTGGATTTATCTCCTATCACTTAAATTTCCCCCTTCTCAGGCCCTCTAGTTGGAGGAAGAGCAGGATCCATTTTCATGACTTTATGTTGAGCGTTCATAGCCGCTTGCAAGTAAGAATCGAGATCCATAATAATTTGTTTGCTTAAATTTAAGAAATTTTATGTTCAGTAAAGAACGCCTTTCTTACTCAAACAAGCTCTTATTCACTATTATTTTACAAAGCACTAGGTCTCATTCAGATTTGAAGTTAATCATGAATGTTGAATGTTTTTTTCAGAAGCACAAAGGTGTGGCAGATCCACTCGAAATGGTTGCAGGGGAAATATCTGACGAAGCAATTTTATTATGTCTTGATGAATTTATGGTAAATTACTTCTAGTGCTCTAACTTCCCTCTGAAGATCATATCTGATTGCTTGTATTTTTATGCCATTTCTTGATTTCCTTTGTCACGTTGCCTTCCATAGGTTAACGATGTCGCTGATGCATTGATACTAAATCGTCTATTTAGACAACTGTTCAGCAATGGTGCTGTAAGTAGTATAATTCTCCTTTGTTTTCTTGTATTCTCTGCTCTACACAGTATGTCTTTTGGACTTTCTGAAAGTCAATATATCAATCATATGTTTATGTTTGTGTTGGGAGGTGAGTATAGATTCTTGTTTCCACTTCAAATCGTGCTCCAGATAACCTCTATGAAGGTGGATTGCAGAGGGATCTTTTTCTACCCTTCATCTCCACTTTGAAGGTGTGTACATGGATGTTATTTAATAAAGACTAGTGATTAGATAGGTTAAATCACTGAGTTTAGCATATTTTGGCTAAAAAACAAGTTGTCTTTTTAACTTTAAATTCATGCCCAGCCACTTGCGGTGTGACCCAAAGTATTATTTTGAGTTTATGTGTGCAAGTCCTAACTTATTCCTGTGATTTGAGGAATGCATGGTCTGAATCTGATTTTTTGTTATATATGGGAAATTAAAGGCTCTAAAACCTCATACTTTTCCAACTCTATTAACATTAATAAGTTGGAAAATTGTACTGTGCAGGAACGATGTATGGTTCATCAAATTGGTTCATCAATAGACTATCGGAAGATGACGTCGGTATGGTATCAGCTCTATCGAATATAATATTTAATTTGTGTCACACATTTGACTGACAATTCCTACTTATTATAGATTTGTAACTTTTTAACTTTCCATGTTTGCACTTGAATTGCAGGCTGAGGAAGGTTTCTACTTTATTGGCACGGACTTATCTGGCTTTCTCAAGCAAAAGTTCCATCAATTAATTGGGGAGCACATAGCTACTCCACAAGAGGTGGAAGTGGTAATGGGAAGGAAATTGAAGGTATTTGCTAAGTTAGATTTTGCAATGGCTTATGCAGAGCATGCTGCTTAAGTTAATTTTTTCCTTTAGGCCTGTTCTTATATAGTCTACTCATGTCAGGTTTCTCTCGGTGCTAATGGATGTGCATATTTTCCTTTTGAGGAACTCTGTGATAGACCACTTGGAGCTGCAGATTATTTTGGATTGTTCAGTAAGTCGTATCTAGCTTACTGGATTTTGACATGCTTGTTGGGTTATACGTAGCCAATTCTAAGTAGTTGGATATGGAAATGGTGAACTTAGTTAGGTTGGACATAATATTCCTGTGATTGATAACCTTCCGAAAAAATGAGTATATTACTGAACTGGAGAGTGCCTAGACAAAACATACAATAGGACCTTTACATTGTTTTATTTTTTATAAACCTTATGCATAAATTAAATTTGGTATTTTATTTTCCTTTCAAGATGCCAATGTCACGTGTACCCAAGTTGGAGCTGCCGGCAAAGTTTAATAATCTTCACGTACACCAGCTATCTAAACTGTTTCACTTGGGTGCATGTCTTGTGTGTGTATGCATGTATGTGGATATATAAATATATGTACATACATACTATAAATAATGTGTGTATGTGTGTGTGTATATATATATATATTAACATTTTACGCCTCATGAAACGAAAGTCACTAATTCAAATTTCCTCTTTTCCCTCCTATTGGGGGCAAAAAATTACTTATTAAAAAAAACATTTATATTTTTTTCTTAAATGACTTCCCTCATTTTCTTTTGCAGAGAATTTCCATACCCTCGCATTGGAAGGTGTCCCAATTTTGGGACTACACAATAGGACAGCAGCATATCGGTTTGTCACTTTAGTTGATGTATTCCCCAGTTCTTAATTGGTTTGTCCTTTTTATATCTTATGTTACTAAAATTTTGACTTCATCTTCTGGATTGGAGTCACAAAACATAGTTTCAGCTATTTGGTCATCCTCCACAGGTCACAGTTTAGCTATGGTTGCCACTTGCCACTTGCCACCAGCTCTTTATTGTCAAACACATTCTTTTCTTCAAAATATAATATTTTGGACTAGCATATTTTTGGAAGTTATGGAAAAGATGGAAAGCTCAAAAATAATGTCACCTAAAGAAATTAAAAATTGCAAAGATTTGTGTCCCAAACAGACCAACATAAATTGTTTTAGAAGCAATCAAAAGCCAATTTTTGCTGAGATGCTTCCAGGAACGTCATGAATTCAGAAAAGTAATTATTATTTACGTAGACTGCACAAAACATTGATTAAAGTCTCTACGAAGGAAAAGAGGCTCTATGTGCATATTGATTGAAGTCTTATATAAAAGGAATGCTATTTGAGTTGAATCTCTATGTTACAGTTTCATGTTGTATGACCTTATGGAATGAGTTCGTCATGGTTTCTTTTTCTTTTCTTTTTTTATTTCTTTTTCCTTTAATTTTTGTTCCTTTTTTTTAGGAAATAACATTACTTAAAACAATAGTACCATCTGTAGTGATGATGCTGTTAGATTTTAAAGAATGCTTTACAGATATGACAAAGGTGATGATTCCATTAAAGTCAAAAACAGCATGAATGCCATTTTCTGGATGGCAATTCCGAAGAATTTCTATTACTTGAAGGGCCATAACCTGAAAATGAGATTTAAGAATCAGTGAACTTTTGAACCTTTAGCATCTCTCTGGCAAGGCCGTTGGATGCACACAAGGAACTCATTGTTTATATATGATTTCCCAATGACAAGCTAATTCGAGTTAATGTTTTTATGGCTGTTGCAGGTAATGTATGATAGCAAGGCCAGACTGTTGTGTACAGCTGAAGGGAGTCCTCAAGAGCTTTTTGAAAGGATAGTGACAATTTCTGATGCTAAGAACATTGCACCTAGAACTTCTTCAAGATCAAGGAAAAGTGATGATTTTGACCTTTGCGTGGACAATGAACTGGGATTTGCAAAAGATCGCACCATTAGTAGGTATGATGCTCATTTAGCATAAGTCCCTTTTTTTCTTTTCAGTTTCTTTTAATGTGGTTGAGTAGAGATCATATGTAATGTGATCCTTTTAAGCTGATGCAGAGTTGGGGGCTCTGTTTTTCTTCCCCTCTAATTCTCCCATTACCATTCCTTGCATGCCAATATATGCCCCTGAATTAGTGGCGACCTAATTTCTTTCTGGTAATATGCTTATGCAGATCAAGATTAAACTGTTATTTTTATTTTGTTCAATCAAT
Source organism: Corylus avellana (assembly GCF_965113065.1). Lineage (NCBI taxonomy): Eukaryota > Viridiplantae > Streptophyta > Magnoliopsida > Fagales > Betulaceae > Corylus > Corylus avellana. Next base: position 280,646 of record NC_142498.1, read on the forward strand.
TCTTTATTTTGGGGTTGGAGGGGGCAGTGTTTGTGCTATGCTTTTTGGTCATCCAAATAGTTAATATAACTTGATGCTATCTTGCTCTAGTTGATTTTTCTATGGGTTATATCTTTAATTGATTATGCATAAACTGGGAATGCACAGAAGTCCCTTCAAATTTTTTTTCTTTTATTTTTATTATTTTTTTGGTTCCTTGAAAAAAAAGAGTTCCTGTCAAATCGTGAAATGACAATAAGTATGCTTATTATTTTACTGTTAAACACATGATCTGAAATTTTGAACTATGGGACATGCTTGTCACCGTTCAATCTTTGGAGCATGTAGCACCTTATCCTCTAAACTCATTTTTCACACTACTAGTGGATATATTATTTATCATTTCATTGAAGCATGTAAAAGTTTAAATTATGGTTGTAGAAGCATTTACGGTTACTGGTTATTGTCTATAATTGGAACCGCACTGCCTTTTTAGGTATGGGCCTATTTTGGTGTTTTTAGCATTTTTTTTATGGCATATTTTAAATGGGTGTTGGACTATTTATGACCTATTTTAAATGGTATTAAACACCAAAACGAAGTCATTTAGGTATATTATTATTATTTTATATATTTTAAATATATATAATATATTACATATAAAGGTAGGCGGTTAGTGATTTTTTCCAACCGCCTACAAAAGCAATTATGCAGTTAGTGGTTATTAGGCAGTTAATAACCGCCCGCTTGTACACCCCTAATTAAGATTGTTGGAGATTTTTCTATTTGATGATTCTAGGAACATATAAGTCTGGTTAGGTGTTTCTTTTATATACTTCTTAGGTTGCGTCGTCACGTTTTTTTAAGAAATCCAATAACTTATATATATATAAGAATGCAACCAGGTTTGAAAGTTACTGCAAAAGTGAAATACTCTACCCACAAGATATGAAATGGCTATAATGTTACTTGATATGAAGGAATAGTTATGCCATGTGAGGTTGAATTGAGATGTTTTTAGCATTATAGCCATTTCATATCTTGTGGGTAGAGTATTTCACTTTTGCACTAACTTTCAAACCTGGTTGCATTCTTTGCTGAAATCTTAATAGCAGACATTGTTATTATTTTGCTTCTGTTTTTTAGAGTAGCATATTCAATTTGGTAATCTTCTTCTGCTGTAAGTGCTGATTGCAAAACCGCTAATCAACGCAGATTAACTGAGATGAACAGCAAGGAATACTTAGAGCAGCATGCTACTATGTTTTTAGCCGAGAAGCAGCTCTCATAGGAAGGTGGCAGTGAGGTGCCTTGTAGGGCGCATGATACAGGGAAGGATCCAATATCTTCCCAAATTGTTAGTAAAATTGGAGAGTTGCATATGGTGAAGCTCATCTCCCAGTTTTGGTGCCACCATAAATTAAAAGGTTTCATTATATCATCATCATTTGAATAAAAAATGTAATATATCATATCATAAATTTGCACAGTTGTAACAAACATTTTATGCTATCAAAGTTATACCATTTCAGTCCACTAGCAGCTGAGCTTCACAAAATTGTCTGTTATATGACCTGTTGTTGGAGTTTCTGTATTGACAAAATTTGAAGCATTTTTTTGGCTTCAACATGCTTTTCAAATGTCTTCCATTTTGGCTTCAATTGCTTCCATGGCTATTACTTTCCCATCTCAAATTTTGCTTACAAATGGTTCCACACCAGTAGGATTATCTTCTTGGTCAAATAACATTTGGCTTACCAAGATGTGAGAACAAAAAGGGTTGCATTCAGTTCAACAACTTGAAAAGGCTGTTACTGTACTCACCAAACTAGCACGGTTAGAGTATTCACATTTGGTTCAATAAATGTTTAACTAAATAATATTATTTTTTATTTTAACTATCAACTTTTTCAAAGCACTTATATTCGATTCAGTCACTTTTAACTATTTACTTTCACTATATATATATATATATTCTCAAATAGAAGAGAGAATTATATTGATTTTTTAAATAGTTTTTTTATGCAATATTGAGCTTGTTTCTTGAGCACCGTAGCAACTAACCAATTCATTAGGTAAAATGGCTGCCAAAATAAACTTTTGGCCAAAAAAAAAACTTAAGTTGGTAGCTAATATATATATATATATATAAACAATTTTTTAAGCTAAAATAAAGAAAGAAATTTGTTAAGCTGAATGTCTAACGCTTTCACGACACCAGCCAAAAGGAATACCACAATTAATGATATATTCATAATGTAATCGTCTTTTTTAAGGACTAACTGACAGATACATTAAAACAGCTCATCAAAAACAGGAGATGCAGAGACCATCAGCAATAAAGAACTTAAAATTACAAATTATGAACTGCAGTCCGCCCATTGACTCTGCATTTTACTCATAATGATTATACCCTGCATATAAAACAGTGCCCCCACATTGACATCATTCTATTGACTGACCATTCTTTCTCACACTGTTAATCTAGTTACATGATCAAATGCATCCAGTCTAACGTTGGAAAGAAATGGAATAGGAGCCAGTGTTTGGATCTTTGACAGTTTTGAAGTTGTCAACACTCATTCCAAAGCGACCCAATACAGAGTTGCCCATTTCTTTCAGCTTCCCTGCTCACAAGAACAATTTTCTGTCAATAACAGAAGCCATAAAGTGTGTGCAAAGAAAAGAAGCATGTAAAAGTTTGTGTAAAGCCTCAAGAATTCATATAATAAATACAATTCTAAGAAGCACCCAAAATCTGAATGAACATGACAGGATATATAAACCATACAAAATTCCAGTGTAAATGTACTGAGAATAAAATTGTACAAGAAATTTCGATATAAATCCATAAGTGTAAATAAAAAGAACCAGATGTTCATAGGCAAGAGTAGACTCTCATAAAAATCTGCGCAGCTCATAATACAATTCTAAGAAAGAAGAGCGAGAAAAACTTTTTTTTTTTTTTATAAGTGACTTATTTAAAACACTTACCAATCATCTCTTCCTTCATCTTTTCTCGCTTTTCTTCGGCCAATGGTTGCAAGCGGCGAATGGTTCTTTTAGCTTGGTCATTTGAAGGATCCAATTCCAAGATTTTTTTCATATCTACAAGTAAATCAGAGAACAAAATCAATTACAAAATACCATCCTTTCAGCATACTGTTCAGTACAATGCTACATAATCCAAGATATCCAACGAAACTAACTGAAGATTATCAAATTCAAAAAGAATATAATGGTTTAACTATTATTTTAAATCCAAACTTACCAGCAATAGCCTCCTCATAATGTTCAAGCTTTTCGTGGGCTTCTCCTCTTCTAGTCAAGGCTTTCATATATGTAGGATTTAGTTCCAATGCTTTCGTGCATTCCTTGATTGTTTCCTCATATTTTCCCTGGATACATACATAATAAGTTAAAAGCCAAAAGCTTTATAAAACTCATGGACAGGAAACAGACAAATGAACAAGAAGAGAAAAATCAGTAGTTCAGATGAAAAGAAGTACATGTTTTTAAAGAAACTTCTTTTCTATTCCATAGCCCACAAAAACAAATTGCTTTAGACCCACAAAAACGATTTGCTTTAGACTGAAGATAAGAAAGAAAGCATTATATGGGACTCCTCAATATTGGAAATGTCTCTACTTTCGTTTATTTGCCAAGCTCTCTCTGACTTCAATTCTATCAGCTTAAGCTTTAGTGGTTTAACATGTATTAAGAGCAAAATTCCTAAATTTTCAGTTAAATATTTGGCGTGTTGGGTCTGAGAGTGTTAGAATATAATCAAATAATGAAATTTACCCGACTTAAGCTTTGAAGTGAAGTGATGATATATATATAAAGATCAGTGTATGAGTGGAAAGAAGAAGAACATACCAGTTTCAGAAAGCATACTGCCCGGTTTGAATAGCATATGGAACGCAATTCCACAGAAGAGGGCGTATCTGGAGCAACCTGTAAAGCAAGATCATAGTTTGATATTGCCTCCTCGTAAAGCCCATCTCCAAACAGCTTATTTCCTTCCGATTTGGCATCATTAGCTTGCGCTAAGGCTTTCTGTTTCAAACCAAAATAGATTATTATTCAGGACAAACGATACGGAATAACCGTAACCGAAGGCGTTTCACGATTAGGGCCACAGACCACCCAAATAGAAGTAATTGAAGGAAAAAAGTTGCACCTTTCTAGTACCTGTTTCAGTTTTTCTTCGTCGTCGTTTAGGGCGTGATCGGAGTGGGCTTGTGGGGGTCCATCTCCTCCACTGCTGATCGCCCCTCCATTATTGTTGCTGTTGCTGTTGCCGGCGCCGTCGTCGTCGCTGGGGAGGTCAGTATCGCTGGCGGTCTCGAAGCCATCGGAGGCGTCCCTGTTGGCATTTGCCGATCCGGACGGCTCTGATCTTGATGTTGGGGGATCGACCTTGCTGCTCTCTTCCGCTTGAATCAGCACCATGTTTTGGTAGGGCTTTGTTCGTACGGAGTAGACTCGATTAATTTGCAGCGATTTGACGAATCTTTATAGCGAGCTTCCAGAAAGCTCTCTCTCTCTCTCTCTCTATCCTTTTGCTTCTCGCCACCGTTTCGAATCCTCTCGACGGATTCGAAACGCACGCACCGTCTCTCTCTCTTTGTTTTTTTTTTTTTTTTTTCTTCTTCACATAGGGTATAGTTGAAGTAGAAACCTTCTGATAATTTGAGAAAAGCTAGATTTATAAATTTTTTATAATATTTTTATAATTTGTTGATATGTGTCAACATGATTAATTATATGTGGATAATATGGGTTAATAAGTTGTAAAAAAATTGTAGATATAATATATAATTTATTATAAAAAGTGACAAATATGGGGAATAATAAAGTCATAAATGTGCATATAACATAATCTTCATTATTTAATTTAAAATTGTTTCCATCTGGTAGGGAGGCAAATGAAGTGGCCCCTCGCCTAGCGAAACTCTCACTTCACCAATCTTTAGACTAGATATGAATGAAAAATAGTCTCATGTATGTTAAGAACATTGTACTTGCCGAACAAGATTCTTATGAGTATACAATTAAGAAATAGCTCCCTTCTATTTAATTTTTTTTTTCTTTAAGGAAAAATTTCAACTTTCATTCAATCAAAACTGAAAAATCTAGAGCATATTGCTCTAATTAGTCTTTTTTTTAAAAAAAAAAACACTAATTTCTTTTTTTTTTCTTTTTTTTTCTCTCTCTTGTTGGAATATAATAATACTGGAAAAAGAAGATTTATTTTATTGTTCAGATTTTATTTTGTTACATTTTATTTTCTAACCATGTGCATACTGCCATATCATTTAAAGATAATGCTATGTTATTTAAAATTTAAAATTTAAAATAACATAGCAACATATATATACTATTAAATCTATAGAATTGATTTTGGATCACTAAATGAATTATTTTCATTTCATTTAAATAAATTAAATACAATCCTAATCCTTTATTTTCTCCGGCTAAAGTGTGAACATAGAAGCCGGTTAAAAATGGTGTATCCAAAACTCCAACACTCTTGAAAACGGATGGATTTCATTTGTTCATTTTCGTTAATATTTGATTTTCCTCGATCTTGATATTATAGCTTTGCCTCACATAATATAATCTTTTCCCACGATGAAATTATTAATCATACCATTTTTGAGAGATTGGTTTTCTCAAAATTGGGGTCTTTACCAATCAATCAAACCATTAACAAACAAACTCTCACCCTTTCCCTTTCGCTGATCATTTGATTAAAAAATATAAGAGCAAGTAGCTACGTACAATCAGGGACGGAGCCAGCCTTGAGAATGGGTAGGGGCCATGGCTAAAAAAATTTAATGGGCAGGGGCCCATTAGCAAAAAAAAAAAAATTAACCATAAAAAAATTGTTTTAACCTTAAAAAAAAATTAAAAAAATAAAAAAATTGTCATTTGGGGGGGCCCTGGCCCCTGCCAGTCCCCCCCTTCCTCCGTCCTTGCGTACAATGATGTTCTTGGTGATGAAGCAAACAAAACAGAGATTTCTCCATCCATCAGACCAAAAGGAGCTTAGGTTTGTCAAGGATACTTGATACTTGATACTTGAGAAAGAAAGGCTGGAAATTGGAGCCCCTGAATCTTCAACAATCAAGATCGATCGAGTGCTTTTCTTATTCGGGATTCTATGGATCAAAAAACATGAAAGATAAATCGACTGCTTCGAATGGATCAAATCTTCTCCAATTGTTGCATTAAGCAATTGTTGTTTTCAATTTTGATAAATTGTCATTGCAACTTATCCTAGCAAATCAATTATTACGTACTAAAGAGAAGATTCATGTATAGTTTCTAAAAATAGAAATATTGCAATAATACATAGAAAACTATATATTAGGGAAAAATTCATGAGCATTTTTCTCTTAAATAAAAGTACTCCTAGTAGGAGTGCATCTTTTGATTTATTTATTTATTTATTTATTTTAATGGCATTTTTCATATTCATTGAAAAAAGATTAAGAGTATAAAATCCTTACATCAGAGAGCATAAAACTGTGATAAACCATAGCGAATGCTATGAGATTACAACGTCATATAGATGAACATAAAAATCTTACAATCAAATCTTATCTATGACTTCAACATCGGTCAAACTTCAGTTATATAACAGTTTTACTCTAAGCATACTCAATCTAATGCATAGTGTTAGAATATATATATTTCATAATTATGTTGATATCAAATATTCTCTAATTATGGGCTGATTGTAATCAAATCATTGAGATTTGATTATTATACTTGTATTTAGACAATGCCCTATAAATAGAGACCTTTGTATTGTAGACAAATCAAGTTAACGAGCACAATGTAACCCTTAAGAGTATTCTTAGTGGTGAACGTAGGTGTCTAACATCGAACCACCCGTAAGTTCTTTGTGTTATTTCTCTCTCTTGCTTCCGCTCATATTTCCGAATCATCATTATTTTAACACATAGGTAGCTCATATTCCCAACTTTTATTTTTCTGGCCATAAGAGCAAAACTCTCACACCGAAACTAATCCTCCTTGACCCAAAGTCCATGACAAAAAACTTCCCCCCAAAGATCATTCATGAAAGCAGATCTAAAGAGAAGTCAAACCGTTATTCAAAAAAAAAAAAAAAACCAGTAAACAGGCGAAGCGCACTGGCCAATGCGTGGTGAACGCGATGGAGCTGTTTTGCACCAATGGACAACTGAGGAGTCGGGGAGCATGGTGAGTCGACGCGTGGCTGAGTGAAACCGGTTGAAAAGACTAGATCTAATTTTTGAAAAACTAGATGTAAAGCTCAACTGATTCTGGGGAGCACGAAGAGTAGCGTAACACGGTAGAGGGCGGACGGAGGTAGCGCAAGATAAGTAAATGGATGGTCGGAGCAACTAGACTGGTTGGAAAAAAAAAAAAAAAAAAAAAAAAGGAAAAAAGAAAGGAAAAAAACAAGAAGGAGAGGGAGAAGAAAGAAGATGGGAATAGGGGGGACGGCCCCAACAGTTTTTTCTCTCTAGGTTTTCCTAGGGCGGACGAGTCAGCTGCATCTTATTATAATACAGAAGTTCAAACAAAGATTTGAAGGTATAGCAAGATACGGCGTACTCCGCAAGTTGGTTTTCTTGGTTTGATCTCGTCGTCATGATTGCGCCAACTGGAAGATCGATTCATGACCAATGTCTGTGTCACCACTATAATCAATATTATTGTTACTACTCTCATACTCTCATACCTATTATTAGGCTGACAATTTAACCACGTAATTTTAGGGTTAAGGTTTATATTAAACGGGTTCGGGTCGTAAACCGAGTCACCTGTTTATGATACGTTTAATAAATGTGTCGGGTCGTGTTAACCTTTTATTTCAAATTTGCAAAGTTGTTGGGATTTTGCCATTTTGGTTAGGCTATAAAAATTAAATTGACTTTAAACGTGTTCGTGGGTCAAGCCATGTCGGGTTAGAACAACATTTAAATTAAAAATGTTCACGGGTTGTGTCATGTCGTGTTACTCGTTAAGAAAACGTGTCGTGTTCGGGTTTGGGTTTTCGAAATATAATGCTCCTCATATAATATATAAATTAAAAAACAAAAAACAAAAAGGATAAATTTCACATAATATATAAATTAAAAAACAAAAAACAAAAAGGATAAATTTCACATAACCAAAGGGTTATATCACATTGGACTAGTCAAAATAGGAAAAGTAGCAAAAAAAAATTATCAAAAAAGCTCCTCATATGATCCATCGATTCGCCACTTTGGCTAAAGAATTGGCTAAGCGTTGAATCTCAACAATGTATAAGTTAAATTAAGGAAAAATATAAAAAAGTCCCATCAATTAACAACCGTCTTTAAAAAAGTGGTACATCAAACTACATACTAGAGTGTGTCAAAAATGTCATTTTTTATTATATTATTATTATACCCTTATTTTTAAAAAAACTAAAAACTAAAATTAATTAAAAAATTAAAAATAAATAAATAAGAAAATTAATTTTTAGTTATATATATATATATATTAAGAAACGAGGATGTATTATATAATAAATTAGTTAAAAATTATATATTAAGTAGAATGCGACTCATAACATTAAAAAAAGAAAAGAAAATATAGATTTCTTTCTTAAAGGGTTATGTTTAAACAAATTGGCATTTATAATTACCAAAAAAAAACAAAAAAAAAACAAAAAAAAAAACACATTTTAGGCTATTAGTACCATGAAAAGGTTAATTCGTTTTACTTATGGGATGATCAACCCACGTCCATTTTGAATTTAAGAAAGAAATGACAACCTTACTTTTCGAAAAGTTTTTTTTTTTTTTTTTTTAATGTTTAGCATATATATATAAAGAAAGAAAGAAAGGGAGAAGAGAAGATAATGATGCTTATTAGGCCGACCTTTACAAAAAGTTAGATGCCTTTTATGTTGCAGAAAAGGATCCTACTCACTCGGTTCCTATTTTTATTTTGATTAGATAATCTTCCAAGCTATTTTCTAGAAGATTGCTAGAGTTTCGGTCTTTGGTAGATAAATGATTTTTTTTTTTTTTTTTTTTTCTAAACTTGATTGAATTTTTTCTTCTTCTATTTTTAGAAGAGATTTTCTTTTATTTATTATACTTGTTGCTTCTGGCCATTATAATTACATCATATAGTATCCTTATGATAGAAATAATGTTATACTCTTTATCACATCCACAATATGATCTTCAATATTGTTTGCTTCATATATATACATTTTAGAATATTAAGTTAATTATAATAATAACCATTACCCAAAATTCTATAGCCCATAAATAAAATTAAAAAAAAAAAAAAGGAAAGAAAGGGAGAATATATATATATATATAACTACTTATTAGGCCGACCATTACATATGAGAGTCAGCTAGCTAATCCTACAAAGGCGAGGAGCCCTTGTAGAAATAGTAAACTGCCTACTTATAATTAAATAGCCTATTTTCCCCTTAATTTACAGGCTTATAAAATGGCAATTAATTGTCCTGAAGCGACATATATTTGATTTCCATTAATGGCTTTTACTTGCAAATTTGTTCTTGTAGTTGCAGGCGTATTTCTGGGTCACATTGCGTTTGTGAGTGGAGATGCAGCACTGATAAACAATGTGTGCGGAAAAACAGCAAACCCCGGGTCATGCCACAACTGCTTTAACATGTACACCCGAAGCTCCAATGAGGATGTCAAAGCTCTTGGACGCACATCCATCGATTGTGCCAGTTCTCAGTCTCTAAATCTCATCAGTGCGGTCGGCGACGCTTTGGCGAATGCCAAAAACGAAGCAAAGAATGCGTACATTGATTGCTCAACAAAGTTGCAATCTGGGGATCAACAGATAGCAAGCGCACTCCAGAGTTGGCAAAGTGCACATTATGCCGATGCTGGCAATAAGATGTTGGCTGCTCTGCAGTCTGCCCGTGATTGTGGCACTGACGTGCAGAGGTTCAACCCCCCTCCAAGTGTTGGAAATGGGCTAAGTGCACTTGAGGGTTTATGTGATGCAGCCAATGGAGTTCTCAATCAAATTTAGGCCTGGGTATCGGTCAAAACGGTCCGGTTAAGGACCTTATCGGTTATTAACCGATAATTTTCGGTTAAACGGTTTATTAACCGATTGCGAACCAATAAGAATTTTAACCGATAATTTCGATTAAAACGGTACACGATTAAACGGTCCGGTTAAACCAGTTAACTGATTTAACCGAGAGCTTTATATTGATTTATTTTGTTGAGCCAAAAACCAAAAATGAGTTTTTTTTTACTTTTGAGAGCTCAAATACTTTTTGTTGGGCTAAAATAACTTATTAAAAATGAGTTGTTTTAGGGACCAAATACTTTTTGTTGGGACCCAAATATTTATTTTTTGGGCTAAAAATTGAAGCTTTTTTATATTGATCCTGTGATCCACTTCAACTTTTTTTTTTTTTTTTTTTTTTTTTATATTATAAAATACATTTTTCCAAAGCAAATGGACTAATTAACATAATGAATGCTAATTAGACTAGCAAAACTAGTTAATGAAAAATGCTTTTACCAAAGGCAAAGAAATCCCATCAAATGCCATCACTTAAAAAAAAAAACAAACCTACCCAAACCCAAATTAAAATAAAATTAATTAATGAATAATAAACAAAGTATTAACTAATTAAAGTCACTTAGCAAAAGGAAAATAAGTCATGGGCAACACCATTACACAAATTCGAAACCTGTGTCACTTGTGAGAATTTGGAAACCTCTCTAAAAGACTAAACGGCGCCGTTTTGGGACTAGGACTAAAAAAAAAAAAAAAAATCCGGTTTCTTATCAGTTAAATCGGTTAACCGATAAGAACCCCTTAACCGGACCGGACCGGACCGGACTGAATTCCGGTATATTTTTTTTAACCGATAAGGATATCGGCATATCGGCTACGGTTTATATCGGTTCGGTCGAAGCCGGTAGACGGCCGATTAAACGGTAACGGTTAATTTGCCCACCACTAATCAAATTCATTGATTTCCTTTCTTTCTTTTTTTTGGATGAATTAATTTTTCTTAACGAATTAATCTAATTATAAGTGCGGTGAAAAATAATAAAGTCATAAATGTTGATATATATGACTTGATCACTGTCTAATTTGAAAATAAGTGTTGAGATATTTGAAAAATTTTCTCAGCAGCTCAACAATCTTTCAAACATCTTCATATAGTGAATAGGTGAATTTAGTTACCATTAATTTTTTTTGTAGGACCCACATGAGTCTACAAATTCAATGGTAAATCTATTAGATTTGCAAAAATAGATGGTTGAAAAAATGATGTGTAGCATGTCTCAATAATATTATAACTCTAGAGAGCCTTAATTGACTTCTGTTTGAGTTTGCGATTTCAAAAAGTGCGATTTTAAAATGTGTAATTTGAAAACGTGATTTTTAAAAACGCAAGTACGCATTTGGCAAAATCGCGGTTTGGCCTTTAAAATTGTAATTTAGCTTTTAAAATTGTGCATTTTCAAAAAAAAAAAAAAAAAAAAAATCCTTACCTGCGATTTGAAAAAGCTGATTTTCTGTGTTTCAAATCGCAGTTTTTTTCAAACGCAATCCCAAACAATCAATTTTCTGCGATTTGGTTTAAAATCGCACTTTTTGTTTATGAAATCGCAATCCCAAACACACCCTTAATTATTTTCAAATTGTTTTTGTATTATAATTTTGGTTGTATAATTAAATTAGCAATTAAAATTAACATAATCTTATATTATTCTGATTAATATTTTATTCTAACTAGTCTGAAATCTAAATAATATTTATAAGAAATCTAAATAAAAAAAAATGAAAATAAAAGAATTGGAACTACTCTGAAAATTTAAAAGAAAAAAAAAAAGAAAAAAAAAAGAAAAGAAAAGAAAGAGTATATGGCATAGCTTTACACAAATATGGTGGCCACCTCTATCCTACAACAGACTGTCACCAATGCATTCGTTTTTTCTTTTTCCTCTCTTAAAACATTGCATTTTCACAATGAGAGTAGATTAATAACTTCAAAATAATTGAGTGTAATGTTTTCATCTACATTTAACATACAAACCTGACCTAATTAGGTGCAACTCGGTTGTTTGTAAGGGCGAGTTGCAATGATTCATAGTTTAGTGTAAGGACAAATTAATTAGATAATAATTAATTTAGAGGACAAAGTATAATTTACCCAATATGAAAGCACTACAATGTAACTTCTACAAATTAAACGGTTTCATACTTTGTGTATTTGATTTACATCTTTTTGTAGTGTTATGTTTCTTTTAAAAAGCACAACCACTATTGTTGTTTTCTCCGGCTGAACACAAGATGTTAAGAACATATGGGAATCAAAAGCAACAAAAAATATATGAGGGTGGAGCTCCATGATAAACATAGCATCAATTTTTTCAAAACACAAAACAACATGTGCATTCAAGAGGGAAACTCACATATATACCTAGATGAATTAACTAGACTTCAAAAACGGTTTTGGGTTTTTGTTCGGCGGCTCGGGTCTCAAGATGTCTTAGATCTGCAAAGAGTGTAGGCTCACATACACGACCCCTTTAAATAGACATGCAAATCCTAGGTTAGGTAGGAGTACTTGGAAACCTAGTCTTACACTAACACTTAAGAGTACTTGTACTCTTTATGCAATTAGGCTAAGCCCAAAAGATAATTATTGGGACGTCCCATATCACCTGGGTATAGAGATGGAGATGTGTTTATATGTATACTTACATCCTTCATGACAATAACGCGTTTTAAAGCCATAATGGTCATGATTCCATCAGAACTCCGCAATTAAGCGTGCTTCTGTGAAAGTAGTACCAGGATGGATGACCTTTTGGGAAGTCTAGTTCAAAGAAGACAAAAGCGGATAGCGGATAATATTGTGTGTCACTGGAGTGGGGTGTTACAATTATCACCTTGAGGTGGAATTTAAAGAGAAAATAAAACTAGCTCTAACGAGCATAGGACTTATATATTATCCATAGTGTCTCTAAGGGTTAGCTCAATAGTTGGAGATTACGCCACATGAAGAAAAAAAAATCAATAGTGAAATTAAATTAAGTAAACAAGAAATTTACTCACTTTATTTCACTATCTATTAATTATTGAGTCATCGGCTGGAGACCACACCTTATGAAGCGGAGGTCAATAGTTTGAATCTCCCCCTCCCCCCCCCCCCTCTTGTGTGGACATGTCAAAATTATTGAGTCATCAATTTAATCTATTGATTATTCTTATACTCTTAAAATCATATTTCCATACGATTTGTTACTCTTCAAAAGCAACAAATCGTATGGGGGTGGGAGTCATTCTACGGGATCATGCTGGAATGGTGCTAGCAGCCTTCTGCACGTCCAAACCAGCTACCACAGATCCGGCCTCCGCGGAAGCTATAGCTGCGTGGCATGCAACAGGAATTTAGTCGTTCGCTGGGTATGAGGAGATTAATATTTGAAGGTGATGCATTAGAAGTGGTCCAGGCACTACGACGAGATGACAACTGGAGAGGACGATATGGGATGGTGATTGAAGAAGCCCGAGAAAACTGTCAACACCTGCTGGAATGGCGTGTTAATCATGTTCACAGACAGGCTAATGTCTCAGCCCACCTCCTAGCTAAATATGCTCTAGACACCAGTGAAGACCGTTTATGGATCAGGGGGTATCCCCAGTGTATTCATGAAGTTGTAATTGCTGAGCAAGCTTCTGCTTAAACAATAAGATGAGATCTATTTCAAAAAAAAAAAAAATCATATTTCATTGAGTATATTTTATTTTAGTAAAATGCTTAGGCCCAAGACTTAAAAAAAAAAAAAAAAAAATCAATTCCCATTATTTTTTTCTTTTGATAAGCATTTTGTTTTCTATTTTTAGAAGAGATTTTCTTTTTAGAGAATTAATTACTTGTTGCTTCTGACCATTACAATTACATCATATATTATCCTTATTATAGAAATAATGTTATACATCCGCAATATCTTCATTGTTTGCTTCATATACATGTTAGAATATTTAAATACGAAATCTGGATTTCTAATAAGAAATTAATTATAAGGGAAATCATATACAAAATCCTTAGGTCGACCCGCTTTTTTAAAAAACTCTCTGGATATTTTTTTTTGGAAATTTAATCACTGGGTAACTCAAAACTACAAAAAAACTCCATACCGTCAATTTTTGTTAACTACCGTTAGTCCACTCAAAACTCACCGTTTTATATTATTAAAATATTAATTTTTTATTAATTTAATTTTAAAAAATTAAATCTTAAAAAATAAAAAATAAAAAATTGAAGGGTGGCCAGGGGTGGCGGTGCGACCTCTGGCCACCCCCCAACCCCTAAGGGGTGGTCGTAAGCCACTGGGGTGGCTTGTGGCCACCCCCAGGTGGTTTGGGGTGGCTCGAGCCACCCCATGGGTGGAAAAGGGTGGCCGCAAGCCACCCCAGGGATGGTTTGGGGTGGCTCGCGGCCACCCCAAACCCCCAATGGGGTGGCCGCGAGCCACCCCTTTCCACCCATGGGGTGGCCGCGAGCCACCCCATACCACCCTTGGGGTGGCTCGCGGCCACCCTTGGGGTGGAGGAGGCCACCCCTTTCCACCCATGGGGTGGCTCGAGCCACCCCAAACCACCTGGGGGTGGCTTACGGCCACCCCTTAGGGGTTGGGGGGGTGGCCAGAGGTGGCACCACCACTCCTGGCCACCCTTCATTTTTTTTTTTTTTAAGATTTAATTTTTTAAAATTAAATTAATAAAAAATTAATATTTTAATAAGATAAAACAGTGAGTTTTGAGTGGACTAACGGTAGTTAACAAAAATTGACGGTATGAAGTTTTTTTGTAGTTTCGAGTTACCCAGGGACTAAATTTCAAACAAAAAATACCCAGAGAGTTTTTTAAAAAAACGCGTCGACCTAAAGATTTTGTATATGATTTCCCTAATTATAATAATAACCCTTACCCAAAATTCCATAGATCATAAATAACATTATCATATATATATATATATATATATATATATATATAAGCCGAGTTTTGACGTAGAGAGTGCTTAGAATTGCAACACGTGTCCCTGTTTTTAATATCTGAACCCTTTTTTATTTTTACCTCCGGTCATTAATTAGCGTAATTAATTGTGTTGATTATATTTCAAGAGTTTTCCATACATAAATTAAGTATTATTAATATCCGAATCAAATAAGGAAACAAATAATATAAATGAAATTATAACCTTCTTTTTTTTTTTCTTTTTTTTTTTTCACACCAGCAATATTTTGTTTAAATTTTAAATTTTTTTACTCATAATTTTTAATAATTGAACCGTGCAAATATTGAAAGGGTTTTTCCTTTTTTTTTTTTTTTTAATGAATTAAGTGTACGATTTTTCCTTAATTAATTCATTTTGACCATTCTTTTTATTAACTCATGTTTATCTCTCTCACCCTAAATCACGATTTTTTTTAATAAATTAAGTGTCTTAATTCATTAATATCTATCCCTTTATTAAAACACAAATTTTCCTTAATTAATTCATTTTGACCTTTCGTTTTATTAACTCACATTTATCTCTCTCACCCTAAACCACGTCGGTCTCTCTCACTCTAAACTCACCATCTCCTTCTACGGCAACAACGTTTCAAAACTCTTTCCTATAAAAGTTGACGGTTACACAAAGTTTATTTGATTAGTTTCATGGAAATATATGCGACTCCGAATTATGATTTGAGGTATGAGATATTCGAGATGAATGTATCTTTGTATTTTTATATATAAATTTTTGGCAATTGTGAATTAATGATCTTTAGTTTGTTTCTTGAGAATTTTTTGTTGTACCAAACACCGTTTTAAATTAGAGATTAGATAGAGATGAATATGTTTTCGTTTTGTTTTGTGAAATTTTTTGTTCAGCTTTTTTTTTTTTCCTTAATTAATTCATTTTGACCTTTCATTTTATTAACTTACATTTATCTCTCTCACCCTAAATCACATCTGTCTCTCTCACTCTAAACTCACCCTTCCCTTCTACGGCAACAACGTTTCAAAATACTTTCCTATAGATGTTGACGGTTGCACAAAGTTTATTTGATTAGTTTTATAGAAATATAAAAGTTGACGGTTGAAAATTAGTATACTTTTTTCGTGCTTTTTTTTTTTTTAAATTTATTTTTTTATGCTCTTCATTTTAAACTACACATATGGGAACGAATTTAGTTTGTTTTAATTTATTTTTTAGATTAAGGGAAAATTGAAATGATTTATTTGATTGTATTAAATATTGAGTGAAAGATTTTGTTATTTTTGTATCCATAAAAAAAAAAAAAAGATTTGTTATTTTGCTTTATATTATTTTTTAAATGTCCAGAATCTTATGAGTTTTATTTGTATTTAAATATAATAGGTGTTACACAAAAACCTATTGGGTTTAGGGTTACTCTCAATTTTGCTACCATTCTCAATATATTGTTATAGGGTTTAGGGTTACTATTTCCTTATTTTCTGTTCTAATTTATATATTATTTTTCACTCAAATTTCTTATTGTTCTTTTGTAAATTTAATTGACTTTGATGTTCATTATGTTTTTTTGTGCTCCAATATTCATTCTATGATTTTTTATCTCTTTCTTAATTTGATGAAAGAAATAAAACTACTCCTAGGAGAATAAATATTTTAATATGTTTTATGGGTCTTATGATTTATGGGTCTTATGTTTTAACTCATTCCAGTTGGTTTTAAATTACACATATGATAATTTTTTAATATGTTTTAATTTATATGGATTAAAACTAAAATTATATATGGTTCTTTTGATAATACATTTTTATGTGATTTATATATTCATGCAAACTTATGTGCATGTAATTGTGTCAATATGTTCAACAATATATTGATGTGTTTTAAGCTTTAAAATCAAATTATAATGAATAATCTCACGCATAGCGTGGACTCTAAGTTAGTTTTATATTAATTCCGGGCAAGTGAATAATTTTGTCCCTTAAGAAATAGTACTACTTTTTTTTTTTTTTTGTCGTCTGAACAATACAAAGGATAAAAGGAAAGAAAGGGGGGAAGAGAATTGAAGATAATGCTGCTTATTATAAACTAATTAATAATAATATAAAGAGATAGGAAAGAGACAAGATTAAGTAGGTTCCGTCTAGAGCCTACATTCACACATTAAAACTTTATACGTACGCTACATCTTTTATTGATATATGATTTGAGTACATATCTCTATTTATAGTGTTATTTGAAATATTTTAGATACAAACATATATCTTAAAATAGAGCATAGACAAATATCATATAATTAAATTCATTGATTTAGGCAATATAAATCAACATTTATCACAAAGCTATAATTTATATCCTTAACACTTATTATTAGGCCGAGCATTCAATATAAGAGTCAAGCCCTACAAAGGCGAGCATCCCATGTAAAAAAAGCAAACGGCCTACTTATAATTAAGCAGTCTATTTTCCCCTTAATTAATTTAGCAAACGTACAAGCCTTACAGCGGCTTATAAAATGGCAATTAATTTGCATTAAACGACAAACATATTTATATATTTTCTTTCTCTCCCACGCTGATTAGAAAAATAAAAAATAAAAAAAATCTATATACGTACTCTCCAATGGCTTTCACTTGCCAATTTGTCATTGTAGTTGCAGCCGTGTTTCTTCTAGGTCTCATTGCGTTTGTGAGTGGAAATGCAGAACTGATAGACAATGTGTGCGGAAGAACCGCAAACCCCGAGGCATGCCACAGTTGCTTTAAGTTGTACAATCGAAGCTCCAACGAGGATCTCAAAGCCCTCGGACGCACATCCATCGATTGTGCCAGTTCTCAGTCTCTAAATCTCATCGGTATGGTCGGCGACAAGGTGGCCAACACCACAAACAATAAGAAGACTGCCTACGTTTATTGCGCAATGAAGCTCAATTTTGGGGATCAACAGATAGTGAATGCACTCCTTAACTGGCAAAATTCACTTTATAACGACGCTGGCAATAAGATGTTGTATGCTCTGCAGGATGTCCGAGATTGTGGCAATGGGCTGCGGAAGTTCCATCCCCCTCCAAGTATTAGAGATGGGCTACATACACTTGAGGGTTTCTGTGACGCATCCAACGGAGTTCTCAAACAGATTCATTTTCTGTGACGTATCCAACAGAGTTCTCAAACAGATTCATATATATATATATATATATATATATATATATATAATCACATGCCTACCGGGAGTACTTCTACCTCCTTATGCAATTACGCCAAGCACAAAAGATAATTATCACCTTGAAGAGGGGTTTAAAGAGAAAATAAAACAAACTTTAATGGGTATAAGAATTAGGATCCTCTTAATTCATTTAAACTGGATAATATATATATTCAGTTAGTTATATTGGAGATGTATTTTTGTCTCTTCAAAAAGTACTTCTACTTCTTATGCAAATATGCCAAGCACAAAAGATAATTATCACCTCACTTAAAGAGAAAATAAAACTAACTTTAATGGGCATGGACAAATCGTCGAATACCATCTTAATAATATACAGTTAATTATATTGGAGTAGTATTTTTGTTCCATCAAAAAGTGAAAAGACAAAAATACCTCTTTAATATAATTAACTGAATATTATCCAGTTTAAAAAAATGGAGAGGATCATGTTCCTCATCCTAATTATGACTTGTTGTAAGTTATCATTAATTACAACTTATTCCACTAAAAAGTTATAATTGCACTCAGGGGTGGAACTAAAATATTCAATTTGGGGGGCAAAAAAGGGACCACCCTATGGCTTGCCCCCCCTCCCCCCCCCCCCCCCCCCCCCAAGCCAAGGGGTGGTTCTGCCCTGATTTCCCAATTTTATTTTGTATTAATCAATAGCTCACTTAACTTGGTGTACTTGCATTTGACCCCTACATAAAATATCCATAGTGAAATTAGAGTAAAAAAGAAATTTATTCACTTTATTTCATGACTATCTCTTATTCTTGTGTCATCAATTTAATCTATTGATTATTCTTAATACTCTTAAAATCATATTTTATTGAATATATTTTATTTTAGTAACTCCTTAACAAAATGATTAGGGCCAAGACTTAAAAATTCAATTCCCATTAATCTATCTTAATTAAGAGGATATTTCTTCAGTCAAAGAAGTTATGCATGGCTTCTATCTTGAGCAGTAATGTTCTCACAATACTGCATGCAGTCAACCAACACACTGAGATTTTGATCATAGAGACAAAACTAAAAGAATTTACAGGCAATTAATTTCCCAATATTATCTAAAATCTGGGCGAGATCAATAAAATAAAAAAGATTTAATTATAAATAATAAAAACAAAATCTGACGTGATTAATTAGCCATATACCATCTAAAAGATCAGATTTTTATTTCCATTGATGAAGAATATTAATTTCGCAACACCTTTTGACCCTTTCCTATTCTGTCTCCCTGAGCCTGAAAAATTGTATATATATATATATAAGAGGATTCAACTCTCTCTTTCATATCATCGCTAGCTTCACGTTTATCAATTAATATTCAGGTTCTTTTTTATTTCAGCTTCTAGTACTCTTCTTGGTCAATATAGTTATTGCTTTCAATATAAGATTTGAAATATATATATATACCAATTCTTAATGGATCCTGCAATGAATTTAGTTTCACTCTCCTGCACGAGAAACTGTTTTTCTTGAGTAATTCTCTAGCCTCTGTTCATCTAGTAGTACGTACTGATATCCTGCTATCACGATGCATGTTTTGGAGTTTTTGCATGTCCTTCCTGAAAATATGATTCACGTAAAAATTTCCAAATTTGTTAGTTGCACACTAGAGCATGAGTTTGAATCTCGTAATAGAAATTTCTATGCCTACATTTTAGCGTAAATTACCTTAATTTTTATTGATGTCTAGATGAAACTGGGTCAGGCTATGGCTCACTCAAACTTAAGTGAGTGCAGTTTAGGCCCTTATGTGTATGTCTCTGAGAGAGTTAGTGCTACTATGATCACGTTTAAGTAGATTCCTCCAAATTGTAGAATAATTTCTATATGTTTATAGCCTTTTTAAACCACATAAATTTTTGCAGGGGAATACTACTTAGTTATCAGGCCGACCATGTTTCGAGAATCAGCACTATAAAGGCCACTTTTATAACGAAATTTCGATTTAGATTTTTTAAGGGAAATTGGGCATGAGTTTAAAATGTTTTGTCATCTTCCTTTCCTGCAGGTTTTTGGCATTAAAGATATTCTCAAATGGCTTCTAGTTGCAAATTTGTCCTTGTACTTGCGGCCATGTTTCTAGGGCTCGTTGCTTATGTGAGTGGAGATGCAGCAATAATAAACAATGTGTGCAGCAAAACTACAAAGGCCAACTATTGTCACAAGTGCTTTGATATGTACAGCCGAAGCTCCCACGAGGATGTTAAAGCCCTCGGACGCACATCCATCGATTGTGCTAGCCTCCAGTCTCTCAATACGATGGGGCTCGAAGGTAAATTTGTGGTCAATGCCACAAACAAGGTTGTTAAGAATGCCTACCTTGATTGTGCGTTAAAGCTCCTTTCTGGGGATCGGAAGATAACGAGCGCACTTCAGAGCTGGCAGAATGCACGTTATGTTGATGCTGGCAATCAGATGTTGGCTGCTCAACAGGCTGTCCGTGATTGTAGCGCTGCGCTGCAGAAGTTCAACCCCTCTCCGGCTCTCGTTGTTGAGCTAACTACTCTTCAGGGTTTTTGTCAAGCAGCCGATGGAGTTCTCAAACAAATTCATTGATTAAGTTAGGACTGATTTAACCATCTGGTTTGGTTTTTAATTTTAATTTACTTATTTTCTAGTGTTGCAAGAAATTGAATAATGTTCTCATATCAAAATAATGAAGTCCTATATTATTATATATGGTCTAGCACAATGATTTGTATGAATAGAGTTAGGGCTGCACAAGCGGTTAATGTTAGTGGTTATTGGCTATAACCACTAACTGCAACTGCCTTGTGCCGTTATCGACTTTTAATAACCGCAACCGCCTAGGCGGTTAGCGGTTATTTAAACAAAAAACCGGCAGTTTTATAATCGCTTTTTTTATATAAGCTATTGGACTTTTTAAGTGTTTTGGGTTATCATTGAACCTTCTTTTTTTTTTTTTTGGCTTATTTTAAATGTTTTGGGCCAAAGTGTTCTCAAAAAGATGAAAATAACATGTTTTTTGGGTCAAGCAATGTTTTTGAATAAGACTTTACCCAAAATATCACATACCACATTATATTTCACATGCATACAGTCATAGATGACCAAAATAACATCGTTTTGAATGTTATATTATAATTATATATATATATATATATATATATATATATATATATATATATATATATATATATATATATATATATATAATTTAGGGTAGACGATTACTTTACCTACCCCAAAAACTGCTAATCAAGCGCCTAAGGTGGTTAGCGATTTTTTTAACTACCTACCAAAGTGGTTAGCGGTTGGCGGGGCGGTTATAACCGTCCCATTTGAACACCCCTAAATAGAACCATCAAATGATTGGTTAGTTTTGAAACTTTTTTTCTTTCAAATAAGCAAATGTAACGGCTATGTTTGCCATGAGAATGGACCGGGCCGGAACTGTTTAGGAATGTGTGTTTGATTGGTTTTAGTGAAAATGTTTTGTGGGAAAAAGTGAACAAAATATATTTTATATGGAAAAATGTAAAAAATTTGTTTTGTAATAATTTTTTTATTTGAATAATAATAATAAAAAAATGATTGATGTGGTATAAAAAGTAGGAATGTTGGGGTTAATTTTTAGATGAATGTATTATTTTTTTGGGATTGGGGAAGAGGCCAGGTCCAGCCTCTTGGCAAACACTGCCATTTAGTCTTTATTGGAACAATTCTCGGTTAGGTGAACACATCATATAGACAAACACCTGCAAAATAGAAAAATAGGCACTAGAGCTTACTAGGTGTGGCGAAAGATAACTTCAATCCATATGTCAGTTATTATTATTATTAGGGGAAACTTCAGTAAGCCCCCCCTCCGGAACTTCCAGCCGATTTGACAAATACCCCCTGAACTTCAAACTCTCTCACTTTACCCCCTTTAACTTTCAATTTCTATCATTTTTCCCCCATCTGTTAGTTTTCACCATTAAACCGATATTTTGTACCCATTATATTTTCAACCAAAACTACATCACCACCTAACCCAAAATGATGTCGTTTTGAGCATTATATATATATTTTAATAAAAAAGACCAAAATCAAGGTGGTTGGAGGCACCCCCTGGCCGGTCTGGGGGTGGTCGAACTACTCCCATGGCCAAGGGGGCCACCCCCAAAAGGCCAAAAAAAAAAAAAGAAAAAAAAAAAAAAGGGATCGGGTGTTTTGGAGGTGGCCGGACCACCCTCAAGGGGTTGGGGGTGGTTTCGGCCACCCCCTACTGGCCGTATGGGTGGCCAAAACCAATCCCATTCTCCCGTGCAAATTTTTTTGGGCTTTTGGGGGTGGCCGGTAGGGGGTGGCCAAAACCACCCCCAGCCCCTTGGGGGTGATTCGGTCACCCCCAAAACACCCAATCCTCCCCCCCCCCCCCCCCCCCCCCCGGTGGCCAAAACCACCCCCAACCCCTTCATATCACCCCCAAAACACTCAATCCCCCCCCCCCCCCCCCCCCCCTTTTTTTGGCCTTTTGGGAGTGGCCGGACCACCCCTTTGGCCATGAGGGTGGTTCTACCACCCCCAGACCGGCCAGGGGGTGGCTCCAACCACCCCTTTGGCCAAAAATCGGGTGGTTCGGCCACCCAATTTTGGGCAAGGGTGGTGGCTGGAGCCACCTCGATTTTGGTCTTTTTTTTATTATTTAAATATAATGCTTGCCGGGTGGTGATGTAGTTTTGGTTGAGGGTATAATGGGCACAAAATGTCAGTTTAACGGTGAAAACTAACAGAGTGGGGAAAAATGATAAAAATTAAAAGTTTAGGGGGGTAAACTGAGAGAGTTTGAAGTTTAGGGGATGTTTGTCAAATCGGCTGAAAGTTCAGGGAGGGGGGGGGCTTACTAAAGTTCCCCCTTATTATTATTATTATTGTTATTATTATTATTCTCGTAATCAAAATAATGGAGTCTTATTATGGTCTGCACTATGATATTAATATAAATAGAAGCATATGCATGCACCAAATGGTCACTCTTGATTTTTCTTTTTTCCCTAATCAAATGGTTGGTCTTGGTTTCTTTTGGAAAAATTGAATGCAAGATACATGTGACATGTATCAATTAATCAAATAAAAGTGGATACTTTAAATAAGAGAAGAAGTTTTCTTAATTAACTGAAAATGTTTTCAGTTTTACCAAGAGTTTTGGTCATATCAAATACCAAACAATAAGAAAAAAAATTTAAGCATTTTCGGTTGACCATGAAATCTTTTTTTTTTTTTTTCATTTTCATAAAATAGTTTCCATTTTATAAAACCGTAAACAATTTTTCGAGTTTGAATTTATCTTTCTCGCACACACTCTCTATCGCAGTTCATTTTTTGCCGCAGCCGAGGTTCGCCAGAAATTGCTAGAATCCTCTGTTGGTGGTGATCATCGACCGCTTTTTAAGGTCCCCATAATCCGTTTTAAGTTTGCTATAATTTGTAGCCAGAGTTCCTAGCAATCCACCATCGGAGTTTGCTGGCAGTCATTGGAGGGTGCCAGAATCCTCTGATGGATTTCACCGAAATCTGTTGCCGGAGGTTTTCGCCAACTGTCACTAATTTTTCGTACGAACCAAACACCTAAAAATTGTTTCACTAAAAAACAAAAAAACAGAGCCTAAATGAAAAATATGACATAATGCCTTTTTGTCACAAAGTCAAATCTCTTATACAAAATCATAACTCATATATAAAATTGAAGTCCTTACTTGTTGAAAGAAGAAAATAATTTTTTAGGCAATTTCTCATTATCAAGAAACTTAAAATAAAATGGGTGGGAATAGAAGTGAAAATGCATGAATTTAAATAGGCGCATATTCCGAAAGCCAGCTCCCCTTCTCATCTGACTTTCTCAACCAAAGAAAAGTCCCGACAGAGTCTGAGTGCGTGTGTGTGCGCTTATGGACTTGGGATTTCTGATCCCACGCACAGACAGAGATAAGAGAATTCAACTGAACAACTGAAAAAAAAAAAAAAAAAAACTGAACAACTGAAAAAAAGAAAAGAAAAAGAAGAAGAAATTTAAAGAAAGATAAAACAAACCCTAAGTTGGATGAATGCTTTAGTAGCAGAGCCAACCTCTCTCCCCCACCATGGCCTCATCCCTTCGAAGGCTTCTGTCTCTTGGCTCCTCTTCATCCATTAACGTATTTCTCTCTCTCTCTCTCTCTCTCTCTCTGTAGCTTCTCTAATCTTTTTTGTTTGTGTGTGTGGAAAGCTCACGACTACGTTGTCCATTTATCTTGTTGCAGAGGACCGCATTTTCAGCTTCTGGAGTTCGAGAAGGTTTTCTTGCTCTCCTCTCTTTCTCTCGTAGCACATATAAATATGAAAGAGCTCGTAAATTTTAGCAAGAACTGCGAATAAAAGTATTGCATATAATGTTTACAGTAGAAATACATATAGTTTTTATTTTTTGATGAATTAAATA
Organism: Corylus avellana; assembly: GCF_965113065.1. Lineage (NCBI taxonomy): Eukaryota > Viridiplantae > Streptophyta > Magnoliopsida > Fagales > Betulaceae > Corylus > Corylus avellana. The sequence goes on from NC_142498.1 coordinate 305,320, forward strand.
CATATAATTGCCTACAGGTGCATTTGTATCTATGTGTGTGTGATTTATGTATGTTCCAAATGCATTGGCGATTACTTTTCATTTGATATTCTTTTCGGTTATCGGGTAGGAATGCTATTTCGATGAATTAATAAATTTACGCTCTTGTTTATCTCTTTGTACATGTCTTATTGCCTCAATGAGACTCGTTCAACACCATAATAGGATTATTTACTGACCAATAATAAGTCAACCAATTTTGACTTGAGTTGTATATTTAAATTTAGGGTTTGGATCAAGCTTTTTTAGGGGTTGTAGTGTGTTTGCTTCGTCTCAGCAAACTGTATCGAAATTGGATGATGAAGATAATAGGCAAGCTGAGGCAGATACCTTAGCAGTTGATGATGAGATTGCGAAAATTCAGCATGAGTTTGATACTGTCAGACAGGGCTTTCAGAAAATTCCGGAGGCGCTGAAGGCAATGCCTAAGATGAATCCGGAAGGTCTGTCATGATTACTTCTATTTTCAGCTTAATTTGGTCAGATACAACATCATTTGTGATATCGATCGTTGCCATTTATTTTTGAACCAGGCATATATGTAAATAAGAACTTAAGATTGGACGACATACAAGTTTATGGCTTCGACTATGACTACACATTGGCGCACTACTCTGCCAATTTGCAGAGTTTGATTTATGATCTTGCAAAGGAACATTTGGTGAATGAGGTTAGCTTTATCCTATTGTGCTGGTGCTATTGGGTTTAATTGTTGTTTTATTTATCGCTCATGTTTGTTGTCATAATTTCAGCGTAAGTATCCTGAAGTTTGCATGGAATTCAAATATGATCCAACTTTTCCCATTAGAGGCCTATACTATGATAGCTCAAAAGGGTGTCTTCTGAAGTTGGATTTCTTTGGGTCAATTGAGCCAGATGGGTGCTACTATGGTCGTCGCAAGGTACTTCTCATTTAACTTATATGGAAAAGACAGTCTTTTCATTTTTTTACTAGTATGACAAATGTTCTTCGCATCTCCTTCTCAGCCATCCACCTCTACTATGATTGATGGGTAATGATTTCTATACGTAACATAGTGTTTGAGGCTTGTTGCTCCCCAATTTGACTATATTTTTATTGCAGAGTTTGGTCCATTAAAATACATACATATATGTTGAGTTAAAACAGTGTGTTACATATCTTTCTTTCCGTATGAAATACAGCTCAGCAGGAAGGAAATAGAAGAGATATATGGCACACGACGTATAGGCCGTGATCAAGCCCGTGAGCTTGTTGGTTTGATGGATTTCTTCTGCTTTAGTGAGGTTAGTTTTGTTATTTTACATTGTTTCTCTACTACGTACTATGTGCTGGCTGGAGGAGCTGCTGTAGTGTCTGGCATGTGTTGGGGAGGGGTACAGACATGGCCCCTGGATGCAGCGAGTTTGTCCAGTTTCATTCTATACATGTCCAATATCTTTATACAACTTTTCTTTTGGCTGAGGCCATGTATGAAACATGTAGCACACGTGACTGATATGCATCTTTTATGTAAATTGTGAGGAAAAAATTTACACAGTGAGAGAGAGATAGAGGAGGATGGATATACCACCTTCTAATTCTTTCCTAAATGTCAATGCAACTGCTTTTTCTCCCTCTATCACTCCCTTGTGTTTTGGCTGAATAGTGGGAGAAGGTTTCAGTTGACAAAAACCCTCTTACCATATACTTACTGAACTTCTGAAGCTCTTTTCTTTAATGATTGTTGGAAGGGCAAACCTTTTATACTTTCAATTTATATAACTGCTCACTTTTCTCTTAAACTAGTCATTTTATCTTTTCTTAAACAAAATGCCTAACTTGAACAAATTTTTTAAGCAAATTATTACATATGAGAGCACCGCCAAGTTTTAACTACTTCCTTTCACGTACTTCCTACAACATATACTGCCCATTTTGTTCTAAAAAAGAAAGATTCCCAAATTTATAATTTTAGAATAATCATCAATATGTGCATGTGTGTGCATGTGCATGGTTATTGCTGTGCCTTTCTGTGTCCATGTCTTACCTCTAAGTGTGTTCTGTTTGTTTGTGACCATCTATGCTTCATCCTATATAGATTAGGCATTAGTTACATGCATGGGATACAGGAATTGCAAGACAGCCCCAAGTATTGATATTGATTAGTGAAATGAACTCTCAGAAACTTAGCATTTCTATTTGCTTTGTGCCCAAATCAATTTACTACAATTATAAAATTATAATTTAGTTATTTATTTCTTTCTTTAACCATATCTTCTTGTGCATTTTAGATTCCTTTATTGTCACTGTCAATCTCATAATGGTGAATATGAAATTTATTCTTTTCACGATTGTAGATGATTTGTGACTTTTCATAGCAAACAGACATTTACGTCAATCTTACCAGCTATGCCGAAGAAAAATAAAGGCTTGGAAGAATTAATAGAGATTAACGTTACACGCCTGGTTCGATATGAAACTTCAGTGAACTGAATGACAATCACCTAATCAATCCTAGATGTACTGAAAATAATTATTACCAAAGAGTCTTTTGAAGTGGTCATAACATAAACATAAAAGGCAAAAGTTTGTAGATCTTCATTTCCAGATGGAGATTCCTACTTGAAATCCAGATTTCTTCCCCTTTAGGAAACCAGAAACTACTATAAAAGCAAGAGGGATGGTGGTGTCTAGTTTTTGTTTTCCTTCTTTATTGTTGATGCATATTTGTGGATTGATAGTGAAGACTGGTCGTACTTACCTTTCATATGGAATTACTTCTACTCAGACTATGTCAATGTCTATTTTTAGTTCTCTTTAAACAACTGAATATATGGTTTTCGCTGTGACTTTGTAGGCCTGCCTTATTGCAGATATGGTGCAACACTTTGTTGATGCTAAGCTGGAATTTGATGCTTGCTACATCTATGAAGATGTAAATCATGCCATCCAGCATGTTCACCGAAGTGGCTTGGTTCACAGGGGAATTCTTGCTGATCCTCATAGATACCTAGTTGAAAATGTAAGTTCACAGGGGGATCAGCTTTTTGTTGCTGATCCCCTGTATCATGTAATCTGACCTATGTGATTTGTTTAATTCATGCTGACATCAGTGACTGCATGATACAAGTAAAAAGCTATCCTAGAATCTGGTTTTATAATCAAGTTGGTTTTTTTTTTTTTCCTTCAGGTTGAGACTTTGTACTTTTCTTTATGTGGATTAATATTACAGGGGGAGCTACTACGCTTTCTCAAGATGCTAAGAGACAAGGGAAAGAAACTTTTCTTGCTGACAAATTCTCCGTATTACTTTGTGGATGGAGGGATGCGTTTTATGTTGGAGGTAAATTGCTCACAAGGAAATCACATTGTAACCTTTCTGGCATTACAAAATTGAGAATTTTATGTTTGTTGCTGCTTGCACTGTTGCTGGAGATTAAGGGCTTATTCAATTTTATAGCTTTTTCTACATTTTTTCTATGAAGAACAACCAATCTAATGTGAATTTGGTCTTTAGGATTCTCACAGAATGTTTATGTTCTAATTTTGTTATGAAGTTTGCTTTGCTTTTTTTCTTTTTTTTGTTGTCTTTCATTACGTCATGTGCAAAGCTTTTGGAGAATGCCGAGGAGATTGCAGTATTTATATTATATACTGTTAGTGTTTCAATACAGCCGGGTAAATAAGTTAAAGATACAATTCTTATAGATAGCATTGAATAAACATCTTATCCACCTACAAATATATGTTCAAAAGAAGGTGAGATAGATTGTTTGCAAGGACAGGATGTTTAAGCATACTCTGTGCATGTGTGCTCTCACACGCATGTGTGCTGGCTGTTTGTTTAAGTATAATTAGTGTTATTGTTGTTTCATTAGGATTCTACGGGTTGCAGAGACTCTTGGAGGGAACTTTTTGATGTTGTGATTGCACAAGCCAATAAGCCAGTGTTCTATACGTCTGAGCATCCATTCCGGTTTGTATCTGCACTGAACCAGTTTTTAATCTGTTTTTTGATTCTTGCACTCTTGGAGGGAACTGGCTGTTTCTTTTAATTTTAAACTATTTTGTTGAAATAAGAATGGCATGATTAATGAAGTCATTTGGATATCCTTTTCATTTAAAAAACAGCCACAATTGAGGTTGGATACTTATAATGAACCCTTTTGGTCAAGGTTTCCACGATGCTGCTATTTTGAAAAAGAAGAGGAAAATGGACTTGGGAAACAAAATAATAAAAGAAAAAGATACTCTCCCTGAAACAGACTGGACTTTTGTACCTGATAAGTGCGAGGACTTGATATGTCCTTGCTGAAAAAGAGTGTCAGTTCGTTAACTTTATGGCCTCAACTATGGTTTTTGTCTCCAGACTCGAGAAAATTGATGTGTATACAAGCAAAAAAAAAAAAAAAAACTTTTTTTTTTTTTTTTTTTTTGGATAAGTGTCAGTTCATTTTTTTTTCATTTTTTGTTATCATTCCTTATAATTTGAACCATTTTCTTTGTAATATTTCTGTCAATTAGTTCCTTTCAATCATGTCCTTTTCGGACTTGAGTTTTAAATTTATAGCTCCCTGACAAGGCATTGAACTCTTTACTAATATCTTGTTTGTCATGCACTTTGTCCTTTGATCTTCCATGTAGCTGTTATGACACAGAAAATGACACTTTAGCTTTCACAAAGGTGGATACTTTTCTTCCAAATAAAATATATTACCACGGATGCCTCAAATCTTTTCTCCAAATAACAAAGTGGAGTGGTCCAGAGGTATATCAAATAACCATTTCAAATTAATTTTCTGTTTTGTGCCTGCTCAATTTCTCTGGAACTGGTTGATCAACTAACACACACGCCCCCCACCACCCCCCCTCCCGCGCGCGCGCGCCCCCTTCTCTCTTTCTCTTCCTTTTCTTTTTTTCCTTTTGTTAGGTGATATATTTTGGGGATCATCTGTTTAGTGACCTGAGAGGACCCTTGAAGGCTGGTTGGCACACTGCTGCAATCATCCATGAACTAGAAGTATGTGTTTTGCTAGACTTTTTCAACTTGTCCATATCGAATTTTTCATAGGTTCAAATTTAAAATCTATATGATTAACACAATCTAGAAAACTTGCTGACTTGATCGCTCAACTTTGAAGAATAAGCACTTAATTCAAACTGACCGGATTGTACAGGGCAGTGGAGTGTATCCAACCCTCTATTTTCATCACATCCTAATTATTGTGTGCCTGTATTCCTGCTTGTTATGTTATAACTTCCTATTTCTCACACCTTGCCAGCCATGTTCATGACACTTTCCCTTTAGTTTGTCTCTCACGTCATGTTTCAATCAGTGGTTAGCATCACTCACTGAGGAGGTAGGGTCCTTCGAATTGTCAATGAGATGGGTTCTTATCCCTCAACTTGTTATAAGTGCTAGGTGTATTCCTGTACTGCAGTAATGCAAATTATAGATCTAGGCCTAAGAGGTTGCTTGGGCCAGCGGCAGTAGACCAAACTCCTTCCTTTTTTATCTTTTGCCATATTTTTGTTACCTGCTGTAATAGGCATTAGCCTTCATCACTTAATCAAGTTGTATTGCAGTTGGTTCCAATCTCCACATCAACTGGTTTCTTTAGCTACTGTAGGTTAAGATATGGTATTGCTGTCCAACATATGTATGAGGTGTCTTTATGGAAAATTACTACGGTATGAAGAGAGGTCTAGGTTTGGTGTTTGACATTGGTATGAGGTGCCCAGTTAAGAAAAGATGAGTGTCATTGTTTCACAACGTGCATTCTGGATTGTGATATGCAGAAGATAGTCTTTAAGGATTTTCCCATTTGGAATTTAACTAATTTTGATGGTGAATGAGACTGCATGAATAAGGAAAAAATACAGTAAATATAGGTTGTTTTGCAATGGACTAATGCAGGCATGCTGGAATACAAACTTTTAAATGCCAAAAGAGATAGATTTAGCCAATCGAATGCATTTTTGTGAGGGAAAAAAAAAAAAGGATTACAACCATGTTTGGGTAACGTTACATTGCTAGTAAGAATGGACCTGCGGAAGTGCACCAATAAATCCTATTTTATGGATGGTATATTGTTAGAATTGATGTCTGAATATATTGTAGTTTGTATTTATGTTGGGTGTCATCTCCCCTCCCCCTTTTGTTTCCTCTCTAAGGGTGTTTTCTAATTAATGCAGAGTGAAATACACATACAAAATGAGGATAGCTACCGTTTTGAACAGGTATTATATTCTGCACATTTTATTCTTCTTTCTTGACATTTTGTTGATGGTCTTACATAGATTTTTTTTTTTTTGTCACAAAGTCTTTTAGGGGAGCCTTCGTTGTGGGTTGAATATTTGTTTAGTTGAATAAAGTTTCTTGTGGAGTGCTTATATCTGTTTAGTTTTTTTGGCAAGATTAAGTGAAGACTTATTATTATCTCAAATCTTCTGGTCCCCACTCCAAACCAACAAATCAAATTTTATTTTTGTACTTATGAAAACAAATTCTATCTTTTGGGTAAATATTTTAGAACTATGTGATAAATTTCTAGTGATTTGGCTTAGATTTTGAATAGGTCATCTAAATGATTTGCTAAGATTTGACCAAATCTAAAACAATTGAAGGGTAGTTTACAAAATTGACAACTTGAGACAGATTTGGCATGCAGAAGAAAATTGTCATTCAATTGTGAGTTTATGTAAAAGCATAAACTGATATGTGCACACAGAAATCCGAGAATTTGCAAAAACGAAAGGGAAAAAAATCAATTGCATAAAGAAAATTGGTTTATGCTGATTTGAACTAGTGTTTTAATAACACTTGCCAATGATTTACCTAGGTACTCTTCGTGTGATTGGCCCTACTTTAGAAGAAAGTCAGCACATAAAGTTCTCTCAATTTTGGCCTGATACTTGAATTATGTCATCAAGTTGACTAAGAAATCTCATCCATGTCACCATCAAAAATTGATTGGCTTGGATGTCTTCATAGACCCTTTCTATAGCTTGATCAAATATTCCAACAATTAACTGTAAGATGAATTCTTTTGAATGATGTATGACATTCAGCACATATTCTACTAGGAAAATTAGGTGCTATAATTGATGAGATTATGCCAATTATCCAATTTTACAAACCAGTAATTTATGATTTATTAGAATTTGATTAGAAACTTTTTTGTTTTTTAGCTATTATATAAATTTTCATTGACAAATTGAACGAATTTCAAGTTAAAGGAGCATTGACCCCACCCCCCTCTCGTGCTCTCTTGCTAGACCACCTTTTTGGTTGTTGCAAGCCAATTGTATAAGTGGGAGAGTTTTTGCTGGATTTGACTCGCATCATGCTGTTAACTAACTCGTTTCACATGAGTTACGGTTGGCTTTGGTTTTCGGCTTGCCAAGAAATGAATCCATCGAAGTTCTTAACGTTCTATAATTGTTTTTTAAACTGATATAACTCGGATCATAAACTATTTGTTTAAATTAGTTATAAATGAATATTCTGTTGGTTGATGATGAGCTGGAGGACCTCTTTTCTTAATTCTGTATCTCTGCTCTGTATACAGGCAAAATTTCATATTATACAGGAACTTTTGGGTAAATTGCATTCAATTGTAGCTAATAGTCAGAGATGTGAAACATACAAGTCACTTTTGGAGGAGCTAAATGTAGAGAGGCAAAAGGCACGCAGTGTGATGAAGAGAATGTTCAATAGATCTTTTGGAGCTACGTTTCTCACTGACACTGGCCAAGAATCTGCTTTTGCCTATCACATTCATCAATATGCAGATGTGTACACCAGTAAGCCAGAGAACTTCTTACTCTATCCTCCTGAAGCATGGCTTCATGCACCCTTTGATATCAAGATCATGCCACATCATGTGAAGGTATGTCTTGACTTTTCTCTAAAAAAAGTTATATTTCGATTAAGGTTGTATGTTTCATGTTGTTGGTTGCTTCTAGTAAAAATGAGTAGACCTTTGCAGCTTAGTGGTGTCTCTTATCCTTTACAAGGGTGAGTTCTGGGGTCAACTCAAGGGAATTAAGGGACCCAAGATTTAATCATTGTGAATTCATTTTATCAACTTAGTAGAGTAATTAAGGGGCAGTCTCTCTCATACATTTATGTTTCAGCTCCTTTCTCACTGTTATGGTGCATATCTTTGCTGTAATCTTTTCACATGGGTAGCCTGGATTTTCAGCTAATGACTTGTGAGTATACCAAATCCCAAGTTCTAACCTGTTGAAAGGAAGTGCTCAAACAGTGTTCATTCGTCTCTTCTTTATTCCGTTGAATTCTTTCTCTCTCTCTCTCTCTGCATCTCTTGCGTCAGCAATTGCATGCTCATGTTTTTATCTATATCAATTAGGGCTGTATTCGAGCCAAGCCAAGCCGAGTTTGAGCTGGTCGGACGCAGCTCAAATATCTTGTTCTGGAGCTCAAACTCGGCTTGAGCTTGCGACGAGTTTTGGAAGTGTGTTCGACCTCAACTCGTGAAGAACCAAGCCATGTTTGAGCTTGGCTTGAACTCAGCTAGGTTCACGAGCTGAGCTTCCAATTGACCTCGAGCCACTCAAGCTCAATTGTAATTTTGTAAAATTTTAATAAAAAAATATAGTAAAATATACTCCCACCATTGGGCGCCTCACATCCATCCACTGTGGCAACGGCCTCCCACAATGATGGCAGTAGCCACTGCCCCCTTCCATCGGTTGGACCCCCTTTTACACCCATTTCTTGTCTCACACCATCACACGACAACTCATTTGCAGCTCACCCCACTGCTGTCTCTCTTGCACTACCACACACAACGAGTGGCAGCTATAAATGGCCACCAGCAATGATTGGCAGCCCCCACAAGCATCCCCTTTCACCAATTGAAACCCACATGGATCCACTCTCTCCATCACTCAACCTGCACAAAACCATCGCCAGAAGGCTCGTGACCATGTGTTATGGCTTCTCCGACTTGCTCCATGGCCGGAGACCAGCCAGCGGTGAGTGCGCTGCCAAGCCAGCACTGAAGACCCACCAACAACCTCCCTCAGATTCACGCTCCCCGCCAATCCGCCACACACCAACACTCCCCTAGGCGGCTAGGCCAAAGATGGCTGCCTATGTGGCATGGTGGCTGCCGATGCACTAGCATTGAGCTTTCTCTCTTTCTCTTTCTCTCTCTCTGCGTTTTCTTCTTTTTGTTTTTCTGATAGAACACTCACAAGCTTTGATGACCTCGAGTTTCGATTGATGATCGAAGCAATGGCTATGATTAATTTTAGTGATTGAACAATGGAAAAGCGTTTTAAGGGATTTTGAGGATTTACGCATGAACAACACGTGGATTGCATGTTGGGAAGATTTTTTTAGAATCAACAGGCCAGATTTAATTTGAAGATTGGACAGCTGAGAGTAATAGGTTTGGGCTTAAAATGTTAATTCCAGCATGCATTTTTCTGGCTGGCTGCTTACTAGACAAACTTGAAGTTCAAGTTTCAGGTATCTAAAACCTAAATAGTGTGAGGTTTCAAAGGTGCCAGAATATGCCTTATATAATGCGTTCATACTTTCTTTGCGTGATTAGACCTGGCTTGAATAACAGAATTTGGCTTGTGTGATATTCCTCCAGGTTTTGGGTTTAATCATCTTTTCCATGAAGCTCTTTATACGTGAAAGATTGTTTTAGTTTTAGGTCTGTTTCATTTTCCTTGTGTATTAATTCTCTCCAACCCTCTCTTACGTCTTCCTTGTTTCAGGTTCCGTCAACCTTGTTCAAAAACAATTAGATATTATTGCACCAAAACAAATATGGATGGGTGTGAATCCACTATTTTTGGATTGTTCGTTGTCAGACACGGCAAATAATTATTAAGGATTTAGCAGCGCTAGGATGTTCATGTAACGTTTCGTGATTTGGATGGAATCTAATAAATGGAAACAAATAATGTGCATGTTAATTCATCGTCCTGTATTCTTTCAATTATTTTTGTTTGTCACATTACCATGTCATGTATATGAACGTAAATATTGATTATTGGTTGGAAAAAAAGAAAAGAAATAAAAAACAGATGAATTTCGTGTCTTGAAGAGGTTTATTTAGGGTCCTTCATTTATTGTCATGTAGAATTTAATGTTGTTTGGTGGAGGGAAATGAATGAATAAGACAGACCCTGAGGCGTTTGGTTTTTGGTGAGCAGAAGACCCAAGATAAAAATCATTTTCTGCAAGCTTTGAGAAACGTTGGCACGCAATCTGTTGTTTGTATTTCCTCTTTGGGGTTTTCCAACTTGTCAAAATTCTTAAATGCCATCTATCCAGAGCCACTTGTTTACAAAGTGAATCACGCTTCCAAGACCAAAGTACTCTTTAACTTCCACGTATGAACAAGTGACATGCATCGGGTGTTGAATGAGAAAAAGCCTTTCTTTCAAATCTACTACGAGCTTCTTCTTGACAGGATATCCTATTACCTATAGTTGGCTTGGCTGTTTGGATTTTATACGATTTGAATACTTCGGATCCTGCACTTCCAACTTCCAAGTAAGTGGGCCCTGCACATGCCCGCCCTTAAAAAACTGATCCATCTGAATATATATATGTTTTAACTGGTTCCATTTGCAGAGAATTAAAGTTTCGCAGATGGACGAGGAGGATGAATACATTTGTCACCTTGCTTCCTGTTTCTGCTTTTGTGTGGTGACCAATGCATTCACTTCATCTCCCTCTCCTCATTCTGGTTTTAAAAATCTTGGTAAATGTTTAAATGATGAAATGTGTGGAAATGTAATTGTTTAAAAGAAAATAATAACTAAAAGAATGAGAAAAAGTGGAAGAGTGAATATATTATTTAGAGGTAATACATAACCCAAAAAATAAAAAATAAAAAAATAACTTCAATCAGGTTGTGGTGTAGATTAAGTGTTTTGCACACTCCAATATGAAACAGACACCTCGATCAGTTTGAAATACCAAAAAATAATATAACATTTCACACCAAATAAAGATACGGTGGTGAGGGCTTGGTGGTGGGTGTTAGGTTAGAATGAATAAAAAAAATTCATCAGATTGATTTGAATTAAAAATATAATATTTTTATGTCCATTGTATTTAGTATTTTTACCTTATATATTAAATATTTATTGAATACAGTAAAAAATAATTTTAGGCCGCACCATCTCCGGTCTCCACCAACATTGTTTTAATCCACATCATCATGATGATGATGGTAGCCAAATAGGGAAGGGTAATGTTGTTGGATGATGGTGCAAGGGTTCCAAAATCTCCAAAGGAGGCGGCTGCACTATGTTGACTAGAATAGTATATAGGGTGTAAGATGTAAAGAGGGGTGCTTTTGGTTTGGTTGTTGGCTTGGCTCTCCAAAGGAGGCGGCTGCCTGATGCAGACTTATCTGGACTTTGGAGATCAATCGTAAGAACAATTCATTTGCTACCATTTGTGGACAAAGTGGGTTGTCTCAAATGATTAGCATTTTGAATAACTTCAATTTTTTTTTTTCTTAAAAAAAATTATTTCTATGATATTTGAACTATCTTTTTTGTATCATATCAAAGATAATCTAAAAAAGAGTATTTGTTTCATTAAAATATGTAGAATGTTTCATTTTCAGAACATTATTGCTTGTGGGGGGTCATAGCAAGTAATTATTCAATATTTCATAAAATTAAACTTTTTCCTCTTTTAACAAATAGTAAATCTCATAAATTTTACTTATGGTCCTTGATTTATCAATTGAACACGAGCCCTCACACAAAAAAAAAAAAAACATAAACGATACTCCATTATTATATAAAGTAGATTTTTAGACGCTTAGATTGGACAACAAATCACGTGTAAGACAAAAAGAAAATCATTGGAGTGAAATTAGTTGGCGATCGGCTGGGGATTGCATATATTTTGTCCATAAGAAACACCATTTATTTGCGAGTAATACCATATACTACACACTCGGTCAATAATCATAAATCTCAGTAATGAATTATTATATTAAATTCTTCCCATTTTTTGAAATGCCTGTTCTGTTGATCCGGCCAGTCTCTCTCAATTAGTCTCAACAATGATCGCGTCATGGATTCCGGAGAGTTGGTGGGAAAGCAAAATGACAGATGTAACCCCAACGGTTTATCATCTAAGTGCATGCTCTTTCACCTACTTCGCTTTTTTATGGGCAGAAAGAAAAGAAAAATATTAAAAAAAGAAATCTTAAAATTTGCGAAGTTTTGGACAAAAAACCCCCGAGTATTTCGTGTTACCTTTTGGAGATAAACAAGAGTGTCACGATTGAAAAGACAAACACACTCTTGGAACATGCATGCAGAATTCAGAAAACTCAGCAAACCTACCCTTCCTTTGAATATTATAAAAAAAAACTTAGAATATTAGAAAGAAAATTAGTGCACATGAAAAGCCAAAAAAGGGTCTATCTAAGCACACCAAGGGAGTAGATGGGGAACGTGTAACAAAATAGTTCACCAACCCCTCCTCTATTACCACCCATCTCATCTTCGTATTCTCTCATCACAATTCCTAATTTCCTATTACTAAATATCTTTTTTATTTTATTATATATATATATATATATACCCAAGAATGAAGGAAATTGAAGCAAAGAGAGCGCGAATGGATAACGAAAAGACCACAGTTTGTGTTCTTGATGCTTCAACCTATGTGGGTTTTTGGATTCTCAAAGGATTGTTGAGCAGAGGGTATAGAGTTCATGCAGCTATCCAAAAACAGGGCAAGTTCTCCCTTTTTATCTTTTTTGAGGAAATATCTTTGGAGTTTTTAATTTGTTGATGATATATATATGGGAACTGATGATGATAGTTTTGATTTTCTTGCAGGGGAGACAGAGATACAGATGAAAATCAGGAACATGGAAAGAGTGGAGGAGAGATTGGAGGTGTTTTCTGCAGATGTTTTGGATTACCATAGCATTCTTGTAGCTTTGAAGGGCTGCTCTGCTTTGTTCTGCTCTTTGGGTGGTTCAGATGGATACGATGTAAGTATATATATATACATATCCCATATATATGTCTAAATTATATTTTATATATACTTGGTAGAAATTAATTTGATGGTTTGAGCAGGATAAAATTGTGGATTTGGAGGTGAGAGGAGCAATCAATGTAGTGGAAGCATGTGCTCAAACCGAGAATGTTGAGAAGATTGTCTTCACTTCTTCTTTAACTGCAGCAATTTGGAGAGAGAACATTTCTACAGAGACGGATGTAGATGAGAGGTCATGGAGTGATCAAGATTTTTGCAGGAAAATGAAGGTTTCATTTCTCTATATATATTTTTTTTCAATCAAATCTTTTCCAAATTAGTTCATAATCCAAAAATCCGACTTATCAATTTCTCTCTTAATTATTTCACCAATTAAGCAAAACCAATCAAGAATAGTGCTTTTTTTATTTCTTCTTCTCCTTTGAAGTATAAAAGTTTGTTCTTGTAGGGAAGCCCATAAGCTCCTGCTCCTGCGCGCTTATGGGCTTGTCCTACACACTAGCTACATTTTTCTTGAGAGAAAGGGATATCTAGCTACCAGTTGCTGACTTAATTATTATTTGGACATTTTCATGACCTTTTTTGTGCATGTTTATGTTGTCTTATATGATAGACGGATAATTAGCTACTTCTATATTTTGATTCGTCCTCCTAACCATATATAGGATTATAACTTTTATTTTTAATTTTTGATAAAATATTACAGTTGTGGTATGCCTTAGCAAAGACACAGTCAGAACAGGCAGCTTGGGCTCTAGCCATGGATCGCATGCTCAACATGGTTTCCATAAATGCTGGGCTAGTGGTTGGACCCAGTGTTACTCAACAGAATCCCATCTCAACGATGTCGTATCTTCAAGGTACACACCATTAAGAAGATTAGGAGGGTTAAATTTAATCATCATGATTTCAATTAATGAAAGAAAAAAGAAAATAACATTCAATTTTTTTTTAAAAAAAAAACAAACAGGAGCTGCTCAAATGTATGAAAATGGAGTAATGGCATTGGTTGATGTGAACTTTCTAGCCAACGTTCATATTCGAGCCTTTGAGGATAGCTCCACCGGCGGCCGCTATTTCTGCTTCAATCACACTGTTCACACTGAGGATGAAGCTCTTAAACTTGCTCAGAGCTTAAGCCCTTTAATTTCCTTACCACCTAGGTAACCTCTTTTTAATTACAACTTCTTTTATATATAACTCATTTTACACGTGGCTTGTCTTCTCTTGTTAGCTACTTAGAATAAGTGCATGTGAAGAATAACATTAGTTTGGAAGATACTGAATATATAGCTAAATTTAATGTGTTGTGATGTATATATAGGTATGAATGCCAAGGAAGTGATCAGGTTTATGCAGAGAGGTTGACGACCAAGAAGTTGAACAAGCTTATAGAGGGCAACGCCTGTTAGCTGTTGTTAATGGTGGATGTATATAAATATAGTGGTTCAATTATTGGACTCAAACCGACCAATTTCTATTTGCTTTCTGGGTTCGGTGCAAGGGAAGTTAATTGGTTCAAATTTTATAAATATATAATAGCACATGACATCCTGAATTATCACAAAAACAAGAGAGCCATACACCGAAAATCTTGTGTAAATTTCTGAACATGATTGAATTGAGGAAGTTCCTTCTTTACGTTACAAATTGTTTTACTTACAAAATTTTTGTAACTCCAAAGACCCAATTTTATAACTTTGGTAAACGACACGTTTACCTCTTACCCCGTGTTGTGGCTCTAGTACCTCTAACCTCTAACCTTCTCCAATATGGATTATCTTAACGAATGAACCTTGATTGCTTCAACCCAAAACTCTGGTGAATTATGTAGGCTCTTTGTGTTTTAAATGAGTGATAGACGAAATTATCCATTCTCTCTCACTAAATATTTTTGATCAAAAAGAAAATTGTCATTTACTTCATGCGCAATTACCATTCCACTTCTTGATTGAAGCATTGCGAATCAATTCAATTTGATGTTTTGAGGGATTTTCCCCTCTACTAAAAAGTTTAAACATTTTCTATATGTAACAAATTAAGAGAATTCAAATAATAGTTTTTAAGAGTACAACATATATATATACACCCTTTCAAATCTACCTCAAGGAGAGTAGTCAAGGTTATATTATACAAAATCTCTATTTCTATTAAAAAAAAAGATTCATTTTTCTTCTTTTTTTTTGTGAAAGACATTTAGTCATTTTAAAATGTCTAAATAAAGTTGCATTATATCTATATTTAGAAATGAAAGGTAAATCCTTTCAAAAAAAGAAAAGAAAAGAAGAACGGATAGGTAAATAAGAATTGAAGAAGGTTTTACCACTCGTTATTTCCCCAACACAAAGCCCTTTTATCTCGGGGAGATTAATTTTGGATAACATTCTAGCGGCCCATGAGCGCTTCATACTATGCATATCGGGATGCGGGAGAAAAAAGGGTTTATGGCGGTTAAACTCGATATGAGTAAGGCTTATGACCGGGTTGAATGGAGGTTTTTAGAGGCTGTCATGAAGGGTATGGGTTTTTATGTGAGGTGGATTCGCATGATTATGATGTGTGTAACATCGACACAATACTTGGTACTAGTAAATGGAACACCTTGGGGTAAAATCACCCCATCTAGAGGCATCCATCAGGGAGACCCTATCTCTCCCTATCTGTTTTTTATTTGTGCTGAAGCCCTAAGTTCCATGCTGACTAAAGCAAACAGTGAGGGGCTGTTGACGGGTGTCCCTACTTCCAAAAGGGGCCCCCAAATTAGTCACATCTTTTTTACAGATGACAGTTTACTATTTTGCAGAGCTAGCCCATCCCAATGGAGTACCATGATTGATATATTGAAGACGTATGAGGAGGCATCCGGACAAAAGATGAATGCTAGCAAGACTTCCATATTCTTCAGCGAAAATACATCACGTAGGATAGGAGGCAGATTATGGAGATCTCTGGGATACTAGAAACCCAACGATAAGACACAAATCTAGGGCTCCCTGCACTTGTGGGGAAATCGAGAACTGCGACATTTAGAAACATCATTGAACGGATATGGAAGCGACTCGAAGATTGGAAATTAAATTTCCTCTCTCAAGCCGGAAAAGAAGTTTTGCCTAAGGCGGTAATTTAAGCAATACCAACCTATTGCATGAGCGTTTTCCTATTTTCGAAGGCCTTATGTTCAGAAATAAACTCCCTCGTGTAGAGGTTTTGGTGGGGCCATAAGGAGAAGGAGAATAACATTTTTTGGATGAGTTGGAGTAGAATGGGGTTATCTAAAAGGAATGGTGGTATGGGTTTTCGGGACTTTCATTGTTTCAACAAGGCCCTTTTGGCGAAACAATATTGGAGAATATGGCAAATGCTGGATAGCCTAATCGCAAGAATTATGAAAGCCAAATATTTTCCAAATTGTTCCATTCTTGAAGCCGTGAGGGGAAAGAAACCGTCATTTGCGTGGAGGAGCATCCAAAGTGCGTGTGACCTCATTTGGGAAGGCATTATTTGGACTTTGGAGGGTGGAGAATGGAGAAACGATCCGCCTATGGCATGATAAGTGGCTGCCCAACCCATCCACCTGTTGATATTTGTGACCTGAATAAGACAAGTCAACACACGTGGGGCCCATTGCAAGTTGCTGTTCAGCCTAGGAATACTTCTCCTAGTTGGATTCGTTATGTGGTGTTGTGGCTTTACACACCGAGTTTGAGTCCTTGCCCTGGGAGGTTTTTGAGTACTTCTCTAACATGTATTAGGAGTACTATTTTGACTTGGAGTTGGAGTCTTTGCCCAATATATAATGGCATGGTATTGTGCGGCAAAGTGTAGAGCAAAAAAGAAAGGTAATATTTGCTTGTGTTTTGGTGTGCCAAAAACGTGTGGGACAAAACGTGAGATAGGGATATCAGGATAGTACAAGGGCAGCAAGCACAAGGGGGTACCACACAAGGGAATTAAAAATGCCAAGTATGGTGTTTTCTTCTTGGTGGTTTTTGGAGGAGCAAAAAACAAGTGATTAGAAAAAGACGCTGCAGAGTGAGAGAAGAAAATAGAGATTAGTCGCTATTTGTTCTAGCAAAAGAAAAGTTTGTACATATGTCTTTTGTATTCTATTTTAGGATAATCTCTCTTGTGTGATAGTAAGATTTGGGTGTATTGGGGCTTTGGAATATGAGTATTTTTCTCTCTACTATTTTTGTACTCCATCTTTTGATAGTGGATTTTCTCAGGGTCGTCTTCGCCAGTGGATGTAGGCTTGTTAAGCCGAACCATTTAAATTTTTGTGTCGTCTGTGATTGTTTATATTTGTTATTCCGCATTTTTCTTATTTTTTGCATCTCATGGGTCTTGGGAAGTAGGATTAATTTCCTAACAATTGGTATCAGAGCTTTTGGTTCGAGTGGGAGCAATGGCAGGTGAAGAAGGAAAGATGGGAATCGAGAAGTTCGACGGCAAAGATTTTGAGTTTTGAAAGGTACAGATTGAAGATATTCTTTATGGGAAGGATCTTCATCAACCTCTTTTGGAAGAACAACTCGACGACATAGATGATAGCGAGTGGGCTCTGCTTGATCGTAACGCCCTAACAGTTATTAGGTTATCACTGTCAAAATCAGTTGCACACAACGTTGTAAAGTAAAAGACCACAACAGGTCTAATGGAGGCTTTATCAAGTATGTATGAAAAACCGTCGGCTAACAATAAGGTACATTTGATGAAGAAATTGTTCAACCTAAAGATGGCAAAAGGGGCTTCGGTGACACATCATTTCAATCAGTTCAACACTATCACAAATCAATTGTCCTCGGTAGAAATTGATTTTGATGATGATGTTCAAGCGTTGATCGTCTTGGCATCTTTGCCAAATAGCTAGGAAGCAGTGAGGATGGTTGTGAGTAACTTTATAGGAAAGAGTAAACTGAGCTATGAAGACATCAGAGATTTGATTCTCAGTGAAGAGGTTTGCAGAAGAGATGCGGGTGAAGCCTCTTGTTCTGGTGCTGCCTTAAACCTCGAGACTCGGGGCAGAGGACAAGATACAAACTCTGGTCAAGGTAGATCAAATTCCAGAAAAGGGAGAAGCAAAACCAGATTCGGACAACAACCTGAGTATTAGAATTGTGGCAAGACTGGCCACTACAAGAAGAATTGCATGGAACTACGGAAGGAGATTGAGAATGATTATACAAACGTAGTAATAGAAGAAGTATATGATGCCTTACTTCTCTCTGTTGACAGTCCCCTTGATTCTTGGTCTTAGACTCAAGAGTATCTTTTCATACGACAACGATCCGTGAAATTCTCGAGAACTAT
Organism: Corylus avellana; assembly: GCF_965113065.1. Classification (NCBI taxonomy): domain Eukaryota; kingdom Viridiplantae; phylum Streptophyta; class Magnoliopsida; order Fagales; family Betulaceae; genus Corylus; species Corylus avellana. The sequence goes on from NC_142498.1 coordinate 323,661, forward strand.
GTTGGTGGAGATTTCGGGAAGATGTACTTGGCTGACGGAACGACGCTAGATGTTGTGGGCCTAGGCAATGTTCGCATTAGAGTTCATAGTGACTCGGTATAGAAGCTACAGAAGGTCATGCATGTTCTAGAACTGAAGAAGAATATGATTTTAGTGGGATAGCTTGATGAGGAAGGGCATTCAATTCATTTCCATGGTGGAAAGTGGAAGGTCAGCAAGGGAGCTAGGATTTTGGCTCGTGGTCATAAGACGGGTTCTCTCTATATGACTACGAACAATAAAGATACAGTTGCTATTGCAGATACGAGTGTTGATTCAAAATTATGGCACCTAAGGCTTGGGCACATGAGCGAGAAAGAGATGAACGAACTTATGTCAAAGGGGAAACTACAGGAGTTGAAGTCAGTTAAGTCTGATTTGTGTGAAGGCTGCATCCTAGGGAAGCAGAAGAAGGTGAGTTTCGCGGAAGTTGGCAAAGCACCTAAGCTTGGAAAGCTGGAGCTAGTACACATGAATTTGTGGGGTCCCGCACTAATGACATCTCTTGGAGGCTCGCAGTATTACATCACATTTATTGATGACTCAAACAGGAAGGTATGAATTTATTTCTTAAAAAGTAAATCTGATATATTTGAGACTTTTAAAAAATGGAAGGCCATGGTTGAGACTGAAACAGGCTTGAAGCTCAAGCGTTTAAGATCAAACAATGGAGGAGAATACGAAGATAAGGGTTCAAACAGTTTTGCACAGTGAATGAGATTAGAATGGAGAAAACTATCCAGGGAACGCTGCAGCAGAATGGCGTGGCTGAGTGCATGAATAAGACTCTTAATGAGCGTGCCAGGAGTATGAGATTGCATGCTGGGTTACCAAAGACTTTCTGGGCTGATGCAGTGAGCACTGCTGCATACCTGATAAATAGGGGGCCTTCCGTTCCCCTAAGCCATAAACTACGAGAAGAAGTCTAGAGTAGAAAAGAGGTTAATCTTTCACATTTGAAACTTTTTGGTTGTGCTTCGTATGTCCATGTTGAGTTTGATGCTATGAGTAAACTAGATGGTAAATTTAGTAAGTGTTTCTTCATTGGATATAGAGATGAGTCCTTAGGTTATCGATTTTGGGATGATCAAAATCAGAAAATCATTAGAAGTCGGAATGTGACTTTTAATGAGTGTGCTATGTACAAGGATAGGTCAAGTGCAGAACCTGATGTTACAGAGCAAGAACCGAAGAAGTCTAAGTTTGTTAGCTTAGATGATCTTTCTAAAAGTACAGTGCAGAAAGAGAAGCAATTCGTGGAGGTGGAACTTGATGAACAGTATTCATTCACGGATGAATGTGATGACAGAGAATCTTCAAGAGACTTACAACACCGGGAAGAATGTTATTCTTTAGCAAGAGGCAAAGAGAAACGTGATCAAAAGGCATCAGAGACGTATGACTTTGAGGATATGGTTTTATTTGCTCTGACAGCTAGTAGTGAAGATCCATTGTCTATTCAAGATGGTATGCCGAAAGAGGTGTAGTTACTATGGAGAGTTAAAGCTTGGGAATCGATAGAATTACCCAAGGGAAAGAAGGCTAAAGAGTGCAGATAGGCCTACAGGAAGAAAGAGTCATCAAAAAAAGTTGTATGGTCTATGGGACTGGTAGAAAAGAATGTTGTTATGTCTAAACCAGGTTCTATACTCAAGTTCAAGAGGTGCTTGGACTTGAGTGACACTTGTGTAGTGTAATTGCCCTTAGGGGCTTAGGCGGAGACATCCGGAGGAGACACATTTTGTTAGACTTGATGGAATTCAAGTCAAGTGGGAGATTGTTGATATTTGTGACTTGAATTAAGACAAGTCAATACACGTGGGGCCCATTGCAAGTTGCTATTCAGCCTAGGAATACTTTTCCTAGTTGGATTCCTTATGTGGTGTCATTTACACACTGACTTTGAGTCCTTGCCCTAGGAGGTTTTGGAGTACTTCTCTAACTTGTATAAGGAGTACTATTCTGACTTGGAGTTGGAGTCTTTGCCCAATATATAATGGCATGGTGCTGTATGGCAAAGTGTAGAGCAAAAAAGAAAGGTAATATTTGCTTGTGTTTTGGTATGCCAAAACAGTGTGGGACAAAACGTGAGATAGGGATATCAGGCGAGTACAAGGGCAACAAGCACAAGGGGGTACCGCACAAGGGAATTAGAAAAGCCAAGTGTGGTGTTTTCTTCTTAGTGGTTTTTGGAGGAGCCAAAAACAAGTGATTAGAAGAAAAAGGTGTTGCAGAGTGAGAGAAGAAAATAAAGATCAACGCCATTTGTTCTAGCAAAAGAAGAGTTTGTACATCTGTCTTTTGCATTCTATTTTGTGAATAATCTCTCTCTTGTGATAGTGAGATTTGGGTGTATTGGGGCTTTGGGATCTGAGTGTTTTTCTCTCTACTATTTTTGTACTTTATCTTTTGACAGTGGATTTTCTCCGGGTCGTCTCCGCCTGTGGATGTAGGCTTGTTAAGCCGAACCACTTAAATCTTTGTGTCGTGTGTGATTGTTTATCTTTGTTATTCCACATTCTTCTTATTTTTTCCATCTCACAAGTCTTGGGATATAGGATTAATTTCCTAACACCACTTACAGGGTTCATTCGCTCTAAGCGGTGCTAGCATCATCGGCAACGGTGAGTAAGCTCATAGATAGAGATACAAGGTGGTGGAACCATAGCTTGCTTGAACAGATTTTCTCCCCGGCTGAAGTGAAGCTCATTCTTTCCATTCCCATTAGCAGTTCAAACCAGGAGGATATTTTATTGTGGAGGGGCACAGCTAAGGGTGATTTCTCGATTAGGAGTGCATACCACATGCAAAAAGAGGTGGAAGAGAAGGATCAAGCAGAGTGTTCATCGTGGAATCCTAGCTGTGAGCTGTGGAGGTTGCTATGGAAACTGTCGGTGCCGAATATAGAGAACAATTTTCTATGAAAGGTTTGCCATGACATCTTACCTACTAGAGAAAATCTGCACAGGAGGAAAATTATAGATGATCTGACGTGTCCCATTTGTGGTTTAGGGGCTGAGACAACATTACATATTCTAAGGCAATGTCCATCAGCCATGGACGTGTGGTGCGAAGGGCTACAGATTTTTCAGAAAAGATCCTTTAAAGGTCCCGAATTCATTCAGGTCGTGGAAAGTATGTTCAATCTATGTGACAGGGATGAAATGCGATTTTTTGTGGGGGTGGCTAGGAGGATATGGTTACAACGGAATGAGGTGGTACATGGAGGTTTTTTCTCTTCCCTGAGGGAGTTGGTTATACGCACGAAGAAGGCACTTCTGGACTACCAACACGCCCATGAGAGGAAGGCTTCGGATGGGATTGCAACAAGACCAGTCAGATGGGTAGCACCAACTACTGGATGGGTCCTGGTGAATTGGGATGCTGCTCTCAACAAGGAAAGGGGACGTATAGGTATGGGAATACTGTTGCGGGGCCATACAGGGCATATGATAATCTCCAAATGCATCGCACGGATGGGGTACCTCAGCCCTGTAGATGCGGAAGCCATGGCAGCCATTGTAGCCACTCAAACTTGTCGAGCTTGGGGTGTTGACAGGGTGCTGCTTGTGGGGGATGCGAAAGTGTGGTTGATGCGATAAATTCTGGGGAGAAGAATGGGAGTAGGAGGAGCCCGCTTATCTAGGACCTATGCATCCAGCTGCAGAAGTTCTCCCAATGGAAGAATGCGTTTACCAGTAGGGAGGAAAATCGCCCAGCCCATGAGCTTGCGAAAAGGGTAAAAAACCAGGTTTTGGACGAGATGTGGGTAGTTGACCCACCAACATGTATTCAGAACCTCTTGGTTCTTGAACGTTCTATTTTTAAGAACTGATTATTAATGAAAGTACTACCTTTATCGAAGGAAAAAAAAAAAAAAAAAAAGAATTGAAGAAATAATTAAATTATTAAGGGAAAAATGCAAAATTAGTCTTTATGGTTTACCTGATTTACAATTAACTCCTTATGATATCAAAATGAACTCAAAGGTCCCTGATGTATGCCAAAAATATAATTTAGTCTCTATAATCAAATTTCATCCACTACTTTAATAAATTCTCTTAATATGACACTGACTTAAATAAGACGAGTATCACAATTATATTGGCTCTAATGTTTTACTCTATTAGAATCTATTAAGTCAGTGAACAGAATTTGACTGTAGGGACTAAATTATTTTTTTAGCATACCTCAATGACCTTTGAGTTCATTTTGATACCACAAGAAGTTAATTGCAAATCATGTAAACCACAATGACTGAATTTGCTTTTTTCTCAATTATTAATTATGTATAATAATTGGCCCAATCTGGCTCCCACTCCAGCCCAGAAGAACAAACACCAGACATAGAGTCCACTAGAATGACCCTAACATTGTTTGTATCCAACAACGCAGGCTTGTTTTAATCAAATATTGTTCCTAGCATGTATTCAAAGGAGAAAAGAAGGCAGGAAGTGAGGAATTGATTTCATGTAAAGATTGCAGAATTCGCAACATCTACTATTATTATTATTATTATGCTTCTAATAACATCAGCTTCCTCTGAAAATCTTTCACTTTCATTAACAACATATTGTTGTTCTAATAGTGGGAAGTAGCGTTTGTGTTACGATCCTAGAATGCCAAATGATTTATGTACAATCTTAATTATGGGTTTATAAGTTATTGGACACCCTCTTTGCAAGCCAATTTTCGATTTAATAACCTTCTATCAGGATTGACTTACCACACTCCTATTCTTTGTTTTGTTTTTAATTTCTATCTGCACTATTTAGACCTTCAAAGTATAATTTTATGTTGTTAATTTAATAATTAAGTGATTAAATTTACTTCTTCCTATCAACTTAAGCTTTTGAAACAAATAGTAGTTTAACATCTATAGCCCCAGTGGCGGAGCTAGGCAATTCATATTGGGGGTGCCGCTAAATTTTTTTTTTTTGCTTCTTAAAAAATTTTTTTCACTCTAAAAATTTGGTAATTTACATAATATATACATCACAAAAAAATATTTATAAAAGTTCATAAATATGTGCCCAAATTAATATATTAGAAATGTAGTATGTTGGCACTATATCAAAAAGACGGAAATACCAAAAAAAAAAAAAAAAAAAAAGTGTCTAGAACTACACTTTAAAAGTCTTTTAGAGATTTAAGATGGGTGTACTACTTTTTGAAATGTTGGCTTCTTTCCTTTTGAAGAATAAATTAATAGTTTTAAACTCTGACGATTTATGAATTTTTTTTTTTTTTTTTTGAACTTAAAAGCAATATCTAGGAACCCAATTCGATCTCCACTAAAGAAAACCCTTCCCTTGCTACGCTTCACAAAGGCTTCCTCCAACAGCACAAGACTTCAGCCAATTGCTCCAGCAACGCCTTCTTGTCTTCATCTCCTTGGGCAGCCACAAGGACACTCATAGTCAGTAAGAACTGCATCCATTTTGATTTCTTTCTCCAAAGTTTTATCTTGAAATTTCACTCTCTCACCAGTCCCAAAAGCTAATTTTTCTAATTTGGCTAGGAAAACAGCAATTTTTTTTTTTTTTTGTTGAAAAAGCGGCACCCCCAATGCCTAACGTGGCTCCGCCACTATATAGCCCCGAAACTCAGTCAAGCATAGCAGCCAGCAAAGCCTCAGCAACTGTTGGGTCAGTTATGTATGGTTTGGACGCACGCATGGCTGCCGAAACCCCTCCTTCATGGTCTCTAATGACAATTTCAATCCCGCAACAGCATCCCTGTTAACCTTTATATATATATTTTCTATTACCACAGTCCTCATTAGCTCAAATTCACCATCATCCAATCTGTACATTACATTCTCAGCAATGTCTACAACATCTAAATTATGTTATTCCACAACAGCAACCTGATTATTCCACATGTTGTACCAGGAAGACCAAAAAGATCTCTCCAGGGTCCAGCCAAACTCATATTTGATAATAACTTAACAATTATGAGTCACTACCTGCTGCGTGCATCTTCGATAATTAACTAACAAACAAACAAACAAATGCACATGTTATTCAATTAACGTGGCCACCCACAACTACTAGCTGTCGGTGGAGATGTAATCTTTTTTATTGGATTCTTCTTCCAACTTTGCTTCCAAATAAAGCTGAAAATTAATCATTGTTAGTTTAAATCAAATTTAGTAATTTACAAATCCAAATCAATTATTGCCCTCCTCCTTCATTCTAATCCCACTAATGTCCAAATCTATTTTAATATTTACCCTAAACAAAACAAAAGCTAATGTGAACGATCTCGTAAATATCTTACAATAGGCGGCGATCCATTACCCCCCCAATCATCTTTGTCGGCAACTAAAGTTAAAAAAAACTCGTGCTACAGTGCGTGTTTTATACTTTACAGCTGGATCTACTTGGCCACTTCGACGAATCCAATGTTTGCCGTGCGATCTTTTTGGGTCCTTATTATCACAGGCTACCCGTATATCACGGCTGTCCCAGCTGTCCCTAATCCCCAGTATCCCTCTCTTAGCTGTCTCCTATCAAATTTCTAAAGAGCGAGCACAAAAGGACAATTCGATTATGTGAAATTAAAATTAAAAAATATTTTACCAAAATAAATACCAAACTTTTCCTTTATACAAAAATAAACTAACTAACAAGAAGGGAGGGCGAGTCCTTTTCCACTACTAAATACTAATAACTTTAACTCAATCTCCCCAAACTAAAAGTAAAGAATATTGTGTCTTTCTTTTCTTTTTTCCTTGAATTACCAGGTTTTCTTTTCCCATTTTTTTTTTCTTTTTCTGGGAATGAAAATCCTATAAAATAACAAAAAAAGGGAAAAAAAAAATTAAAGGAATAGAAATTAATTTACAGGCTTGCCGTTATTGTAGCCGTAATACGAGAGGTACCACCTAACAAACTTCTTCAACCCGGTTTGCAAATCGGTCGTCGGCTTGTACCCGAGTTCTCTTCGGGCCAAGCTGATGTTCGCGTGCGTGTAGGGGACGTCACCGTTTCCGGGCATGTCCACGTAGTTCCTCTTCGCCTTCTTCTTTAAATGCTTCTCTAGGATGCTCACAAGCGTCGGTACGGTCACCGGCGACGTGTTGCCCAGATTGAATATCCGGTACGGGGCGGGCCCCCGTTTCCTCCCACCCGACCCGGTACTCTTTCCGGCCGTGTCCAATGACCCCAAACAACCCTTCACAATATCATCGATGAAGGTAAAGTCTCGGGCCAAGTCGACCCGGTTCTTGCCCCGGTATATCGTAATCGGTTTGCCCTGAAGAATGTTCCGGGTGAAAGAGAAGTACGCCATGTCGGGTCTCCCCCAGGGACCGTACACGGTGAAAAATCTCAAACCGGTAATCGAGAGGCCGTAAATGTGGTTATACGTGTGGGTGATTTCCTCGCCGGCTTTCTTGGTGGCAGCGTAGAGACTGGCGGGCTGGTCTGTCCGATCCAACTCCGAAAAGGGTACGTTCTCGTTGAGGCCGTATACGGAGCTTGACGAAGCCCAGACGATCGCCGGCTGAGGGTTCGCCGTCTTGCAGGCCTCGAGGAGCGTGACGAGTGCTGCTATGTTGCTGTGTACGTACGATTGGGGGTTTTCCATGGCGTACCTGACACCCGCCTGAGCCGCCAAGTGCATCACGTGGGTGAAGGCCACCACGTCGAAGAGCTTGCCCACCAGCCTCGCGTCGTTCACGTCGCCTTCGACAACGAAGATCCCGTTATTGCTCAGAAGGGACTTGCGGGCCTTCTTCAACGACGGGTCGTAGTAGTTGTTGAAGATGTCGAGCCCAACGACGCCGTCCCCGCGCTTTTTCAACGCGAGCGACACGTGCGACCCGACGAAACCAGCAGCACCGGTAACCAGGACGGACATGCCGCCGGATCGGTGGATCTGGGCGGAAGAGCGAACCTGCTTCTCCCACTGGATGCCGCCCCAGGAGGCCGACAAGTACCGGCTACCGGAATCGACGAAACTCTGGAAACTCAAATACGAGGCCGTGAGGGCGATCAAGAATAGCGCCCACAAGAACATAGTACTGGTGGAAGCGAAACATCGGTGGAACTGGCGGTTCATGGCGTTGGACCGCTCGATCTTGAACTTCCCCGGCGTTGACGGGAACAGTTCTTCCTGCAATGAAGGCATTTTATTTTGAAAATGGGGATATATAATTTGTACTATCTTTCTTTTCTTTTCTTTTCTTTAATAAGAGAATTTTGTTGTATAATTTGGGTAAAAAAAGAAAAAAAAGGATGTAGGAGTTTGGATTGGAGAGGAAGGAAGGAACAGATGCAGATGAGGAAAAACAAAATGGGAAGGATTTTCACTTTGCTGCACCTGCTAATGGAGGGGAGGGGAATGCGGGTTATATATAGCCCCGCAAAGAAACGACAACTCTACGCGTGAACGCGTTAAAGGACGGCCAGATCGGAATATGAGAGATAATAAAGAAACAAGGGACGTGTTCTTGGACTTTCTGACAAACAGAGTGTATCCACTGTAATATAAATATATACGCGGGATTTTTATTTTATTTTATTTTTTTAATTAACTGTCTCCAAGAAATTGCTTTATTTAATTAAGGGAGTGACCGTAAAATCTACTCTTCTTTTTTTTTTTTTCTTTTTTTTTCTTTTTTTAATAATGAAATTAGTAAACTGATCATATTATATTTTGTGCATTTGGAGGAGTCTGTGATTTAGTGGAATTGAAAAATGAAATTAGAGATAGGGTTGTTTGGGTCTTTTGGAAAAGGGAAAGCTTGAGCTGGGTGCATTCGAATATTGTCATCACTTTGTTTTTTGTTTTTTGTCCTATTTTCTCCCTTGACCAAAAGAGGATGGATGATACAATATTACCCATCACCGGAAGAAGCGGTCTTGACTGGGGAGAAGTTGATAAAAGAGAGACCAAAAAAGGAAAAACAGCGGCGGAAGCGGAAGCGGAAGTTGGTAATTGTTGAGGCATAATGAGAGAGAAATGGGCGGTGGGGTACCCCGGCCCCCCCTCCTCCTACTAATTTCCGTTACCCTTCAGGCTGCCATCCATTTCTAAACCAGAAAAAGAAAGTTCCACGTCACGAATCTTAAGATCTTGACATTTCTTTGTTTATTTATTTATTTATTTAAAAAGTATTAATTAGAGTTTGAACTTCGAAGCAGTCGGTGGCAGATCCCAATCTCATTTATCTACACATATATAAACCATCTAACATTGACATAATTGGCAACTTCAAAGAAGCTCAGTTCAAGTCTCAACGATACCCACCTTTCAATTCTTCACAATAATACTACACTCCACGCCACTACCTCACTTGTGTGTTATAAAACTATTTGTAAGAGTTTTTTTTTTTTTTTTATCTGTTCAAATTTTATATGACTTTTAAAATTAATATTGAATTTAAGATATATCATTATTATATTTTAATTCAATAATAATTTTAAAAGCTAAATGATAACATTATTCTTAACAACAAGGAAAATGCTTGGGGTCACATAATATTAATTTTAATGATGAGTTTATTTAATTATTTATTGTTGGGAAGGATTTAAAAATCGACTTAAAAAGTGGCAATATTGAAAATATAGATTTGTCAGTGAGTCAGTGAGTAGGAGGGAGAGATTAATGAATTAGAATTCCAAAGCGAGTGAGTTGAATAGGAGGAGAGCTTCTTGGCTGGCACATCACATCATGCCAACGTGTTATCTCTCTTTCTACGTTGTTTTTTCCGTGTCCTCTCGTGCTTCGTCGAACTTTCTGGATTTTTCATTTCTTTTATAGAAATTGCAGTTTGTTTTCTTATTTATTTTTGAAAAAGCTTTTGTATTTTGTGAAATAATAACCGTCTTGGAATGTATCGATCGGTCAATGGTGGCCGTTGATGATGTGAGGAACTCATTTATATATTCATATTAAGTGCTCACATGCCCACATTAATAAGTTGGTTAGAGATTGGTGCAATGTTCTTGCCTAATTGTATTGTGTAATAAGGCAGAGATATGTGAGTATATATAAGTGAGGGCTTTACTTGTTCGTGGTTCGAACGCGTCGAGCTTTAATTTCTACATTGTAATAGGATAAGGGTATTATTGTACTCGAATTTTAACTAGAACCGAACACAAACTTGGTCCATCGTGGAAGGACTAAAGACTAGTTAGTAGTTGAGTTTGGTGTAGTTTCAGTCTTCCAATAGCTATATTACTCAAAAGCCTTGCCTCAAAATAGCGTGTGGAAACTAAAAAGTCTTAGGTTTAACATATAATATAACTTTGTTTTAATTCCCTTCTTAATTCGTGGGTCTGGTCAGAATGAATATTTTAACTGGGCATAGAAAATTGAAGCATTGCGAGTGGAGATCCCGTTGTTCAATGAAAGAAATCAATAACTAGTTGCAACTATATATATGGCAAACATATATAGGCTGCTTTTGGATGGGATAGTCTGGCTACCTCCAGAGGCTAAACGAAAAAATAAAATAAAATAAAATTGTTTCACTGTTGGGAGTGGCCGGACCCCCACCCCCCTCCAGTGTGGGCCATGGGGTTGGTTTGGCCACCCTTAGCCGGCCATTGGGGTGGCTCTAAAGCCACTCCCAGCTAAAATGGGGTGGTCTGGCTACCCCTATAGCCAAAATGGGTGATTAGCCACCCTTATAACCAAAATGGGTGGTCATCCACCCTTATTTTTTTATTATTTGATTTTTTTATTTATTTTTATCTTAAATAATATTTTATTATTATTTTTCATTAGTAGAACCATTTGTGGTTCTAGTATTTCTAAAAAAAATTCAGCTATAAACTAGATACCCTTTAGTCTATTATGAATTGGAGAAGATCCTATTTCATCCTGTTAACACTCTTTGACGTTAACAATATAATTCCATCATTAATTCTATCTTCACTCTTTCATTAATTGGCATTACTAATTCACATCTTTTTCCATAACCGCGTCTGCTTTCATGGTTTCCATGCCGATTAGCAAATATTAACTATTTGAATTAAATTAATTATAAAAACAAAACAAAACCCATCTGCCTTCATAGTTGGATCATACTATTTTGTTTATATTTAAACACAATTAATAGCCAACAAAGTAGAAACAATATTTAATGTTGTTAGTTAAGATGTTGCCTTTACTCCTAATTTTCCTTCACATTGTTATTTTATAGTCAGCTATAAAGCAAGCCAAGCATACCTTTTTGTTTCTGTGATTTTTGCTTTGTCAATTTAATACCTTAATTTCCAAATATTTTAAATCTAAGACCTTTAGCCATTTTTTCTTAAAATAAATAGCAAAAATTACATTAAAATGTTACTATATCCTTTTCATTCAAAAAAATTATAAAAAAATCAGAGATGTGGCTCCTGAGTCGTGAGTCGTGACCACCCTCTGTTGGGGGTGGTTCACCGACCTTTTTTTTTTTCTTAATTTTTTATAGTTAGAATGATATAATAATATTTTATGTTATTTTTGTTATTAATTTGAAGAAAATCCTTATAAAAAATACTTAAATTTAAAATCCTTATAAAAAATTCCCTGCGTGGTACTGTGCAGCTCGGCCCAGGAAGCCCATGTGCAAGCCTGTACGACGTTAATGACAAAGCTGATATGAGTCTGCCATTTGAAAACGGTGAAACCCAAATACGGTGGCCTTTTTTCAGCCACCCATCAGGATTGGGTTGATGAGACTTTTATCTCAATTTTTTTTTTTTTAGGAATTTTTCATATTCATTCATTGAGAAAAATTAAAAGCATAAAGTCATTATATCAGAGAGCATAAAGTTCTGATAAATCATAGCTAAGGCTATGAGATTATATCGTCATAGAACCAAATATAAAAATCTTACAATCAAGTCATATCTATGACTTTAACATCCGCTAATCCATATCCAAACTTCAGTTATAGAACAGATCTGCTCCAAGCAGATTCAATCTAATACATACGTAGCCCATATTTCAACTTTTATTTTCCCAGTCATAAGAGCAAAACCCTCACACCGAAACTAATTCTTATCGATTCAAAAATCGCTCGTAAAAACAGATCTAAGGAGAAGTCAAACCCTTATTAAAAAAAAAAAAAAAAAACCAAAAATACAATAAAAACTCGGAAACAGCTACAACAACTGAGGCGAAGCGTACTGGCCTGTGCATGGTGGACGAGATGGAGCTGTTTTGTGTTGATGAGCAGCCGAGGAGCACGGTGAGCCGGCGTGTGGCTAAGGGAAACCAGTAGAGGAGACTATATCTAGTTTTGAAAAACTAAATTTAAAGCTCAACAAATTCTGGGGAGGCGAAGAGCGGTGCAACACGGCGGAGAGCGGACGGAGCCAGCGCAACATAAGTAAAGGAATGGCTAGAGCAACTGGATTGGTAAAAAAAAAAAATTAAAAAAAGAAATTAAAAAATAAAAAGGGGGCGGGGCGGAAAGAAGATGGGAGAAGGGGGGAGGAGGGACCCCCATCTCAAATTTTCTTAAAGTTCGACTCTTATAATATAATTTCATATTAATTTTTTTAATATACCTTTTAACATGGACAAATCTTGAAGCATATATAAAATTGATGTGTTTTTAGTTATTTTAGTCAGATTTCTAGTATTCCTTACGAAAATAACTTAAATCAGGTTGTGGTGTAAATTAGGTATTTTGCACCATCAAATATGAAACAAACATTTAAGCTTGAAATGTCAACAAAATAATATAATCACTCACACTATATATATATATATATATATATATATATATATATATATATATATATTTTTTTTTTTTTCTTGACGAAACCACCGGAGCTAGCATCTTAGTTGGTTTTATAGATTCCGGTGTTGGGGGCTCGAAGGTGAGTGAGAGGTTCAATGGTCGGCCGTGAGTGTTAGGTTAAAATGAATGCAAAAGTCTAAGAGATTGATTTGAATTAAAGATATAGTATTTTCATCTTTATAGTATATATATATATATATATATATATTTTTTTTTTGAATTGAGACTCCGATATTATAGATCACATCAAACGAAGATCAGCCAATACAACATCATGGATGCATGAAGAATAACTCTCCCTCCACAAGTGGTCAACCGTGCTACCTAACCCCAACTTGGCAAGCTCATGAGCCGCCACATTCCCTACCCTCCTAGTATGACTCACCTTCCATTCTATAATTGTAGATAACAAAGCCTTGGTGTCGTTAACCATCGTTCCATAGCTATACCAACACAGCCCTTAATTCTTCAGAGCATTAAGCACCTCCAATGCATCGCCCTCAAGAATGATCTTGGAAAAGCCTAGTTGGTGACACAAATCCACCGTCTTCCACGCCCCCAATGCTTCAGCTACAGAAGGGCTTGTGATGTTAGGTCTAGACCCACTCATGGCAGCAACCACCTTTGCTTCGTGGTCCCTTGCAATAATTCAGAACCCCATTCTTTGACTTCTATCATCTAGCGCCGCGTCCCAGTTGAGCTTAATGATTCCTGTTTCTGGCAGCTTCCAAACTAGACCTCCAGGACCTGATGGTGGTTTAGGGACCCCCACCCTTCTCCCTTGTTCTGCCTTGTTGAAGTGATTCATCTGGACTGTTGTCATTTCCAAGATAATAGATGGTGGCTGAAAATCCCCTCCAAAAACGATTTTATTTCGACTCACCTAGAGGAGTCTCGCCACAGTCACCAACTTTTTCATCTTGTCTTCCTCCAGTTTATCCATCAAATGCAGGAATAACGTGACAACATCAACCTCTATCGTTGTACACTTTTGGGTTCTTACCTTACACATTGCCCATACATCCCTAGCAGCTTCGCACGTCCAAAGGACATGCTCCACCGTTTCCCTTAGTTAAACCACAGATAGGGCACAGAGCATCCGTTGTTATACCCTTCTTACATAGGTTGAGCTTAGTTGGGAGGATGTTGCTACACGCCTTCCCACAATAAAGGCTTGACCATTGCCGGCACATGAATCTTCCATACTGCTTTCCATAAATTCCGGCTTTGTTCCTCATTTGAACAGCTCCCCTTGTTTCCTTGTTTCCTAGTCATTGCTAAGTGATAGGCGCTCCTTACAGAAAATTCCCCATTTTGTGTCCCCACCCAAACCAGCTTATCCACTTGTCGTTGGGGGCAAACTGGGATATTGCAAATTGTTGGGAAAATTGATAATTAATTGGAAACCAATTTCCCACCAGCCTTTTATGCGAAAGACAAGTTTGGAAAGAAAACACACAAGAACACACACCAATCACTCACGTACACAAAGAGTTTACGTGGTTTGGCAATATACTTACGTCCATGAGGCGTGATCTGGACCCCTTTTTTACTATTGAGAAATATTGAGTACAATGGTACAAGCCTGAACCGCTCAAGCCTGAACCCAAACACTTAACCCCTTGTACACCACACTCAACTGTCCCTCTCAAATACCCAGTAAAGAAAAACTCTCTACACTTTGTAAATGCCACAAAGTGCTCTCACCAATTTGGATTTTCCGGATCCCCCTTAACCAAGGACAGCATGTCCTTTTATAAAGGCTTAATCACGAAAAAATAGGAGAAACAATTCTAATACAATTGCTCATGGGAAAACGAAACCATCATGAATACAAAGTTTTTTCCACGATAAAGATAAGCATTGCAGCCCACATGTTTATCTACACACGTTTTCTCCAAAAATCCAATTCCAAGTTGTTCTTGGACTCCTTTTAAAACTAATCTTATCCTCTTATAGATAAATATGACTTGAGCCCACCAACTTGAATATTGATATTTTCCAGCAATTATCTTCACACTTGTTGACAATTTGAGCCATTATCAACAATTTCCACCTTGGCGAAAATTTGGCAACCTCCACTTGAGACCTCAGGTCCGCGTCTTGACCGATGCCCATCCCTACGCCCTGGGATGTCGTACAAAACACTGTCTACACCAACAGTAATAATTCTACAAGAATTATCATGCTCCACCATAAAGAGCACATGCACTTAGAATTAAACCATTCTAATAATTTTCATTTTCGGCACATGTCGAAAAAATCCTGCTGAAAAATATGGTGCAACTTTCATGTTTGGTTCCCCTGGAAGTTCATTAGCCATCGACACCCTTTTCCACCACATACCCAACATGAAAAAAACCAAACCAATGTCTTGTATGCAAATGTGGACCCGCTAATAGAACACATCCATTATCCTGACATTTTTAGCAGTCATGCCAGAGGATGTACATGCCCTTATCAAAGAGCATCATCATAATCACCTCTCACTGCAGCGAGAGAAACACTATTAGCGTTTTTCGATCAATCTGCCGAACCTGCTTCTCTCAACGTTTTGTATAGTCCAGATTGGATGTCCTTGACTTGTATTTGCCACAAGCCAAAGTTCATTCTCTTGTCGAACCTTTCAATCTCAAACTTCAAAGACTGCATTTCTTCTTAACGGGTAGAAATCTGCAACCAAGCTCTGATACCAATTGTTGGAAAAATTGATAATTAATTGACAACCAATTTCCCACCAGCCTTTTATGCGAAAGACAAGTTTGGAAAGAAAACACACAAGAACACATACCAATCACTCACGTACACAAAGAGTTTACGTGGTTCGGCAATATGCGTACGTCCACGAGGCTTGATCCGGTCTCCTTCTTTACTATTGAGAAATATTGAGTACAATGGTACGAGCCTGAACTGCTCAAATTTAATATCTCAAACCCAAGCCCTTAACCCCTTGTACACCACACTCAACTGTCCCTCTCAAATACCCAGTAAAGAAAAACTCTCTACACTTTGTAAATGCCACAAAGTGCTCTCACCAATTTGGATTTTCCGGATCCCCCCTTAACCAAGGACTGCATGTCCTTTTATAAAGGCTTAATCACGAAAAAATAGGAGAAACAATTCTAATACAATTGCTCATAGAAAAACGAAACCATCATGAATACAAAGTCTTTTCCATGATGAAGATAAGCATTGCAGCCCACATGTTTATCCACACACGTTTTCTCCAAAAATCCAATTCCAAGTTGTTCTTGGACTCCTTTTAAAACTAACCTTATCCTCTTATAGATAAATATGACTTGAGCCCACCAACTTGAATATTGATATTTTCCAGCAATTATCTTCACACTTGTTGACAATTTGAGCCATTATCAACACAAATGACCACCGCCTCCTCTTTACTGAATATATTATGTATAAGCTAGAGATTCCACCAATTAGTGCTTTCATCGATGAGGGAACTAACTTTGGCATCTGGTGCTAGAACTTGATTCGGTGTTTGGGTAGCAAAGGATAGAGGAGTTGGGATCCAACGGTCACCCCAAATGCTCACTGATTGTCCATTCCGTATTCTCCAAAGTAAACCTTCATTAAGAAGAGCCCTTTCCATTCCATATATTGCGCCACGCGTAGGATGGGTTCCGCCCCAACTGTGCACTAAGGAGCGTGTCGTTTGGAAAGTATTTCTGTCGTAGCACTTTAGCCACTAATGAATCTGGATACTGCAAAAGCCTCCGCCCCTGCTTGGCAAGCAAAGCCAAATAAAGTTTTACACAATGTATCAAATTTTTATTGAAGGCTGTAAAATAAAGTTTATACTACATCTTGATAGAAGAGACTCTCATTACTTACTCCTTAATTTATGCTTGTTTTAGCAACGAAAGTCCTTCAAATTTGAAGAGATTTTCAGAATTTTGTTGGTGAAATTTCTTATTTGATTGTTTGATTGAGTCACCATTCAAGTTTTAAGAGCAATTTAAATGCATTTGAGTTATCTTCGGCTCTAACACCTTTTGCAATTAAATTTTAAATTATAAGTAAATAATTCTAAGGGCACTTTCAATGGCTTAACTATTTATTACTTTTATTTGAAATATATAAGAAAAACACTAAAAAAACCCTCTACATCGGATTATGCACCTCAAATGCAAAATGTATTTTTGTTGTATTTGTGAATAGTGCACCACTACATGTAGCAGGCATTGTTCACATATCCATCTCATTAATATACTATTTCTCTCTCCACATCTCCCTTTTTCTCAAAATTTTCTCCTACTATGTTTCTTCCACATCTCTCTTTTCCCAAAATTTTCTCTCTCCACGTTTCTTTTTTCCCAAAAGTTGAAAAATATGATCTTTAGGAAAAATTCAATCCTTATAAAAAAAATAATAAATAATTTAAATGATATAGATAAAAAATAAATAAATAATCGGATGTGTGGTGTCTTTTAAAACTCATTAGCTAAACTAAATAAAGTGGGTTTTGATAAGCCATTTTGCATTAAAATATATATAAACCAATGTGAATGCTCTAAGAAGGGATTTCTTTTCTAAATTCAATAAAAGATTTTCAAATTTTTACCATAGGTTTTTTTTTTTTTTTTTTGGGTTCTAAAGAGTTAATTAAGGTCGGTTTGGATTTGCTATTTTCAAAAAAGTGTGATTTAAAAAGAGTGATTTTAAAATGTGAGATTTGAAAACGCGATTTTTAAAAATGCAGCGTTGAATAAAATTGCATTTTAGCATTTAAAATTATGCGCTTTCAAAAAAATACTTCCTTACCTGCAATTGGAAAACACAGATTTTCTAGGTTTTCAAATTATAATTTTTTAAAAACGTAATCCCCAATCCTATATTTTTTTGCAATTTGATTTAAAATTGCATTTTTTTTGTCTATATATCCACAATGTCAAAGGCACCCTTAAAATTTAATCACCTTACAAGAAAGAAGGATTTCTTTTCTTTACAAAAATTTAGAGAGAATATAGGGGGATAAGTGGATAACCCATCTTTATCAGGTGGATTTTCTTTCTTTATGAAGAATTAATTGCTATACTAACAAGAAGAGTGGGATGAATTCTCGATTTGAATCTTAAAAACAATAAATTTTGTAAGAGAAATTGATTGATATTTAATTTTTTTTAATAGACAGGTTTATTAAATTATTAGAATTAAGAATGCCGCATTTAAATTTCTTTCCTTGAAACACGGGATTTGCATCTACCTGCCCCTAAATCTAAAGGAAGTAGTAGTATATTAAATTTGTAACTTCCATTCTCTACGAAGATCTCCTACAATTTCTTTAAAGTTTTAAATTCTCAAATTACGTAATTTATAGCGTTTTTAAGCATTAAAACACTTGAAAAACGATACATAATAAAAATGTGGCATGTTAATTGAGATAACTAAAAATAATTTTTATTTTAAATTAAATGCTTTTTTTTTTTTTTTTTTTCACTTTTATAGGGGCGTTTCTTATTTATAAAATCAAAAGATAATTTTTGGCCTAAAGCCTTTTTACAACATAGAGAGCAAGAAGTTGATGAAAATATACTTAATTTTTAATTGTAACATATCACATTTTTAATAGGTGGCATTTTTCAAGCATTTCAATGCCTAAAAATGCCAAATTTGTGTAATTTGAGAATCTATAATTTTAAAATTTTTTTAGGAGATCCTAATCTATTAATTACAGATTCGGCATACATGTTATAGTTTAATCAACGGTCAAGATTGAATTTTTTCAAAATCTCTTTTTATTTTCTCTTTCATATTAAAAGCTTATAAAAATAAGTCAACTTTAAGATTCAATCTTAACCGTTAATTAAACTACAACATACATGCTGTTATTTAGCAAGCCGGATCCATTAATTACATGCCTTAAAAAACACAAAATCAGAAAATATAAGCAGAGATCGAGGAGGTAAAGAATTATAACAAGCGGACAATTCTCTAGTCTACAATAGTCACAGAAGATAATGGAGAAATAATTATTTGATGTTTTATTGATTTTTCATTATAGATTGTCATATAGGTTTTTAAGAAATTTTGTGGTAAAAATTCTAGTGCTCCTAGTGTTGGGATTTGGTCTTTTTACCATCTTATCTGAAAATTAATTAGTGTTAGTAATTTTTTTTTTTTTTGACATGTTCACATAAGAAAAGAGAAAGAGAGAATTTAAATCATTGATCTTCACTTCATAAGGCGTGATCTACAACCTATTAAATTAAAACTGTGTATATATATACACAGACGATTGGATGAATGCATTAAATTTAATTAAATAGATGTCCTGAAATGACGACTCCTATATGCAATAATGATGCCAATAAAAACACGTGGTAAACAAGTACTGGAGTCTTGTGTTGCACTCAAACTATCCAAAAAAATAGAAAAATGGTCGAAGTGGAGGTTCATGTGCGCATGTCTCTTTTTGTGGTGCTGCGAGTGCGCCGCATTCATCCCAAAACACCACCATCGATCATCAATCATCATCATCATCATCATGGCTTTTCAATAATTGGCTCCACCTACCATGGCTGGCTGAGTCGGTGACCTTTAATTTCCTTTTCCCATTGCTGTGAGCCCTGTGTGAATTCGATCTCTTACAAATTCTACACCCTGTAATTTTCTTTATTTTAGTCGTTTCTGTAAGTAATTAATAAACGATATTTGAAAATGAGTTACATCAACAGAGATAAAAGAAACAGTAAAAAACGAAAAAAAAAGAAAGCAAAAAATAAAAAAAATAAAAATTGCCTTCCCCGTTTTTCAAAAGGACGGATGGAATCAGTCTAAGCGATTTTATTTTATTATATTTAACGGTATATATAATGATATGTCATTTTAAAAATTTAAATAACGGGATAAGATATTCACCACGTGACATTCTATTCACCATTACATATATATGTGAAATAAAATATTGACTACATATGTACCAGTGGCTCTGATCCTCTTCATTTATCTTGAAATGAATAGGATTCTTTCTATTCTCTCTTATGTGGTAATTAAAGAATTACTATGGAGCCTAGCACCTATAAGAGTGTTTTTATACTTCATTCACAATATATTATATATGAATATATTTGATTAATGAAATGTACGTTGAACTCAGAATTCAACCTCGATCTCTCTTTTGCAGAAGTGCCAAAGTGAAAAAAAAAAAAAAAGAAGAAAAATAAAAGGGGTAAGTATACGAATCACATGTAATTAAACACCACACAAACCTTCTTTAGAACTTCAAACCTAGCATATATAATCAGAGTGAGAGCCATTTTGAGTTAACATGCATGGCTTATCTCTTGAATAACTGAGACCATGCATGGATCATCTGTATTAATAATTAATATTATATAAACAATAAAGAAAATAAAGAACTTAATTAATCATGCATCATAGGTTGGATATTGCAGTGCTTCCAAACCCAACCAGTCAACAAAAACTGTCCCTTTCCTTGTTGTATGTATATGAGAAAGATTTCGAGTTATTATGACTAGTGATTAAAAATGTTCTTGAGTTGAACATATATAACACACAAGTAATGATTCAAAGTTTACTGTAAATTTGTGATAGCTGAGATAGATGGGCCAACATTTCTTGAATTGACGTAGGATTCTAAATAGGATACAAAGGAAGGATACTTCATGCTGCATATAATATAAGACTCACAACTTAATTATTTATTCTTATATATATAGTACTAATTAATTAAGACTTCTTTTCGTTCCAAAGAAAATGGTCGAGCATGTGTCTTCATTTTCCATGCCCGTTCCCAGATCCTGAGCCATAGCCACGACCTTCACCATAACCAGAACCTTGACCGGAGCCACTGCCACTGCCTCTGCCAGAACCCTCACCATAACCCTCACCATGTCCCGAGCCAGAGCCTGATCCTTGATTGCCTCCCGATCCTGATCCGGCCCTAGACCCAGCATACGAACCTGCTTCTGACCCTGCACCCGAGCCTGACCCAGAACCTGATCCTGAGGCAGAAGCTGAACCCGAACCTGAGCCTGAGCCCGAGCCTGAGCCCGACCCAGAAGCCGAGCCTGAGCCTGCACCACTTCCTCCTCCTAGTCCAAGGCCTATCCCAGTACCAATACTAACTCCAATCCCACCAAGGTCCAATCCTAGGTCCTTTCTTGCCACTCGGCTTTCAGACAACAAAGCAAATGTTGAAATAAGCAAAGCAACAAGAGCCAGGGGCTTCAAACTACCCATGTTGTATACAAGGCAACAAAAGCGTACCAAATGTACGTGTTTGTGTTGTGAGTTGTGTGAGAGGGGTGAGTGAACAACAGAGCTATTTATTGTAATATTTAGAGATAGTGAGGGTGGTGGATCATCATGTGCGTTAAGTGGTAAGCGTTTGTGTACTGCAGCAAGAGGAAAGTGGGGGAACATGTGGCTCTTGCTAATTTATCAAATCGATCGAGCTGGCTGAGCAAAATTGGTGGATATGATGAGAATGATGAGGGGGGTTTTAGGTGGAGATCATTCTTTTCGAGTATCAGAGGTTGGAATTTAAAATTATTATTATGATTATGATTATTATTATTCAACTTCATTTCGTAATATTGGTGCTGGGTGGACCCAATATTATAATATTATTAGGATGCTGCCGACCCATATGTTCTTATCACCCACTAAGGGTAGTAGTGGAGATCGAGTACAGTTGGCTCCTAGAAACTCTATCATATATATATATGATATCATTCCCTTTTTTGTTTTCACTAAATAAAAAATGAATTCTCTTATGCTAAAACATGTTAGAGATCCAATACATTTAGTGCAATATTAGGAATCATATAGGTAGAAGACACTAAAAAAATTCAACAGCCTATTAAAGAAACCAGATATATATATATAGAGATTTCAGTATCGGATGAACACAAAATTAGTGGGGTTGAAAATCTTATGCAAAGGGATACTACAAATTCGTATTTTATGAAGATTTTTCAATTCCTACTTTTATAATTAGATCAAAACGTGAATTTGTTTAACAATTTGTTGTATTTGTTATTCAAAGGGTTTTCTTCTTTTGCTACAAATTCTTTGAGTTTTCTTGATTTGTTGATGAGTTGTGATACGGGTCATAACCCGGTGAATATATATATATATATATATATATATATATATATATATATATATATTAGAATTATTATTAAATAAGGTAATGATGTATTACTACTCTTATTAAGAAAATAAGTAGACTTGCTCATTAAATAATATCTCTAATAGGAAATATAAGATTTGTGTTCCATTAGAATTATATTTTCTATTTACATGTATTTTTATTTTTGCCTTGTAATAGTTTATATAAACCTAAAAGTGATCAATAAAATATACTAAATTAAAGTTTAATATTTAACTTTAGTAGTTGTTTTGGGAGGTTTAAGGTTCTTTGAATTACCCTAAAATTAGAACATCCAGGATTCCTTGAATTATCCTACTAAATGCTATCAAAATCAAAATCTATCTAGTTGATTATTCATCCCTCATTACGGAGGCCCATAACAAGTTGTGAGTCTTGTGTTGTAATCCACTACATCCACGTTGCATCACAATCTAAAGATTACACTTAAAAGAAAATTATTGCAGTAATAAAACTCTGCATACGATTTTATTTCTATTTTTACCTCACTGTTCTTTATGTTCCTGATGGATTTGGCAAAGTATATATATCATACAACTATACAAGCAATTTTTCTTCACCATGCATACACACATATGGTTTATATATGCATGCATGATGCCATGATGCATCCCTATCTCAATAAACTCTCAAGGAATTTCTTCTGCGACTGCTGCATGCAAAGGAAGTATGTCAAACTACCGAGGTGCTGAAAATCAAGTGGGAATTATATATATATATAATTGGAGTCTGTGACAATCCCAATTATTTATTTATTTATTTATTTTTTTAATTTTAATTTTAATTTTAATTTTTAATTTTTTTAAATCCTTATAAATATATTATTTTTTATACCATGACTTCATCAATAATGACTTTTTCACTCCTAGATGACTATATATAGATACTTTAGCTTCCTCTATAGTTGTATACTTGTATATGTCAATGGCAAACTAAAAAAATTTTGTATTCGAAAGGAGAGGTCTTTTTAAGAATAATTTTATAAACATGTAACTTTTCCATATTGATATGATTTATGAGTTAGTACTATAAACTAAAGTTTAAAACTTATTGTTTGCTTTTATTTTTCATAAACACGCGCACACATATAGAAGGACTATATGTATTTAATTATGTATTTACGTAAGTTCGGGCCCACACAAAAAAGATCTTGATTCCGCTCTTGCTGTTAGATATACTAACATTAAATTTTAATCATAAAATATCTCATCTACATTTCAAGTGAAATGGAAATGTCTATTTCCTTAATTGAGACTAACCCCATATATCTATATATATATATATATATATATATATATATGTATGTGTGTGTGTGTGTGTGTGTGGAAGAGAGAGTTAATTCAGATGAAATAAAATTTATTGGAAGACAAAGGTAGGGAACGCATAACAACGATATTTCATATAATGATACATATATCACCATGCATCTACTTATTTATGTAACAAAGATGGTGACAAAGCTTTTCAGTTTTACGGGACCATTGGTGGCATATTCTTAGTTGCCATCTCCGCTACCAGAACCTTTACCATAGCCATGGCCCTCGCCGTAGCCTTCACCACTGCCTGACCCATTTCCTCTACCTGAACCTTCACCATAGCCATGGCCTTCGCCGTAGCCTTCACCACTGCCTTCACCACTTCCTCTGCCAGAACCCTCACCGTGTCCAGAACCCTCACCATGTCCAGAACCAGACCCTGAACCCGAACCACTCCCACGACCTTCACCTGACCCGGAGCCTGCTCCTCGTCCTTGGTTTCCGCTTGAGCTTGATCCAGCTCGAGACCCAGCATATGAACCTGCTTCAGAGCCTGCACCAGACCCTGAACCAGACCCAGAACCAGAACCTGAACCTGAGCCAGAACCAGATCCAGAGCCAGAACCTGAGCCAGACCCTGCAGCAGCACTTTGTTATAATATTAATTAAATGATTAAATAAACAATTTTCTACCAGCTTAACTATTTTTTAAGATAAGTGATGATTTAACACGGTATTATAGCAAATGTCGCAAGTTTGAACTTTATTTCTAATATTGTTTTTTTTATCATTTCAACTAAATATTTTATATATTAGGATAAGTGGTGATTTAACACACCTGAGCCACTGCCACCTGTACCTAGGCCTACTCCTGTTCCGACTCCAACGCCACCAAGATCCACACCCAAGTCCTTCCTCGCAACTCGACTCTCAGAAACAATGGCAGATACAGCAAAAATCAGAGCAAGAAGTGAGAGAGATAAGTGGAATGCTGCCATTGTTTGTGAAGAACAAAAGTAGCTAGAGTAAGAAGCCTTTGAAAACGTGAATGCAACTGATTTCTTAATCTATTACTATGTTGTTGCCTGTTGGAGAGGTCGCAGGGAGACTCATGCTACTTATAGCGTTGATACTCATGATGTTATTGCTGTTTGAGTGAAGTGGAATTGGCGATGTGGCGATCTTTGTGGTTTTGCTGGACAAAACTTTGTGGCTGAGAGCTCCGATTTTTCAACCTGTAGACAGGTGTTCACAAATCGCCGACCCACTCACCGTAGTGGACTTTAGTGGCAGTTTGCGTACGTTGACCAAATATTTTGCAACAAAATTTTGAAGTTTCCTACCTTCTGATATTGCCACCATATCAATCTGCAACATGCACGTGATTTTTAATAATACAATTAAAAAATAATAATAATTTAGAAAAAAACTTTATCCGTCGTAAATGATAAATGAGGCAGTCAAAAGTGTCATTTCCTTTTTTAAGAGAAACCATTCCGACATATTATAAAGCATGATTTCCAGCTGATTGAGATACCATATGGGCACGTTAAAAGTATCCTTTGAGCATGCGTTTATGTTTATTTTGGTCGGTCTATATCCCAAGTTTCACCAAATATGGGACCAAAAAAACCATGGGCGTTTTTTATAAGCTAAGTGGGCTCCCATACGTAAAAAAATTAGAAGAAAAGGGCTTCTTTTTTCAAGGCCCATAAGCTAAGGCCTTGAAACATACAACAGCAAGGCAGGAAGACCTGAACTCCCAAAACACGGAATTCAGAAACAGCGAACAGTTTTGTTAAAGACTCGCTCCGTGTCTCGAACCCATCCCCACCACCTTTTCCTCCGTGGCCGTGGGCTGCAGTCTGCAGAGCCTCTCCATCCATCACCGGCCTGATGTTCATCTCTATTTACTAAAGTACCCTTTTCCCTCCCACTGTTACCTCGTACGTACCTCTCTTTCTTTCACTGATAATTTATCGTTTTTGGGTTTTCTTCTTTTCTGTATATCTTAGAGTTTTATGCTTTTGATTCACTTAATTTTTTATTTTTTATTCTATTTTTAAATGGGACTGCTTGTCGTTGATGATCTTTATCTGATGTGTGATTTTGATTCTGGCTTATATTCCGCATAAAGATGTTTCCTTGGGAAGGTATTAAGCTCATCAATTATTGGTCTCAGGTTGCGTATGAATTTAGAGTATAAAATTCATGAAATGTAGCATGACCCACAAGTTCATTTCAATCAATTTTGACCCAGAAGTTCATTTCAATCACTTTTTTGTTTGATATGTAATTTTTGGGGCGTTCAAAGCCATTCAGCTCTTATTCGCTTGCAATCAAATAACTCTTTTATTATTTTTTTTTTTTGGGGTTCTTTTGTCCAAAAATCAGGATTTGATATGAATGTGAATTCCAGTTATATGTTTCTTAGACCACTTTCATTGAAGATGTTACACTTTCAATATAGTGATTTGTTTGTTTGGATCACCTGTATTAGTTCTTGCTTTCTGTATGATTATTGTATGATGTTAAAGCAGTTAAAGAGAGAGAAAACATGAGTCGTTTAAATAAAATAATTTAAATCAGCATTAAATCCTATACAAGGGAATTACAAGAAGAAAGAGCTATTTTATAGTTTCCTATTCATGAATGATTAAGCAATCAGGTTATTCTAAAAGAACAAAAAAAAAAAAAAAAAAGATATTAAGCAAGAAGGTTTGTGCGTGATACACGGGAATAAGTAATGCATTGCAGAAGTAATTCTCGTACCTGACGTTTCTGTAGTGAGAGGTTAAGAGAAAAATTAAATCATGCATCCATGAGTTTGGGACTCATGCTGGATCCAATGTGTACTACAAATATGTATCATCATTGACAAATTGATGAAGTGGCCTTAGCTACTAGTGCTGAATCTAAAAGGCTTGAATCCATTCAAGTAGGGGGCAACTAAGTTCCACTATACCACAAAGGCGTTGCTGCAAAGTGTTTTTCATAAAAAGACTAAGATGGCTGTATGGTTACTAGGAACGATGTGGTTTGCTTTATTTTCATGTAAGGATATAAATCTATTTCTTAATTCTGTTTGCAAGCATAATCTATATCAAGGTGCACTCCACTATTAGCTAGAGGGTTATGTCATATCCAGGAAGGATTTTCAGTATCTAGAGGTGCTCCTCAATCCGGCACCTCTTATTTCTATGTTTGGCTTATCTGAGTTTGCCATAATTTTCATAAAAAATAGATCCTACTCCTGCTTTCAGCTTTCTAGGATAAATTTGTATGACTGGAAATGCTAGATGTTATTGTGCCGTGTGCTCTTCTCAGAACATAAGAGATTGATGGGCAGTGGATTTTTTGGATGATATGGACCTACTTGAAATTTAATCATTACTGGCTGCTGGTGAAAGTTTTCCCTCTCTAGGAAATTACTGTGAAGCTCCTCACTCCAAAACTTCAATGCTTAATTTGACTTTTAGAAGGATCCACATAGCTGTCGGGGTAAAACATCTGTCTGGGAGATAGCTTCTTTTGACTAATGGGAAAAGGGACAACTGGGAGAGAGAGTAATTTGAAGGAATAAAGATGAATAATTTGAGGAATAAAGAGAGAGAGAGAGAGAGAGAGAGAGAGAGAGTAATAAATAAAGAAGGAATAAAGAAAGAAACTATTGTTAATTTGAATAATTTCACCATGAAAGATGAATTATCTACATTATATTACTGCCATCCTAATTTGCTGTGATTGTTGCAATTGCAATCCTATTATGGAGTGAATTTTAGATCATAAATAAACAGAACTCAGCTCAACAGCTTTACAGTGAGCGTGGGTGCAGATCAATTCAGTATTAACTAGAATTTCTTAGTTTGGTGTCTACAACCAATTGTTGAGTAAGCTATGTGGTTTATGTAGATATAGATGGGCAATTATACTTTTTGGTTGGGATCTTGTTAAGCTCATATATGAAACAAGATACAACATATCATTGTACTATAATTAGATATGTGGTTTGCTTGTGCGGTTGCTATATCTAGTGATAAATTCAAAATGGATTTCTTTGTTGCATTTAGTGGATTGTTGTCTCACAAATTTCGAGTCATCAGCCTACAAGGGAAGATACTTCTTTTTTTTTTTTTCTTTTTTTTTTTCAAGTAATTGACTTAAAGGGGAAGAGGAAGGAGAGATTCAAATTAGTGACATTTGCTTCATGAGGCTTGGGGTAATGCCTCTTTCTTTCTTTCTTTTATGAATTTTCTTGTAAAAGCCTTTTTCCCTCCCCTTTTTTGGTTTTGATAATGGTGACTAAGTGTTTACTACATAGATTTTGTTCCTTTTTGGAGTCTTTTCATTTTCCAATTTTGGCAATTGTGAACATTGATTTTGTCTTCCAGATGTTTCAAGATTTTGACCAAATTTTTCATTAATGATCTTTAGGCATGTTGGTATTATGTTTGACTTTCATTCCATTGCTGTGGTAGTGAAACTATTCATTGTCAATGACATTAGCAATTTAAATCAACAGATTTTTATCAATTGAAATGGAGCCAATTTCATGTAGGTGGATTTTGGGGCTTTCTTAAGTCAAATGCATGTATTGGAAACAAATAGAAAAGTATTTGTAATGATTCTTGGCCGAGCATATTAGGAGCCTTTTATCTTCAGGTAGCTAATACTTTGTTGATGATGCAAATATGCAAGGATGCTCATAGGAGCATCTCTTACTTGTCCTAGTAAATCTTATTTGGAGAGACGGCTAATGCCTTGTGACCTTTATAATATTTCATAGGTTGCCAATTTGTCTGGGTAATCATTTGAGTTAGTTTACTGGGCTGTCTGGTTATTTCTTTTAAGTTTGTACAGGAGCATGATTTTAGCTTTTTTCGATATGTCTGTAATGCATTCTTGGAATTCTGCAGGCTTGACTGTCAGTGTAAAACATCTACTTTTGGTCATTAATTTTATCACAGGATCCTCATAAACATCTTCAGAAACTTATTTCAATCCAACTGCAGCTACTTAGCAAAGAAAAAAATAAACTGAATCTTTGTTACCTTAGGGCCTTCTCTTCTGTAGATATCACAGAAGGCTGGTCACTGCTAGGATATTTCTGTTATAACATATCCATTATGGACTTATTTCGTTTTATGGCTGTGATCTTGTCTCAATAAAAGTGTAGGTGGCTGCACCTAAGGACTATGAATGTGTACATTATTGATTTTTGTCCTCGTCTGAGTTGATCTTCTTGTAGATGGCTGCAAGAGGACAAATTCCACCAACCTTTGAGCGACGTCCTATCCAGACTTCAGGGATGATGCGGCAAAGTGCATTTTCTGGTTTGCGCACTGCTGCTGGCCAACGCCTCTTGGAGCCACTGCCTCCTCCCGAACTGTTGGAGAATAAAATTGCTGTTCAGGCAGCAGAAATAGAACGGCTTGCAGGGGATAACCGTACGTTGGCAGCCACCCATTTGACTTTGAAGCGGGAGCTTGTTGCTACTCATCAGGAAGTAGATAGAACCAATGACCACATAAGAAGCATCCAGAGTGAACATGATATACAAAACAGGCGCTTGGTGGATAAGATCAGAAAAATGCAAGCAGATATCAAAGCTGGTGAGGGTGTAAAGAAGGACCTGCAAAAGGCCCACATGGATGCTCAGAGCTTAGTAGCTGCCAGACAAGAGCTGACTGCAAAAGTTCAGAAGGCTACTCAGGAATTGCAGAAAGCCCGTATGGATATAAAGACTATACCAGATTTGCATGCTGAACTTGACGGTTTGAATCTGGAACACCAAAGGATACGGTGAGTCATGCTTTTTTAAGTATATTTCATGGCTGTTTCCCTCCCTTAAACATCCATGTAAAGAACAGAGGTTGTTACTACATCCTTCACAAAATTTACCTTTAATTTGATATAGCAAGAATGAAAAATACATGGTGTCGAATGCTAATAATCAAACTTCAATAATGTTGCATACTGTAG
The DNA here is from genome assembly GCF_965113065.1 of Corylus avellana. NCBI lineage: Eukaryota > Viridiplantae > Streptophyta > Magnoliopsida > Fagales > Betulaceae > Corylus > Corylus avellana. The sequence goes on from NC_142498.1 coordinate 352,843, forward strand.
GACCAAATAGCTTTGTAGTTATTATTCAGATAATCAGAATCTAATGAATGCAGTCATATAGCCTAGGAATGGATCTTCTCCAACCACCCATTTACTCATTTCACCAGGCCATTCCGTGATAACAGAGAGACATTTTGGCATTCAAGCGAATTTCTCAATGATTAGAATTACTTTGTGCCCCATTGCTTTATCCATATATCTAAGAGACTAAGATATGAGTTAAATCAACTTGTGTTGGAATATAAGTGTGGCATGACATCAAAATTGTTTAAACGTCTTAACACAAGTCATATTTTCTGTGCTTAGACACTTTAATCATGCAGTGAGCAATGAAGGAATGGTAATGAGCATTAGAGACACAATACACTACATGCCTAATATTCTCAATCTCTGCCTTCAATTTTCTTTCTACATCTACATATATCTTTTTTAACGTGGCTTGATATAATTCTTTAAATCTGTTGTTTGGGTGAACAGTGCTACATTCGAGTATGAAAAAGGAATAAACATAGAGCAAGTGGAGCAATTGAAAGCAATGGAGAAGAATCTGATTGGGATGGCAAGAGAAGTGGAAATGTTGCGTGCTGAGGTGTTGAATGCCGAGAATAGGGCAGCACTTGGTAACTTTTCTTGGCTGTATATATGATGGTCTTAGTAGTTGATAGATTGTTTAGATGTTCATTTCTAATGCCCCTGATGAAACTGTGTGAAATAGCAACAAGCCAATATGGTGGTGGTCACATGAATATGCCAGATTCTTTATACCCACCTCCTATACTTGGTGCTGGTGCCTATATTGATGGCTATGGGAGGCCTCTTGTTCAGTTGGCTGTTGGGCCTGCAGGAGAGGGGATGATTCCATATAGCCGCAGCAATGCTGTAGCTGTCAGTGGTGCTGCTGTTTCTGGAGGAGCATATGATCCCTCACTCACTCAGAGGTGAACATGAAGAAGCTGCCATTTAGAGGCTGCTGTTCATAAGCTTTTCTGCCTTTTCTCGCAATTTATATTTGTTGGTTTAGCAATGTTGTTAAAAGCTGTAGATTAGGGTCCTCTCTCCATAATTAATTAATCTTTCCATACAAGATTATAAAACTTATATTGCTTTTCACAGAATTCTTTGCTCTCATATTGCTTAAGACGAGTATTACCTTTTTCAGATGCCAACAATTCTGAGCAATACAATTAATTCCCCGACTCCTCCCTCTACAACAGTGTCCTTCCTTCTTCTTTCTTCTTCTTCACGCTATAACCTTTTCTTTCCCCCATCCTACTATGCAACAACCTCATTTCGATCTAGATCAGCTTATCTCCCAAATAGAGGCTCTAATAATTAAGCTGGCAAGATAATTCACAACCATGCCAAATGGCAAGCATTCAAAGGCCATATTGATCTCGCATCGCATGTTAAAAAGGGCTGCTTTCTCCAAAAATAGAAAGAAGGGAGCTCTGATACTCTCTCAAAACTTTTTTTAATTTTTTTTTTTTGTAATTTAGTTATTTTTATAAAATAATGTATTAACTTAAGCATCAAAGTGTTTTTGGTTTCCTGTAACCGAAATGATTTTCGGTGACCAAATATCATTTTCTCGCCGGTCTGCCTCTTGGAAAAAATTTTGTAACAAGAATAAAAGAATAAAGAATGTCAATTAACCTAGTAAGAAGCAAGCCATGTCAAACTTATAAGAGGAGATTTGAATCAACAGTTATTAAATCTAAATTTTCTTAAAGCAACTACTTGATTCTTATTTAGATAACAAAAACAAATTTTATTAAAACAAGATTCGTACATCTCAGAACAAAGGAAATTAAAGACAAATTGAAAAAGAAAATGCAACCATCAAATTCTCGCAAAATGCTCCCAAATCGTAGCGAGGAATAACAAGAAATGAGAAATAATGAGTACTAATGCCATGACAACCAAGAAGAAGCCAAGTTTCCGCCATTTTCCCTGTACTGTTCTTAAAAATCCTTCTTGGCAGGAGTTGCAGTTGTAACATAGAGTGTTTTGATCGTTGCTCCATGAATCGCAATCACTGTCGTATGGATATGATTTATCTTTCACTCCATCTCCCTTTTCCCAAAAAGTGGCGTTTACATATTGCATTTCACATGTTGATGGTGGTTTGCAACAGCCTCCCTTCACAAATGTCAACATAAAGAACTTACTTAAATACTTTTTTCTTCTTTCTTTTGGAAATCTGAAGCAAAACAAAAATAAAAATATTACCTCAATGGGTGACAATCTTTTAATGCTGAAGTCATATGATTTGAGCATAAAGGATCTTGACACCAAGTCAGAGCAATCTCCTGAATAAAAAATGCAAGATCTGATATTGTTCCAGTTGTTGTTGTTGTGAACCTTGAGCTTGAGCCACATGGGTGAGCCTGGAATTGTCCTGCTTTCCATCTTATAGGCACCAGTGAGGGCAAGCCCCATGGTGAGCATAACAATCAAAGGAGCCATAGCTAGAACAAGCCCTGGCATTGGAAATCGAGATTCCAAGAAGGCTACAGAATTGCTAACTAAGAAAACAAAGAGCAGAGAAATCCCAATCCCCATCTGCAATTTTGGCAGCCTTAGAAGAATTTCACAGTCATAGCCTCTCATATATAAGAGCCATATAACTGAGCCAAGAACAGGAAGAGAGAGAATGAAAGTTAGAATAGTCAATACCCTTGTGAGGAATTTTACTTGGATTATTACTTTCTCCCTCGTCGATTGATTTTCCTTCTCTGTAATTATGTTCATCGAATCTGCTTTGGGTTGATTCTCTTTCTCTGTTACAGTCACTGTCACTGCTTCAACAGGATGACCAGCATTTTCAGGTGCCATGTTCATATTCAACTCTACGTACTTCAAACCTTTGCATGTCTTATTAATTCTACGTGCATATTCTGTTGGTTGAAGAGAGATTATTTAGGGAAAGTTTTGTGATCTTTAATTTGTACAAACGAAGTCAAATTGCTAACTAAACTGCACTTATGATGGTGAAAAACGAATTAGTCAATCTTGTAAAGCTTGTCTATATTTAGACAAAATTCTTGTCTAAATTAAATGTTTGCAATTAATTTATAAACAAATATTGTATATACATGTCATTCTCTCATCTCATCTCACAAAAAATACAAAGTTAAATGTGGCAACTGTTATATCAAATTATTAAGTTTATTAAATTGCATATATTATTAATCCGAAAATAAGTTGAATGTACAAAAGAAAGAAATGATAACTATTTTTGTCAAAATTTTCCAAACTGATATAATTATTAGGTTTATCTAGCTGATAGATAACAAAGTAATCAATGAAACCAATTGTATCAACAAATTATGATGGGGAACTATTTTTAAGCCTATACTAATTATATGCATATGAAAGATGCTTCAACAGTTCACATGTTTCTGACCTGCACGAATTAGTAAGCTCTCCTTGCTATCATATATATAGATGAAAAACAAAGATTAAGGCTATGATTGTTTTGACCTAAAATGTTTTTTGAAAAAGTATTTTTTAGTGTTTGGTATGATCGAAAATCTTGGTCAAACCGAAAATATTTTCAGTTGACTAGGAAAATCTTCTTTAATTTCCTTAAAATGTTTTTTTTTCCAATTGTAAACCATTTTTTGAATTTGACCTTCCCTTTCTCAAATCATCGGAAGCTATTGAACCATCCTTAGAGTTCACCATACTATAGTTGGAATTGAAGTTTTGCCAAAATATTTTGATTTATATATCAGATGAAGGCGAATTTAGTGGCTTGGAAAGTTAATTCAAACGGCTACAACTTTTTGTTTCAGACAAAAAAAAAAAAAAAAAAAAAAAAATTCCAATGTTTATTAAGTCAAAATGGGCTTCCAACATAGGTCTAAAAATTTGGTGCCATAAAAGGCCAGAGTTCTAGAGTCGTGATTATCCATTTATTAAATGGGTTAATTTGAGTTGACTAAAACTTGATTGTATAAAATTTTAATTTACTAATTTTATGTTGAGTTTGTTTTTAATTTGCGGTTTGTGTAAAAAATTATCAATCTTAATTGATTGTCTTGATTTGGATATGTTCGCAACATATTAAAAGATCAAAGTATTTTTCTATAGCAAAAATATTGCATTTTTCAAAAAAAAAATTTTCTTCCAAAAATTGATTCTCATGTTTTGAAAGGAAAAAAAAAAAAAGAAAAAAAAAAAAAAAAGAAAAATTGTGTCCTGTGCGGCGGCACCTACCGGACGAACCGTAGAGACTCGTAGGCAGCCCATTCCTTATATTCCCGTTCTCACATCAATTCTCGCTCGTGTGCTTTTCTCTCATTGGACCACTCATGGCGGAGGTAAAGCTTCGATTCTCTCTCTATTTCTCTTTTCGTCTGTCTCTGTTTGGTTGCCGAGAAACCGTGAGAAAATATGTTAAATTATCTTCTTTTCTTATTGGTCGTTTCAAAGTCTCAATCTTTGTTGATTGACAGTGATTGCCGATTGGGATTTTCATTTCATGTCTATGGTTTTGTGAATCTTTGCTTGTTCTTTTTCTCTTTTGGGGTATTGATTTATTACTTATTAGTGTTTGCTTAAAAAGTATACCCGGATTTGTAGCTGTTAATTTTAACCAGAACTGGGTCTGCTTGGTTTAGGTGAAAATTTTCTTAACATAATTGCTATGAAATTATGAGATAATTATCCAGTATGTATTTTCAATATTAATCATTGGATGCATGAGGGTCTTTTATTTTTCTAAGATTTCTCGTTCAAAATAGAAAAATAAAAGAAATTGAGATTAAAGTTAATTTGGGGGACATGTTAGATGATGTGGGTTTGAGCTTTCAACTAAGTTGTTTGGGCTTGTAGTGGTTGTTTGTGGTTATAAACCTTACAGAAAAGAACTGAGAATCTCAGATTGAAATGCATGGCATGTTATTAGCATTGTTTATTGTCATATACCTCAATTTTTCTTAAAATGGTCAACCTGAAAATGTTGATGAACTGCGTCGAGGAAATTTTCAAATTGGGTTGTACTTGAAAATTCAGTTCTAATTGCATTTCTCCTGCTAGAGCTTCTTTGTCCAATTTCAAGGTGTCCCATAAAAGATTTATCCAAATTTCCTGAATACCTTGAATCCAAAATTTCAATGTATTACTTTTAACAAATAGTATGCTCGTCCGTGGCAGTTTAAAGATGTGATTTTTTGTTAAATATTTAGTCCTGTACAGCTTACTGCTGGTTGACAATCAAAATTATTGTTTTACAGTGATTATATTGATCGGAGGTGCTAGGGTTTAGATCTGTTTGCCATGGTCATATATGAGTCAAACTACTGATTTGAATCAACTTTTTTCAACTGTATTGATAAGCTTGTTACAAGCTTATCATTGTTTTCTTACTTGTTACGTACTTTTGACTTGTTCATTGTTTCTGCTATTTACTCTCAGGTTGAGCTGAAAACAGCCCCTGCAGATTTTCGATTCCCTACAACAAATCAAACCAGACACTGTTTTACTCGTTACGTTGAGTTTCACAGGTACATTTTACTATTGTGTTCAAATGAAAACTTATTAGCACAGTTTTTCTTTTCTTTTCTTTTTATTTTTCCTCTTCTTCTTTTTCAAAAGGCAACTTCAATTGCAGGTGCTTGACAGCAAAAGGTGAAGAGTCTGGTGAATGTGAGAAATTTGCGAAGTATTATCGTGCCCTCTGCCCGGGTGAATGGGTGAGTAGTCCTAGCTTATTGTATTGCTGCAATTGACTAAAAAATTTACTTGTATGCTCCTTATATACCATAATTTATAGCTACAAATGATTAATAGACATTGGATTTTTAAATCGTGAAGTGTGTTATAAAACATAATCACACTCTTTTGAACTTTTCTTGTCTGGTTTAATAACTTGAATGGTTCAGTAAGGAGACTGTCTTCAGTTAGTAGTCAGTGTTATATTTAACATTTGAGTTGCATGAATTTTGGTATGATTGGAGAACTTGAAATAACTTTAAACTATTGCCAGTCTCTGCTTTGTACCAACTTGGAATGGCAATGCAAAGCCTCTTTGCCATGTCAACTGTCAAGACTTTTAGCCTTGTGCCCCTTGACTGTGTCATCAATTATCATCTTTTGATGTGTCTAGACCAAGTGAAGCAGCCTTTTGTAGTTTTATTTTTATAAGTAATTGAGATATTATTAAAAGTGTAGGGCACCCCATGTACACATTGATTATACAACCAGCCTTTTCTAGTTTTATGATCACTCTGAGCTGCTTATAGTCCTCTGTTTGCTTTATTTTCATTATTCATGTTCACAATGTTCGTGCATCTTAACATTTGCACAAACTTATGATACTCTGACAGGGTCTCTGAAACAATGATAGTGAATTGTGCTTTTAAACTCATGCTTCTACTGGTCAATTGTTTCAAGTAATGCTTTTTCTTTATTCTTTAATGGTAAGTAGTAATGAAATTTTATTATAAAAGAGGAGATACCTCAAGCATACAGGATGTAGACAAAAGGTTTATTTGAGTAATTAATTCAAAGTTCATCTTGTCCTTGAAGTCTAGAAAAAGGAGAAAACTGGATGCACCCAAAAAGAAGCATTCGCTCATACAATGATCTCAAAGATTAAAGACCTAAGCTGAAGTGTGGAAAGTTCAATAAATAGCATTAAAGGTCCTAGTGTTCCTTTCCCTCCAAATAGTCCACATTATTCATAGGGGAGTAGATTCCATAGTGATCCTTAACTAAGCCATCCAAACAAACCCTTTGTGCCCTAAGACAGGGCTCGTCAGTACTGTGTGTCTGTGTTGTTCACCAAAATTAGTATAATAACAAACTCAGCGCCTTGGACATAAGTTGTGTATCTCAAGAGAAGTATCATGTCGTTTGGTTGGTCATTTTTATTCTACCATTTTCAGTATTCGCGTGCAGCTCTTACCTTGTGTATTTACCCCAGTGCGTGGAATTGGTAGCCGTTTACCTATGAAATGGAAATTTGGAAAATATCTGCCATTTTATGCGACTATACTTTTTTTACTTCAATTGCTGCAGGTTGAGAGGTGGAACGAGCAAAGGGAGAACGGGGCTTTTCCAGGTCCACTTTGATGTATGTCGCATCAGCACCTGCAACATGGATTGCTTGCTCATTTTCTTGAAGCTGGTTACAATGTCTTTCCCTAGTTGAATAATAAGGCGGCAATAGAGTTTTCTTTGAATTTATTGAACATTTAATTGTGTTGATTATTGCATGTGGGCATGTTTCTTTATGACTTGAAATGCCTGGCATATTCCTATCTTCTCTAATATATGAATTTGTTTTGAGCAGATACTTTCCTGTCTCATAAACAGAATCAAGAATATTTTCGCAGATAGATTCCCTGTAGAACCACTTCATATGAATTCTGTGTGCGCTTTTGTTTTTGTTTTTTTGATTTTTTGTATTTAAGAAGCCGGCATAGAAAGCCACGTAAAACGCGCAAGGTCAACCTGTATGAAATGTGTGATATATGGATATGAAGAGTAACATTATTCTTAATCAAAAGCTGTTTCACCCAAACGCCATGGTACTGTTACGTCTTAATTAAGATATTGTTTATATGTGTGTGCGGCATGTGATGTTCTAGGGTTGTCAATGCGGACGGTTTCACTAACCACTAATCGTGTATAAACCATTAACCGCTATAACCGCCTAGCGGTTAGCGGTTAGAGGTTATTGGGTTTACTAACCGTAACCGCTAACTACTAACTGGCTTTTTATATAATATATTTTTATAATTATAATTATAATTATATTTATACATATAATATAATCACTTGATCATTAAATCACAATTATTTTTTTTAGATAATTAAATTACAATTTGAGTAGTAATATATTATTACTATAATTTATATGATTATATCACATGATCAATTGATCATTAAATCATTTGATTATATAATAACAAATTATGCATATATAATATGACATAACTCATAAGTATACAAATTCATATTAATACAACAATTAAGCATCTAGAGACTTAATTCCAATGTATGTTATAAATTTATAAGTGTATATATGTTATAAATTATAATTATATGTTACGTGAATGCGTAATAGATCTAGTAACTCGAGTAGAAACGGGAAGGAAGCAGGATCCTGCTTCTTATTATTCCCTATATTTGCTAATTGAAACAACTAGCGGTAGGAAATTAGAGATTCCTGAGTCTCGTAACAAACACAAGGTTTGAGGATTAAAATTTGCATGCTTTGTTATTGAATGACCCTGCCATTAAATACAAGGCTAACAAAACATAAAGAACAAAACATAAAGGAATTCTAAACCTACTAGGATACGTGATCCTCTACCAAAGAGAGATAACTCCTTATTCTAATAATTCTCCTTATCCTACTAAATGATAACTCCTATTTGTTAGAAGATAAACACCTATATCAATAAGAGTTCCATCCTTATCTAACTACTTGACATAAAGTAAATAGAAGCAATTAAACATAGATTCCTACTGAACTACTGCACATCATACTCCTAACATTATACATATATGCATATGAATAATATAAATGTATATGATCAATCCTTAATCATATGATTCAATGACAATTCAAATATTTTATTCAAGTTAATCATATTATTAATGTACAATGATAATGTGATTCATATAATATCAAATTAAGTAATTGGTATTAAATTCAATAATGTGTTATTTATAACCACAATTGAAGTATTAATGTATTATCATTCTAATTTATATGATTATATAATAACAAATTATACATATATAATATGACATAAGTCATAAGTATACCAATTCATACTAATACAACAATTAAGTACTTAGAGACTTAGTTCCAATATATGTTATAAACTTATAAGTCTATATATGTTATAAATTATAATTATACATATATGCATATGAATAATATAAATGTATAATATCAATACTTAATCATATGATTCAATGACAATTCAAATACTTTATTCAAGTGAATCATATTATTAATGTACAATGATAATGTGATTCATATAATATCAAATAAAGTAATTAACATTGAATTAAACAATGTGTTACTTATAAACACAATTGAAGTATTAATGTATTATCATTCTAATTTTAGTAATATTATCACTATAATTGATATGATTATATCACATGATAAATTGATTATTAAACCATATGATTCTATAATAACAAATAATACATATAATCATATATAATATGACATATAATCATATATATCATATGTTTTATTTGAACTTCTTTTATATGTTGTATTGAACTTTTTTTATATGTTGTGTTGATTTTTTTTTTCTTTTTTTTTTTTCTTTTAAAGTTAAGTTAAGTTAACCGGTTATGATTTAATATTTAAGGAATTTTTTTTAAAGTACAAGTAAATGTAAATTTGGGGTCAAATATTTTGGATTTTTCAATTTGGACTCTTTTTATAAAAATTGGGCCTAAGAAAACACTAAAAATACAAAAAGAAAAAAAAAAATGAGGGTAAAAAATACTACAGTAATAAAAAAAAAAAAAGCCCAAAAAAAAGCCAAATTTTGAAAAAGCGGTTAGCGGGCGGTTACTTATTTCACTAACTGCTAACCGGCGGTTGCGGTTAGTAAAATCTACTAACCGCTAAGGCAATTACGGTTAGCGGTTGGCAATAACCGTTAACCGTAACCGTATTGATACCTCTACAATGTTTTCACATTAGTAAAATATAAAGAAAAATAGTAGTTAATATACTTAAGTAGACCTATGCCTCTTAGCTTACACTTTTGGGCTAAAAGTGGTGTCAAAATATGTATATTAATTAACATACTCTTGTTTGCCTCCCTTGGGCTTCTCTCCCTATCAATTGGTACTAGAGCCATTAGTTTTCCCTGTTTATACGAGTGTTTTGGTTTGATGCGTTTGATTTGACTTTGGTAAAAAGAGTGTGATGATACTTGTGAGTGTAGTTGTGAGTATTGTGTTTCACATTGGTAAAGTATATTTAAAAAAAAAGAAAAAAAAAATTAATATACCTAAGTGGATCCTAGCCCATTAGCTTACGCTTTTGGGCTAAAATTTGTGTTCAAATATGTATATCAATGTGATATTGTTTGACTCATTGGTGCTTTTATCCCTAGCATAATAATGCCAATAACATTAAATAGAATTTCTCATTTTGATAGTCTTTATCTTGGAAACGGTCCTATATATAATTGCCTTTAACTAAGGAAGAATAATATAACATGATAGTGTTAGAAAGCCCCTTTGTATGTTCCTAATGGATAGCTCAATCGGCTGCATGTGAACCACGCCTCATTAAGCGAAGATCACTAGTTGGAGTCCCCCCTTCCCTTTCCTTGTGTGGACATGTCAAAAAAAAAAAAAAAAAAACCCCTTCGTATACGAATAAGGTTGTTTGGTGAGAAAATATTTGAAATAGTTGCATGACTAGTGGGAAAAGGCCTGCTATAAGGTTATAGTTTATTAACATGTTAGGATGCCTCTATAAAATGGATTAAACCTTGGGTTTTATGAATTACTACATATCTTTATAGGCAATTCACAGGGAAAAAAAGAATGGGAACAATTATTCAAGTTTTGATTGTAGTATGCACCATCATCTGTTTTTCCTCAACAACTTCAGATGCTGCCATAGGGACTGCCACCTTCTACAAACCTCCTTATGTTCGTAAGTATATATTAATTATATATGTATCATTGTATATTTTGATGAGTAAAATTTTTGGAAAACAATTTTATTTTAGGAATGAAAATTCCGTCATTAAATTTACCCAAAGTTCTGTTAATCCAAAGGCTAAAAGGTTCCTAGAATTAAACACAAAAAAATAAAAATAAAAATAAAAATGCAAGAATAATAATGTTAAAATATATTCTGAATATATTTTGGACACTTACCTTGTTGGCATGATCTCGGAATCTGATTATCCATATATATATAGAGATCTCACTTACATATTAGATACTGCTTTGTTTTCATGTATAGTTTGATGTTAATTCTGCAATATTTCATACTAAATTAATATTTGTCGTTGGAATAATAATTTGGCAGCCTCTGCATGTAATGGATATGCGGATGATGGTGTTTTTATAGCCGCAGCAAGTGATACTTTGTGGAAGAATAGGGCAGCATGTGGGAAAAATTATATGGTAGCATGTATTGGTGGGACAAACCATGCACCACAACCTTGCTACGAAAGCAACGCCGTTGTGGTTAAAATTGTTGATTATTGTCCATCAACAGAATGCGAAACCATAAATCTTTCAGAATATGCTTTTTCTGTGATTGCTAATCTTAATGCTGAAAGAATTAAGGTTAATTATACAGAGACCGTGGTGTAATTTATGCTCAAATTCTCAAAACTAATGTACGAAGATGTAGACATGATCATGTACTACTGTACTTGTATATATGTCTCACAAAGGATTCTCCAAATTGTTGAGACAATATTAATATCTATGGGATACATGATATTGTTTTAGCTGTATTAATTGCCGGTATGAATTTGAGGTTCTCTCTCTCTCTTTCTTTCTTTTTTTTATTTTTTTTTATTTTTTTATAAATCATAAATTATCCTTACTTGAACTTTTTACCAATTTCCCCAGAGTCCCAAATGATGGTCGATAGGCCTGATATGTGTTTAGTATACATATATATAAAATGAAAAAGAACAAATAAACGAGAGATAGTTGGCCTATCATCATTGTTAAAGGTCCATCTTTGATCACTGCCGTCAACCACGTCTAGTTACCGCCGTCGACCGCTGCCATTTTCAGCCAAAAAAAAAAAAGGAAAAATCAAATTCAAGCTTCCAAAATCTTCCATGCATCTTGAGTTTGAGGGGATATATGTTAGATCGAGTATATTGTGAGATATGATTTGATATTGTAATTCATTATAATAAAATTAAATCAGATTTGAATACATTTTATTTTGATTTGATTTGATCTCCCATACAAATTTGTATTCTCTCCAATCGAGCCTTTTTTTTTGTTTTTGGTAATTTCATTATGCATTTCTTCACATATGTCTCTATAAAATGGAGTAAACCTTTTGCTTTGCACCACAAAGGAGGTTGATCACATGAAAAGTAAAAATAAAGGGTAGACAACCCTAACAATAGCTTTAAAGTAACCATAAATTAGTGTTAAACTCAAATTTATTGGAAATATGTCAAATAAATGACCAGGCTCATTGAACGAGCAGTGACCGCCACCGCCATTTAAAGCAATAAGCATAGGCAAAGTCTTGTAAATACAACAACCTACATATATAGCAGCAATTGCGGAAATACAACACCAATTCACAAGAATCATATTCCTCGATGAAAGATGATCCAATGTTAAAATCTTTCCCAATGCACACGTCCAAAGCAATACCATGTACTCCTATTTTCTCTAATATATGAATTTGTTTTGAGCAAATACTATTTTGTCTTAGAAACCGAACCAGGAATATTTCCGCAGATAGATTCTCTGTAGAACGAATTCATATGAATTGTTTTAAGCTTTCCATCCATCTATCTCTTCTTAGGATGAATGGCCAGCCTTTTCTACCCTCTTCTACTAGTAAAAAAGTGAAAACAATAACAAAAAAAAAAAAAAAATGTATTGAATTTTTTAATTCAAGACAAAATTTACTAACTAATTAATTCAAGGATGAGAGTCATAAGAGAACTCATTATATATGTAAAAAAAAAATGTATTCACATGTGTATACTATTAAAATATGAATACGATGTACTATATATGTACACGTGTGTATTTATGTATAATGTCTAAAACCCTAGAAAAAAAAAAAATCAGAGAAATACATTTTTCGCATAGGAAACCTTAAAAACTTCAGAAGATTAGCACTTTTAACTCTATGTCCATTCGGGGAGAATTGCTTTTTCATTTCATATTTTCGAGATCTACGCTAGGATTTTGGTTTTAAGAGATCGAGTAAGAAACAATTCAACAAAGTTTAATTATCATTTACAACATATAAATGTAACTAATTGTAAATTGTAATTTATATTTTCACCGCAAGAGTTAATTTATTCAGTTGACCTCAATGAGTTTTTATATTTTGAAATTGTTGCATGAACTTTAATTATTGTTGTGTTTTCTTTTTAAACGAAAAATGGTAACGCAGCATATCAGGAAGAATTAAGTTGTTTATTCTAGGAAAGCTTTAATAAAGAAATATGTGAATATAAAATTATAATTATATTGGAGGTTGGCTTTTGGGTGGATTGAGTATTGAAGAATTAGCTCATCTCTTGGAACTTTATCTTTTAAAACCAGACAATACAATCCCTAACCAGCCTATAAAAGAAAAGGCTACAAAATGATCAGTGGCTCCGAGCCGCATGTACGTAAAATTTTAGGCGGGCCAAGGGTCGTGTGTCCCCTCGACCCTAGCCATGACTCATTGACTCTGCCATTACTAGTCGTAGCCCATACCAAAAGGACATGGTCAATTAATGGTTTTAGCAAAAAACTAGCTTCACCCAAAAGCTACTAAGTTTGAGTTTTAATTATTATTTATATATTGGAATGTTGTAGCACATGCAAAAGGGACATATATGCTCAATGATTTTGGTGGGTGTGAGCCTCTTTGGAAACCTGTTAGGGTAGGATTTTCCATGGGGTGACCTCAACTTAGGAGCAAATTTGATTTTTTGTTTCTCTTATTTTTCTAACACCTTTACCCATAAATCTCAATAGCATGAATTTAAACCAAAATTACAATTTTCCATAACAAATATTTGATAAAAAATTACTTTTTTTTAACACGTTTTACCAAACGCCTTTGCGATTTTAAAAAGTAGTGATTTATTTTAAAAACACAATTTTTAAAATCACACTTATTGAAACCGCAATCCTAAACGGACCATTAGTTCAATTCAATGAAGCCTTTCTCCCAACTTATTCAAAATGTTTTTCGAACATATTAACATACCACACAATTTCACACGCTGCTCATACAATCAACACAACCTCTACTCATTTTACAATTATTCAAACGCTCAAAACTCTTGCATGCATCCAAGATCACCCCAAGGAAAAATCCTATCCCTAACAGGATTCCAAATTTATTAGCCCTTCTTCGTGACGTTAACCCTGTTAGACCGCCACAAGAACCTCGATGAACCTCCAACGGACCACCACTGCACAACTGCCGAAACTTCGCCGGAGCTCAAATTTTTTAAGTTAATTTTTGTAAAAGTTTTTTATATTAATATTTTTATGTTGCAACTAAAAATTGATATTATACGTTAATATGATTGAATTAAAATATTCAAAAAAAAATTAATTTTTCGTACACACCAAATCCTGAAAAATGTTTTCAGCTCTAGAAAAATGATTTACTTGAAAACATTTTCTGATGAATAACAATTTTATGTCAAAACAAACGGATCCTTGGTTTAACATGGTTTATAGCCCAAAAAGAAGCCAACTAATTAAGAAGGCTTTTGAGGGATATATATCTATATATAAAGGATCAAGATTAGAGTCATATATATGCTCTGAACATAATAAGATCGAGTAAATCAGTGTTTGAAGTATTCAAACAACACCTATTGGATAGAATCAGTCCTTATTAGCTGATTGAATACAGATAGCATCTCCAAGTACCCAATTTACACCAAATATAACTCTTGTAAGGCCAAATTCTCTCGTCTAAGAGATAAATTTTGAGCAACAAAAAAGAACAAAGAAAGGTACATAGGATAGTCTTCAAGAGGTAGTTCAATTGATTGGGATCATGCTTGATGAAGCGGAGGTCACTAATTCGAATCCTCCTCTCCTTTTTTGTGCGGACATATCAAAAAAAAAAAAAAAAAAAAAAGAAAGAAAGGTACATAGGATAACTTATGCGACAAGTCTTAGCTAGCCCCACACGGAAGGGACATGATCAATGATTTTAACAAGAACTTACTTTTCACCCAAAAAGCCACTAATTTTGAGTTTTAATATGTTCTCGATCCATAAAATATTCTTCGATAACAATGAGATTTTAATTATAAATGAAGTAAACCATTGCTTTGCACCACAAATGGGTATATATATATCATTCTGCATTTCTACGGAAAAAATAATGGGAATAAATGCTAATAAGTGTTGTTTAAATTTCATATGCTGACCAAAGAACTTGCTTTACTCCTTCCCAAAATAGATGGGGTGGCTATTCCCTCTGAAGTAGAGAGCTGACAGCGTGGCCACAACCTTCTCTGTCCTTTTTTTAAGAGATAAATGAAAAATTGGTACTTGTGATTGACTTAATTTACAAATCACTCAATGTGGTTTAAAAAATAATTTGTAGGTCCCTAGGGTAGGCTAAAATAACATTTTACTCTCTGAACTCATTTTTCGTTAAATGACTTAACATAAACTGTTTCATTGCCACCTTACACTCAATAAAAATAAGACACATGTTTTTTTTATTTATACTTTAAAAAAAATGACAAATAAGTTTTTTCACGTCATTTTGAGGATCCAGCACACACTCCACGTCAAATTAAATAAACCTAATCCCTCTATATATCCCCTGTGCTGCCGTCGTCTTCATCTTCCCCCACCGATTCTTGCATCCATCTCTAGGTGAGCTATTAGGTTTCATAGCATGACTGAAATCGCCGCTAGAGAATCACCGGAAACGTCATGACGGTTATTAAGCCACCTTGCTTTGGAGCTTTTTTACTTCTGCTTTTAAGATTTTGGCCATATTTGATCTGTGAGTTACTCTGATATTTTAGGACATCTACGTTTTTGGAGTAGTGCGTTTTTGCACAGTCTTTCTATGGAAATTCAGATTTGTTTTTGGGCATTGAAGCACCTTCAAAAATAGTTTCTGGGTATCAGAAACAATCTATCCCTCTCTCTTTGTGTTTTTTTTTTTCTATGGCAAGCACAATTGTGATGTCTACTAGTAGATACAATGATGAACATCAGATATCATTTTGGAGTAACATCAGGCACAAAGTACGAATGGTGGATACCACAAAAGAGTGTCTTAAGAAAGGAAAAATAAAATAAAATAAAATAAATGAGGAAAAAATTGGGTGATGGCTGGCAGTCAATTTTTTGTTTTTGTTTTTTTATGGATTTTCAACTCTGAGAATCAGACATGAAGACGACATCATGGACAGTGAATCGGTGGGGAAGATGAAGACGACGGCGACACAGTGGGATATAAAGGGATTAGGTTTATTTAATTTGACATGGAGTGTGTGCTGGATCCTCAAAATGACGTGGAAAAACTTATTTGTCATTTTTAAAAGCATAAATAAAAAATAACACGTGTCTTATTTTTATTGGGTGTGAAGTGGCAATGAAACGGTTTTTGTTAAGTCATTTAACGGAAAATTAGTTAAGGGAGTAAAATGTTATTTTGGCCGACCCTAGGGGCCTATAAATTATTTTTTAAATCACAGTGAGTAATTTGTAAATTAGGCCAACTACATGGATCAATTTTGCATTTATCCATTTTTTTAATAAGACATTCGTTGATTGGGTTGACCAAATAACTTGCTTCACCCCTTCCCAAAATAGTTGGGGTGGCCACCCCCTCCCGAAGTAGAGAGCTGACTGCGTGGCTACGGTCTTCTCTTACTTTTATTTATTTTTCAACACGATATTCGTTGATTGGGCATTAAATTTTTTTTCTTAATTAACACAATATTCGTTGATTGGGCATTAATTTTTAAGAGATATGCTATAGAGCAATAAAAAGTCCATTTTTGGCCCATAAAAGTCTTAGTTGGCAAGAGGCCATAGGTTCATCAGTGGGTGGGGCCACAACAATTAAGGATAAAGCCTATACCCTCTTGCCACCTAAGACTTTTATGGGCAAAAAATTGTCTTTTTATTGCACTCACACATTTCTCAATTTTTAATGACATGTCATTAATTAACGTCACGATCTAGTACTGTATGATTTGACGAAGTTGATATTGCAGCGTATACATGTGTTGCAAAACTATTACATATGAAAGAGTAATTTGATAACGGATGGATTAAATTAAGCTGAAGAATCAATTTGATAACAGGTGAAACCTCAAACATTTGTACAATGTTTTTTACTACATTTAAAGAAGATAATTGGATGAAGGTATGTTATGGTAATCTCATCATTTGTTATTATGTCTCTATAAAATGGAGTAAACCTTTTGTAGCTTGCACCACGAAGGAGTTTCATGCTATATATATATATATATATATATATATATATATATATGTATGTATGTATGTATGTATTAATTTTCTCATTAGGCATTTCTAAGGGAAAAAGAATGGGACTAAATACTCTGGTTTTGCTTGCATTTGGCACCATCATGATATGTTTTGCTTCAATTTCATACGCTGAAACAGGGACCGCCACCTTCTACAAACCTCCTTAAGTTCGTGATATATATATAGCAAAACCCCAAAAATTAATTTTCAATCTCTTTTTCCAGTCTCTGTATGTAATGGATATAGAGATGATGGTGTTCTTATAGCCGCAGCAAGTGATCATGCCATATGGGAAAATCGATCGGCATGTGGAAAACATTATGAGTTAAGTTGTACCAGTTGATTGCAAGAGCGGCCTTGTTGAGGTAAAAATCGTTGATTATTGTCCGCCGGGATGCGGCGGAACCATCAATCTTTCAGAAGATGCTTTCTCTATGATTGCTGATCCCAGTGCTGGCATAATTAAAGTTGACTATGCAGAGTGCGACAAAGAGTAAGTTATGCTCAAGATTCCACTCCATAATATGCATAAAACATATTGACAACGTTATTGATCGATCACTAACTAGTTACTATTGGTGCTGATAATATACAGGGAAGAAGGTTTAATAAATTAAGGCAAATTATGATGATATTGAAGTCACCTTTACATCTAGAAAAACTTGTATGCCACATGAAGAATCCTCCAAGTTGTTGAGAGAATATCTATATATGTGATACTGTCATGATGTAATAAAAAGATCCTTATTCTTCGTTACCTATACAAGTTCAAGGATTTTTGTTGATTCGCAAATTGAAGTTTTAGCTGTATTGCTTGTATCAATTTGAGCTTCTTTATCCTAAATTATCCTCACATGAATCTATTATGTGTTAAGTTCCCCATTTGCCTCATAGGACATTGATGTGATTGGTACTCGGGTTTCACTTGAAAGTTTGAAACACTTGTCTGAACCGGGTCGTGTGTAAGGATTATTGGTTTAAAGTTGAATTTGGTGTACTTTTACTTTCTACGCCACCAATTTCACCTTGTGGTCTTCGTGAATAATCAAATAAACTCTTTGATTTATTTATATGATAAGGATAACGGTGATGAATAAGTCACACTCCGTCAAACATTTTTTTTAAAAAAAAAAAAATTAAAATATGAGAAAGACGTTTACAATGGATCGTACAACAACGAAAGAGTGGGTACCCCAACAACAAAACGCAAAGAAAAACGCAGTATAGAGACAATAACAATAACATACAGTAGGCAATAATTTCATTAATGATTCCATAAGAATCATTAACACGGGTTATGCCTGCAATATTCTAACAAACGCCTCTTGCAGCCCGCATAGTGACTGTACGTTGCACTTGCCTCATACCACTTGACGTCTTCTATTCAAAAGAAACGCAAGCCAAAGCTTGAAAGAAACCATAGGAAAAAAAAAAAATTATTCAATGATGCCTAAGTAAAAGAAATAAACCTGCTACTTATTACTCGATCAAAGGAAAAAGAAAAGGAACTAATGACTACTACTCTCCTTAAAAAAAAAAGGTAATTTGCTATCTAACTTACAAAAAGGAAATTACAAGGAAGGCGAAATTTTAATTTAATACAAGAGCAAATCCATTATCATATTATTTTACTTTCCGTATTCACTTGGCTGATAATCCAATTTTACGGATAGATTGTTATTTCAAACTCGGCTAAAGGAATTTTTTCCAACTTATTTTGTAAAAATGACATGTCACTTTTCATGTGAGAAATACATGATTTTTAAATAGCATGTGAGAAGTAAATGCTTTTTTTAATAATAAATTTTTCAAAAAAGCATGTGTTTCTCATATGTGGAAGACATATGTCATTTTTATAGAATATATAGGTTTGAGGAAATTCCTCCAATTCATTTTGGAGGAAAACTCTGTCCAAATTCTACACGTTCAATAAATTTCTTGAAGCACTTATGAGAGGCTTGGTCACAACTCTGTTCGAACGTGGGTGCGATTAGGCTACTTGGCCGTTCTTCCCAAATGTTCTGGTGGCACTCCCATCGAAACAGAAGTGTGACTGGTTCTGCCTATCTCATTCGAACCAAATTTTACTCACAAAATTAATCAAAAGTATAATTTTCTCTATTTTATAAACTATTCACTTTTTTAGAGCACGCCCAACGATATCACTATTTTAACAATCCACTTTCACTATTCCATTTAAATATTATTTTTCAAAAATTTGTCTATTATTTCTTTAACTATTAAAGGAGGAGATCGAGAGAAGCAGGAAAGAAAAAGAGGGAAAGAGAAACCATTTTTTTATTTATATTGATTTGGTGAGTGAATAGTACTCACTATTAATAGTGAGTACTGTAAATAGTGAGTGCTGTTTACTCACTATTTTTCCTTTTTTGTCAAATTGGTGAGACTGAAAATGAATGTTTTAAGGCTTTTTTTATCAAATTAGCTCACCAAAATAACAAAAAAATGGTTTTGGTGATGCTACCAATAGTGCTCATTGGGTTTGCATTTTGGTTACATGGGCTTGAAGAGCATTCTTACCAACCTCATCAGATTTTACTTATCAAAATAACCAAAAGTACAATTTTCTCTACTTTAACTACTCACTTTTTTAAAGCACCCCCAGCAATCTCACTATTTTAACCATCAACTTTCACTATTCCATTTAAATATTCTATTTTCAAATACTTTTTTATATATATTTTTTACTTTTTCAAAGAATAGGGAAGGAGATAGAAAATTTATATTATTTCTTATTCATTTGGTGATTGAATAATACTCACTATCTTAAAAAAATAAAATTAAATAAAATAAATAAAAAAGAGGCTTACTGATTTTAATAAAAACTTGCTTCCCCCATAAGCACTAATTTTGAGTTTAATAAATTATTTATATAATATATATTCTTCAATAACAATAACCCTATTCCTGTACCAAAGGCTTAATTTTGACTGATCATGAGGAAGTACATCATAACATTGTGGTTGGATAATCCTTTGTATAAGAATAGGGTTACAACGTTGTGACCATTTGCGAATTCCGAGCACCCAAAAACAACAAAAACAAAAAACCAAAGACAAAAAAGAAGACAAGATGAGGATAACTTATGTGACAAGTCGAAGCTAGCTAGCTAGCACATGCAGAGGGACATATATGGTCAATGATTTTAACAAAAACTTGCTTCACCCAGAAGCCACTAAGTTTGAGTTATATATATATATATATATGAAAATTGTATATGCTTGTGTTTGATAATATAATTGTTCTTTTGTTCTTAATTTCTTTTCGGTTTATAAGGATTTGGCTGTAAAATTTAAAATCACTAATAACACAACTTGTATCTCTGTTGGGTAACTTGGGTGAGGCTGTGTAGACATAAACTCAAGTATATATAGATGCGAACTAGTATAACCAAAAGAATGCGTCTTACTTACGAGTTAATTTTAAATTTGATTCTAAATTTAAGACTTAAACCCCAATTAGAGACTAATTTTCAATATCTTTTGCCAGCCTATGCATGTAATGTCAGACATGAACAAGATGGTAAACTTATAAGTACATAACTTATACAACTTGTCATTGCCCGTGCCTTGGTGAATGACTTTAACCAAAAGCCTCTTCGATCACCCGAAAGTCATCGTATTGCATGTGTTACGATATTGTTCATATAATATTCTTCAATAATAATAAATGAAATTTTAAATTATGATAGTCTTTATATTGAAAACGGTCCAATAATGATGTTCAACTGAGGAAGCATAGTAACATGATATATTAGATAAGTCGGCCCTTCATGTGAGAATAGGGTTGTAAATATACATCTGGTGAGTAAATTTGAAAGAGATGTCTCGGAAATTTCTCTATACAAACGGTAGACTGAGATTCCATCTATACCTTTTTACTGTGTGCAATAGCTTTAATTTGAGGTGTTCATTTAAAATGAGTAACCCAAAATCGGCCACGTCATCTATAGTAGGTGAAATAAAAAATTGAGTAATGTTATAAACTATATTTTTATCCCACAACTGTCTTACAATGCCATGTGACAATAACAACTAACCCTTAGACTCATCCTTATTTTAAAAAATAAAAAATCAATGGTTAGTTAGGATTGCCACATTAACAGTGTATGATAGTATGAGATAAAAATGTGATATATAAAATTACTCAAAAAATTGCATCTCTCCCTTTGCTCTTTCACCACCTCCCGAATAGCATCAAGCTCTAATGTTACCACCTTACTCACCATTGTCCCGTCCCATCCCATAGGTAGCTAAACACTCTCTTAGCCAATGAGGTGGTTTGGCTGCCTCCAAGGTGGTCTAGCTAGCGTGCAAGACAGGACATGTATTGAGGGAGGTGGCGGAATAGGAGCTCGATAGTGGTTGAGGTGGCAGTGGAGCAAAGGGAGAGGCAGTGGTTGGTGGAGAGGTGGCTAAAATAAAATAATAATAATAATAAATAAAAACCTGATAGATGATGTTGTAGATTTTAGACCGTTCATTAAAATTACTGCGCTCGTCCGGTACCTATAACTAATAAAGTTATTGCACGAGATCTAGATCCTAAAACTATTTTCTCTTTTAAGTTTTACCTTTACTCTTTTCGGTAATTGACTAAATACCCATATATTATAGTGGGCTTGCTTCTTTCGAAAGAAGCAAGAATTGAGAAAGGTTTTCTCTTAATGTAAATGGAATCAATGGTTTTTTTTTTTCTTTTTTTTTTTTCCCATAAATAACATATCACTGCTTATACGAGGGAATAAATCATCATGTAATTTGATATACCGTCCCTACGTTGTACGTAGTCAGAAAACCTTGGATTATACGTTTGGTGAATGACTTTAACCAAAAGCCGGTTCACCCAAAAGCCGTCAAAGAAATCCCAAATTTTGCGTATTAATTAAGATATTAATGTTCATATAATGTTTTTTTAAAATAATAATAATAATAATAATAATAATAATAATAAATGAAATTTCAAATTAATTATTATAGTCTTTATCTTGGAGACGGTCCACTAATGAATTAAACCTTATGTTTTATGAAACCTATCTTTATAGGAATTTCAAAGGGAAAGAGATCGAATGGGAACAAATATTCAAGTTTTGATTGTGTAGTATGCGTCATCATATATATTTAGCCTCAACTTCAAATGCTGGTATGTTGATTATAGTTAATAATGTTTTTGCAGAAAACAATTATAAGAACAAATAAACAAGAACAATAATTGAGGGGGTGGTGGGGGGAGGAATAAAGCATTCACAATTAGATTAAGCTTTTAGATGTGGTCGAGGAGTTTATCACATATCTTCGATGGTTCATAAAATCAATATCAAATGAAAAAAGAAAAAGAAAAAGAAAAATTATATACCTTTAATTTCTTGATTTCTTTTATATATATATATACCATTTTTCTTTTCTAATCAATATGGAAAAAAAGGTTACGAGGAAACAAAATATATAAAGTTCCTTGAATTAATGCAAACGAATAGAACTTTTACATCCAAAAACTAATAAAATTTCAAACAAAATTCTATTCAAATACAACTTAAGCATCCTCGATCATTTAGATCTTAGGCAATACATATATTTATATTCTTAAAGGGTTGGGTTAGGAATAACCCAAATTGGTGCAAGCGACACCAACAAAGAATCACTTGCTACATATCCTGGTATTGACTCAATTCTTTTGCTTTCTAAGTTGTACATAACATTGTCATAACCACCTACAATTCCATCTATGTGGCCTTCAATGTAGGCATCCGAAAAGTAAATACAATTCTTTCTCCAACCATTAGGAAGATTTTGAGAAGAGATAGATAATGAGTTATTCTTTCCAATAAAGAAAGCATCGTTTCCTATGCTTGCTACCTTAATCCACTCCTATGCTTGTTACCTTAATCCATTTTAACCGTCCTTGATCTAGCTTGTAAACCGCAAAGTGGGTCAGTAGTCAATTGGGACACAACGTGAAGGGGGCGGAGCGATTCTCGTCATCTTTGGCAGTGAAGTACTGTCACCAATCCAAAATTCTTGAGGACGACTTAAAACGTAGAATTTTCCTTCATAAGACATGACATCTTCAGCAAATCGTGAAACCATTAACTTACTCCATTTCTTATCCCCACTTCTGCAAAAAGGAAATGGTTGATGATTTGGACAAATAGCGAGGGCGGCATTTTTCGTAAGAAATCTGCATGTAACAGCTTTGTGCACGAGATTCGTCTATATATAGCCTGAGAGAGACATGCTTGAAGAAATCACAATTAATTGATCATTTTTACAATATTAAATGATCCTAGTGCATTAGTCCGATTGAGCTTGATAGGATCATTTGATCGTTCGAACATCCGATTGATCATCCGATATTATCATTGTGCATTAGTTCGATCAATCATAATAAAAACATATGATCGATCCTAGTGCATTAGTTCGTTTGATTTTGATAGGATCATTCGAACATCCAATCAATCATTTGAAAGATCCTAGTGCATTAGTCTGATTGACCTTGATAGGATCATTTGATCCATCAAACATCCAATCGATCGTCTGAATGATCCTAGTGCATTAGTCGGATTGATCATGACCCTATGAATTTTGTACTATCCTTGTGCATTACTGCATTAGTATGATTAATCATGATAAGTCCATCCAATTGATCTTAGTGCATCAGTCCAACCTATCGTGATAGGATAGGATCGTATGATCGAGCATAACTCTATGGATTTGGTATTATCATTTTTCATTAGTTCCATCAGACCTATATAAGAACGCCTAATCAATCATATCTATCATGATATGATTAAATGATCGATCAATCGAAGGTTCGATTGAACATCATGTAGGGGTTTCATTATGTTCTCTCCTCCGATTAGACATCACTGATCCTTGTACATTAGTATGATCGATCATGATACGGTCAAATGATCAATTGAACTGGACACTTTAGAATGATTGATCGAACATAGTGCATAATTTGATCGATAGTGATTTAGTGTGGTTTAATTAAACACATATTAAAGGAATTTGGAAATCTATCTTCACAAATTAAATGTGAAGATAAGAGCAAATGTGAATATATATATATATACAGAAAGCCCTAGGAGGTCCTTGTGCGTCGGATTCCGCACATTTTGATCTCAGTGGGACTGCATTTGGTGCCATGGCAATTTCTAGTGAGGAAAACAAAGTTCGTGACGCAGGAGTCTTGGAAGTTCTTTTTGCACGGTATACATATACCCTCCACTCATTGTCAACATGTGTATATATATATACTCAGTTTTTCTATATAGCTACTAGTTAAACCTGAGTTCTAATATAAAAATTAAACCCCCAAATATGGATTTTCAATATCTTTTGCCACAACCTCCGCATGTAATTAATGGACATTATAAGAACGATGGTATTTATATATATAGCCGCAGCAAGTGATAGTATATGGGAAAATGGAGCAGCAGCCAGCATGTGGGAAATTATACTTTGTAGAATGTATTGGTGCAACAAACCCAGCACCATATCCTTGCAAAGAACGTCACTTGGGTAACCATTGTCGATTACTGTCTACCAGGATACCGTAGAAGCATCAATCTTTCAGAAGATGCTTTCTTTTGAGATTGTTTTCTCAGTGCTGGAATAATTAAAGTTAACTATATTATATACAGATTACAAAAAGTAAGTTGTACTCAAATTATCAAAATAATTAACATCCTCGTACGTACATAATGTGCATAAACAACGTTATTCACTAACTAGCTAGTTGCTATTGGTGCTTATGTTCATACAGGTGGAAGAAATAAGAAGGTGTAGGAAGGACAAGTACTTATGATGATCATGTTGAAATCACCTAATGTATGCTACCTTCCATTGCAAAATATAGAAGGTAGGTGGATGCCACGATGTTCAAAAACATATTGAGATTAATTAATACATAAGGACAAAGCTATGAAGGTGGCATATCCTGATGGCATTGTTATGCCAGCTAACTCATTACCAATTCTTAATGTAGTTCAACATGATTTACAGTAAAAAATAAAAAATAAAAAATAAAAAAATTAGCCAACTTAAGACGACTCTTGAAGGATGATCTTACTATATATATAATAAGGATCAAAGTTAGAAACTTCTCTTCCCCTTCAAATGGGCCAAAATACACTCATCTTTTTGAACATTTTCGAATTAAAAAAAAAAAAAAGGGATAACTTATGTTACACGTCATTGCAATGCCAAATAGACTTGGTGAATGACTTTTACAAAAAGCCGCCTCTTAAGATATTGTTCATGTAATATTCTTTAATAATAATAATAATATTTTAAACTATGATTGTCTTTGTCTTGGAAACAATTCAATAATGATGTTGAATTGAGAAAGTATAATGTAATATTATAACATGTTTTCCATCAATTTCATATGCTGCCCAAGAGAAAAAGAAAGGGACTGCCACTTTCTACAAAGCTCCTTATGTTCGTGAGTATATATATATATATATATATATATATATATATATATATATATATATATTGTGTATCATTGTATATGTTGATTGTTACAAGGTTTGCTAATCCTAAAAGAATCCGTTTGGTTTTGTGGTATAAATTCAAACACATTCTTTTCACATATCAAGTTAGAACTACATTAGAACTAAAAATACTTATATCACACGTATTTTTATTTAATGCAGGGAAATTATCACATGTATTGCATGTGACTCATTTACCGTCGAATTAATTTAACAAAAACCCTAACGGGAGGGGGTTAATTAAAAGGGTAAGGTAGTTTTGAGAGTTATATAATCACAACTTCTGTTTGGGGATATTGAAAATTGGGTGCTAGCTAGTTTGAGAGAGCAATTGTAATTTTTTTCCATACCATTTTGCAATAAAAGTTTGCTTCAATTATTGGTTGCTTTTGTATTATGTCATTAATTCTTCACATATATGTGTGTTTAATTTAATTTATACTTGTATTTCACCTTATGCTACAGTATATGGTGAATTCTTTGCTTGATTTGCACAGTGAAAATTGTATATATATGCTTGTGTAGTTGTGTTTAATAATGTAACTATTCTTTTGTTCTTAATTTCTTTTCATTTCATAAGGATTTTCCTGTAAAATTAAAATCACTAATAACAGAACCTTGTACCTCTGTCGGGTTTGATTTGTGGACAATATCTTTTGCCAGCCTCTGCTTGTTACGGATACAAAGATAATGGTAATTTTATAGCCGAAGCTAGTGATAAAATATAGATGAACAAGAGTGCATGTGGAAAATATTATCTTGTTAAGTGTATTGGTACCACAAACCTAGGACCACGACCTTGTAAGCAAGACAGTATTGTGGTTAAAATCGTCGATTATTGTCCATCAGGATGTCGTGGAACTATCAATCTTTCTGAAGATGCTTTTTCTGCGATTGCTGTTCCCAATGCTCGAAGAATTAAGATTGAGTATCATAAGCTCAAGTGCTCAAAATTAACATTAATTCTAGTACATATGGTGCACAAAGTATTATTCATTAGTTACTATTTATGTTTATTTCTGTTTATGGTACACAGGTGGGAATAAGATCTACAAAGGGCAAGTTATGATGATAGCTAGTGAAAGTACCCGTACATCTGGGAAAACTTGTTCATCAAGGTTACCAATTTGATGAAAAATATATATGTGATTGATGGAATAGAGGAGGGTTTTTCTTTCACAAGGGTCCTTACCCTTTAGTTATAACATATGCAATTTCATTATTAGTTCTCTATTAAAACTATGGATTGAGATTTTGTGCACCTTTGTACAGGGTGAAATAATTTTAATGTGGAGTGGTCATTTAAAATGAATGATCCTAAATCTACCATGGCATCTTTCACATGAACAAAAACAATTGCACACCATTAAGCTCTTATGTCGCCACCTCAGTTAGCATTGTTCCATCACGTAGGGTAGTTGAACCACTTCTTTCAAGAATTGAGCGATGTTTTCTTTTTGATATAAATGAAAACAAAATTTAAGATCTACTATTACACATTTTGTATCCTTATAAGAGAAGTTTTTTAAAAAAATAAAAAATAAAAAATAAAAAGAATAGGCAAAGAAACCAATTGTAGCTATCCTACATGTACATGGCTATAGTAATACTTACCCTCGGGAGCCCCACAAGAGGAGCTTAAACGGTGGGAACCACAAATACTCCCTAAAGTCAGACTAAACCATAGCCTGACCCAACCCCATTAGGACATCAAGAATTCAAGATAGTTAATACTAATCAAGCATACATGAGGGATTATCCATTACGAAAATTCGAACTCATGCCCTAATCACTTTAGAGAATTTTTCTTAGGCCATTAAACCGCCACCCTTGATGGTAGAAGTATGTTGTTTTAAGGGAAACATTGTTTTAAACATTTCCATTTCCATAAACAACACATCAATGTTGATACAATGAAGCAAATCAATATGTAATTTGAATCTTGATAAACGCATCACAGTAGGAGAAATGTTAGGCATCATTCTCTTAACCATCCATCAACCATATCTATGCATATTTTTTTAAAAAATCTACCATTAAATAGGTAATACCACACATAAATTTACAAATTTAATTGTGAATTTAAATTCAATGGTTAGAAGAATGATTCTCTTAACCTTTGTTAAAAAAAAAAAAAGAAAAAAAAAATTCCAATGATCATAGCCACTATCACATCAATCTCAAAATGCTGATACGATACTTTGGACTTTATCTTTATACCATTCCTTGATAGAAAATTATTTATTACAAACATACCACACCACATAAAATTATTTAATTATTTATTTAAATCAAATAGCCCACAAAGATAGAAGGCTAGAAGTAGCCAGTAGGGGGGTCAAACATTTTGTCGACCTGCATCACCCACCCACCCACCAATCACCTTTTGCCATCCAAATTAAATCCCATATATATATATATATAGGGTAAAGATATTCACCACGCCTGGCGTGCATCAACAGTGATGCACGCCAGGCACAAAATTTTTATTTTATGGGAGCCCCTACTATGCGGTCCGTCTGCAAACCTTGCATTTTACAGCAACCAATAGCTGAGAGACACGTATGCTTATTACACAGACACACAATAAAACTGAAACACCAAATAAATTGGTCTCCCCTTTAAGAAATCCAAAATACTCCGAAGTCCTCCTCTCTGAAACAACAGTAATTGCTCTTGCGATTATCTCTTTAAGAATCCAACTCGTTCGTGGGTTTCGATTGTGGGTTTTTGTTGTTTGTGAGTTTTGGGTTATTCTTTGCATAGAATGGGTTCCGATATTTTTTTTTCTATTCGATTCCGATTTCGTAGATTTTTTCATTTTCTTCGATTTAGCGAAATTTCTTGATTTTTGAGTTGTTAGTTTTGATTGCAATGATGGATTGGGTGTCTTGATTTTTGAGTTGTAAATCTGGGTTTTGATTTAGGTGGCTGATTTGTGTTTGTTAACAAGAAGCCTTCTTTTCTGGGTTTCAGTTATGGGTTTGTGAGGATGAGAATGAATTTTAGGTGTGTGACTTAAGTGATGTTTTGCAAGTGTTGGCCGATTGGAGGTTGTATACTACACAAAAAAATTAGATAGTTTTGCTTGGCTTTTTCCTCGTGCATTCTATATGTTTGATGACATTTCCATGAGAATGAGTGGTTTGTTGATTTTTTTTTTTTTTTCTTTTCTTTCAAAATAATATGCATGATACGAGAATGTTGTCACAAAAGTTGAATGCAACATGCTTGAATGGTTATAACATGCTCAATTTTAGGTGCATACCGTGTGTTTGATGAGTTGCCTAAATGAAGTTTTAAAATTGATAATGCCTTATTATCTTAAACTGTGGTTATATTTTTGTTTTTGAGATTGAAGATGAACTTCCTGCTCAACTTGAAGTTGAACCTGCTCAAATTGAAGATGACCTTCATGAATGTGAACCAAAGTGAGAACTTAGTCGAAGATCAATGGAACATCTACATTTGCAACATATTGAGTTGCTGTTTTGGAAGTGCCTTGTGCTGTATTTTTTTCCTTTTTGTTCATGTAATTTTTCTGATGTAATGTTTTTTGCACTTTTTTATGCTATTGTATCCGGTTGTGGAGATACATACTAGCTGGTAATGCTATTGTATCCAATTATGGAGATACTACTTTTTATGCTATTGTATCCAGTTTTGATAAGTATATGGAGAAGGATCATTACCACGGAGAAGGAAATATTTCCATTTCATTTGAAATGAAGAGGTAGTTTCTTATTCAAGTAAAACAAAACAAGCAATTTGACAATAAGATTTGATTTCTATTTTCATAAACAATTTTCATTTCTGTCAATAACCACCTAATATGGCAATTGCCAAGTTACATGAAAAAAGAGAAGAAACATGAAAAATCTATAAACAAAATACTTGGCTCAACTTGAGCCAACTGATATTTACACAATAATTCTACATTGGAAGTGTCTTAAACATCTCTTCATAGGTTACATTAGGATAATCTAAACCATAAACACATATTCACTTCTTCCTCTCCTTAGTAAGAAATCCAGTACAGGCAATGCAACAAATGCAGCAAGTGCTTGCCAAAAGTATTTCCTACACAATACCTGCCAAAAGCAAGGAAAACAAGGAGAATTTTGTTAATAACAAGGAAAACAGCTTAACAAATTTGAAGAAGAATTTTGTTAAACCATAAAATCAAATGACAAGAAGAAAGAAAGGGCTAACATTCTTTGAAAAACATAGCTCAAAAACTACATGAGGAAAAAGAGCTTTTTCATGGAAATTTCATCATACATATAGAATGCATGAGGAAAAAGCCAAGCAAAAACCACAGCAAAAATCAAAACCCACACTCAAAACCGAGTACCAAAACAAATCCGATTTTTTTTTTCCTCATCCCAAATCACAATCCAGCAACAACTTATCCACAAAATAGTCTCCACTCTTCGGCCATTAATCCAAAAAACAGCCAACAAATTTTTTTCACCATCTATGGTCTATCAGTATCAAATAAAAGCAAGTCCCAGCAATAATCATTCAACAAAAATCGAAAATCAGTTACCAGAGGGAATTAAAATCGAGAAACGAAAAGAATAAAGAAAAAAAGCTTACCTCTTTTGGTGGCCCGACTCGTCGGTCGGAAGGGAGGCGCTCGTGGGTTGTGGGTTAAAGGGAGGAGAGGGAGGGAAACGACGGCGGGAGAGGGAGAAGCTCGTGGGTTGTCTGGGTTGCCTCGACGACGGTAGAAGGGGGACGAGCTCATCTTGGCCGAAGGGATTTTCTGGTTGCTGGTTCTTCTTCGCCATCACCGGAGAGAGAGTGAGCGAGGGAGGGAGAGCTGGATAGCACGACTCCAAGATGAAACATGAGTCTTTGGATTTAAGATCCTGTGTTTCTGTTCCTATCTTGTTAAGTGCATCTAGCTGAGGTGTAACAATTTTATTTGTTGCTGCAAAATAACACTTTTGCAGACCGACCGCATAAGAGGTTTACTCTTATTTTATTATTATTTTATTATTATTTTATTATTTTAATTTTTTTGAAAAAAAAAAAAAAAAAAAATTTTGTGCCTGGCGTGCATCACTGTTGATGCACGCCAGGCGTGGTGCCAATCACGACTCATATATATATATATATATATGAGAATAACTTACATAGGAAGGTTGCACAAAAGTCAAATTTTGTGCCACCAATAAGGAGTTGACACATCAGCTAATTTCGTTAGACTTATCCTTCAAATAAAAACTCAACCACATTAGATTATACTCTAAAAAAATAAAAAATTAATTTTTTTATTTAAAAAAAAAAAAAACAGATTTGAAGGGGTGGTCGGTTGGCCACCCCTCCCCCACATTGGGTGGCCGGCCGCCGCCCCCAGGCCATGGGGGTGGCCGCGCGGCCACTCCCATGGCCTGGGGTGGCTCGCCGGCTACCCCATAGGCTATGGGGTGGCGGCCAGCCACCCTAGATCCGGATCTGGGGTGGCTGGCCGCCACCCCCAGCCCATGGGGGTGGCTCATCGACCACTCCCATGGCCTATGGGTTCACCTGCGAGCCACCCCCAACCCAGATCTGGGGTGGCTGGCTGCCACCCCCAGCCCATGGGGGTGGCTGCGCAGCCACTCCCATGGCCTGGGGGTTGCTCGCCGGCCATCCCATAGGCCATGGGAGTGGTCGATGAGCCACCCCCATGGGCTGGGGGTGGCGGCCACCCACCTCAGATCTGGGCTGGGGGTGGCGGCCAGCCTATGAGGTGACCGGCGAGCCACCCTAGGCCATGGGTGTGGCCGCGCGGCCACCCCCATGGCCTGGGGGCGGCGGCCGGCCACCCAATGTGGGTGTTGGCCACCCCTTCAAATCTGTTTTTTTTTTTTTTTTTTTTTAATAAAAATAAATTAATTTTTTTTTTTTTAGAGTATAATCTGGTGTAGTTGAAATTTTGTTTGAAATATAAGTCTAATGAAATTAAGTGATGTGTCAACTTTTTATTAGTGGCACAAAATGTGACTTTTGTCCCTATATAAGTTATTCTCTATATATATATATATATATATATGATAATATATCGACGCGTAGTATACATTATTCAGATACGCCTCTTACTTTCTTCTTCTTCAATTTCTCAAGCGGTGAAGCGCTATGTTCCGCGTTAGCAACAACCTGGTGGGACTCCTGAACTTGCTGACCTTCGTGCTCTCGATCCCGATCCTCGCCGGCGGGATATGGCTGAGCCACCAGGCCAACTCTGAGTGCGAGCGCTGGCTGGAGAAGCCCGTGATCGTGCTCGGCGTCTTCCTCATGGTGGTGTCCCTGGCGGGGCTGGTGGGCGCGTGCTGCAAGGTCTCCTGGCTCCTCTGGTTCTACCTGCTCGTCATGTTCCTCCTCATCCTCCTACTCACCGTCTTCACCATCTTCGCCTTCGCCGTCACCAACAAGGGCGCCGGAGAGGTCGTCTCCAACCGCGGCTACAAGGAGTACCGCCTCGGAGACTACTCCAACTGGCTCCAGAAGAGGGTCAACAACACCAAGAACTGGAACAAGATCAAGAGCTGCTTGCACGACAGCAAGGTCTGCTCCGACTTCGCTAACAAGTACGTCAACGTCAGCGTCACTAAGTTCTACACCGAGAATCTCTCCGCGCTTCAGGTATACTTCTCTGCTGGTGTTTTCTTCAAATGGGTTTTGATTATCTTTTTGTTTTTGGGTAGTGGGTGTGGGATTTCGGTCTTCGATTTGGGTTCAATTTCTTCATTTTTTTTTTTTTTTTTTTTTGAATCTGTTTGATTGAGATCTGATTTATGTAGGTTTAAGCACAAGTTTATGTCTTGCAGTGTTCTGATTTTGCACGTGGTTGTTTCAGATTTAACTTTTTAAGCTAATTTGTTTGATTTCTTCTGGGGGCTCTGCGATGTTCTTCTTTTAAAATCTTTCATGTGCTTGTTAAAAGTATGAATTTTTAGTTGAACTGGGTTTGAGACTATTTTCTCTTTACCTCTTCTCTTTTTATCTGAATTTTGGTTGGTTCGGATCGTGAGTTTCGATTTTCTTTTGTCTTGGTTTCTATGGTTTCTGCCCAAAAAGATACAGTACTCTCCTAATATAGGAGAGTGAATTTCTTTCTTCTTTTTTTCAACCTTTTGTTTTGACTGCATTATAAATTCGGCATCTTTTGGATCATATTTCTGAAATTGTGAAGGGTTTGATGTTGTTTTGTAAATCTGCTACTTGTTTGAAAAAATAAATAAATCTTTTCAAAAAGTTAGAGGCCTTTTGAGCAAAAGTTTTGACTTTTGACTATAGGATAATAAAACTTTGTAGTGTTCTTTTATTATTTATCTTTTTCCAAAAACTGTTCCGCTCTTGAGACTTTCTGAAGCGTCACTACGTTGTACGGGTTCATGAACACGCACCTGCTTGGATTTCTTTTGAATTATCATCACCTTTATTATAATATAATTGTAGCTTTAATTATTTGACTAATCAAAATTGGGTGCTCGATCTTTGAAATTGGAAATATTACTGTACACAGAAGATTTACATATTCATTGGTTATTTTTTACAATCAGTGCCATCCTATGGTGGGTTTAGGAGTCAATTTGCTTAATTCAACTGTGCACTGTTTGGTTCATTGTTATGGTTTATAACTAATGAATTCTGCTGCTACTTAAATTTGTCGTCCCTAGTGGCACAATAGTTCATAATTCCATCTTTTTGAGCCATTGTTTTTCTGAAAGGGTTGTAAAACTATTTTAGTAGATGATGCCTGGGACTAAGTTTATGAATTACTGAGTTGGGTTGATTAATTGGCTTCTTGGAAAATGTGAAATCTATATGCAGTTGATGATGCCTAGGACTAATTTATATAAATTCTCAAGTTACACAGATTTTTTCCCCTTTAGCGTGTTTGCTCAATTGTGATTTGGATTATCTTCTATTAGCAAAGTTTTTTTTTTTTTTTTTAATTTCCGGTATTACTTCATCAAACTGCATCATGACTTGTGGTCTGTAGAAGCTAATATCTCTGTAGAGGTATTAATTGGTCAAGCTGATGGAATTGGATCTTTAAATGCATTTTGGTCCTTTGTTGCCCCAAAGAAAACTCTTAACTGTTGTATGATTATCTAGAACTATCACGGATTCAGTTTTTATTCTCACCCATTGGGACCTTTCTTGTTGTCATCTCGTATACTGCTTGACTTGGGTATTATTCCAATGCATTTCATATTTAAAAAGAATTTTGTGTAAAACTAGTTGTAGCTTCCATGAGGCAAACTTGATGTTATTAGCTAGATTAGAGGGTTACTCAAATGCTGGAGCCATGGTTTAGAATTTCATCGCATATAGAACGAGTTCTGTCAGGACCCCTTAAGATATTTTGTTATAAGGATGGTCAAGCTCTAGATGGTTCCCTTGTGTTCATATAACATTAATTGGGCATATGGACATTTAAGAAAATATAATCCAGTCATTCCTAGTAACACCCTCCAAAAGGAAATTTTAGGGACCAGAACTAATGCACAGATCTTGTATGAAAACATAACACCCTCCAAAAAGGTGGTGCTAATTATTAATATATTTTTTTTTATTAGCCTCCATTTTTAAGAGATTAAATGAAGATGTGTGCAAGAATGTGGCATGTGTGTTTCTGCATGATTTAGATTGCACTGAGTGGCTTGCTTAACTCATTGTACTGATGAATTTATATATGTTGTAGTGATTTTTCACAAATTTAACCTGCCTTCCAATGTGTTGGTTGATCCTCAGTCTGGTTGCTGTAAGCCATCAAATGACTGTGATTTCACCTATGTGAGCCCAACTGAATGGACCAAGAAGAATACGAGTTATTCTAACCCCGACTGCGACACATGGGATAATAACCCGGCTGTTTTGTGCTTCAGTTGTGAGTCGTGCAAGGCTGGATTGTTAGACAACCTTAAGAGTAACTGGAAGAAGGTGGCTGTTCTCAACGTTATCTTCCTTGTGTTCCTCATTATTGTCTACTCTGTTGGGTGCTGTGCCTTCAGAAACAACAGGAAAGACAATGGTTACTGGAACCGGCAGTAGAGGCTGCTGCTGGATTATTAATTTATTATATGTTGAGTGTGTTACTGTAGAGTGGTTAGCTAGGTGGGCTGCCTCCCTCTTTATTTTGTAATTTGCTTTCTGTAAAGCTTTTTGGCTATTCTTAGTTATATTCATACAGTTTGTCATGACTCACATGTTGTTTCTGTCCTTGCTAGTGTAATAAGTATTGCTTTTGTGCATCGTTGCTTCAACGTTTGTCTCTCAAGGATTCTTGCTTAAATTGAAAATTTTCAAATGAGGGAATGATGAACCTGTCCGTCCAATAACAAGCCAGCCAGACGAGCAATTTAAATTGTGAAAATTTCTGACTTGACCAGTTTTCTTGATGGGTCTGTTTGGTAAATGGTTTTGGCATGATTTTGGTATAATACTATTTATTTAATTTAATTTAATTTATTTTTTTTGTTATTTTTTACATCATATTAATTATTTTTTATTATTATTTAAATAATAATTTTTTTATTTTTTATTTTATTTTTGTCATATAAATAATTTTTGTTAGGGTGAGCCAAAATCATAACGAAATCGTTTACAAGCCAACTTGAATCTCTATAGCTACGTTTGGTAAGGGGAAGTCTCGAACTGTAGCTGGAACGGTACTGTTCCAGCTACAGTGCAATCTGACACCAATCTTGACTTTGTAATTTTTTTTTTTTTTTTTTTTTTTTTTTTAAAAAAAAAACAAAGTATTAAAATTTGGTTAAAAATTGCTGCACGTGATTTTTTTTTTTTTTTTAATTTTTTTTTTCAAAGCCAAAAAAAAAAAAAAAAAAAAAAGAAAGAAAGAAAGGGAGGAGAACGATGGGGTGGCTCCAGCCACCCCTTGGCCAAAATGGGGTGGCCGGACCACCCCATTTTTGGCCAAGGGGGTGGTCCGGCCCACCCCCTTGGCCCAAAAAAAAAAAAAAAAAAAAAAGGAAGGGGTGTATTTGGGGGTGGCCGGACCACCCCCAAGGGGCTGGGGTGGTTTCGGCCACCCCACACCGCCGTATGGGGTGGTCCGAAACTACCCCATCCCTTTGGGGGTGCTCCGGCCACCCCCAAATACATCCCTTCCTTTTTTTTTTTTTTTTGGGCCAAGGGGGTGGTCCTGGACCACTCCCTTGGCCATGGGGGTGGTTAGATCGGCCTGGGGGTGGCTGGACAAAAATGGGGTGGTCCGGCCACCCCATTTTGGCCAAGGGGTGGCTCCATCGTTCTCCTCCTTTTTTTTTTTTTTTTTTTTTTTTTTTTTTTCGATTTGAAAAAAAAAATTAAAAAAAAAAAATCACGTGCAGCAATTTTTAACCCAATTTTAATACTTTGGTTTTTTATAAAAAAAAAAAATTACAAAGTCAAGATTGGTGTCAGATTGCACTGTAGCTGAAACGTAATAGTACCGTTCCAACTACGGTACGGGACTTCTCCTTGCCAAACGTAGCTTATGGGTTGAGAGATAGATACTTTTGTATTTTGTTGCGTGGACGTGTCTGACAATGGTGGGTATGACGTGACAAGAGCAAGTTCCAGTAGCTGGGTGATCATAAAGTTCCTGTACTGCATCTGACATAATGATTACAGGCCTTTGTTTTAATAAGGAATAAATATAAAACTAAATAATGAAACGGATAAGACTGTTTGAATTTAATTTTGGGTCTAATTTGTAATCTTAAATGGTTTCCTGTGGTTAAGGGAATGAAGTAGAAGAAGGGTAATGAAGATGTCACTGTAACAGATTGTTGAGTTTGTGGTTGAGAATGAGTAGTAATGTTTCATCATTCTTCTGGACATTTCCGAATGTGGGATAAAAAGCAAACGAGTGGTTGATTGCATAGGAGACTGGTTGAACAAAACACACTTATCTGGCCAAGATATTTCTTGCACTTGTCATCACAACTCGCTTGACTGGTACATGTGGGCATGTGGGCCTTATTTTTATTTCTTACTCCAGCTACTGATTTTCAGTGGAGAAATCCAATCGATCGAACAAATGTAGCAGCATCTGACCTGGCACTGTGTGTTCATTTTCTACTTGCCAAACCATCTTTTTCTTATTCGTGACATGCATCACGTTCAGGGTCATTTTTTTCTCACAATGACCATGATTGGGACCAATGAATGTTTATGTGCTCTAATTATCTTCTTTATTGAAAAATCTGCGCCTTAGATTTTTATGTTTGTCTTTTAAAATGTCTGGGTCCTTCTTCTTCTTATTATTATTATTATTATTATTACCAAAAAGAGAAAAAAAAAAAAATAACGAGAACGAGAGAGAGTGGAGCATGGGAGCAGGGAAGCTCTTGCCAGCGCGCTGAGGATTTTAAGAATAGAGCTCCAAGAACACCTTTCACATACCCTTGCTCAAAAAAAAAAAAGCGACATGAATAAGAGGATGAATTCTTAATTACAGGAGATTTATGTCCCATACAAGCTAAAATAAAGATCGAGTGCAATGAGTCACCTTAATTATGTGCAAAACAATAACTTACGAGAGAGGATTTGATAGAGCCCACTTGCTTGGATAGGTAGTCTCCATCGGAGCCTCATTGCACCCAACCACTAGTCATTAAGCCATGGCGTGTTGTATCGAAATTAATTGCTCAAATTGCTTGCAATTTTGACAATGCTCATCACATATTAACATTTCAAGTAACCTCCGAAGGCCTGTTACTTTTGGTTGGATGGGCACTGCTGGCTAAATGCTGGCCCAAATTTTCAGCCATGGGTTCCGTGCTCAAACAAGCCTATCTTCTCTTAACGCCCTTCCCATTCCACAGCATTCAATTGATTTTTTAGAGGCTTGTAGAAGCACTAGTTTTCCTTACTAAACAAATGAGGCAGAAGGGGACTAAACATGCCTAAAGTAAAGGCCCAAGCTCCTCTTAACTTTGAAGTGAACAGATCGATCCTACCTAAAGTGACAAAAAGCATTGTACTTTCAGGTTCTTGCCTAGGATCAGAACTTCCCTTTGCAAAGACATCAATAATTATTCAATATTTTGAGAATAATATGGTTATCTCGCATAAGAGTGGGATTAGTCATTTGTATTCGTGTATCAAGTTCGGGCCCAACTCATTTAATTAAACAGGTCAAATCCGTTAAGCATAATTCACTAATTTCAATATTCATGTCAGGTATGTAAATTGTCTTATTGCTAATGTTAAGAGGAAGAAATATTATTCCAAAACATATCAAATAATTAAAAGAGAGAACAGATTTAATTTATCTCTTAACAGATGTTTTTTCTTCTGCCTAACATAAAAAGTGAAGGGATTTTTACTCATTTCTGATTCATATTAGTTTCATCAACATCACTTGATTTTCTTGACAGTAATGGTTCTTCCATATCAACTTTACTACTACTCTTCTCTGAAGATTCATGTATCAACACTTGCACGATCTTTGCCTGATCATGTTGCAGCTCTGGAACAGCCTCTTGTTTGATCATTTCAAGGTCTTTGGCTTTACCCCAAAGCACAACATACAAACCAATTATCACACCAACAGCACCTAGCAAGCTGCAGCCAAGGCAATTTTAGAACAAAACGAACCAAAACTTGGTTAGATATTCTACATTTCCTCGTCTACAAAGCAACAGAAAATAGTGATATATTACCTTCCAGTATATAACTCTTCATGTAGAAACAAAGAAGATAGAATGGTTGTGATGACTGTGCACAAAGGATTGAACATTGCAGAAAAGAGGGGACCTCTTTGTGATATGCACCAGGCTTGAACAAAAAAGGTAACTGCAGATCCAATTCCCTATCCATAAAAATATCAGATTGAGCTATTTTGATGGAAATCAAAATGTATACAACATGATGAGTGATGATAGTCATGAAAAACTCACTACTTACTGCATATAAACAACATCCAAATTCAACCATTGAGTGCAGATACCATGCTTCTGGGTCATGCTCTAATAGTAATGCAAACATTGCTGATTGTAGCATAGCCATGAAAAGCATCCAAGCAGATGAGCATAAATGGTCAGGAACGTTTGCTGAAATTGGGACCTGTTTGAAAATTTAGACAGAATTCTAAAAAATGAATAATTTGGTGAATTCGATTAGAAAATACCTGCATAATCACCCAGAATGACCAGAAACAACTGCATCCAAAGAGATATAAACAACCTAGCGGCCAATTATCGCCAGTGCCAAAGGCAGCTATTGATGGTGGCAATATTTCTGTGTTTAATAGCTTTGGTCCTTTGAGCAAGGCCATGGAAATGGCTCCACCAACGCAGAAGATTGTCCCTAATATCTTGGCAATACCTCTCAAGCTTCGGATATCAACCTTCTCCATTCTAATCAATTCAGAGACTTTTAAAAACATGTAAATAAATAGCTTCTACAGTTGATTTAAGAGAAATTTGAAAGGAAATATCCGTTACAATAATAATATCAGTTGGCACCCAGATTGAACTCAGAATACTAAGAGAAATCATAACTTTAAGCTAATTGAGTATGATATGATTTAGCTTGTGGTGAAACCGTACAAAATCATTCTATTCTGTTCCAATAAGTAAACAAAACAAATCTGTTGGGTAGCATGGTTTGAATTAGACTTCAAGCATTTGATAAAAATGAGATCATTTTGAAGTGTAAGGCTCAGTTGAGGTACCTTTTTTGCTCTTTTTATTCCATAGTAATGGGATGCTGATCTTAATGATGGATAAGATAGTATTATGGAAAACATCAAGCACTATTTCAGGCATGTCCATTGTCAGAAGAGAAATGTAATATACTTTTATCCCACTTTACTGATGTGGTCTCCAATCCGCCATTGTTTCAAAAAAAATTCCAAAAAATAGATTAGTAGTGTCACATCAGCAAAGTAGGATAAAAGTATGGTGTATAGCGTTATTCTTGTCAAAATGCTCTGGAACTCAAGTTGGGTTTGTGCATTTACCCCACAATGGCTGCCATTACAAAGGTGATTGCAGGGATCAGATTAGTCATGGCACTTGTTGCTGTTGAAGAGGCCAAGTATAGGCCCTCAAAATAGGCATTCTGATTTGCTGTCACTCTATAATGAAAAACATGAGACACAAAATGTCAGTAATCTTACCACCTTATGTTATTAAATCAAGAACAAAAATTCCTAGAGAACTCTACCCAAAAAGAGAAGTCACAAATATCAAAGAAAAGCTCCTTAATCCCAACGAGATCCTCCCAGAGTTCCTCCTGCCAACAGAAGCAAGCATGAAAGACACAGAGGAGAGCTAGCTGCAGAGAGAGAGTGTGTATTTTGTGACTACCTTCTTGTGAAGCAGGCTATAGGAGCCATGACCAAAGTTGCGACTGCTTGCCTGTAGACCACAAAGATGCTGGGGCTCATTCCTTGCACTAAAGCAACTCTACTAAAGAGAGCAAGCCCTGCATAAATGAACTGTAACCCAGCCATGGCCATTGCAGGCTTGTAATCATCGAACACACCCATACTTTTCTTGTCAAAAGATTTGGAGTAATGTAAATTATGCAACATTCAAAGCACCTTTTTGACACCCTTAATATAGCAACAAACAATCATGAGAGGGAGAGACAGAAGGGACCAAGAAAAGACTAATGCAATATATACATTGATCGGTAGCCGCATCTTTAGAAAGTTATAAAATAGTTTAATTTGTGGCGTCTGAGTTGGAGAGATTAGAATGGGATTTCGAAAGCTTTGTGGATGGGGCAAGGATTGGCATTGACACGACGTAAATTTGGAGCTACTCTCTTGATGATATTATACTTTTTAAGTGCTTCTTTTGTCTTTTTCTGTGTTAATGTTTCCTCTTTTCTTGTTTGGAGTGAGCATTTTAAATTAAGGAAAACATGCATGGGTCTCCATTAAGTCTATCTTTAAGGGAGAATAGTGTCATATGAGTTCATATTTATTTAACCCTTGGGTTTTTGTTTGATTTTAAGTTAGTTCTTGATTAATTTTCAATTTCAACAATCAAATTCTTAGGTTTTGTCTAGATTTCAAACAAGTTTCTTTATCATTTTACCTTCGAAGTGAATGATTTCTTATCTATCAAGTGTGTCAAAGGATTGTAAATGAACAGTTCAAGTTAATCGACTCGTATAAACTAGACTCGAGTTAAATTCATTTATTAAACAAATTAAATTTGAACAGAAATTTAGGAAGGGGCCCGGGGTTGCCGTGCAGCCACCTTGGCCCCATCTATTATTGGGGGGGTGGTTTATGTTATTTTTCATTTCTTGGTAGTTGAATATCTCAAGCTCCTCTATTAATCTTCTTACCTTATAAATTTGCCTGTGAATATCAATAGGAACTTGAAAGGGCATGAAGCTTGTAGCCAATTGAAAGAGAAAAGAGATAGCTTGTTGACTTGATCCCAACACAAAATCACACATTATATTCTCCACATTCCACACTATAAACACACATCCAGTAGAAAACAAAGAACCATCATATGAGCTTCGAGGCCCTTCTGAATATGTGAATCATTTCAATCATAACATGATAAAGTCATTGTCCACACAGACCTATCGCTAGGGCCGACAATTTTTTACGCGACCCATGAACCCAACACGAATTCAACACAAAATTAAAGGGTTAGGATTGAAAAGTCTGATCCTTTTAATTAAATTGATTGGATTAGAGTTGACATATATAGTCTTATATTTATACCTTGATACAACCAAAACCCGACATGTGAATACAAATTGTCTCTTACCTATCAACACTTGATTAGCCAAAACCAGGAAATAAAACAAGAATTAATTAATGACATATCCCATTTGATATTGATTTATCAGACAAAAGGGGTTCCTCCAAATCAATTTTACAACTTGTTTTCTCTGAAGAATCATCGATCAAGATGTTCACATTCCTCGCGTGCATCACCATTTGATATTGATTTATCAGTCAAAAGGGGTTCCTCCAAATCATGTTCACAACTTGTTTTCTCTGAAGAATCATCCATCAAGATGTTCACATTCCTCGCCATGGCCTCATCATTTTGGAGCTTTTTCTCTCCCTTGATTTCTACAAGGTCTTTGGCTTTACCCCATAGCACAACATATAAACCAGCAATCACACCAATGGCACCTATCAAGCTGAAAATTAAGCCATACTACTGGATCTTAGTGGATCTCCAAAAGTAATTTATCCGCATTGATAATTCAAACGAAAAACACATCAAATAGCCAAGAAGATGAAGGGAGAAAGAAAAACTGACCTTCCGGTATAGATCTCCTCATGAAGAAAGATAGCAGCCAATATGGTCACAACAACTGTGCATAGAGGATTGAACATTGCAGAAAAAAGAGGACCCTTTTGTGATATGCACCATGCTTGAACAAAGAAGGAAAGCCCAGATCCTATAATTCCCTACTCATATAATATTCCAATTTCAAGTACCATTAATATTTTTAGTCAAATTAATGTCATTTCAAATAATAAGCAATCAAAATCAAGTTAACTACGTACCGAAAATAAACAACAAGAAAGTTCAAGATTTGAATGTATGTGCCATGCTTCTGGCTCTGGCTCTGTAAAAACTGTAAGCATTGCTGATTGCAATGTGGCCAAGAAGCACATCCAAGCTGATAAAGATAAGAGATCAGGGCAGCTTTCTGAAGCTGGAACCTGTTAAAAATAATGTATATATAGATTTAGTGATCCGAGTTTATCTCATTGAAGAGAATTTTAGAGGTAAATACCTGCAAAATCAGCCATAAAGACCAGCAACAACAGCTTCCAAAGAGAAGAAGACAACCCAGCAACCAATTCTCAACTCCTGAACCAAAGACAGCATTTGCCGGCAACATTAATTCAGCGTTGAGTAGCTTTGGGCCCCTAAGCAATGCCATGGACACTGCTCCACCGACACACAAGATTGTCCCTGCTATCTTTGCAATACTTCTCAAGCTTCCAAGCTCGATCCTCTCCAATCTAATGATGATCAAATTAAGAAACATATACATGTCAAAACTTTGGAAATGAATAATACGTCCTAGCTACTAGCCTACTAGGGGTGGCAATTTGTGTTCATATGTTGCTTCATGTCATGTCGAGGTAATAAAACTATATATATAGACAAATCCTAATTCGACACGTTTAATTAAACGGGGACGATTCTAATCTGTTAATTAATTTTATGTTGAGTTAATCGTATCGGGTTTATATACTTACTTACCCAATAATAGATGCAAGTACAAAGGTGACTGCGGGAACAAGATTGCCCATTGCACTTGCCATGGATGATGATACTAAGTACATACCCTCAAAATAAATGTTCTGGTTGATTGCTACACTGCAGTAGATGCAAATAAAAAAGGAAAGAAAAGAAAATCTTAATTAGTAGGCTTTCATCATTAACCAAATAAATAAATAAATATATATATATAAGTTAAGAAAACAAATAGTGATAGAAATCTACCCAATAAGAGCGGCCAAAAATATCCAAGAGAAGCTCCTCAAACTCAAAGAACACCTACTGGACTTTCTCCTGCAACAAAAGGCCAAGTTATATGCATGTTAGCATGGGTGAAAGAAAGAGAGAGAGAGAGAGAGAGAGAGAAGAGTTAATTTAGATATAGAGGAGGTACCTTGAGAAATAAGCAACGGGTGCTATAACCAAAGTTGCTATGGCTTGCCTGTAAACTACAAATACCCTGGGACTCATTCCTTGCAGTAGGGCAGCTCTGGTGGTAAGAGCAACAATTGCATAAGAAAATTGTAAGCCCACCATAGCCATTGCAGGCTTGTAATCATCTGCAATACCCATAACTACCTACACTAGCATTCAAATCATTAGAATTAATGCTTCTGACCTCTTGCAACTACTGCTGCATGACACAGCAACATATCTATATATATATATATATATATATATATATAGAGAGAGAGAGAGAGAGAGAGAGAGAGAGAGAGAGAGAGGCTGCTTTGTATTTTTATAGACTGATAAAGGATGTGAGTTGGTGAGTTGTGACAAATACTTTCCTAGGAAAAACAGGGTTTATGAAAAGTGCATATTTATGTGAATTCTGAGAAGTATGTTGTAAAAAAACAAGAGTGGTGATATGTGCAGATTTTAAAAATAGAAATAAAGCTGGTTTCTTTAGGAATTAGAAGTGAGGGCCAACCATAGATGTGAAGGCCAACTATGTACAACTCACCCCAATCTTGAATATCCTACCCCTTATGGCCATTAAGACTCAATATTTTACTTTCTTATCTTTTGATTTAAGTTCGTTTGGATTTGTGATTTTCAAAACGTACGATTTAAAAACACGATTTTAAAAAAAACAAAGAAGTAGTTAGTCTCATAGAGTAATGCTAGAAGTCACT
The DNA here is from genome assembly GCF_965113065.1 of Corylus avellana. NCBI lineage: Eukaryota > Viridiplantae > Streptophyta > Magnoliopsida > Fagales > Betulaceae > Corylus > Corylus avellana. The sequence continues at coordinate 396,939 of NC_142498.1, forward strand.
CTTGTGTCCTTCTTGTGTCACTCAGAGTGACACAAAAGTGACTTTTAAAATTATTTGAGCCCATACCTATTACTGACAAATACTTTCCTAGGAAAAACAGGGTTTATGAAAAATGCATATTTATGTGAATTCTGAGAAGTATGTTGTAAAAAAACAAGAGTGGTGATATGTGCAGATTTTAAAAATAGAAATAAAGCTGGTTTCTTTAGGAATTAGAAGTGAGGGCCAACCATAGATGTGAAGGCCAACTATGTACAACTCACCCCAATCTTGAATATCCTACCCCTTATGGCCGTTAAGACTCAATATTTTACTTTCTTATCTTTTGATTTAAGTTCGTTTGGATTTGTGATTTTCAAAACGTACGATTTAAAAACACGATTTTAAAAAAAACAAAGAAGTAGTTAGGCTCATAGAGTAATGCTAGAAGTCACTCTTGTGTCCTTCTTGTGTCACTCAGAGTGACACAAAAGTGACTTTTAAAATTATTTGAGCCCATACCTATTACTCTAAACAAGTGCTTTGAATTTCCTCAAATAGTAGGAAACCCTTTTTGGCCCTCGAGATCCTCTATTTTCAAATATCTTTTTATTCACAAAGTTTTAGTTGCTCGGCAACAAAGTTGCAATTCATTCAATCATATACTCGACGAACTACGTTTGATCCCATACTCAACAAACTTCAGTTAAATCTCATTTTAAAACCAGCTTGTAAGAAGAAAGTGCTTAAGAATTTGTATACATATTATTAATATTAATTGCACTTAAACCATATAAGACACAAAAATTGTATCAAGCATGTGATTCTATTATACGTGGAGACATTGATTCCCATCTGGTCATTATTCGTTTATTAAAGAGATGCTCAAGTCACAGCTCACAAATGTGTTGTCAACCTAGCTAGCTTACTAAATTAGTTGGCATAATGAGTAATGGGTTTTGGAGCTTTCCTCATAAAGATGGAAGATCTTATCATATACAAGTAAAAAAATAAATTATAATACATTAAAAGCCAGGGTGTTCATGTGACAGGATTCAATGGGATCTGCTGAAGAAGAATCACAAAATCAAAACCATATGGGCTGACTAGGAGTACTGTGATTTCTGTTTCATGGCTTCATTGAAAATATGGGTTAATTTAATGTTGTTATACCATGGATATGCTATCCTTCATTTTCTCTCTCATTTACTAATAAACCTTTTTGTTTGGAAAATAAAAATTTGCTGGCACTGCCACGTATGCATCGTGCTGTGATAATCACAACCATGTATGTATACCTTGTCCGTCTGTTTCGACCTCATCAGAAGGAATAATTTGAATGAGTTTTCATGCTTGTGAGTTGTGATGATACTTACAAACTCTTACACCCTTCTTTCTTCATCATAAAAAGGCCCACGCATTCCCAAGTACACATTTCAACAGAAAAAGGGCAATAGAAGACCCCATATTGCACCCAAATGGGCTGCCTGCATAGCTTTTTCGGCTTTGTACCTAAATCTTCTAATTTCTACTCTGTTTTAAACTCTCGTTATTTTAGGGGAAAAAAAAAAAAAGAAAAAAAAAAAGGGAAGAGAAGAAAGCAGGAACCATAAGAGAAAAAAGATGCACATGAAATGGTAATCATGAATATGTCATTTATCATGGCACTTCCATCCTTCTATCTTCATTCAATTCCCCAACAATTCTCTTCCAAAACCAATGCTCCCTCCACACTCTATCCATCTGCTCTATGGGCATGTTCTTAGTCTCCGGCAACAGCAAGAACACAAATCCAGTCATCACTACCACCCATCCCCCAAAAAAGAAGAAAATCCCATATTTGAAGTGGCAAAGCATAGCAAGAAAAGTTTGAGCAACCATGAAAGTAAACAGAAAGTTGACTGCCACTGTAATACTTTGCCCTGCTGATCGAATTTCCAGAGGAAAAATCTCACTTGGAACCAACCATCCTAGCGGCCCCCAAGACCAAGCAAACCCAGAAACATATATACAGATAAAAAATATGACCAAACTTGCATACCCTTTGCTCATCCCACCATAATCTCCAAGTTCAGCTGCCATCAGCCCACCAACCATGGCTTGTGAGAGAAACATCTGAATTCCCCCAATTGTGAACAGAGCTCTTCTGCCAAGTTTATCCACTAAAAGCATGGATACGAAGGTTGCGCAAGTACCCAAAACCCCGGCGATTATGAAGGAGGACAAAAGTGAAGCACTTTCACCGAAGCCAATTGTTCGAAAAAGTAGTGGAGCATAGAAGGAGATGACGTTTATTCCAGTTACTTGTTGGAAAAATGGAATTGCTATTGCCATCACCAGTTGAGGCCTATACTTTTTCTGTATGATTTTCTTGAATGGGTGGTTAATGGATTTTGATATGGCACTTGCTCTGATGAGATCGTCCAGTTCTTTTTGGACATCATCGGTGCCTCGGACACGTTGAAGCATTAGCTTGGCCTTTTCATGGTCTTTGCTGTTCTGGATTAGGCTATTGGGTGTCTCGGGGAGAAATAGTGCACCTATTGTAAGGAGTGAAGCTGGGAGTGCAGCCATGGCTAGGGAGATTCGCCACCCCCAGCCACCTTTAATCTTCTCTGTACCAAAGTTGATGAGATTAGCTGACAGGACACCTATGCCAACGCAGAGTTGGAAGCCAATGTTAGTTGCTCCTCTGTAGTTTGGTGCTGCCATTTCTGAGAGATACAAAGGGACTGACTGCAAAAACAAGCAGATATTTTAGGACCTTTCTTTTTGTCTTTTTTGCTGTAAGGAATACTCAAGAAAGAGAAAGTTTGTATACCTGGTTGGCAAAACCAACACCAATTCCAAGCAAAATGCGACCAAATATAAGCATGTACACATTAAAAGCTGCACCATTAAGGGCTGAACCAGCAAGGAATGCAGTGCCTCCTACAAGAATTGATGGCTTGCGCCCAAAGGCTCTAGTGATTGATGAGGCGAATAAGGAAGCAACGAGGCCAGCGATATAGAGTGAGGATGTGAAGGAGGTCAGAAGTTGGCTGTCAAATTTGCAGTAGTTGCTAATCTTTGTGTCTTCTTTCATCTTACTGTACACTTCTGGGAAGAACTTCTTCAGAAATGGCTCCATAGAGGTCACTCCACCTTCACAGTCAAATTGTTTGAAATTAAACTTATTGCAGCCGGTTTGTGTTACTGCAATCTTAATTATATGTATATAAATTTGTAGGCACCATTTCCTTACAAATTAGTTTTTAAGGGTAAATTCTACTTAAAATTTGTATCATTTGGTACTAAGCCAATCAACACATCAAGCTTAAAATTAAATGAGTTGCGACTTTGTAGTTGAGTCATGAAGGGGGCGACCGTGATCTATATAGAGGTTTTGTATCTGTGCAGTTTATTAGACCATGACCGATATTGCTTGCTGATAAGAAATATTCTAGCACGCGTGGGCTTAAAACTCTCCCTTGATTGTCTCAGCCAGAAGCGGAACCCCCATGCCATTGGGTAGTTCCAAATTTTTTATTTTTTATTTTTTATTTTTTTATTTTTGCCTCCCCAAACTAAACATTCTAGTTCTAGTTCCACCCCTGGCCTTGGCCAGTAATCTTGATGGCGAATTATTACAGAAACCAAACCAGTAATTAAGATCATCATCTTCCACAATATTCAAGTTATTACAGATGAGCATATATATGGTTCCTCAATGGGTGGTGGCTACCATTTTATAGCTAGGAGAAAAATAAGAAGAAGCTAGAAAACTTATTTCCTTTAATCCTAATGAATATGAAAGTGAGAAGAAAGGGACCTGAAACTCCAATGTCGTAGCCAAAGAGAAGACCTCCCGTGGCAGCAACCACACAAGATAGGACGACAAAGCGGGTCATCTTCCCATTATATTGCCCGCCTTCACTTGTTATGGATAACCCAACTGCCATAGCTGATAGCTTGCTTGCTTCTTCCAAACTCGTACACACTACACTCGAACACCAAATAGAAAGAGATCGAACTAAGTTTTTGGGTTGAGCTAGCTGAGCATACAAAAACTAAGCGCAGTCTTGTCTGAAAAAAAATTTCAGTGTGGGTGGAAAAGTCAAAACAAAATATCTCTGTTTTCTCTACTCGTCCAAGCATGTGGATTTGAGCATGACAATTGCAGGGGTTTGGTTTGGAGTGATATGGGCTTCGCTTCAAAAATCTGCTATAGACGGTCCTTTTTTTTTTTTTGTAGGTGTACATTATCTTCTCATAGAAATACAACATGAAGACAAATTTACGTTGTCCATGAAGAAATTCATAATCAAATGGAAAAATAAAATAATAGCGGAATTAAAATAAAAGAGACAAAAGATTTTTATGGTCTATGATTTACATTCACAGAAATGTAATCTTAATCAATCATAATTAAATTCATAACTTTAAGGCTATTCAAATATACTCTAATAGTCCAACACCAAGAAAATCATTAAATATCTGTCTGTTTTTTGCTCTTAGATAAAAGGAAGGGGTGAAACACTTTGGGCGGGCTAGTTTGAGCCCTTATTGCAGATATCAAGTCCAGATTTATGTTATTATCTAGTTAATACAAAAGTGGCCAAGCCTGGTACAGCCCAAAATCTTTCCCAGATCAGATCAATTCCAGATGATGCAGCAGCCCCTTTGGTTGAATAGCTGTATTTTTTTTTTATGTATTGTATGGAACTCATTCTATGGAGTTATTTTTCTTTCTTTCTTTCTCTCTTTTTTCTTTTCTAATCAATATGGAAAAAAGGGTTACAAGGAAACAAAATCTATAGAGTTCCTTGAATTAATGCAAACGAATAGAACTTTTACATCCAAAAACTAATAAAATTTCAAACAAAATTTTATTCAAATACAGCTTAAGCATCCTCGATCGTTTAGATCTTAGGCAATACATATATTTATTTCCTTAAAGGGTTTGGTTAGGAATAACCCAAATTGGTGCAGGCGACGCCAGCAAAGAATCACTTGCTACATATCCTGGTATTGACTCAATTCTTTTGCTTTCTAAGTTGTACATAACATTGTCATAACCACCTACAATTCCATCTATGTGGCCTTCAATGTAGGAATCTGAAAAGTAAATACAATTCTTTCTCCAGCCATTAGGAAGATTTTGAGAAGAGATAGATAATGAGTTATTCTTTCCAATAAAGAAGAAAGCATCGTCTTCTATGCTTGTTACCTTAATCCATTTCAACCGTCTTTGATCTAGCTTGTACACCACAAAGTGGGTCGTTTTATAATATTTTATCTCTTTGGATGTCATTTGCACCAACCAGCAATCATTTGGGACACAGCGTGAAGGGGGCGGAGCAATTCTAGTCATCTTTGGTAGTGAAGTAGCGTCACCAATCCAAATTTCTTGAGGACGACTTAAAACGTAGAATTTTCCTTCATAAGACATGACATCTTCAGCAAATCGTGGAACCATTAACTTACTCCATTTCTTATCCCCACTTCTACAAAAAGCCAATTCTCGAAGCTCACCTTAAATGGCCATGGCTGTGAATTCATTAGAAGCATGATTTGACGACAAAACAACCTTATGGACAAAATATCTTCGAAAGAAAGCCAAACCCCATGAATGTGTTTTATCATAATATATTCTATCTATAGAAATCAAATATTCTTCATTCGGCATGTTAGGATCAAATCTCAAAACATCTGGAAAGGTGTCTAGAGGTGGCAGCTGAATTTGAGCCCTAGTAAACGGATTAATTAGACACAAATTCGGATACCCATCAACACCTAGTATCCAACCATACGATGATCGTCGCAACAACGTTCCCTTTACTTCTGGAATGTCAAGGTTATACATCTTATTTTCTAATGGGTTAAGGAAACTAAAACGTGTATTTTCCCTCCCATTGTCGTGTGGGAGCATAAGCCATGGTACTTAAACTGAGTTGGCGGTTTGGCATCTTTGGTAGCATGGATTTCAATGACTTACAAGTTGACTGCAATCGGACGTAATTAGCATAATCTATCAATCTCTTTCCAATCTCATTTATCAAATCCTGTGAAAGCTCTGCCAGTTGCCCTTCAAGTTGACTTTCTTCTGCATTATGAAAAAGGAGTTATATGAATGTTCCTTGGCCTAAATTCTTAAATTAAGTAATGAAATAAAGCAATAAACAAATATGAAAGTATTTGAAGCTATAATCTCTATGATTCTGCTTTTCGTACCCATGTCATTTTTATATATAGATTGAGTTGGAGAAAGTTCTTCCAACTCAATTTGGAGAAAAATTATCTCCAATTCATAGTACTTTTCATGTCACTACTAAATCAAGATGGTGGGTGCAAATCCATTAATTCTTGAATAAATAAAGTCTATATTGAAAGAAGTAAAAAAAAAAAAAAAACATTTTTAAAAGCAAAAGGGAAACACCAATCAAACAATAAATTAATCGGAGAAATGAGACAGCAAATTAATTAATTAATCTCTTAAATTTCTCAATTGAAATGTAAAGCGCGCAGTTTGTAAATTGTGGCTTCAAATGCTCATAATTAAGAACCCATTGATCCCATCATAGTTAAGGATCAAGCAATAAGACTTTCCGACTAGAGTCGTCAGCAACAAAAACACGTTTCAACTCCATATATTAATGCAGAAAATTAAAGTAACAACCGTGGGGTGTTTTTTTTAACAAATACAAGGTCGAAGAAGCAAGTCTGAAATTAAGGAATACAAGAAAAGAGAAAGTAATATATATATATATATATATATATATATATATATATATATATATGAAGGTGAGGATGCATAGCATTAGCGTTCATATATATAGCCTAATTAAGGGGTGTACGTAGAACAGTAGAAGTTGTGTTCGGATAGGAATCCTGTCCAATATATATAGAATTCAATTTCCACTAATTTTTGCTGATAATTTCACCCAGGTTTCTTTCTTAATTACTTGTAAAGGATCACTTGGATAAGTCATCCGTTGCTATATTTGAATTTTGTTGGTTTCTCTTCATGTAATTAGTTTACCATCAGGGATCGATGTAGCAATTTAATACTTTTTTTTTTTTTTTTTCTTTGACATGTAGCAATTTAATACTACTAGTTAACAAAACCCTCTTGATTTGATTTGAAAGTGGCACTGCCATCACTGGCTGGCAAATCGGGTAGACACGATTACGATCTGTTAAGACTCGTGACCCCGATTACCCTAGATACGAACACAACCCATTTAGCTAAACGGGTTAACGGATTTGACACGATTATAACACGGAAAAAATCCGGATAACCCGACACGACCTACTTAACCTGTTTAAAATAACCGAGTCATATCGGGTAGACACGATCCGATACAACCTGTGTTCTAAAAAGGTCACCCGACCCGACCCATTAAAAAACCCTTAATGAAAAATGGAAAAAATAATGTAATAAATTAATAATATACCAATGCCATTGTTAACAAATTGTCATTCAATAAAAGCAGTACTCACAAAGATTAGCAATTTTCAACTCTATACATATTAGATAGTCCATTTCCATCATAGCAATAAAGAAAAAGTCATAAAAAAAAAATAATAATAATAATAATAATAATAATAAAATTAAAAAAAAAAAAAAGAAGCAGGAACCATAAGAGAAAAAAGATGCGCATCAAATAGTAATCATGAATATGTATGAGAAATGCAACCATGTATCATGGCACTTCCATCTTTCCATCTTCATTCAATTCCCCAACAATTCTCTTCCAAAACCAATGCTCCCTCCACACTCTATCCATCTGCTCTATGGGCATGTTCTTAGTCTCCGGCAACAGCAAGAACACAAATCCAGTCATCACTACCACCCATCCCCCAAAAAAGAAGAAAATCCCATATTTGAAGTGGCAAAGCATAGCAAGAAAAGTTTGAGCAACCATGAAAGTAAACAGCAAGCTGACCGCCACTGTAATACTTTGCCCTGCTGATCGAATTTCCAGAGGAAAAATCTCACTTGGAACCAACCATCCTAGCGGCCCCCAAGACCAAGCAAACCCAGAAACATATATACAGATAAAAAATATGACCAAACTTGCATACCCTTTGCTCATCCCACCATAATCTCCAAGCTTAGCTGCCATCAGCCCACCAACCATGGCTTGTGAGAGAAACATCTGAATTCCCCCAATTGTGAACAGAGCTCTTCTGCCAAGTTTATCCACTAAAAGCATGGATATGAAGGTTGCACAAGTACCCAAAACCCCGGCGATTATGAAGGAGGACAAAAGTGATGCACTTTCACCGAATCCTATTGTTCGAAAAAGTAGTGGAGCATAGAAGGAGATGACGTTTATTCCAGTTACTTGTTGGAAAAATGGAATTGCTATTGCCATCATCAGTTGAGGCCTATACTTTTTCTGCATGATTTTCTTGAATGGGTGGTTAATGGATTTTGATATGGCACTTGCTCTGATGAGATCGTCGAGTTCCATTTGGACATCATCGGTGCCTCGGACACGTTGAAGCATTAGCTTGGCCTTTTCATGGTCTTTGCTGTTCTGGATTAGGCTATTGGGTGTCTCGGGGAGAAATAGTGCACCTATTGTAAGGAGTGAAGCTGGGAGTGCAGCCATGGCTAGGGAGATTCGCCACCCCCAGCCACCTTTAATCTTCTCTGTACCAAAGTTGATGAGATTAGCTGACAGGACACCTATGCTAACGAAGAGTTGGAAGCCAATGTTAGTTGCTCCTCTGTAGTTTGGTGGCGCCATTTCTGAGAGATACAAAGGGACTGACTGCAAAAACAAGCAGATATTTTAGGACCTTTCTTTTTGTCTTTTTTGCTCTAAGGAGTACTCAAGAAAGAGAAAGTTTGTATACCTGGTTGGCAAAACCAACACCAATTCCAAGCAAAATGCGACCAAATATAAGCATGTACACATTAAAAGCTGCACCATTAAGGGCTGAACCAGCAAGGAATGCAGCGCCTCCTACAAGAATTGATGACTTGCGCCCAAAGGCTCTAGTGATTGATGAGGCGAATAAGGAAGCAACGAGGCCAGCGATATAGAGTGAGGATGTGAAGGAGGTCAGAAGTTGACTGTCAAATTTGCAGTAGTTGCTAATCTCTGTGTCTTCTTTCATCTTACTGTACACTTCTGGGAAGAACTTCTTCAGAAATGGCTCCATAGAGGTCACTCCACCTTCACAGTCAAATTGTTTGAAATTAAACTTATTGCAGCTGGTTTGTGTTACTGCAATCGTAATTATATGTATATAAATTTGTAGGCACCATTTAATTTCTTACAAATTAGTTTTTAAGGGTAAATTCTACTTAAAATTTGTATCATTTGGTACTAAGGTAATCAACACATCAAGCTTAAAATTAAAAGAGTTGCGACTTTGTAGTTGAGTCATGAAGGGGGGGCGACCGTAACCTATATAGGCTTTGTATATGTGCAGTTTATTAGACCATGATCGATATTGCTTGCTAATAGGAAATATTCTAGCACGTGCGGGCTTAAAACTCTCCCTATATTGTCTAAGCCAGGGGCGGAAACCCCATGCCATTGGGTGGTTCCATTTTTTGTTTTTTTTTTTTTTTTTTTTTAATATACCTTTAAAAATTAACTTTTATGACCCCAAATTTTTATTTTTTTTTTATTTTTTTTTTATTATTATTATTATTATTATTTTAATTTTGCCTCCCCAAACTAAACATTCTAGTTCTAGGTCCACCCCTGGCCTTGGCCAGTAATTTTGATGGCAAATTATTACAGAAGCCAAACCAGTAATTAAGATCATCATCTTCCACAATTTGCAAGTTATTACAGATGAGCATATATATGGTTCCTCAATGGGTGGTGGCTACCATTTTATAGCTAGGAGAAAAATAAGAAGAAGCTAGAAAACTTATTTCCTTTAATCCTAATGAATATGAAAGTGAGAAGAAAGGGACCTGAAACTCCAATGTCGTAGCCAAAGAGAAGGCCTCCCGTGGCAGCAACCACACAAGATAGGACGACAAAGCGGGTCATCTTCCCATTATATTGCCCGCCTTCACTTGTTATGGATAACCCAACTGCCATAGCTGATAGCTGATAGCTTGCTTACTTCTTCCAAACTCGTACACACTACACTCGAACACCAGATAGAAAGAGATCGATCTAAGTTTTTGGGTTGAGCTGAGCATACAATAACTAAGCGCAGTCTTGTTTGAAAAATTTTATCAATGTGGGTGGGAAAGTCAAAACAAAAATGTAATCTTGCTTGCTTGCTTCTTCCAAACTCGTACACACTATAATACAGAATGCTGTATAGAGCGTACACATAAATATAATCTCAATCAAATCCCATAATTTATAGGGATCAAATCATTATCAAATCCCTAAATTAAGTTAATCTAATCTTCATCAATCATATTCAAATCTATAACTTTAACATCATTCAAATATTCTATCAGTCCTACACCAAGAAAATCATTTAATATCTGTCTGTTTTTTGGTCGATCTAATTAGATAAAAGGAAGGGGTGAAACTTTGGGCGGGCTAGTTTGAGCACTTTTTGCAAATATCAAGTCCAGATTTATGTTATTATCTAGTTAATGCAAAAGGGGCCAAGCCTGGTACAGCCCAAAATCTTTCCCAGATCAGATCAATCCCAGATGATGCAGCAGCCCCTTTGGTTGATTAGCTGTAATTTTTTTTTATAATTGGTGGGTTCGGTTAAAATTTACTTGTATAGTCTTATACTTATGTTTTGATATGACTAAAACCCGACACGTAAACATAAATTGTCACTCATATTTTTTATCATTACACTCCCACCCCACCAAAAAATTAAAAAAATAAATAAAAAAAATAGAACCGGCCACCAAAGACAGTGGTCCGGGTGAGAAACAAAAGAAATCTTGGCAATGAAAACCCCCATGGGAACCATGCACCTACTATTTAAAGGTATATTTAAAAAAAAAAATAAATAAATAAAAAATTATGGAGGGGGTTTTAAAATTTTGTGGCCCCCAAACCTTCACATGGGTCCGCTCCTAGTCGAGGTGCCCACTCTTTTGTAGTTGTTTTGATTTTCCGTAATTCGCTTCCCCTTATTTGAATAGAAAAAAAAATTAAAATGGGTTAATTAAGCTGGATCTCTTTATGCTTTGCATTGTGGCATGTGATTATTAAGAAAATAAATAATAAATAAATTGTGAACCACATTAAAAATGGGGCATAAAATGCCCCTTTTTTTTGTGTGTGTGTGTAGTGTGATCAACATGGAAAGTGTTTTTAGTCCGAATAACTTATAAAATGTTTTTTAAATAAGTTATTTTTGACTGCATAGTAGTTCTTTGTTTTCTTGGTTTTTTTTTTTTTTTTTGGTTTTTTTATCTCTTTAAAATTTCAAAAGTATGATTAATTATCTGCAAAAAATAGAGGTGATTAAGCTTAATATCATGATAGATTCGGTGGGTGGGATTTCATTCTCAATAAGATTTCCTAACTTCTTAACACTAGTGTTCATCAGAATAATTCCAAAAACCAAAGCATCAATATGCTGAGTACGGTTGAAATATATCAACCCAAATGAAATCCTAGCTAGCCTAGAACCATAATCTGCGCAATTAGCAATATAATATCAAATATATATATATGCAATTATAGCCATTGGATGAGCAAATGATTTGTGAGAATCTCAAGGGATTAACATCAATAACCACCATTAACGGCAGGATCCATGGAAACATTTAAATATAATGAAAGATTAGCCGACCGGGACCCAATTCTACCGACAAGAAATTGTTTTCTACTGGCTAATAATATGATTGAGTGATAGCTAGGTGCCTTATCTAAGCCATGAGAAAATAGTCGAGAAGCAATGGCTGTGTTGCATTGGGTCAGTTCTATATATCTTTTGGGACCTCTGGTTCGGTTTTCAGATTTTTGTTTTCTCTATTATTTTATAGGTTAGATTGAGCGACAAACGTGCATACACCAACGAGGAAAAAAACAGCCAAGATTTTGTCGTCAAGTTTTATTGGAATCTTGGGAAAGTTTGCATTTCAGCAAAACATTATTTTTGAATGACATATAAAGCATATGTGAACCATTTAAAGTTTTTTAGTGTTCCTAAAAAGGGTATGTACAGTTTTCATTTCTCAAGAATTTAGGGTCTTTTTTTCTTTTTACATCGGAACGCTTGAAACATGTCATCTATTAAAATTGTAGCATGTTATTGAGGCAATTTGAAAGAATTTTCTTCCGAAAATGCTTATTCTTCACATTAGAGCAAGAATATGATAAAAATATACTCAATTTTCAACTATATTATGTCACATTTTTAATAGGTGACATTTTCCAAGCGATGTAAAGAAACGGCCTAAATTCAGTCATTTAAGAATCTAGAAATTGGTAGAATTATAAAGCAAAAAATTTGACATGAAATTCTATAATTGGTAAAATTATTAAGCTAAAAATTTGACATCTCAACTTAATTAATTAATTAGTATTTTAGTTTTCAATTATAAGATACTCTTAATTATTTTATCAATTATGAACTACGTACTAATTAGTTTGTAGGAGTAATTGCAATAAGAGTTAGAGTACCCAATTAAGCATATTTTCCTTGACATTTACGAGGATATATGTGCTAGTCTTATTAAAGATACGTACTATATATAATTACACATAATGTGTGTGTATATATATATATATATATATATATATATATCATTGGTTTGTAATTTTTTTTTTTTTTTTTTTGGAGAGAATGTTATATATATTATTGTATATAACATTATTACTATGAATATATATTAACCTCATTTGTCCTTTACGTACACCCTTTAAAATAATTAGAGAATATATGTATGAACTGAATATTGAATTTTAGTATATATTGAAATGTATACAAAGAGACATATTTATAGTTGAATAAGAGTCTGTTTAGAATTGCGTTTCAGATGCTTAAAAGTGTTTTTAACACTCAAAATGTCCGTTTGAAGAAAAAAATATTTGTTTGGTAAAAACATTAGAAGCGTTTTTAAGGGTTAAAACAGCTTAAAAATGGCTAAAAAAATACTTTTGACAAAAGCTTAAAAATGAAGTTTTTTCCCAAAAACTTTTTTTGACTTAAAAGCTATATTTCTCAAACGCAACCTCAAACAGGCCTCTAAGGCATATGGCCGGAATACAATCAACAATTAATGAACAATATTACAGAATCAAATCAATTATATATATATATATATATATATATATATATATATATATATCAATCAAAAAATACAGTGAATGTGAGAATATATTCTGAATATATTCTAAGAACAGCGATGCTTATATATAGCTCTCCATATTTTACAGCCAACACATATAGTCAATTAGTCATATAGAGCGTTGTTTAATTTTGGTGTAATTTCTGTGAGATGAATTCTACCGTGGGTTTAATTAGGACCCGAACTCTCAAAGCAAAAAGATTACAATTATAATAAGAAACAAAAGAGAATATTGAAGGAGGATTGTGAGCACATGCTTTCGGACCCTCTATAAATACTGCCAACAATAATCATAATCCAAGTAAGCAGGAGTAGTGCATTAGTAATAGTGAGAGTATCCATGGCCAGAGTTCACGTGTCCTTTCTAGGCTTATCCCTTTCCTGCATACTAGCTTTCTTCTTCTTCTCTAAGCTCTGTTTTTGCTTCAATCCAAAACACCTAAACTTTTCAACAATTACAACCCATTGGTCTTCTGCTGGAGCTACCTGGTATGGCAGCCCTGATGGCTATGGAAGCGATGGTAATGTACAGAGAGAGAGAGAGAGAGAGAGTTTTTGAATTTTTGATTACTAATTGTATGTAAAAATATATATATATTATGCAGGAGGGGCTTGTGGGTACGGCAATACGGTATCACTACCTCCATTCTCTTCCATGGTTACGGGAATAGGCCCATCTCTGTACAACTCAGGCAAAGAATGTGGTGCCTGTTATCAGGTTTAACTTTTGTTCTAAGCTGCAGTTTCAGAGCTTTTTTTATTATTTTTTATTTCTTTTGGAAGCATACAAGAAAAACTATATATATATATATATATATATATATATATGCCCTTTTCGCAAAAGCAAATATGCCCTTTTCTATTTATTTTTTCCAAGTCTATATACATGCTTCAAATTCCTGGTTGACTTGTGCAAATTCTTTTATTTTTATTTATACAATAACTCTAGCATTTTATAGCTTCTTAAAAAAGTTTCGTCCCCAACACTTGAATTGAAAGGAAGAATTATAGAGACAACTTTAAATTATTACCTATTATAAAATTTTAATTTAATATAAATGAGTGAATTTAATCATTTAATTTATATTTTAACAAATTTATAGTATTTGGACCAGTATAATCATATAACACAAAATTATCAGGTCAAATGCACCAAACACCAGTCTTGCTCCGGCAAACCGGTAACGGTGGTGATAACGGATTTTTGCCCCGGAGGTCCTTGTGTGTCGGATACCGCACATTTTGATCTCAGTGGGACTGCATTTGGTGCCATGGCAATTTCTGGTGAAGAAAACAAACTTCGTGACGCAGGAGTCTTGGAAGTTCTTTTTGCACGGTATACACTACTAATTGTCAACATGCATGCATATATATACTCAATTTTTTATTCTTATAATTAATTATGTTTTTTTTTTTTTTTTACCAAGTAATATATCTTTAATTAATTTCCGTACAAGTTTTAAATTTGAACTTTAATATTTTAAAGGCAGGTTTGGGTGTGCGTTTAAGAGACTTAAAAGTGCGTTTAATATTTAAAAATTCTATTTCAAAAAATAAAAAATAAAAAGTCCGTTTGAAGAAAAAATACCCATTTGGTAAAAAATAAAAACAAATTAAAAGTATTTTTAAGGGTCCAAAAAGCGCAAAAATGGGCAAAACGCACTTTTGGCAAAAGCTTAAAAATGAAGTTCTTGTCAAAAAAATATTTTTTGACTTAAAAGTTATATTTCTCAAACACAAATTTAAACATGCTCTAAGGACCTTTCAGTGTGTGTTTGAGTGGCCTAAAAGTGTGTTTAACACTCAAAAAGTCTATTTGAATAAAAAAGTACCCGTTTGGTAAAAAAAATTGAAAGCATTTTTAAGGGTCAAAAAAGCCTAAAAATTGTCAAAACGCACTTTTAGCAAAAGCTTAAAAATGAAGCTTTTTTCCAAACAATGATTTTTGACTTAAAAGCCATATTTCTCAAATACAATCTCAAACATGCTTTAAATATAGTACATGAGTAATGAACAGGTTAATTAAGCTGGATCTCTTTTATGCTTTGCAGTGTGGCATGTGATTACTCAGGTAAAGGCGTAGTGTTCCATGTGGATCAAGGGTCAAACCCTTACTACTTTGCCATGGTGGTTGAATATGAAGAGGGAGACGGAGATCTTGCTTGTGTTGATCTAAAGGAGGCCGGCTCAACAGGGTCTGACAAATGGCGCACCATGCAGCAATCGTGGGGTGCAGTTTGGAAGCTGGACGCTGGGTCAAGGCTACAACCTCCGCTCTCCATTCGCTTGACCTCCCAATACTCAGGCCAAACCCTTGTGGCAAAAGATGTCATTCCAGATGGATGGCAGCCTGGTGCAACCTATAGATCATTAGTTAATTACCTTTAAACAGGAGTTCGAATCTTATCGATCTCCACCATTCACTTATATTTCAATTAAATATTTAACGTGTCGAATATCACTTATTGTTTGAGATCATACGTAAAAGAAGTGTTAGAATATTAATTTAAATGGTTAAAGTCTATCGATCATTTTCTATCAGCTTAAAGTTTTGAAATAAATGGTGATCATGATTTAATATATATGTGTAACCTATATTAAATCATGATTGTAACCTATAGATCCTGGCCGGATCAATTGCCAATGAACAACAAGTATTCCAAAGTGGGGTTGGGGTTGGGGTTGGGCTTTGCCTCTAGTATAGCTTTTTCACAAAATTAGGTTGGAGGAATTTTATTTTATTTTATTTTTTCTTTTCGGGTGAATGAAATTTTCTTTAACACAAACATTACAAAAACCTTCCAGCAGGAATATGCTCGAACTCAAGTTACTTCAAAGCAACTTACAACAACGTACAATTATACAAAGTTATATTGACAAATCTCAAAATTCTGAAATTTAGCCTAAAGCATTCTTATATATATATATATATATATATGTGTGTGTGTGTGTGTGTGTAACAAAAGAAACAAAACTAATTTCAAATACACAAAAGAAGCAACATGCAGACAACTTTACAACCCTAAAAAACAAAGACATAAAAAGAAAGCTTAAGAGTCAAAGACTATATTTTGAACTAACTTGGAACGAAAGGTTTTGTGAAAGCTTCAGAGTCATTGAAACACTGAGACAAAAATTTGAACTTTATGAAGAATCGTAAGCATACTTTTGTTTTGTATAATTGAAATCATATTACACCAAAGTGTTTTGGATATCGAATTAGCCCTAAAAACCTATTAAGAATTGCATGCATTTTAGACATATATATAATTAGTTTAATAGTTTGGAGAGAAAATTCTCCCGACAAAGAAAGACTTTGTCCCTAAGCATTATTTTCCGGAAAAAACAAAAGAGGTTAGCTTTAGCATTAGATTAATATCTTGCTTAGTTAATAAAAAATGTATGCTAGCATCAAAATTCTTTTGAGAGAAAAGTTGTGTAATGCTTGTAAACGTGTATTATAAATTTCGTAATTTGATGCATATTCTAGCCTTTCAGTGGAGACTCGCCTTATCTTTCTTAGTGCTCCTCCTCTTGAGGTAAAAAATTGTGAAACATATGGGTGTGTATTGCAACAATTTTGTATTGTTTGTCTTAGTTTCCTAAAAAAATAAATTGTGAAATCAAAGTTTAAACTCGGGACCTTAACTTTGAATCACCACTTATTCTAAAATATTAAATTAATACGAAATGATGATTTTTTTTTTTTCCTATTCAAAAAAGGTTGGAGGGGGAGGCCAATTGTAGCTATCATACTTGAGCGTAACGATAGTGGTACCAACCCACGGGACGCCGCTTAGGAGGAGCTTAAGCAGTAGGAACCGCAGGCACTCCCTCAAGACCAACTGAGCTATAACTTAACATCCACCTCACCATTGTATCAATGAGACTCAAGGTGGTTAACACTAATAGGCTAAGGGATTCTCATTGCGGGAGTCGAACCCAGGCCTTAGTGCATGCCCAACCTCATGGGGATTCCCTTGAAACCATTGAACTACCACCCTTGGTGGTACAAAATGATGAATTTGATCTTGTTTGCTTCGGCGTAAAATGTTTTCTATTAGTAGAAAACATTTTACGCCGAAGCAAACAAGATCAAATTCATCATTTTGTACCACTAAGGAACACTCGCCCTACTAGGGCATCAATGAGACTTAAGGTGGTTAACACTAATAGGTTAAAGGATTCTCATTGCTCAGGCCCTAGTGCATGCCCAACCTCATGGGGATTCTCTTGAGACCATTGAACTACAACCCTTGGTGGTACAAAATGATGAATTTGATCTTATTTACTTCGGCGTAAAATGTTTTCAAATAAAAAACATTTTCAACTGAAATCATTTTTCAAGAAAATAATTTAAGTTGAAAACATTTTTCCACGGTTGGATTGAGATCCAATACAATTGATTTCTCATATTGCTTGTTGTTAGTGTTAAATCACCTATGTTCCCAAAAGTTTAAGCTGATAGGAAGAAATAAATTTAATCACTTAATCATTACTTTAATGCTCCCCCTCACGTGTGGATTCAAACTCATTTTTAATAGGTGAGAAAATTTAATCACTTAATCATCATTTTAATTATTATAATATATTTTGATATTTATATTAATGATTTATATTTCCTGGTATAGGTCAATTTATGTATCCTTGTATAAGTAGACTTATTCCAACTATAAATAAGGACATATGTACTATAAAAAATCAAGTCAATGACAGCACAATGTAGTCTTAGAGGCCATTTAAAGTGATGGGTGTAGGTGTCTAACACCAAACCACCCATTTTTGTGATATTTCATATTCTTTCTGCTTTACATGCACATTGCTGCTAACTGGTTTTCAATAAAAGAACAAAAAAAAAAAACATCGAGAATGATTTCCATCCAATTTAGGAGAAAATTCAGTTGTTTGTTATCCACATTCTCCATGTTTCGAGTTATATCAGTTAATGTTAGTTAATGAGAACAATAACGAACTGGCATGGCCAGAATTAGTTAATAAATTAGTTATGTTTTCGGTTTTTCAGTCTGTTACTTCTATTTCTTTATTATTATAAATATAGTAACAATACTGTATGAAGCAATTGCAATATATATTATATATATACAGAAAAGAATTATCTTCTCCATTTACGTTCCTTCCTTCTCTGTTAATATTTCATCATCCATGGCCAGAGTTCACATATCCTGCATTCTAGCTTTCTTTTTCTTCTCTAATCTGTGCTTTTGCTTAAATCCAAAAAACCTAGACTCGTCATCAATTACAGGCGAATGGTCTTCTGCTGGAGCTACCTGGTATGGCAGCCCTGATGGCTATGGAAGCGATGGTAATGTACAGAGAGAGAGAGAGAGAGAGAGAGAGAGAGAGAGAGAATTTTTGTATTGTTTGCTAATTGTATATATATATATTATTATGCAGGAGGGGCTTGTGGATACGGCAATGCAGTAGGACAAGCTCCATTCTCTTCCATGATTACGGCAATTGGCCCATCTCTGTACAACAACGGCAAAGAATGTGGAGCCTGTTATAAGGTGTATATATATAATTATATATATATATATATATATATATATATATAGTTTATGGTGTTTGTGTTAAATTATCAGTTATCCCATAGGAAGATGTAAATTAATAGTTTAGACCGTTCTGATCAGGTCAAATGTACGTCAAACCCAGCTTGCTCCGGCAAATCGGTAAGGGTGGTGATAACGGATTATTGCCCCGGAGGTGTTTGTGCGTCGGATTCCGCACATTTTGATCTCAGTGGGACTGCATTTGGTGCCTTGGCAGTTTCTGGTGAAGAAGGCAAACTTCGTGACGCAGGAGTCTTGGAAGTTAAATATTCACGGTATACACTACTCCACTCATTGTCAACACATATTCAATTTTATTATATATAATATATATATGTCTTTTCTTTTCTTTTTTAACAAATAACCTTATATATACTTTTGTAATAGCTTTAAATTTTTTTTTTATTATTATTATGAAAATGTTGTTTTCGGGAGAAACATAAGGTAAAATATTTAATTGAAATTAAAAGTGAATTACGGAAATAAAATTTCAACTTATGATGTTTACTTTGATACATGTTAAATCATCAATTTTTCAAAAATTTATGGTAATAGAAAATAATTTTTTAACAATTTAATAATATTTTATCATTATGTGACACAAGCCAGCCGAGAGATTGCTCTTTCCAACTAACATCATTTTTTAAAAGAGAAATGTTAGGAGTACTAAATCTCTTATCAACATATATATGGATATCAAGATGATGTGAAAATTATTTGCCGTAAATGATCAAAACAATTAATAAAGAAAAATATTACAGCTACCAATAAATAAGCTCTACATCATCTTGATATCCATCTCTTCGTAAATTGATACCTCTAATAATAACATTTATCTTTTCAAAAAACCTCTAACCTTGAGTTGTGTTCCCGCACACTCATGTTCATTGCATTAATGTGGGTTTACCAATATTGGCAAAAAGGTGGGAAACAAGACAGGCATCCAATGGATGGAGATCCCCTCAAATTTTCTTAAATATGAGATTCTCATATTTAAAAATTTGAGTTCTCTATTTCATTTAACGGTCAAAACAAATGCAAAAGTTTGTGTAGGTGTTAGCGAGGTAATTAATTTTAGTTTTCAATATGTCAAATCCATTTGCCTTGATAACACAAACTTCTGCATTTGATGAAACCGTTAAATGAAATGGATGACTCAGATTTTAGAACATGAGAATCTCATATTTTATAAATTTTGATGGAATCCAAATCTGAATCCAACAAGGTCACTTAATTAGGGCAAAACTTTTTTTAGAGCGCTTACAATCTTAACATGATCTGGGAATCCAACACCAACCATACACAAAATTATTGGGTTAGGGGTAAAAGGTTTGACATGTTTAAGGACTTACAATTTTTTGCATGATCCATAAATCCAACACGAAGTTAACGAGTTAGGGTTGAAACTGACCTTAACCTTATATCCATGCTTATCAACATTTTAAACACCTAATTCAGAAACCTAGCTCCCACGTTAATTACATTTTCCTCCTAGTTTAATTTGATGTATTTCTAGTTATATATCTACCTTTAAGAATCTGATATGAATTAATGGCTTATATATTCTAAGATATTATGGCTACATATCTCTCTGTGCTTTGCAGGGTGACATGTGACTATCCAGGAAAGAAAATAGCATTCCATGTGGATCAAGGCTCAAACCCTTACTACTTTGCTGTGGTGGTTGAATATGAAGACGGAGAAGGAGATCTTTCTGGTATTGATCTGAAGGAGGAGGGCTCAGGGTCCGGTGAATGGCGCGCCCTGCAGCAATCATGGGGTGCAACTTGGAAGCTAGACGCCGGCGGAGAACTACATCCTCCACTCTCCATTCGACTGACCAATGGTGGCGGCCATAAAATTGTGGCAAAAAATGTGATTCCAGAAGGGTGGCAAGCTGGTAAAAGCTATAGATCTATTGTTAATTACTAATGAACGGAAAGGCGTCCAAAGCACATCATTTTACCTTCATTCTATTTAGCCAATGTGACTATGCCCATCAAGATCGACCGATGTGCATTGCTACATCAATCCGATAAGGGTAAAATGAATGAGGCATACTATATAGCATTATTCTATGTACAAAATGTACATTGGGCTTAAGATTACATTATAAATGTTTTCACTAAACTGGGTTGACCAATTTTCTTTTAATCCAGTCTATTAAATTAATATGTGTCCAAAATACATGTGAGTACTGCATGTATAATAGAACATGTACGAATCACATGCATTTTGAACACATGTCAGTTTAATAGTTTGAATTTGAGAAAAAATTTTCGGCACAGTTTGGAATAAAACTGTGTTTCTTAGCATTACTTTTCGAGACAAAAAAAAAAAAAAAAAAAAAAAAAAAAAAAAAAAAAAGAAAAAAAAGAAGAAGAAGAAGAAGAAGGGAGGTTAGCTTTAACATTAGATTGATATCTTAGTAAATAGAAAACAAAATGTATGCTAGCCTTAATCCTTTTGAGAGATGTTGTGTTATGCTTGTAAACGTGTATTAATTTAATTAAGTGAAAATAAAATAAGAACTTCTTTATTTTAATGAATAGTTTGGTTTTTATGTTACTTAATTTAATTAAGTTCTACCACAAATTGGTAACAAAATATCGTGATGAGTTAACACTCATGCGCATATGTCGCACATAAAGGCTAAAGACAATTGGTTCCCAAGAGGTAGCTTAATCAGTTGGGATCATGCCTAATGAAACGGAGGTCACTAGTTCGAATACCCCTCCACCCTCTTGTACAAACATGTCAAAAAAAAAAAAAAAAAAAGCTAAAGACAATTAAACATGCTATTACATTAATTCGTGATAAAATTATTTCAATTTTGTACTCTCCCCCGCATGATTCAAATTGATTTTCTCTAATTATTACTATAATGGATTAATTTTAAATAGTTCTAAAGAAAACAACAAGTATACCTTATGATAAAGAAAGATTAATGCTTACATATAGCACATAAAAATTTAACACCTAGCTTATAAACTGATCAATAGCTAACTGATTAATTTCCATCTTCCAATCCAAAAGTTCATTTGTTCAACTCGATCATGAGAAAATGGATGAGGATCCTCGGAAATTTCCTACCCGAATTGTGTGAAGACAAGTACAAGGCCCATCTATCCTGTAGGCCTACACTCAATTCGGGCAAAAAATTTCAAGCGATCCTACTCTAGAAAAAAAAATAAAAATAAAAATAAATTAAGTAAATGACAAAACTAATAGTGTTTATTACTGCATGCTACCTTGTAACCTTGGTTAAGTGTAAGTAATTATATATGGATTTAGTTTTGGGTGTTTTTAAGCACTCTTATTCTGCTTATACAAATTGCATATTTTATTATTATTTTAAATTAAGTGTTGTTTAAATCGCAATGTCAAACGCCTTGTATTTTACAATATCTTTTCAAAACATAAATTATTCTTGCGAAATCGCAATCTCAAACACACCATTCATATGAGATGAGTTGAAGAAGAAAAACAACAATCTGAAAATTTTGTAAAAAAATAAAAATTAACGAAGCACTTTAGTGAAAATCAATTAAATAACTACAAAAAGTATTTATTTAAGCTCGTATAACTTTATTTTATTAATTTTTAGTATTTGTTTTTTACTTTTGTAATGAGAACATCATAAACAGTGGCGGAGCCAGCCATTTCATATTGAAGGGGCCGCTAAACTAAAATTTTTTTTCCTAAGTTTTCTTTCTTTCTTTTTATTATTAGGAATTTTTTTTTTCAACGTGTAATGAACCGGTACTTTTTTCTATTTTTTCTTCTTTTTCTAATCACTGGTACTTAAATACAATGATGAATTGAGCTTAGAATTATGTCAAATTCTCCAGTTAAATGTTTAAATTCTAACAACCAATATTCTCAATAGTTAATAACAAAAATATTCAAATTACAAGACCACTTAGATTAGGAATTGAACTTAGAGTACTAACCTCAAAAAGTGTAACATGCGTTGAGTTATTTTGCATCTTGTTGATTAACATCATATTCTCATATGTGATGGCGCAATCCAAGATCAAACTCTAATGAACTAATATCAAATTTACATACCGAAAGCCCTAATTTAATAAAGTTGAAACCTGAGAGAGTATTTGATTTGAGAAATTGAGAGGGAGTAAACCATTAAGGGAGAGAGAGGGAGAAGAGAAAGGGAGAAAAGAAGCCGGAAGCTTGAGAAAGGGAGGAAAACAAAAAACAAAAGAAAGAGAGTGGATAGTGGGAGACAAAGAAATAAAGTAAATAATATAAAACAAAGTGAGCGGTGGGGAAGAAGAAAATTTAAAAAAAAAAGAAAAAAAGAAAAAAAAAAGAAAAAAAGAGGAAGTTGGCGGAGAAGGTGGGAAAAGAAGAAAAATGAGAAAAAGAAAGGAAAAAGAAGGCTGAAGCGCGAGATTTGAGAAGCCAAGGAGTAATGGAGGAGTTTAAAAAATTTCAGGTAGGGGCCGCTTATATATTTTTCTCTTAATAGTTTGAAGGGGCCTATGTAGAATTTTTTTTTTTTTTTAAAAAAAAAAAATCTCACTTAGGGCCATGGCCACCTTTGGCCTTCATGTGGCTCTGCCACTGTCCTATAGTGTATAAATGGAGGAAAAAACAAACAAAAGAAAGAGTGGATAGTGGGAGACAAAGAAACAAAGTAAATAATATAAAACAAAGTGAGTGGTGACTAAAAAAAAGAGGAAGTTGGCGGAGTAGGTGGCAAAAGAAGAAAAATGATAAAAAGAAAGATAAAAGAAGGCAAAAGTATGAGATTTAAGAAGCCAAAGAGTAATGGAGCAATTTAAAAAATTTCACGTAGGACTGCTTATATATTTTTCTCTTAATAGTTTGAAAGGGTTTGTGTAAATTTTTTTTTAAATCCCCCGTAGGGGCCGTGGCCACCTCTGGCCTTCATGTGACTCCACCACTATCCCATAGAGTATAAATGGAGGAAAAAACAAACAAAAGAGTGGATAGTGGGAGACAAAGAAATAAAGTAAATAATATAAAACAAAGTGACTGGTGAAAAAAAAAAAAAAAAACAAAAACAAAAACAAAAGGAAGTTGGCGGAGAAGGTGGGAAAAGAAGAAAAAATGATAAAAATAAAAAAAATAAAAAATAAAAAAAAGGAGAAAAAGGCTGAAGTGCGAGATTTGAGAAGCAAGGAGTAATGGAGGAGTTTAAAAAATTTCACGTAGAGGCCGCTTATATATTTTTCTCTTAATAGTTTAAAGGGGTCTGTGTAGAATTTTTTTTTTTAAAATCCCACGTAGGTGGCCGTGGCCACCTCTAACCTCCATGCGGCTCCGCCACTCAAAAGCTAGTGCCTCTAGCAAAAGCAAAACTACGACGTTTTCCTCCGTATTTTACTGTTTCTCTTTATCCCATGATTTTCCCATTCCCATCAAGACTTGTATACAGTCCGTAAAAATATATAATTAGAAAACATGAAATGGGATTATTAAGAGTAGGATTTCAGCATCGTCGACTCTTTCAATCCCAAGTTGTCCCTCTTCCACACCACCATTTCCATCAAAATCCAAAACCCTTTCCACAAACTTCCTCTTACCCCGTACCATCTACACGTGCGACGAGAAGAATCCCACCGGTGAGAGCATCGTCGTCAGCAGTTCCCAAAATGGTCAAAGCCATCAGGATTCACGAGCTTGGTGGTCCTGAGGTCAGGGCTCTTGAACCCAAAGCAGATTCTAGCACATATGTCTAAACTAGTAAACTGGTTTCTGGGTTTTAGGTTTTGTATAGAGTTATGTAACTTTATACTCTGTTTTCTGAGAATCTGTTTTGGTTATGAGAATAGGTTCTGAAATGGGAGGACGTGGAAATGGGAGAGCCAGAGGAGGGGGAGATTCGTGTGAAAAACAAGGCCATTGGGCTTAATTTCATTGATGTGTATTTCCGCAAAGGAGTTTATAAGGCCGCTGCATTTCCCTTCACCCCAGGTTTGGTTTGGTTTCATTAGTTGTTTCTGCAGTAAAACAGAGTTTTGTTTCAAGCAGGAATGATGTCTCTACTAACTTCTGGGTGCGTGCTTTATGAAAAAGAATTTATATGATTGGCAATTGCAAGAATTCCAAAATAAGGATTTGGGCGATGATTAAAACAGTCTTTCAGAAATTATGTACTGCTTAGAAATACATCTTCTAGGAAATATGTAATATACAGCTCTCAAATGTTACTGATAACAGAATCATATGAATTTTTCCAACTATGTAAGTTTCAATATGGAGTTCGGATTCCAGCTCACTAATTGTCAGAGTGTGAGCAAGTAAGTTGGAAATCATCCTCTTGTGGGAATTGTCAGTCTCATCAGAAAATTGTGTGCGACACATCCTATTCGAACTCTTTGCTACTTAAGAGAACTAGAGAAGGCTATTGGCATTCCCTCTGTAATCATAAAAGCTTAAACTTGTCAGGAAGTAGGCTAATGATGCATATCAAGATCACAAAAAAGTTAACACCAACAAAAGCTTCATTTGTTTTGAGGAAAGTAAATACCTTGGAATAATAGCTTATTGAAAAGTGGTTTCTTTACAACTATAGTACAAATGTGGTCTTAGAGATCTATTGAAGTATTTGCCAGTTTCTGGAATTTGCATTAGTTATGATACAATTTGGAATTTCTTTTTAGAATGGGAATAGAGATGGATTTTCCTACTAAATACGATGTTAGGACCTAAGGTGGGATACAGTTTATTAATATCATATTCTAATTCAGGTATGGAGGCTGTTGGGGTGGTGACAGCTGTGGGTCCTGGACTGACTGGCAGGCAAGTTGGAGACCTTGTAGCTTATGCTGGTAGCCCAATGGGCTCGTATACTGAAGAGCAGATCCTTCCTGCGAACAAAGTTGTGCCTGTTCCTCCCTCTATTGATCCTATCATTGCAGCTTCCGTTATGCTGAAGGGTATGACGGCCCAATTTCTACTCCGCCGATGCTTCAAGGTAGGTTATATTGTGTACCGCAGAAAGTTGTAATTTATATTAAATTTAGCCTGTGAAAATATTAGGACTGGAAATCTCGATAAATTGTGAATGTCATCTTACATTAAGTTAGTTAATATCTTCCATCAATATGTATTGACGTATGTCTATACAAATGCAGCCTGCTAATGCTTGTATTTACCAATGTAATTGATATCTAAATGAACGATCTTCGTCAACATTGTTGAGTGCTTGGCTTGAATATGAATGTGAATGTATATGCACAGCTATGATGAACACCAAAGTTATGATTCTAGTTTATGGCCAAACTGTGTTGTGGTGTTGACATTATTTTTGCTAAATACTTTTTCTGATAGCGAAATACAACTCACATATCCATATGGGATTGAACCCTTGAATTCACATTCCATGGCTTCTTTGGTCTGAATCGAGTGGGTTGACCATCCTACTCGGTTGGACAGTCTGAGAAATAAAATAAGAGATAAATGTCCAAATGATATAAGATTGATTGACTAGATTTTTTCTTTTTTTAAGTTGACTGACTATAAATTTAAGATTGATCTAATGGTGTCTCTTTCTCAATCATTTGAAAAACTGTTCTTCACAAGTATCTCTATGCATGTTCCTTTTTCTTCAAAGTTGCAATTGTAAAACACTCAGAAGCTAGCATCTTGCTAAGATAGTATGCCTAAATTTGGTTTTCTGTCCTCACTGTAATGCCAGCTCAGTAAACAGAGCCTTAATTACATTTACTACTAGATGTGAAATAATTGTTTTGTATACAGGTTGAACCTGGACACACAATCCTTGTTCACGCAGCAGCTGGTGGAGTTGGATCTCTACTATGCCAGTGGGCTAATGCCCTAGGTGCCACTGTCATTGGAGCTGTCTCAACCAAAGAGAAGGCAGCTCAAGCCAAAGATGATGGGTGTCACCATGTTATAATCTATAAGGAAGAGGATTTTGTTGCTCGTGTCAATGAGATTACATCAGGCAATGGGGTTGATGTTGTCTACGATTCTGTAGGAAAAGATACCTTCCAGGTACTGGCTGCTTTTTTTCTCTTCTCTCTCTCTCCCCCCACTCTTCTCATTTTCTGTATTGAGATAGCTTCATCTTCTGCATATGTGTCATCAAATACGCATTTCAGATATATTTAAATTAGGTTTCGTGGTTAGCTCCTTGCATTATCTCAATATGGTAGCCAAGGATGCAAATTTATTTAGGTTGGTTTATTGAACTTAAAACAAGTAAGGGTTTGGTGTATCAACTTGAGGACCAACCGAGCACATCAAACTGTTAACAATCAGCTATTATTTTAACCCCGAGATTTTCTAGGACCAACCTGCCAAACCCAGGTATTTCTATTTCAGATGAAATTTTGAAAAATTATAAAACATGTAAGATAATTTCTGAATCAAGTTCTGCCAGCTTAAGTTAAAACCATCCAAGCTTGAGAAGGCTCAAAATAAAGGAGAAAATACACTTACTCCCCCCCCCCCCCCAAAAAAAAAAAAAAAAAAAAACCCCACGTTGGCACTTGTACCTATAAAGCTTAAAAATTGACACTCAAACCCCACCAACTATCTAATGGTTACCACTTGACACCATCCGCCGTTAGTTTTTTCTTCAATTTGAACGGAACTCACATCACATGTGCTGCACATGACATTTTTGAACCAAATGTCTCCAAAATGCCCTCGTTCATGGATTTTTGAACCAAATGTTCAATACAGTGAATAATACTTTGAAGGTCCTAGTGTCAGGCAAGAGCTTCTGGGACTTATCCAAAAGCCATGTGGCTTTAAAAAGGTTCTAAGACTTCATATAAAATCCAAGAACGGGGGGCATCATTGGAAGATTTGGTTTGAAAATGTCACGCACGGCGCACGTGACGTGAGTTCCATCCAAATTGATGGAAAAAGCTAACGAAAGGTATCAAGTGTTACAGTTAGGTAGTTGTTGGGATTTGGGTGCCACTTTTTAAACTTTGGAAGTACAAGTGCCAAAGTGGTGATACTTCGGAGAGTTTTCCTCCAAAATAAAATAATCAAAATCAAACGAGATATTCCTAAAACTTACTTGAATCTGCTGAAATTGTTACATTGGTCCGCTTCATCCATTATGTCCTGGAAAGGAGTTCCTTATTGGGAAGTTTACATATACAGGGATCATTGGCATGCTTAAAGATTCGTGGGTACATGGTGAGTTTTGGGCAGTCATCAGGTACACCAGATCCAGTTCCATTGTCAGCTCTTTCTGTGAAATCCCTGTTCTTGACCCGGCCTACCCTCATGCAATACAATACAACTCGGGATGAGCTACTGGAAACTGCTGGGGAGTTATTTGCTAATGTCACATCAGGTGTCTTGAAGGTTCGAGTAAATCATACCTACCCTTTGTCTCAGGCAGCACAGGCACATGCAGACCTTGAAAATAGGAAGACTACTGGATCTGTTGTGCTGATACCATAAGGCATGATACTTCCAAATATCTTATTGGGTTATCCATATTTGAAATTCCTTCTAGTCTGTGTGAAAAGAACTTGAATGTCTTCTGGATATGGCCGGGTTGCTGGATGCAAACTCTATGTTATGAACTAGTTATCAAGAGAGCTGTTGTGAGATCAATAAAAGGATTTGAACTTGTATCTTTCGTGTGTAATTTTCATGCTTTTGATGTAAATATAATAAATCTGCAAACAGATCATGTGTTCTCACATTTGTTTTTTATTATTATTATTATTTTTTTTTAATTTCCTTCCTGTTTCTTCTCTTGTGCTCGTCGTCCTCACGGTCGCACCCCACTGCCTATATGTTCAGCTTCTCTATTGCTAAAGTGACACCTAAGGGAATTTGTCGCAACATGAATTTGATTAGCGGGATTAAATTGTTCTTTTGATATATTACATGGACCTTTAAGCTCATTTTGATAGTACAACGCGAGCTCATTGTAATTCAGAAAAATTACATGATTGGTTGTATATATTTCTCTTTATATTATCTAAATTTATAGGCAACTGTGTCAAGTTTTACGATATATAAAGAATGCAAAGCAAACAAGCTGAAAAAGATGAATGCAATGGAGAGAGAATTGAAATGTATTCTTTGATTAATCAACTTCAACTTACAATGGTAGAAGAAATCAACTTATATACTCATGATAAAAGGGTTCTCATTACTTGAAATTCACTCTCATTTGAAAAATGATAAAAGAAATAAAATCGCAGTAATTTTGCTTTAATAATTTGAATAATCATAAAAACTCTTTTAAATTTGTGAAAATTGAGAAAGTCCTAATAGAATAAAGTCAAAACGTTGATAAAGATTAAAGAATACACTTTATTGGTACCATAATTCCTTACGGGGGAGGGAGGGAGAGAGAGAGAGAGAGAAGGAAAGAGAAAGAGATGGTGCAAACGCAGAAGCTTCACGAAGCCTTCAAAGGCACGGTAGAGAGAATCACAGGTCCTCGCACCGTCTCCGCCTTCAAGGAGAAAGGAGTTCTCAGCGTCTCCGAATTCATCGTCGCCGGCGATAATCTCGTCTCCAAATGCCCCACCTGGTCTTGGTCGGTGATGTCAAAATTTACCTCTTTGCCACTTCAAATTATATCAATTTCAATCTAATTTAATTTGATGAACTATTTTTCGGTAGGGAATCCGGTGAGTCAAGCAAGAGGAAACCGTACTTACCCCCGGAAAAGCAGTTCTTGATTACTAGAAATGGTAAAAAAACGTCATCGCTTCGGGCCTTTTGAGCAATTCCTTTCGTTCTAAGCTTCACGATTTTGATGAAAAGCAATGTATTTTATTTTTCTACATGCAAATCATTAGGAATTATAAACTTCTTTTCAGTTCCTTGTCTACGAAGGGCTGCGTCTGTAGAAGAAGACTATGAAGCTGCTGGAGGTGAAGTGCTACTTGATGGGGAAGATAATGATGGTTGGCTGGCAACTCACGGTAAACCAAAAGGTGTGTGTTTCTAATTGGAGCTAGGAATTTTTTGACTCAGTGTACCCGTTTTGATCTGTGCCTTGTATTTTCTTTAGAAAATAAATGCGATGAGGATGATAACTTACCTACAATGGAGACCCTAGAGATCAGCAGGAAGAATCCTATTCGGTCAATTCCTTCGTACTTTGGGGGTGAGGAGGAAGAAGATATTCCAGACATGGCTGACTATGATGAACCTGACAACCTTATTGAAAATGATCCAGTAAGTTGTTACTATTCTAACTATCATGCAAAAGCCTGTTAGAATTGCTTGAATTGTTCCAATTTTTACTTGGTAGCTCCCTTCGTGGTAATTTCTTAGAGTTCGTAAAATTTAGCAAATCTTGAAGTTCCTCAGAAGTGATAGAGGAGGCTGTGGCATTCTAGCCTTTATCAGATTTTAAACTTAAAACACGTCCTTAGAAGTTATTTGATTATGGAAACATTAATGTATAAAATATTGCATGAATTTTACCACATTAATATGTGTCATTTTTTTTTAAATGTTGATGGCCATAATGATGTGTATCACATAAGTAATAATGAAGATTTAATAGTGTACTTGCATTTGCTTGATGGCCATGAACAAGTATTTCTCTTATTGCTATTGAATTGAACATGCATTAGGAGAGTTATAATCATTGTGATTTATTTGTCTATATACTCAATGCAGGCAACCCTTCAGTCTACATATATTGTGGCTCAAGAACCTGATGAGGATAATATTATTCGCACTCGAACTTATGATGTCAGCATCACGTAAGATAAATTAAAAAAAATTAATTACATTTTGGACTTTGATGATCTTTAGTCATCTTTTAGTAGAATTGTTATAGGAAGCAAGTTTCTTTATTGATAGGAACATG
This sequence comes from Corylus avellana, assembly GCF_965113065.1. Lineage (NCBI taxonomy): Eukaryota > Viridiplantae > Streptophyta > Magnoliopsida > Fagales > Betulaceae > Corylus > Corylus avellana. Next base: position 427,549 of record NC_142498.1, read on the forward strand.
CTCTTCTTTAATGATTCAAAAATCCTTGCTGGAAATTACTTTTTGCAGATCTGAATCCTAGCTGGTTTTTACATCTTGTATTCCTTTATTTCCAGGTATGATAAATATTATCAAACACCCCGAGTATGGCTTACTGGATATGATGAGGTTTGTCACCTAATTTATCTTTGTAGCTTCTATGTGTTGGATAATTGGAAGTAGCGAAAATTTGATCCATTGATTTTGATTTTGATATTTAATTATGGCATTGGCAGAGCATGAGCATGCCTTTCATAAATGTAGCATAGGCATGTTATATGCAGGAAAGATGTTTTCTTCCAGTCTTGTGGCCTAATCGACATCTGTAGTGATTGTCAGATTCAAATGCTCTCAGATCTTCTAGGTTGCTAGAATCTAATAAAAAGAATGAGGAAATCAAACTTAAAAAGAACAAAATAGAAATGAATTACAATACTTTGGTCATTTCTTCATTACCTAATATTTGGATCTTCGTCAAATATTGTTCATGTAGGGTGCATAAGTTGAATATATATGTCTTTCAGATATAACTTCCTAGTGCTTAACCAACTGTCAGCCTGTTTGATACTATACTATAGAGGTAAAAACTTTAACAGTTCATTTACTTTAACTTATGCTAAGATGAGCTCATATATTAACGTGTAAATGAACAATACATTCCAAATCATATTTGACTTTGCAACTGGTTACCAAATCCTTTTCACAATTCCCTTTCTATATGATTTTTATCCAAATAATAGAAGTGTTTTTCATCACCTTCTGAAAACTCTCTGCTTTCAGTCGCTTAAGTTTTCCTTTTTTAGATATTTTTCCAAAATTTCTTACCATGTACTTGAGATGTACCCTCTTTTTTCGTTTTTCTTTTTGAAAGAAAAAGGAAAATATGTTACTTAAAAAAATCCAAGATCCCCCTCTCTCTCTCTTCCACAGTTTCCAAGCTTTTCTTTCTTTTTTTTCTTTTTTTTTTCTTTTTTTTTTTCATTTTTCTTTTCATGAATGACATGGTTTCCAAGCTTTTCTCATAGAATGGCCAAATGCATGATGGCTAGAAGAACTATGAGAAGCGACATGTTTTCCTGATTACTTCCAAATTTTCTTACACTTGAACCCTAAATCCCCTTTAGTGGTATATTTGGTGTTTGTAGCTTATCAGCAAATGCAAAACTCGATATCTTCTCATGCTGACAGAAATATGTTTTTTATCATGATGGTAGTGGATTTAACTGTTTTTATAGCAACCAAGCATGTACAGGAATTGTCAATGTATTGATCATTTAATCATGAGCATCAGTGTAAAATCAACTGTTTTTCCACGTGATTATTTAACCTCATCATTGAGCACTTTCCGGTGTTTTGTGGCAGTCAAGGATGCTTTTGCAACCAGAACTTGTACTTGAAGATGTTAGTCAAGACCATGCACACAAAACGGTGAGATATGACAATGAAATTCTTTATTTCTTATACATGTTTGGTGTTCTGTCATAATGTCTACCAAATCTTAGTTTGACCAGAATTACTGGAACTGTGAGTGGTTTGCAAGTCCTCTTTGGAAGCCAAACTCTCAAGTTATGAGTTCATGTTATGTAAGGATTTTTGTTACAGAGACAAGCATCCACTGTAGCTTATTAGTTGTTAGTTTCTCATTTTAGTCTAAATTCAGCTTTTATTTAAGTTTGTGAGTAAAAGGTAGTTTAGTAAATTCTGGTATTTTTGGACATGGGCGGTAGAATTTTAGGATAAATTCAGCTTTTATTTGAGTTTTGTGAGTCAAAAGTAGTTTAGTAATTCAGTTATTGTTGGATGTGGATCATAGTTGTGGATGCTAGTCCGGAGAAGTCCATTTATGAGTCTCAGAGGTTATTCTTATGCTTCCAACAAGAATACTTAGTGGTTCTATTTCTAGAATAGAATGTCCTACTTACCATGGTTTTGGCCATATGTGATTCCAATGTCCTTCCAAAATCACTTCACAGTGATTGCTTTCCTAATTGTCTCTTCTGCTGAAGAATCTACTTCTGTAGACATTTCTTGTTTGTTTACTTTTGATTTCGGTGATTGATATATTTATTTTCAATTTTTTTGGCTATATGTTATTATTAATTCAATAATGTACAGGTAACCATCGAAGACCATCCTCACTTGCCTGGGAAGCATGCATCTGTTCATCCATGTCGACATGGAGCCGTGATGAAAAAGATTATTGATGTTCTAATCTCACATGGGGTTGAGCCAGAAGTTGACAAGTAAATTTCCATCCTCATATCAGTCATTGGCATATTAAGATTTGATTCCTCCATACTTCTGAAACTTGGCACTGTCTTTGAGTGATTTGACAAAATTCGTGCTGTCAAGTTGAACCAACTCAAACTGAGACTAATCAATGCGAAGTTGGATTGGATTAAACTACCCACGACCTAACCCCTAAATTAATTTTTTTCATATCTTGTTTCCCATCATTACTTTTTCTGTGAAATTGTTCATAACTAAAAAAAAAAAACTAATAAATGAAAAATCAAGCAAATATTTTATGCTTGCTAATATTCTGACATTGTTATATATGAGAGACCATATAGCAATATGTCCGTTGGTACATGAAGAATATAGTGTCCTATACAAATTTTTGAACCTTGTGTATGTTTCGGTTTTCAATATTCCCGGTTTTTCTCTATATTTTTCCTTCATATATTTCAATCTCTCACCTAAATATGTAGGTACCTCTTCTTATTCTTGAAATTCATGGCCTCCGTAATTCCAACTATCGAATATGATAACACCATGGACTTTGATGTTGGCAGCTCAAGCAACTGATGAGAGGTAAATGCTCTCTTATGTCTCCTTAATATGTTTTTTGGCCATAATTTTATTTCTGATATTCTTCTGGTTAGTTGGGTTTCAATATGTGTTTGAGCTTTACCGTGTGTTCATGTTATTTGTGTTGGGTCAGTTTTGGTGGTTCTTTGGATTTAGTCTTAGGTCCATCATTGTATTATTGACATATACTGAAGCTAACAAAGAAAGTATTCGAAAGACCTTGCTACTGCATTGTGTAATGTATCTTCTCTTGGGAGTGGTACCTGGGAACCCTAGGGATGCCTAGGTTCCCCATCTTCCCGTTCTTGATTTTCCCTTCATCTATGATGTACTTTCCAGAGTTTTTCACCAGCAGACACGTTTCAGCTATATTTCTGAGTCTTCACCTTAATCAATAAACCAGTCCCAACATCCAATATTGGTGTCAATTTAGTAAGACCCTGCATCAGCTTTGGGTCCCAAACCTGCTGTTCCTTTTGCTTGTTTGGCATCGATTGTGCCTTATATTGACTAAATCCTTCTCTGTGATGCCTCTAAAAGAGAAAAGACTACCATCGAGTTAGAGTTGATAAAGCAGGCCGCTATAGGCGTCATATTCAGAAGCGTGGTGGAATATTACGATCTTAAGGGTTAAAGGTTTAACCAAATCAGTATCTAACAGTCTTGGGACTTTTGGATCAATGGTTAGGCCTTTAATACATACTTGAATCATTCTTAAACATTGAGCATGCCCTTTCTTTTGTTAGGTGTGCTTGCACGTCTGCAAACCTTATTAGTGGTGTTTGAGTTCATTTCTTTTGGAGTAGGTGTGCAACTAATGACCTTAGTATCCAATAGATCTGGAGAAGTATGCGTAATCCCATCAGAACCTCCTAAAGTTGGGGATCTTTTGGTTCTGATAATAATAATAATAATAATAGTAAGAATAATAAGGTAATAACAACAACAATGATAAGGGCCAAACTTATATTAAGGTGTAACATTTCAAATTGCATTGGTTCACCAGTATGCCTGGCTATGAGTAAATTCCATGCTTTGTTTTCTTTCTTGCATATATCCAGTGTCACTGATAATTTGTTGATTGTGATTAGTGAAATATATTGGTGTCTGACATCTTTTTCATTCAATGTTTATATGCCAGATGGAGAAGCTTTAAAAATTCATGTAAAATTCCAGCAATATCCTCTGGTTACTGCAATCGGTCCACTGTACTGCACAGCCATCCGTTCTTGTAAATAATATATAAATGAAACTGTTTATTAATAATTATATGCTATAATGTGTTTTGTAATTATCCTTGTACAGTTTCCTGTATATTAACGGAGGCTATCAGTTTATAATTGTATAGTTGACGTGCCATGATCAATAAGTCAGCGGTGAAGTGGAACTGCTTATTGTTGGCATATGACAAGATTGTTTTAATCGAAAATAGCTCTCTAGATTAGTCGTAAAGAACACCTCCAAACTAGGTTGAAATGAATTTTCTTTTCAATTCAATCTATAAAATCGTCATGTGTCTTTTGTGTATTTCTTTTTTCTTTTTTTGACATGTCCACACAAAGCACGTGGTTTTTTAATAGCATTGAAGGAAATTTTATTAAAAAGGCACGTGCTTCTTACGTGTTTCTAAAAAAATATATAGTTTTTTTAATGCTAAGGGACACATTGCAATTTTATACAATAGGTTAAAGAAAATTCTTTTAATCTACTTTAGAGAAACTCTTTCGGTCCTGTACAACTTTTTAGACAATTTTTGTCCAAACAGGATAGTCTAATTATTTGCAGAGTAGGTAAATAATGCTGAGGATATCGGTAATGATGGGTTGGATTTTCCATTCCAATGGTTGATCCTAATTTTGTTTAGCTTTTACTAATGGAACCAAATACAGTAAGAGAGAGATGGTTCATTTTATTAAATTGTGGATAGTTTTATGGGCACTTTTATATACTTTTTTGACCATAACTAAAAGTAGTGGATGCTGAGAGTATCTGTAATGATGAGTTAGATTTTTCATTCTCAATAGTTGCCCTTAGGGTTGCATAAGCGGTTATTGGCTATACTTGCTAACCGCAATTACCTTGGGCAATTATCTATTTTTAATAACTGCAATCGTCTAAGCTGTTAGCGGTTATTCAAACTAATAACTAGTGGTTTTATAACGTTTTTTTATATCGGTTTTTAGGCTTTTTAATGTTTTGGGCCATCATTGTACCTATTTTTTGGGCTTATTTTAAATGTTTTGGGTCAAAGTGTTCTAAAAAAGATGAAAAGAACATGTTTTTTGGGTCAAGCAATGTTTTTTTGAATAAGGCTTGCCGCAAAACATTACATACCACATTATATTTCACAAACATACAGTCATACACGACTAAAACGACGCCGTTTTGGTGTTTAACACCCAAACAGTGTCGTTTTGGATGTTATATTAATTATTAATATAAAATATAAAATATTTATATTTATATTATTATATATAAGGGTAGGTGGTTATTAGTTATTAACCGCTTTTTCCTACTCCTAAAACCGCGGTTGGCGGAGTGATTATAATCGCCCCGTTTGAACACTCCTAGTTGTCCTGATGGTAGCTCTGGTAGCTCTGGCCCTAGGTAGGTTGGACATCTTGACGCCAATATTAATGATTTCACCACCATTGTTTTGGGCAATCCTTGATTGAGTATTTGACATTTGGATTTTGTTGAGGAACAATATCTTGTTCTCACAAATGACATCAAACAATTAGAATGGTTACTTCATGCTTGAACATTAATAGAAAGCACTTGCAAAATATAAGACAAGTAAGTAAAGGAGCTTGCCAATGTGGGCAGGTGGAAGATAATTCTAATGCTTAAGTTAGCTGTATCTAACAAAATATATATATATATATATATTGAAATAAAAATAGGGCAAAGTTTTAGGATTTTAGGAAAAAGACCAAAAGTTTTTTTTAATTGGTTATGGATTACCTTTTATAATGACATGCTTTTAACTGTCATTTCCTTCACAATAATGGTCTTTGGAGTCTTTATCTCATGTTCCTTCACTTCTCATCGTGCCCTATGCTTGAAGATTCGGGGCTCACAAGATGATTATGAAAATGACCCAGGTGGCCAAGTAATTACACAGGCTTGCTGGCGCAATGGTTAGAGTCCATTACTCCCGGTTAATTGAATACAATTTGCATCTTGATTTAGAGTCTCCTTGTATAAATTCAATACCAAGATACTAAAAGCTTTTTATATTATCTGAATGACACACTCCTATAAGCAAAATTGGGCTGGAGACCGTCTTATACATGGAAAAGTATTTAGTCAGCTCGAGTTTTACTCAAAGATGCTCCAATTTATATTGTATATGCTAAGAAATTAATGTTTTATAATCCTTATTAATTTTTTGGGATATAAGAAGAATTTGTATTTTCAAATTATATTATAAGAATTTGAGGTCATTGTGAAAATTTTATGTTCTCTTCAATTAATATCTTCTTTGGAAGGAACATAAATTGTAACATATAATATAATTTACTATCCTCCATTCATTCAATATTTCTTATTTTAGAGAACAATTTATCATATTTATGTGGCTGATGTACTAATTAATACCATTATTGAGGATGTACTGTTTAATTTGAAAAGCACAAAATTGAAAACAAAATTCAAGTTTAAATTTTCTTGACCAAATAATGTTATGATAAGCTTGCTTACCATAAGATGTATGGTTTGGATTCGGCTTACATGTTGTAATTTAATTAGCGGGCAAAATTGAATTTCTCAAATTTTTTTTTTAATTTTATTTTATTTTATTAAAAGCTTATAAAAATAAGTCAACTTTAAGATTCAATCTTAACCATTGATTAAACTACAACATACATGCTGTTATTATGTAAGTCGGATCGTATAGTTTTGCTAACAAATTTAGTTTAATTATAGGAGTAATGTCATGGAGGTTTTTTTTTTTTTTTTTTTTTTTTTTTTTTTTTAATTAATTATTATTTTCAATAGTTTTTTCTAAAAGAATGATAAACTTTTCGATAGTTGTTTCTAAATTTTTTTTTTTTTTAAAAAAAGCCGTCACTATACGTGTAAAAGTAGTGAATCCGCCAGATATAAAACCCAGAGGTTCACATTCACAGCTTTTTTCTTCAGTCCGCAGCACTGAAAAACCAAAAGCCAAGCACACGCCTCTTGTTTGCCAAAAATCAAAACCAAATCCATGGACGCTCTTCAACAATACCCTAATCCCCAAATCGAAACCCTAGACGACCCTCTGCAACAACCCTCCTCTCCCCCTCCTGCTCCACCACCAGAAACCCTAGATCACATCCCAACCACCGATTTTCCGCCCTCTTTTCCCGCCTCAGATCCACCCACCGGCGACAAGCCTGAGATCCTCAAACCCCTGCTCTCTGAGAACGGATTGACCAATACCCACAGCGGGACCCCCGACAAGGACTTATCCGGCGGCGAGGAGGAGACCACCAGCGGCCGCCGCCGCCGTCGCAGTCGATGGGACCCTCAACCGGACTCCAACACCGACAACGCTAACAACACCCAAAACGGTGACGATGCGGGCAGCGGAGCGCGGAAGAGGAAGTCGCGGTGGGCCGACGACGAGCCGAAGCTGCCATCGTCTCTGCCGCTTCAGCTCCCCGATTTCATGAAGGAGCTCACTGGAGGTATCGAATTTGATCCCGAAATCCAAGCTTTGAATAGTAGGCTTTTAGAAATTAGTCGGATGTTATCGTCCGGTTTGCCTTTAGACGACAGAGCGGAAGGGGCTCGTTCCCCTTCGCCCGAACCGATATACGATAATATGGGCATTAGGATTAATACTAGGGAGTATCGCGCGCGAGAGAGATTGAACAAAGAGAGGACTGAGATTATTTCTCAGATTATAAAGCGTAACCCGGCTTTCAAGCCGCCGGCAGATTATCGGCCACCAAAGCTTCAGAAGAAGCTCTACATACCGATGAAAGAGTACCCGGGTTATAATTTCATCGGTTTGATTATTGGGCCGAGAGGGAATACCCAGAAGAGAATGGAGAGGGAGACTGGTGCCAAGATTGTGATTCGGGGGAAAGGGTCGGTTAAGGAGGGTAGGTTGCAGCAGAAGAGGGATCTGAAGATGCCAGATCCTTCTGAGAATGAGGATTTACACGTGCTGGTTGAGGCGGAGACACAGGATGCGCTTGAAGCTGCAGCTGGGATGGTGGAGAAGCTGCTGCAGCCAGTGGATGAGGTGTTGAATGAGCATAAGAGGCAGCAGCTTAGGGAACTGGCAGCTTTGAATGGAACCATAAGGGATGAAGAGTACTGCAGGTTGTGTGGTGAGCCAGGGCATCGCCAGTATGCCTGCCCTTCGCGTACTTCAACTTTTAAGAGCGATGTGTTGTGTAAGATATGTGGTGATGGTGGGCACCCAACTATTGATTGTCCGGTGAAAGGGACTGCTGGGAAGAAGATGGATGATGAGTATCAGAATTTTTTGGCAGAGTTGGGAGGGACGGTGCCTGAGTCAGCCACTAAGCAAAACAGTACATTGGCACTTGGTTCGGGATCAGGTAATTCGGGAAGCAATCCTCCTTGGGCCAGTAATGCTGGGAATGCTGCTGGTGCATCACAAGCAGGGTTAGGGGCAACTGGACTCAAACCTGCTAAGGAAATTGATGATACAAACTTGTATATTGGATACTTGCCACCTACTCTTGAGGATGATGGTTTGATCAGTTTGTTTTCCCCTTTTGGCGATATTGTGATGGCTAAGGTTATCAAGGACCGTGTTACTGGATTGAGCAAAGGTTATGGTTTTGTCAAGTATGCAGATATTCAAATGGCCAATAATGCTATTGCGAGCATGAATGGTTATCGGCTAGAGGGGCGAACTATTGCTGTAAGAGTTGCTGGTAGGCCTCCTCAGCCTGTTGTGCCCCCTGGCCCACCAGCCTCGGCAATGCCCACATATCCTGTTTCAAGCCAGCCTGTTGGCGCCTATCCATCTCAGCAATTTACTGCAGGTGGTCCTTATGGGAATGCACCGCCTCCAAGTTATGGGGTCACTCCAGTTCCATGGGGACCTCCTGTTCCTCCACCCTATGCTCCTTATGCACCCGCCCCTCCTGGTTCAGCCATGTATCCTCCTGTCCAGGGTCAACCTATGCCACCTTATGGTGTACAGTATCCTCCACCTATGCAGCCACCTGGTTCTCAGCCTCAGCCGACAACTTCAAGTGAAGCACAACAAAGTTACCCTCCAGGAGTGCAATCTGAAAATAGTACTTCTACTCAATCTCTACCGCCCAATATATATGGGAATTCTTTAGCTGGAATGCCACAACCTACATATCCCACAACTTCATATGGCTATTCAACTTATTACAGTGCAGTTCCGCCACCACCTCCTCCTGCATCTGTTCCTGGCTCAACTGGTGACCAATCACAGAGCACTGGGAACATGCCTTGGGCTGCAAATCCGCCATTGCCCCCTCCTGTTTCTTCTGCAGAGAAGGCAACATATGGTGCAGATGCTGAGTATGAGAAATTCATGTCAGAGATGAAATAAGTGGGGTCCCTTTTCAGCAACAATTTGAGAGGTATGCAGACCAAATCCATTTGCTTCAATTTGGTCATATTCATTGTCGTTCTGATTGATTTTTTATGTTGGTTAATCTTGATAGCTGCTCTGCCATCGGATGAAACTTGAACCTGATTTGGTCATTAACAGTTTGATCTTTTAGTGTTGTCACTTCAAATTAGTGGTGTTTAGTTTCTGCTGCTTATTTAATTTTATTTTGATTAACAAGTGGTCTCTGCAGCATCCAGTGATCCTCATATTGGAGCTAGGTATGAAAGGCATGTAACAATTTGTTGTGGCAAGGGGATTTATTTTTCACGTGCAAAAGCTTGTTAAACATATACAGCTGTTAATTTTTACTTCATCAGTATTATACCTGGACAAGAAAAATGAGGATCTTAGTAAGACTTAAGTCACATGTTATTGGGAAAAAAAATTTACAGTTGCTGTTTATAGTTGTGTGTGTGTCTAGGTGTAAATTCCCCGTCTGATTGACTATTGGTTTTTTGGTCAAAGGTAACACAAACAATGCAACGATTGTGCAGCATTTTAAGAGAGTTCCAAGAGTGTGAAACTCTATGGCATTTTGATCTATAAAACAGTAGTTATGTGGCCTATGATACTTGGAAACAGAGTATATTTAGACCAGAACTCTCTCTAGGTCTTTTCTCTATATGAAGGTTTTTTTTTTTTTTTTTTTTAAAAGGAAGGAGAGGCTACATTCCAGATTATTTTACTTATAAAAAAAATACATTACAGATTATTTTGATTTCATCTTTATTTCCTGTTTGGTTGTTAATGTGAATTATCACCATATCACATTATGCCATCCAAATACGATGTAAATAAATCTTAACATCCTTGTTTAGTACCCCCCCTTCCCCCCTTCTCCCCCACAACATCTAAACAGTGCTGACAGAACAAAAGAATTGGAGAGCATATTTTCAGTACCAAAGTTGGTAATGCCTTTGCTTTATCTTTATTTGAACCAATCTGTAAGCATTATCTTGCACTGAGGGACGTGATCATATATCTAGAACTACACTTAAGAGTTTCCACTTGTTGTTTTGGGTAAGAGACGCTTTCTTTATAATTTTCTACTTTTAATAGATTTGATTTGTATGACTAGAGTAAACTGCATGCACCTTACCACTGCATAATTTGTTTGTTATATTGTTTTTGCAGTTCTTAACTCTTCTTCATTGTTATGATGTAAAATTTTGACAGGCTGATGTTTCAAGGAGATCTTGTGAACCTGATTTCTTACCTCTTGCCATGATTTTGTTGGAAGTTGGGACTCACATCTTTAACCTTGCTGTACTGTTATGACATTTGCAGAGACTTGGAGGAGAAGTTCTGATCGTAGAGTCTTGTATTGGAGAAGCCACTTTAAAGTACATCATTTTTATTATTATTAATCCATGGGTGCTCTTGTAGGAGTCTCTTTTTTTCTTTTGGTGGCTGCTTATTGCCTTCTACAGAATGTCTGTTTCCTAATGTTTTCTTTCTGTCAGTTATCTGAACTTTTTTCAGTATACGTTTCTGACATCTTATGTTACATTTCATTTGACTTTTTGGGTCCCTAACTTTGTTGATTGCTTCTCCTAACTTGTTTTAATTTTGAGTATTAGTTCCCATTTTTATTTTAAGGGTTTTTAATTATCCTAATGCCTTGGTGTTGAAGCTGTCTCTTGGACGCCTTGTTTCATTCTGTCCAGAAGGTAACTATGCCTTTCTATTTTAAGGCATTTTGGGGTAGGTGGAAGAATATCTTGCTTATGACTTTCGTTATTTTCATTGTGTTTCTATGTGTACCCAATCCCTTTTGATGTCTTCTCTCAGTTATGTGGCAGGTACAAGAATTCAGACATGTATCGGTTAGCACAGGCTTTTTTTAATGATTTTTTAATGTCATTAGAAGGAAATGGCTTGAGGCAAAGATGAATGTTGGTCAAGTCTCTGAATAGGATGGATGAGGCTTTGATTTCAGTGGGCTGAGTTTGCGGACCATTTTAATTGGAGTATGAGCAAGGAAGTGAGGTTGTAGGATTTCCCCCCACATATTGGCTCCTAAGTTTTTCATGATTTGGGTTGACTTTGATTAGGAAGTAGTGATATTGTCCAATATTTATTGCTACAATAAGTAACATAATCAAATATGGACAAATCTGTCTAGCATGGTAAAAAGAAGGATAAAATAATTTTAGAGCATCACTCTTTTGAACTCATTATTTGGCAATCTATGGAAGAAAATATGGGATCATGTCATATGCATCTCCCACTTTGGGATTAACAGTTAGCTGCCAGCGTCGTGCAGCTGTTTGTTTGTGCTTGTTGCACATAACAGGAACAACGGTAGGTACTTCAGGGGTTTACATGTGTATGGATTTAGTTTGGGTTTTACATGAAAATAACTAGGTACTCTTCTTAGGGCCTGTTGTTTGGGTGTGCGTTTGAAGGGCCTAAAAGTGCGTTTAACACTCAAAAAGTCCGTTTGAAGAAAAAAGTGCTCATTTAGTAAAAAAAAATTGAAAGTGTTTTTAAGGGTCCAAAAAGACCATAATGCAATTTTGGCAAAAGCTTCAAAAATGAAGTTTTTGCCAAAAAGCGCTTTTTGATTTAAAAAATCTATTTCTCAAGTGCAATCTCAAACGTGCTCTTACTAAGATATAGCTACTGCCAGTGGATTTTTAGGATGTGTGTAGTTTAAAAGTACTAATGTTGCGTTTTTAATAGATTATTATGATAGTGAAGTACAACTCAAGAGTCGATAGTCTATATATGATGGTGTCAAAAGGAACATTTTATTAACCCGACTCTTCTAGTGGTTGTATCATGTTTAGTGGTCTGTAATCCTTTTGTGTAGAAATTTTTGGGTCTTCATATTACACACATGCATACCCTTTTAAATAATAACCGCAAGTTCTTTGATTGCTTTTGCTGTCACATATATCCATTTAACTGGCAACGCCTTGCATATTTGAAACACTGCATGGGGCATTTGGCCTTTTGTATAGAAGACTAAGTTTGTAGTAGTAGTAGTTTGTGTGTGGTGAGCTTTCTTAACATAGTTGCTCCTAAATAATGAGCTTTGCATGTTCTGATAATTCTGATATTGTTCTTCCTATTGAATAAATTCAAAATTTTGACAGCGGATCCTAATGATAATGTTTGCTATACAATTAAGTATATATTTTTTTCCTGAAGTTTTCAAGTAAAGGGATTAGGGTTAGTTTTGATTTATCATACTTGTCTGAACAACCTGGAACTTATCTGTATATATTACTTGTTATATCTGGACTGCATCCTTTTTTAACACCAAATTTCTACTTTCTGAGCCGTGGATGATGGCTTTTTGGCTCTTTGTTGACACATTTTAAGCATGATTTGCTATTGGCTTTTGTTTCAATTGATCCTCTTTTGCATTTTGCCTTCTCTGTCATGTATCTTCATAATAACCAAAACCAATAATTGCAGTTTCTTCTTTTACTATGTTGATTAGCGTTTTCTTTTCTTTTTCAACCTCCTGGGGCATGGGTGGGGGAGGGGGGAGAAGGGATGGTGTTAATGAGGTTATCCCTGTGAGACTATTCCCCCAGCCACATTCAGATGCCCCAACCCGTGTCTTAGGTAAACCCAGGACAATCTGTGGGGCTGTTCTCATGTTCAGTCATAAACTTGGGACCTCAACTTCATGAGGTGTAGTCTCAAAATTTTCTATCCTATGAGCGTTACTTCTGATTTGCTAACTTGTGAGTGGGGACCAAAATCATCAGCTTTATGGCTTTGCATCTAAGTAGAAGTCTAGAGAATGTTTGCTTGCTATCTTGATATTGTTGTTTTCCCCAAATGATGATGAGGAAAAAAAAAACATGTCAATTCATCAATAATTTGTTTAAATTTGGTGGAGGACCCTCATTTTCTGATTCCTTGTGTGAGAAATCATAGTAAGAAGTTCTGTATAACTCCACTTTTCCTTTAGATCTATAGGTTCTGCATTGAAGGATTTCTGAAGCAGCAATGGGATTTTTGATTGTTATTGTGTATGTGTCAATACAATCATGCATATCTGAGAATCTGTTAGCTTGAACTACTTGTTGCTTGATTCTATCAATATGTGGGTAGTGTGGTATTTATTTATCTGGCATTCACAAGTTCACTAACATTTCACTGCCACTAATGAGTCTTTGACTTGCACATGGTTATTTTTGCACCATCTGTGACATCTGCTTGCTCCCATTACTGCCCACAAAGCTGGTCTATTTTGGGCAGGCATGTAACCTTCGCCCCTAGTTGTAGACTCATTTTTTGAGATTGTACGAAGTCAAGTAGTGTCCTCCAGGTTTTTGTAACTATTATCAATGTGCTTACTTGATTGTGACTAAATTGGTCAGGATTACTTTTGTGAGATGATATAAAGTTCTGAAAGGTGTTTTTGCTGTTGCAAGCTCTGCAGATCCTTATCAGTGAAGATTTGCTACAGCTCTCAAGCTAGTGTTTTTTGTTAGGGCTTTTTTTCTGCTTCTTTTGCCAGAAAAGAGAGAGGAGGGTTGGGGGACGGGGGTGTTGGTTGGGAGTTTGAACCAGAATTCTTGTCCTTTAGTTTAGGTGTGCCAATGAGTAGTTTGAATTGTGAATTTTCTTATGTATGCGGCTATTGTACAACTGCAATTATATTTTAGTACTCTTTCCTACATTTCGGGCCTGATTGTTTTCATTATGCTGATGGTGACGGTACTATTATAACGTGGGCAATAATCAACTATACTGTACCAAACACATAGTTGGGTATTGTGTTCTTATGGCTGCCGGTATGCCTTTTTTTGTCTAATCCAATATATTGTTGGTTGAATTCCATTTTGTTATATTGCTGATTTGTTTTGGTTCAATATATTTATGCACATTCTGTGGATGTTTTGTAAGACTCTGGCTACTTGGTTGTCTTTGATGGTCTGTTTTCTTCAATGTGGGGTGTCTCTATAGAAGTATAGAAGTGCTTATAAATTTATGCATTATATGAATGTTTATGAATTTAGGAAGCGTGGCTATATTGATGGGTAGGTGAGATGTAGTTGAGTTGAGTAATAGACGAACTTTGATGGTCTGGTTGTATGGAGGCATCATCTAGTGGGAAACATTCCATAATTTAGGATTTAGATCCTCATCTCATGTGAGAGGCTGTTTGGGACAAGTTCTCGGGTAGCTTCTGTTCGAAGGTGGGACTTAGCAATTGCAAGGAATTTGGGTCTCATAAGGGGAGGCAGGGAATAAGCAAATTATTCTCTTTGTACAATTATTCAAACTTCAATTGAGTGGTCATCTGATCGTTGACAAAACTCATCCTACGAAGTTATACTTTGCTGCCCATATGTGAAGCCAAGTTGGATTAAAGCTTTAATCTTAAATAGTAGCACTAATCTTAAATGTCACAATTTCATTATCTCTCAAAGCTCAGTAATCGACAAATAAAGAATGATTCGATGTTCCTTAGTGTATTATTGTGCCACGTGTTCTATTCAAAGCGGGAGAGGGGGAACATCTATTATGGATTGAACCTCAAAGCTTCATTCTTGAAAGCAGAAGTACCAATAGGCCATAAAACAATGGCTGATTTAGAAGACTGCTAAGCATTATCTTAAAATTTAATGATGTGACACTAAAATTCAACTCTTAGATATTTAGAAGACTACTAAACATTGTCTTATAATTTGATGATGTGACAGTAAAATTCAACCTTTAGATCATCACTTGGAAAAAAAAAAAATAATGGATAATTTTTATTGTCACATCATTCTAGTTGTATGATTGTCATATATAAATGGTTATTTACTTTTTTTTTAAAAAAAAAAATTCTAAAAAGAAGCAAGATTTAAATGTTTATTACATTCTTAAATTTGTTCTTTGTTCTTAAGTACGTTCGTAGCTTAGGTTCCGTTGGTTTCGACGTAAAATGTTTTGTATTAAAAATTGTTTTCAATTAAAATCATTTTCTTTAAAATATAATTTCGATAAAAATATTTTTCAACATTTGGTTCGTACATAAAATCCGTGATGATGACAAAATATCTAAGAAATAAAAAATATACAAAATTAGCTCAAACTCATAAAATGGTTTACAAAAATAATAATAATAATAAAATTAAAAAAAAAAAAAAAAAAAAAAAAACCATTTTTCGTTACTTAATATTTTCTTAATCAACCAAAAATATTTTCAATTTAACCGTCTTACCAAATGCAATAAAAAATTAAAAAATAATAATAAAAAAAAAAAAAATCTTTTCAAGAAGTGGTTTTACTTTTACATTTGAATGAAAGGAATCTTTATACAGTCAATAATATGGATAAATATTATAATTTGCGAATCCTACGTAAGCATCATTATAAGCTTAGTGGTAAAGACCTCCCCGGTTGTCTCTGCGGTCTCTTGTTCGAAACGCCGCACCTACTTTTTTTTTCCCATTTTTGGCCGTCGCCGTCGCCGTCGTCTTCTTCCTTTTCAGCCTGAAAACCATGGAACGAGACCAGTCCTCTTCGGCCCCTAGGAAGGTAAAAGCGTTTTCTTTCACGCCCTCAATATCAATATGAATTCGAAAATGGATCTGGGTTCTGAAAATCTTTGCAATTCGACCTGAAAAGTCTGATTAAATCTCTCTCTGCAGCACAAGTTTGCACCCAAAGCCCCTCCTCGCAGAGGGCCCAAATCCACCGCTCCCAAAACGTACTCTGATAATCTCCCTCCATTTCGCTTTTATACTTCTCTCTAATTTTGCACATTAGTCTTATTTCTGGTTGTGGATAGTAGTAATTATCATTTAAATCAAATGAAATTTTATTTTATTTTTAATTTTAATGAATTTTTCGATGCAGTGAAGTGGATGACGAAGATGGAGAAGCTGAGCAGGTCCAGCATCTGCTCCGCCGCTTCAATGTGTGTATTTCTTTCCACTTTTAAACACATATTTGGCTCTCTGTTTTTAATAACAAATGTTTTTTAAGGCTCTGTTTGGCTGCCAAGAAATGGTTGGCGTGGAAAAAAGATATCGGAGTTTGGGGTCTTAGACTCTTAGCTCGTGTTTGGTTACATTTCTTAAAGACTTTAAAAGTCATCAAGTGGGTTTTTTTCTTTTTTCTTTTTTTTTGGATGGATACTTTTATTAATATAATTTGAAGAAACAAGACGTAATGGGAAGGACTTGGGAAGTAAAACTCCTTAATGTTTATTTTTATATGGTTAAAAAACAGTTTCTAAATTAGTCAATTTCATTCTTCGTATTAAGTGAAATTGGCTAATTTAGAAAGTATCTAATACATGGCTTAGATTATATTTTACAAATTGAATGGTATTTATGTTCTCATACGATACGATGAATATGTTGCCACGTTATTTAAAATTTTTAAATAACATAATACGATATACAATGTTAGATGCAAAAAAAAAAAAAAGTACCGTGATATAGAAAGGAGCACCACTAACCACTAGACATAAATTTCTTACAAACTAGATATTACAAACCAATCTCTAAAATAAAACGTGTTGAGAAACATATGCTAATTTAATAATCATGTAAGGTGTGACGTCGGCCAGGAATTATTTTATTTTTGGGCAAGTGGAAGAAAGAACAAATTGCCCAAATGCAATTATTTAGCTTAGTGAAAAGGTTTTCTTTCTTTACTTATTTTCATCATTGATCTTATTATATTTTTTAAAGAGATTAATACAACCTAAAGTATGAGATTTACTATTTTTGTTGAAAATCCTTTACAGTTCTTAAGGTGTTCTTTTTTTGGTTGTTTTGATGAAATAGTATCTGCCATCAATACTGACTTGTTTGCCTCTCGTTTATAGGAGAATCATGGAAGACGGAGGCTTAAAGACGAAAAGAAATGTAATTTCTCATCATATTCTTTCATTATTATTTTCCCAAATTTACATTTGAATTCCTTGAACATTCATTTCTTTATCTATATTGCAATCCGTTCTAGAAGTGAACATGCATAGATGCAAATATGTTGTTTGTAAAAAGGCTTCCGCGTTCAGTTGTTGATATATAGATGATGTGACTCAATTGCTGTGACTTCAACTTCTCAGTTTTGAGAAGCATCTTTACAAGCAATGAGCTCATTGAATCTGTCCCGTGGGAAATTTTTTTTTCTTGCCCTAGAGGTAAAACGAATTCATATCCATTTCTTTTAGGCACAAGTTATCCAACACCCATTGTTTATGGAGAAGCTCGTCCCACTGATTGGGGAGCCAAATTAACAAGATGACAATGTTGGTCTAAAATGTGGCCTTACGATTTGATAGACTGGTATGTATTTTGATGTGCAAGATTTGCTCCTCTAGAAATAAATATGTAGATAGAAAATTCTGGAGTCCTGAGAAGATTCACATTAAGGACGTCAGTACAGTGGCTAGTAGAAGTTATGAAGAGTTAAATAAAAAGTACAACTTTTTAGAATGGAGTTGCTCAATAAGCTCAACAGTTAGTGTAAACCCTTCCATATAATTGGAAGAAAACCACGTGCTTTAGATGGGCGAACTAGATGGAAGAGTCTGTATTACCCATCAATATAAAATATATGAGGAAATGTGAATCGTAATGATCATCATCATTGTTGATCCATCTCATGTTGGTGTGCAAACCTGCAGCTTCCATTCAAGTTGCATTTGGTCCTGGAGAGACGCCATCAACTCAGATAAAGAGATACGGGAGTGTTAAGGATGGGAATGGTAGTAAAAGCAGTGGTTCGGACACAAAAAGTTCTGATTATGGGCAAACTCTCTTATCTTTACCTTCAGCTGCCAATGAAAATGTCAGAGAAGCATGTTCTGCAGATTCTACCAGTAAATCTGGGGAGCTTGTCAAGAAAGAATATAGAGAACCTTGGGTAAGAAATCACTGCCATGCAGATCTTTCTCTCTCTCTCTCTCTCTCTCTCTCTCACGTGTACTCGGCATCTAATGTCCCTCATGCTGCTGCAGGATTATCACAACACTTACTATCCTACTACTCTTCCTTGGAGGAGACCTCACTCTGGTGACCCAGGTATGCCTTTAAGTGCATCTAGAAATAATGGCTCTAATTGCAGATGAACATCAATTACCTGTCCTTGTGAAGAAAGATAAATTCTCCTTGTCACTTATGGTGATCTTCTAAAATACTTGGCAGTGAATGTGACCCTCGGCCTTTTCAATAAATGAGAACTTCCTTTTCTTTGCAATCTATATTAGTTAATCTTCATTTGCATCGATGAACATGCAACTCTAACCTAAAGGTCTGCAGGCAGTGAGGACTGATATTAATGCATACTTCTCAATATCATTCTTTGTTCCTTGGCATAATGTTGATGAAGTGAGAAGTCTGCAAAACTGAAATTCTTGCTGCAACCAATAGCTAAAGGCTAAAAAAGCTAATAAAGGAGAAATGCAAACAATATACCAAAAAAAAAAAAAAAACGTAGTCCAGTAAGTCAGCATCTCCACAGTTCCAGCTCAAAAGTGATAGGAAGACTTAACTCAGGTTTAATGCACTTAAACATTCTAGCCAGAAGACTTAGCTCAAAAGTACTGGTTTCTCTTGGAAGTTTAAGAAAACATGCTTCATCAGATGTACATATATTGTACTAAAGGATAACAAAAGGCAACAGCAATCTTGTATCAAAGGATTCTGTTCATGACAAATGGCACTTGTGTTAACTGTTAAGTGGTTATTTATTGTAGTAGAGATTTTCAGTAATGGGTGTAGCGTGATTATTTCAGTGATTCCTATCTTAATTTTTATTTAACTCATCTAATTCTGTAATGCTAAATGCAATTGCTTCTTTTGCTTTCAGAACTTCTTGATGAAGCAGAATTTGGGGAGGCTGCAGCAAATGCAGAGTACAATGAAAATGCAATAAACCCTGCTTCAGAGCTTGAGCTGATGGTTGGTAGTCAAATTAAATGTTTTAGATATTGTTTCATATTTACTAGAGCAACATATTTAGCCATATTTACTACAAACTGATGATTGGTGACAGGAGGAAAGTGAGGAAGAAAAGATGTTTCTCTTTAAGCTTCCTGATAATCTGCCATTGCTCAAGCGATCGTCTAGTAGAAAGGGGAAAGAGAAAGTTGAAGCCCATACATCATCAGATGGAGGAGGCGTTTTGAACAAGGGCTGCAGGTTGGAAGAGTTGCCGGGTGGATATATGGGCAAAATGCTGGTTTACAAGAGTGGAGCAATCAAATTAAAGCTTGGAGATGTCCTGTATGATGTGAGTCAAATCATGAGCTTGCTTAAACTAGGATACAAGCACTAGCACACATGAAGTGCACATGCACACACTGACACAGACACTCTCTGGTTTCCTTACCTGCAGTCGGAAGGGCCAAGCCAAGTTTACTTTTGCCTAAGAACTCCAGTAATTTCTTGATGGTTTGTCCAGCCAAAACTTAATATTTTTTTATGCAGCTTTTGGGCCTCAATTAATGATCAATTCAGATTTATGCTGGTTCAAACAGAATCCTGAAGAAATTTAAAACTCTCTTGTTTCTGTTCTTCAACTTGAGAGAAGAAAGTCTGCTTTTTTCTTTTTAAAACTGATTTTTGGTCTTGGTTTATTACATCAGGTGATCTGTTTCATTTGTTTGCCAGATAGGTTAATGTCTGTGACTTGTTTTAGAACCTCCCTAGGTAGGGGTCATTGTGTAACTCCAGTTTTGGAGAATTTAAATGTATGTTGCATCTTAAAAAATAAAAGAAATGATATTTAGTAGAGACTGATATACGATTGTAATGATGTAACAATGAAAATCAGCTTTTGAATTTTCTTTTTACAAGCTTTTGCTAATCTGAAGGCTGATTTTTCACTACCACATTATCCTATTCGTATGATAGTCGTAGAATAGTCAATTAAATAGCATTATTCCCTAATAAATAGATATTGTGCCATATATTGTGATCATAAATTTTTGAGGGATTATTGATTGTTGTGTTGTAGTATCTTATCAAGGCTCCTCCCCCTCTCTGTTCCTCTTCTGTTGTCTTAATTGATTTGATTGGTGCCATGAATTATTTATTTACATATTTTCCTTTACTTTCAAAACTAGTAGCTTTGATCATCTGTAGAAACAAAAATAAAATAAATAATGTTTTGGGGCTTGTGGTTTATGTGCAGGTTTCACCTGGTTCAGATTGCACATATGCTCAAGATGTTGCAGCAATCAACCTTGCAGAAAAACATTGTTGTGTTCTGGGAAAGCTTGACAAGAGGGCTGTCGTAGATCCTGATGTTGATTCCCTGTTGGATGCCGTAATTAACTTGGACTAGCGCAACGCAAAGACCTTGCCTGAAATATAAACACTTCCATCCATGGCGCATTATAGAGCTATCATATGCATATAGGTAGACTAGTTAATGAGTAAATATGTAACTGCAACTGCTGACAAGGCGGCTTGTGCCGAGCTTAGGATGTCAAATTCCAGAACTACATTTCTCTTCAGAAAATCTAATCTCTTGGTGCACAAAGCATCTCTAATGGAATACGTCTGTTTTTCTCTACCTCCAGGTGGTAACTCGTGTTCATATTTCAAGTTTAAGTTCTCAAAATATAGGTATTAAACTATATATCAACCCTAATTCAATTCATTTAATTAAAAAAGTCTAACCCCTCAAATATAATTCACTAATTTCATATTATGTTCATGTCATGTTTATATATCGTATATAAAAAATTACTAGCCTTAGTATTACGTGTCAAATTAAAATTGTGTTAAGACATGAATATAAAATTATATATGCAAACTCTAACTTAACCCATTTAATTGAACAAATTAAATCTCTCAACCCTAACCGCTAATTTCTTATTGGATTTGTGTCGAATTAGCAGATTATATAAAAAATTATGCCCTAATGGAGGCCTCTCTCATCTTTCTACATCGAAGCTGATAATATGGGACTAGAATAATTCAAATTGTTTCAGGAAAATCAAGCACATTATCAGTAAATGAATTTCCACACTCTTGCAACGAATTGAAACTTAATATACACATATCCAAGCAGAGAGGGGTACACCATCCAACATCCCTGCTTGGCGACCTCACACACCCCAACTGGCCAACTCCATGCATGCCCTGCCAGCAGAAAGGTCTTCACTTCCATTGTTTATATACCAAGCATAACTTGCCCAGAGGGAAACTTCTACCTATACAAGTTCCCGCCGGGGAAAAAGAAAAGGACCCGTCATGTCGTCAAATTCCGGTCAAGCCTTATCGGCTCGACCCAACACCACAACCAACAGGACCATAACCGAGAGTAGGAACGATGTCTTCAGCTTTTCCTTGAAGGGATCGGTGGCTCCTGCCGTTGTCTTCTCGTCATCGGCAGACTGAAATAAGTTGTTCATGAGCGTTGTGATTTTATTGATCGCCTCCATGAACTTAGCCTTGGTGTTGTCAAAAATCCACCTTAATATATTCGTTGCTTCATTGGAGTCATCGGAACTCCCAGAACTCTCATCTGGATCCAGGGGAGTCATTTTTTCAACTGCATCTTTCATGAAAATTTCATGTCCAAAATATCAGTAATAATGCATTATTTCAATGTGATTTGAAGTCTCAATGAGAAACAATCAAACTTTAAAAAAAATAAAATAATAACAATAAATAAATTGATAGGTTATTTGGCTGTAATGCTTTTAAAGGCACAATAATCAACATGACACTATATCCAATCATGAGACTATCCAATGTGAGGTGGACTGAATTTTAAAGCTATGCACCAACATCCTCCCAATTACAATGATTAAAATGGCAGCAGCAACCACATTAGCAAAAAATAAAAATAAAAACCCAAGATAAAAGTTGGAAAAAGAAAATTCATGAACTTAAATAAATGTTATATTAAAGCTTGGTGGTTCGATTTGGGGTGAGAGAACTATTTCACGACCTACAAGAAAGTACAACAAATTTGGCTCTACCAGTTTTCCAGTCTTCTCTAGCCTTGACACACAAGGCCAGACCTTAGAAAGACAATTGCAATGGATAGTAACAGCAGTACCTTTGAAAGAGTAAAAGTAGTACCTTGATTATGTTCAAGTCCTACATAAGTTTGCGCATCGCAGCCTGTTAAAGCATGCTTAGAGCATTCAAAGTTCAGAACTTAGTATGTACCCTACTACTAAAAATTTATTTAAAAATTGGCTAATCATTCTAGATTAAATATGTGATACTTCAAAAGAAAAAAATAGTATGTTGCCGGCCCCATTTTATCAGATGACATGTTCCTATATAGCAAAATATAACCTTTCATGGACTTTGCACTTTCAGTTAAAGGAAAAACTAATGACTAAAGCCCGAAATACAAGATCCATATGGAATATGAATGCTATGATCAAATGAAATGCAAATATTTTGCAACACTGATTATAATAAATATGACTTTCCTCTATAACTTGAAATGTATTAATCAAGTACATTTAACATAATAAACTAAAATCCACAGAACCTGCATAGTATGAGTCCCTGAGCTCCCGCACCACCTCATTATTCATAACAGCATCCCAAACTGCTTTATCTGATGATAATGATATGACCATTTTCTACACAAGAAATACCCTTATTACAAACATAAATAATCCTTTTTGATAAAAAGAAACATAAATAATCTTGATAGAGAAAAGAAAAATGCATGTCTAATTTTGAAATAGTTTAGTCTAAAACATAAGAAAAAAACAACTATAGCCGTTCCATACATTAAAGCAAGATCACAAGCACTGCCACTTCCAGTTGTTAAGTCTCCAATTCAAATGCATGCTATCTTGTATATAGCTTTATCTATTCTTGCATCTAACATTAATTCCAAAAACCACGTTCAATAGACATAAATGGTCAAATGGTCAAAAATTAAATGATGATGATATTGTGCGTTGGTTTCAATCAACTTTGATCAGAATTTCTTATAAAATTTGTCAAAAGCATTTTTGGCACTTAAAAAGATATTGATTTAAATCTCAGATTTCAATGATCTTCAATCTTCTGCTACACAGTCTCAACCTCCAATATTTCGCCAAAAAGAACCAAAAGAGTTTAGGTAAGTTCATGTTAAATTCATCCACACAGATTACATGAAAACCTAGATTTGGCGCAAGTAGAAGGCACCTGAACAGACGGTTCGGTATGCAATAAATGAAAAGCATCATAAACTCTATCAGATCCGTGAGGTTGCAATGTTCTTGAATTACAGAGATGCGGCGAGGGCTCCATCCAGTCTAACTCTGACCCAGTAGGAGTTTTAACTTGATCAGCTACATCCTTGTCCAAATCAAAAGCATATTTGTCCCAGACAAGCTTGGAGTTTCTGGCAGGATCAAACACCCTATAAATACAAAACCATTCCAGAAACAGCAAATGTTACAACTATACAATGTCATAATAGTCATAGTGAAAAAGTGACTGGGTAATCCTCTAAAAATATGTATTTAAAGTCACGAACCAACATTTATGGAAGAAAACAGCTCATGAAAATTATATTTTGAATCATTTGCATCATATTCTAAACATCTTCCAGGACATAGCATTATCATACTATGTAAGGCTGCATTTGTTTTTGACATAAAACACACCCCTCAAATTGCAATACCACCCACCCTCATAGAGGAACCCAAACTCCCCGCCCCCCATTTCCCCTCTCGACTGCGATTCTCCATACCCCGTCTTAACCCTCCTCTCGTGCAGCAAACCCCACCTCCACAAAAGAACCCAGGTGCCCCCTCCCCCGATGCTACCATCCTCCAATTGTCACCCATCATACCCCTGCTCCATCATAACCTCCCAACCAACCCTCACGATTGCCCTCGTCTCCCATGCATTGTAGCTCCCCATCAACTCCTCTCTCCCCCTTGGCTTGAAAAAGAAACACTTCCTAAATTGTAGTCTCCATTTCCTGTCTGTCTGGGGGTTTTGTAGAGTTTTTTTTTCCCTGAATTGTTAGCAGCAATATTTGTCTTCGTCTAACAATCTTCAAAAGGATTCCAATTGGGTTTCAGTTGCAACAGGAAAATAATTTTCATACCAACAAAAATTTGTTCGATATTATTTTCAGTCTTAACAATACAAAGAAAATCAATAATTTTCCCCAAAAATATCTTAGACTGAAACATTTTCCTCCAAAAACAATTTTATGTTGAAACAAATACAAACTAATGAGCATGGCGAAAATTTAATAAGCAGGTCCTCTTAAAACGTGATTCAAAGGCATGAAGAACATTTATGGGGAAAATTATCAGCTCACTAAGTTGACGTCTCAAATAGGGTGTATTATATGCCAGATAATCAACTTAATAGCATTTAGAAATAAAATAAGAGAGGTACTCCTGAATTAATAGTTTGGATGATACAGGAAATGCTGTTCTTGGGTTGGAATCTTACTAACAACTTAGCGAGCCAAATCATGCTTCAGCCATGTTTTACCACTCCTAAGTTACCAAGTTAGTAGTAACTCAAACAAGTCATATAAACAGATACAGCTATATCTTGCACTTCTTTTCATTGGCGCTTTCAATACCCAATGAGGTGTACCGGAGACAAATTCCAACCTTATTTGCATGAACCTTCATAATAGGTCATACCATGAAACTCCTATACCAGATCACATTTCAAAGGTTTCGGAAGAAATTCTAGGACTTACAGTTTTATTGCAGATAGACTACAAACTATCTTGAAACAAACTTGGTCTATCAGAATACCTAGTTTCCAACCATCAATTACCTCAGAATCTAAAATAAAGTCGTTCATTCTAAAATCTTAAAATCAGCCACAACATACTTGACAAACAAAATAAGATAAGTGTTTATACTATTCTTTCTTCCTATGCGGTGCAGGTCAAGATTAGCCAATAGTTTAAGTTTATATCCTTCACTGCATCAGTAAGCTTCTTTAGATTATAAACCCTTTAATACTTTGTTTGGACTGGTCACAGTACTTAATCCTAGCAATCAAACATATTATAAGAATGAAGTACAATTATCTTTGTCTTCAACTCAAATCACAAATCGAGCATAGAAAGAGTTGATTGAGAAAAAAAAAAATGGAGTCTATTTTCATAATTTTATTAATTAAAACTTTCATAGTTCTTTAGGGTTGAAGATTTCTTCTTGTTCTTGGACAGGAATTTCTAGTGTAGGTTTATTGTGTTTCTAAGGGTCCTGCAATCAATATGAATAAGTCATCTACAATAGAGACTGCATAGACGCTGTAATTTTGGAAATTTCTGGTTTCTGTTCTGTTTTTCCACATGTATATAAACCAAGGAATTGCTGATAAATTGAACAATATATGAAGCATAGAAGTGACTTCAAATGAGAATAAAGTGGACCACTGTTGCCAAAACGTGTGTGGTTTCTTCCACTACATTTAAAACTAATATGAAAATGAGTCATTTTCGATTGCCAGCGAAGCAAACATATCAAATCCATGACTAATCTGCCTATAAATTATTGATCTACTTCCATTTACCCTTACTTGCAGGCCACATATTTCATTATTTCCCTTTATGTGCTATATACATATATATTCAGCATCACCATTTCTAATGCCATAGGCCCATAGCGATCCCCATTGCCATCGCCATCGCCATCAACATTATTACAACGTTATTGAGTGCAAGACTAAACACAATGCACTTGTCATATTCTACCACCATCATCAGCAACCCCACCGCCATAACCACGATGACAATAATTATACTGGAAGCAATTGATGCTTTAATGACAAGCCTAAAAAAAAAAAAAAAAAATCGATCTTTTTAGAGGTACTTGCTCCACCCAGTGCATCAAAATCAAAACCTCCAACACAACAATAACAAAATCGATGGGATTTTCCAAATAACAAATTTAGAATATTTCCCCTTCTAATTACCCGCTTATGCATATAAAGAATAATGAACAACAAAAAGGAAACCCTAGAATTAAACTTAAATAAAATTGTTTTCTGGGGAAAGAAAATTAGAATCTTACTGTTGGAGAGCAGAGACAGCGTCCTGGACTTCATCCTTGGAAGGAACAGGGCCAAGAACAAAATCATCAAAATACCCATGTGGCTTCTCATCTTCGACCCCATCCACAGCCACCCAGTCAAACTCATCGCACTGAGACAAAGGAGGAGGCCATGTGGGTACCCCAGAAGCTGCAGAAATGGGAATATTATGTGAAGCGAAAGGTGAAGAAGTGGAAGAGAGAGAAAGGTGGGTTGAGGAACCGGGCTTATGGGTAGTCCTGGAGGTTGGACTGGTAGCAGTAGTGGAAGAAGTATTGTGAGTGTTAGCGGATGACGAAATGGGTTCCTGAAGAGCACCGCCGGCAGCCACGCCGGTTGTTCTTGTAGAAGTAACTGCTCTTCCAACTGTCCTCAACATGCCTCCTCCTCCGCTTCCACCTCCCATGCCTTTGCCACCAAACATGGACTCTCTCTTTTCTCTTTTCTCTCTCTCACTCTCCGCGCCTTTAGATGTCTTATCTCCCCGACCGACCGACTGATGATGTTTTCGAGAAAGAGTAATGGATAGGGTCACAGGATTGCAACAAAAAAATGTTCCATTGGCGTCACCAGTCTATTTCAAGAAAGATTCTTCCGTTTGTCTAATAAGCGCCCGAGTCTTCTTCGAGTGTTGCAACTATAAATTACTTTTTTATCTATCAATCAATTGATATTGAGGTGCTTTTTGTCAACTCTGTGTGACATTTTACTTTCCAATTCAATTTGATTATAACGTCTCCTCTAAATTCTCATAATTGTTTGACTTCTGAGTTCTCACGTTAATTATTTGCAAAGTGCCGTGTTAGTTCCTGTGAGATTTTTACATTAGTGGTAATTAAATTGAATTATTATTTTTTATTTAATAATTAATGGGCACTTAAAAAAAGCCATGTGACATGTTTACAAGTTACCCTATAGTTTTGCGTGTGGACTATGAAGTATATTTTTTATTGTAAGAACTTTCACGAGCACAAACTCTTAACAAACTTTTGCAATGGTACTAATTTACTGAGCACATACTAATTTTGATGCCTATTATTTAGGGGATTTAGTCCTCAGCCACACAAGCCAAAATGGAAATGTTTTTACTATCATTACTGATATTCATCATAATCTTTCTGATTTCAAAGTCATAAGTTTTGGGCCCAATAGAGACTTAAAGGCCTACTTATTAAAAAGACTAAAAAGCTTAAACAGTCTTTACAATCACGAATCCATATGGTGATAAAACAAATAAACAAATTCATCCTGTAGAAGAAAAAGAGATCGGAATTGGCTCTAATTCATTGACCAAATTGTAACCTATCCGAGTCAAGTCTTGATGGGCTCACTTATTCTCCAATTCGAGGCGTAAAGCCCACTTATTAAGATAAATAGATCTTATTGAAGGCCTTATTGAATTGACAGATCAAAATTATGCAATTGAACAATCAATTTGCATAATTATGGTTGTGTCGGCAACCCTTTGGGGTTTTGTTCCATTTACGGAATTTTGTTATATATAACAGCCTATTTTGGCCATTTTGGTTTGTTTGATAACTCGGGTCATTTATTTGACCCATTTTTTACTGTTACTAGGTTTTCTCCATCGTTTTTGTTTGTATTCTTGTAATTTCTCCTTTCCCTTCCCCCATTTGAATAGAAAAAAATAATAATAATAATACAAAAAACCCAGGCGGCCAGAGAAATAAGACAAAAGAGAAAAGGCCAACCTAATTGGAGTCCTCTAGAGGGGTGAGATAGAACTCTTGTGCCTGGGTCAGCACTGTGCAAAAAACACTGACGTGGCAGCCCAAATGTCGTATGTACAAAACCCAAAAGACCTTCAGGCCCAAGAATCCTCCCAAAAAACATCTAAAAGGAAATTAAAAAAAGAAGATCAAAAAGGCAAAGAAGCCCTTCAACACATCACCAAAACACAGCCCAAAATGTCAAAGATGGGGGGTATTTTGGTCTTTCAGAAACCCACCACAGTGACATGATATGATATTCTCTAAAACCCTAGTTTGAACCCCCTCGGCACCGCAGTCTCCCATATTCTCTCCTCCCACGCAGCCTTCTTTTCGAAACCGAGAGAGAGAGAGAGAGAGAGAGAGAGAAAAAAAAGGCTTCTTTAGATAATGGGTATGTATTTCCATCCTCTTTGCTTGATTTACACTTTCTCTTACCATCTTTATCTGTAAATTGAAAATGGGTATTATTGTTTGGTGTTCATAAAGTTTGTGGTGGGTTTTGTTCAATGTTTATGTGGGGATGATACACGTGAATTGAGAATGTATTTTGTTCAATGTTTATGTGGGGTTGATACATTGTGGGTTTGGTGTGAATAGGGGCATACAAGTACGTGTCGGAGCTATGGAGGAAGAAGCAGTCGGATGTGATGAGGTTTCTGCAGAGGGTCAGATGCTGGGAGTACCGCCAGCACCCTTCCATTGTGCGCGTCACGCATCCTACCCGCCCCGACAAGGCTCGCCGCTTGGGCTACAAGGCCAAGCAGGTTTCTTTATACATACATCTTCTCGACCTTTGAGATTCATTGTCTCCTTCCTCATAGTTTTGCCACATTTACATACTTGATTTGTTTGCTTCACATTTGTGTGGTTATTGTTTTTGGGGGTGCCCTGCTTTCATTATTTTATTTTTTTAAGTCCTTGAGGAATTCTTTTGTTTGATATTAGTTTTGATTTGAACACCATGATGAGACTTCTTTGTGATGACTTAATTTGCATTAGCTTGCATTAATTAGGGATACAAACTTCAATGCTATGTTAGAATGATATATACATAAGATCTTAAAGTTGCTTTTTGTTTCGTGAGTGACTCATCCCTCCTATCGAACTTCACGAGCTGCCATCTGTCATTTGCTTACCATATAAGTTCAAAAGGCACCGAGTGCGAATTGAACTTGCATTTCAGAAAATGCTATTCTTTTCTTGGTTTCTGACGTAAGTTATGATTTCAGCTTTGGAAAACGGGGTCTATAAATTCGAAAAGACTTTGACACCAGGAAAGTTTTAATTTGCATTGATCCCTTAATCTCAGCAATCAGATGGAGTGAAAGGGTTTGATAGAAAGTATATATATGTACACACATACACTAATTGTTCAACTTATCATTTTTTGTGTTTTTGTGCACGAATTCTTAAAACATCCTTCTAACTGTTGCTCAGAAAATGGCTGCATCATAAGTGTCCTGAATCATAAATGTTATAAGATTTAGTTTTCCATTGCATTTTTACCTAGGGCATCTGCGCGTTTTGTTCTTCATTAACTGAATAGCATTCGCTCTTGCAAAAAGCTTCTGCTTGATTGATATATTTGAGGATATTGGTGATGGTATTGCTACCAACTGAATGATTTTCTCTGGGTTTTTGCTTACCATGTTTGAAGTAGGTGTTGGTGTTGTCGAGTACACCAAAAGAGATCTTTTGTACTTAATGATCTCCTTTTAGAGCTGAGCTTAAAACAAAACGAGAAGGTAAAAATGAAAAAATAAAATTACAGTTGTCAGTACAATCTACTTATGCACTAAATTGTCCATTTTACTTGAATGCCATATTACAATGTTTGTGAAAAGTAAGAAAAGTTGCATCTCTTTCTCGGGTATTATGCTGCAGTAGCTTTTGCTATACTTGCTTTGGTGATGTACTTATAATATACCTGTTGCACTCTGCACTTAGTGACAATGGTTATATTCTCATTAGGGTTATGTGATATACCGTGTACGTGTAAGACGTGGTGGACGGAAGCGACCAGTTCCTAAGGGTATTGTGTATGGCAAACCCACAAACCAGGGTGTCACACAACTGAAATTCCAACGCAGCAAGCGCTCAGTTGCAGAGGAGCGTGCTGGACGTAAACTGGGCGGTCTTAGGGTTCTCAACTCTTACTGGCTGAATGAGGTATGTATAAAATGTATTGTATTTCCAAACAACTTGTCATTCGATTTTTGTAATACTCAGGACTTCTGAATGATGGTGGGAACCCATCAATTGAATATGTCTTATAAACTGTTGGTAAAACACTGAGTAAATGGGTTGTGGACTGGTGTTTGGACATGGAAGTTTCTTGTAAAATTTTGGATTATCTTCCCCATCAATGTATAACGTATTAGCACCTACAAGGCTACAAGCCATGCCATTTGTGGTCACGTTTATAATTTCACTTTTCCTTTTTTTTTTTTTCTTGGATGGATTGCTTTTCGCATTTTGATGCTTAGTAATCTAATTTTTGCAGGATTCTACTTACAAATACTATGAGGTTATATTGGTTGATCCTGCCCACAATGCAATCCGCAATGACCCAAGGATCACGTGGATCTGCAAACCGGTTCACAAGCACAGGGAACTTCGAGGACTCACCTCTGCTGGGAAGAAATTCAGAGGTCTCCGTGGGAAGGGACACACTCATCACAAGGCACGACCTTCAAGAAGGGCAAATTGGAAGAGGAACAACACCCTCTCTCTTCGCCGCTACCGGTAATTTGCAAGACATTTTTGGTGCTTCTATCATTGTCCTAGCTTTATCGCTTGTAAGATTTTAGTTTTACGAAAGTAGAGTTGTTGAACATGGTTATTCTAGTTATGTTCAAACTTCAGTGTTTTGAGCTTGTTGAATTGGTTTGGGATCTGTCACCACATAGCAGCATTTGAAGCTTGCAGACCTCTTTAAACTGGATTTACTCTGTTCTTTTTGTTAAAGAAATGGTTTTTGCTGATTCTTTTTGAAGGATAAGCCTTTTGGACGCAAAGAACATAAGCCCCACTACTCTTTTGGGTAGGACAACTACTCTTTAGTTTTTTTTTTGGGTCACAATTCCAATTTAGTTATCTGAGTTTTTAATTTAGACAATAATTCTTAAAATTGTTCATGTGATTCAAATTATTTTTTCGTTCAAATAATGTACGATCCATATGTGACGTGAACAATTTATCATGTAACATCCGTCAAAATGACATCACATCTGTTTCACTTACGTATTGCGTCATGCATTAAAAAAAGAAGAGAAAGGAAAAGTTCATTTATCACTTCAAACTTCCGAACTTCCGGTGCCAATGTTCTCTCAAACAACCAAAATTGTCAATATATACCCTAACAAAATATTATTCAACAAAAAAAAACTAAAAATATTTTTATTTTTAAAAAAAGAGACTTAAGAAGATGGGAGGTAATGCTAAAGAGAA
The DNA here is from genome assembly GCF_965113065.1 of Corylus avellana. Taxonomy (NCBI): domain Eukaryota; kingdom Viridiplantae; phylum Streptophyta; class Magnoliopsida; order Fagales; family Betulaceae; genus Corylus; species Corylus avellana. The sequence goes on from NC_142498.1 coordinate 459,144, forward strand.
CGCTGGTCTGCATGGCACGCAAGCCTCTTCTTTTTTTTTTAATATAAAAAAAAAAAAAAAAAAAAAAAAAAAAAAAAAATTCGGCTGGAGTGCCATGCATGCCAGTATTCCCTGTATCATGACCCGAAGGCGGGTGTGCCTTTTGTGGGGGCCTTAGGGATGATGTGTCTTTCGACCCAAATATTTTTATTGTCAATGTGTCTTTTGTGTGGGCCTTAAGGAAGATTATTGGGTATAAAAATATGTCAGCTATTGTTGGGAGATTGAGCGGCCAACTCACGGGAATAAGTATACCAATTTAGTGAATCGGAGTGTTAAATATATTTTTAAGCGTTCAATTCTTAACATTACTGTAAAAATTATTATTTATAAGCATTAACGAACTCTCAGACACGTATGTGTAACATTTTTCATTTATTGAATGCTCGGTGATTCAACCAAGGGTTCTACTTGCACTTTGTATTGCAATAGACTTTGTGTGGACTCTAGTTGCGTAAGAGTGATGTAATAAGCCAAAAAAAAAAAAGCTTAGTACACACTACTCTTTAATCTTTATGAGTTATTATAGGTGATTGTAGTTATTGTGAACGTGTGATTTGATGTTCGCGACTATCAGATCTCTTCGAACTAGTCAACACCACTAGGTTGAGTTGTCCCAACCATTCCTACATACTGGTTAGATGTGACGTAGCACTACTCTCTACACAAATCTCGATTAATATAACGGGAAAACTATATTTACTCCTTTTAATTACGATTCTTTTTGTAGTGTTCTCTATAATGTTTCAATTTTTGTAATAACTCACAAATATATCTATCATTTAAGTAGCAATATCCTATTCAGAAACCCAAATTAACTAAAATATCATCTATAAAATAAAAAAATAAAAAAGCCAAAATGGAGAATATTTTTATTATTTTGAGTGGTAGAAGGGAACATTATAAATGGTAGTAAGAGGAAGTGGACCTAGTTAACCCTAGTATTATTGTACTAGCCTTGTGCCAAAACGGGAAAACGGTAGCCTTACTTTTGTCGTTTACAAGGAACATGAATAGTCTAATCTATTACTTTTTTTTCTTTTTTGGAAAAGAAATCATTCTGATCTCATTAATAAAAGAAGGATTACGAGCATAAAGCTCTTAATCACAAAGCATAAAGGTTTGAGAAAATCATAGCCGAAATTACGAGGTTACAATATTATAAATACATACATAATAGTCTTACATTTAAGATCAATATATGACATCAATATCCGCTAACCTATGACTAATCTTTAGTTGTAAAAACAAGTCTGCTCATGACAGACAAACCGATCCATAGATAGCAACATCCATCCTCCTCGACTCGCAAGCCAATAAATTATTCACATCCTCAACCAAAAATGTTAGGACCATAAAATACAGCGAAAAAAAAAGGAAGGAAAAATAAAGCAAAGGCAGTAAAGCCAACAAAACACCGCCGGAGGATTCTGGCCGGAGTGCGAAGAAACCATGCGTAGGCGCGTGCCAAACACGATCCGTCGCGGGTTGCTGAAATCAAAAGCAGCGGAAGCCGTTGGAAACGGGCGGGGCCGGAGCGCGCAGTGGAGGGGTGCGTGTCGAGGTGGGTTCGACGGAGGGACATAGATCGAGCTTTGAACAGTCCGATCCAAGGGCCCCATCACCCCTAAAAAAAGACACAGCAAAAATGGTGGATGGCACACCCCGGCGTGGAGGAGCTTGAGCTTGTAAAACAAAAAGAATCTGAGTTACTTTTTTGTGGTTTTGTGTTTTCTATGTCTATTGTATATGTGCTTTTGTAGTTTGAATCGTTTGATGCGGTTTTATGAGTAAAAATTGCCTCTCTTTTTTTTTTTTTCATAGTTGATTTTCGATTATTATGCACTGCGCTATGAATAGTGACAGATCCTTATTGGTAATTTGGCCATAAAACCGCAATTATATGCGAATATTATCCAAACACTCAATTGATAAAAAAAAAAAAAAAAAAAAATACTTTTTAGCATATTTCATCAAACCCTTGTGCGATTTTAAAAACACAATTTTTAAAATCGCACTTATTGAAATCGCACTCCCAAACGGGCCTTAAGTTTGTTATAAAAGAACCCCAATTATCTTTGTTTTGCTTTTTAAATAATAATAATAATAATAATAACACCCAATCTATTCAAATCAAGGTTCCCTACACTTAAATTTTAAAAAGCAAAGACCAAGGTGTTTGAGAAGTTATAGTGGTTTCTGGTTTCTTTTCTTTTGCTGTGCCTTTTCTTTTGACTCTTTATGTGACTCTGAAAAAAAAACAAAAGAAATACCCGGGTAAGCAAGCAGGAAATGAGGCCGGAGGGGTTTGGCTTTTTCTCTGGTTTTGCTCTTTTCTTTCTTTGCTGTCACAAACTGAATAATTTGTCTATTTTTGGAAATCAAACTCAATTATATCTTATTTCTTGGATTTCTTATTCATAAAAGAAACTATCTTTCTCTCTTTTTTACTCTCCTATTTCTGCTAAAGTTGCCAAAATTGGTAAGTTATAATCGAGAAATCAGTGGAGTTGGGATAAATTAAAATAGAGAAAGATTAAATATGTAACAGCTTAAAAAGCATATTTCTGTCATTTTTCTTTTCTATCCTATTTCTGTCATTTTTACAACTAAAAGCATTTTCTTAGTTTTGTTACCAAACATTAATAAATTTAAAAAAACACTTAAGACATGCAGTTAAGTAGAAGCACTTTTGACAAAAACTCACAGACAAAAGCTCTATTTCCCACCGCAATACCAAACAAGCCCTTTGTTTGTGAGCTTTTGTGAAAAACGCTTTTATTGAAAAGTTGTTTACATGTTTGGTAATTGCATGTCTTAAGTTTTTTTTTTTTTTTTTTTTTTTAATTTTTTTAAGTTATTGATGTTTGGTAACAAAACTATTAGTTGCAAAAATGACCATAAAGGACATGTTGACATGTAATGTTATTGAGAATAATAAACACACTTGCATGTAATTTCTGTAAGAAAAGAAAGAAGTAAATAAATAAACACACACAAAAAAAAAAAAAAAAAGTAAATAAAAGAAAAAGAACTAAGTGGGAACCCCCCCCCCCCCCCCATGGCATGTTGGTAGGGATCTTGGTTTCTCCTTATAGGGAGTGGGTTTTCCCATATGCTGATCAGCGTGGGGTATTAGTCAGCATGTGTGGTATCCAAAAACATATTTATGAAGCTCAATATTAGAAATAAAGTGATATTCTAAAAAGGACAAAGTTTTCCTCCAAACCGGGTCGGAGGAATTTTCTTCAACCTAATCTATAAAAGAGACATGTGTCCCTTGAACATGTGAGATGCACATGTTTTTTTAATAGCGGGGTCAAAGTTGGAATAACTTTTATTAAAAACTCATGTGCATCTCACATGTTATTAAAAAAAAAAGATACATGTCACTTTTATAAATTAGGTTGAAGGAAATTCTTCCAACCTAATTTGGAGGAAAACTTTGTCCTTCTAAAAATGTAGTTTTCGAATTTTGGTGTTTAAATAATGAATTTGTTTATTTGGTATGAAATTTTTTTGAAAATTGAATTCTTTGAAATTTTAACAGTAAGTAGAGGATTCCGAGACAAACAAAATGGGCTTTTATTTTACTCAATTTGAGTTCGTATGCCCCAGTTTTCATCCGGTTGAAGTTTAAAGGTCAAAAAGTCAATATAAGCTTCTTTAAACCTTGCAATAAAATTCTTTTCTTAGAATTAAATTTCAACTCCACCAAACAATAGTATTAGTCACTTATTTACTAAATTAAGTTTACTTATGTCCAAAAACATATTTGTGAAGCTCCATATTATAAATAAAGTGATATTCTAGAAACGTCATTTTTGAATTTTGAATTTCGGTGTTTAAATAATGATTTCATTACGTTAACTCACTAAAATACAAACCTCATCAATAACAACCATTTACTCCCTCCCCTAGTTTACCGCAAAAACAGAGAACCCACAAATAACCCTCACTAAAACACAACCCACAAATAACCAATGATGCACAAATTCAACCAAAATCCAGATGAGCAAAACCAAAAAAATCAAAGAATCAAAAGAGAAACATACTAGTGGTGGGCGAAAGGTGTGGGCGTCGTTCAGTAGGTGGAGGCGACCAAACCATGTAAGGTTCAGAGAGATCGAACAGATGCTGAGTTTTGCTGGAACCAAGAGAGAATTCTTTTGATTTCGAAGAAGCCCTTACGGTAATGAAGCTGTCACAGTCGGCTCTAGAAAATGATGAGTTTCACCAGGCCCAAACCACCAAAATGCTAGTGAGTTTTGCCGGACCAAAACCACACAAACGCCGGTGAGCCGAAGAGTTCTACTAGTGAGTTTTGCCGGACCTAGGAAAGAGAAGGCTTCTTTTGATTTCGAAAAAGCCCTTACAGTGATGAAGCCGTCACAGTCGGCTTTAGAAAATGGTGAGTTTCGCCAGACACAAACCACCGAAACGCCAGTGAGTTCCGCCGGACCCAATCCACCCAAACCCAGGTTCCGCCGTACCTAGGAGAGAGAAGACTTCTTTTGATTTCGAAGAAGCTCTCATGGAGGCGTCTTTGTTTTTTTCTATTATCAATTTTCAATGTTATGTTGACTTTTTGACCTTTAAACTTTGATCGGATGAAAACTGGGTCATGTGAACTCAAATTGAGTCAAATAAAAGCTCATTTTGTTTGTCTCAGAATCCTCCACTTACTTTTAAAATTTCAAAGAATTTGGTTTCCGAAAAAATTTCATACTAGTACAAAATCATTATTTAAACACCGAAATTCGAAAACAACGTTTTTAGAATGTCACTTTAGTTGTAATATTGAGCTTCACAAATATGTTTTTGGACATAAGTAAACTCAATTGAGTAAATAAGTGACTAATATTAGTATTCGGTGAAGTTTAAATTTAATTTTAAGAAGTGAATTTTATTGCAAAGTTTAAAGATATATTAGCTTATGGTGACTTTTTGACCTTTAACTTTGACTGGATGAAAACTGGGTCATACGAACTCTAATTGAGTTAAATGAAAGCCCTTTTTGTTTGTTTCAGAGTCCTCTACTTACTGTTAAAATTTCAAAGAATTCAATTCTCGAAAAAATTTCATACCAGACAGGGCCAACACAATGTATTTGAGGGTCTTAGGCAAAACTTTGAAACGAAGCCTTATTTTTTTAATATTTAAATATTAATTAAATAATATTAATTTTAATATTGCAGGAGATCTTTACCTAATAAGTTATAAATAAGCACCGCACTCATAGTGATTTTTTGTTTGAGACTAAAAATACCATTTTGCCCTTACTCTTTGTTCTTTATACTTAAATTAAGTAGGCTTATTTTTGTCTTTCAGTGTTTTGATTGATTGCAAAATAACCATTTTAATCTTTTATGAAATATGAAAAGTTGACCATTTTAACCTTTTGTGAGGGATTGAATTTCTACAAAATAACCATTTTGTAGTATCTAAATCTCCATGGCTTTTTTGAAAGTCTGTTTAGATGCTTGATAGGAGTATTCGTACTCCCGATGGTAGTATCCATTAGATTGCGCTGCAGCAAGAGTTTTTTCGGGCTACATTCGCAGATGACTTCTATCTTCATCTACTTTAAGGAGTTTGTAGTCTGTTTAAATTGGGTTTGTATGTCTAAGCTTTTTAGCTTTAAGTGTCTGTCCTGTAACTTTCTTATGCTTTAATGGATTTCGGTTTGTTAAAAAAAAAAAAAAAAAACAATATTCAATATTGTACGTACTTGTCTTTATTCTTTCGCTGGCCTATTAATTACTTCATATTTAAAAGAATACCTCTTTGGCTGGATCTATAATATCAATATATATATAGTTCATGATTAAACATGGTCTATTTATAAAGAATCAATCTGTTGAAAAAGTTGATATATGAGAACCCTCTACTCTAGTCATGAACCTAAACATGAATATATTCAAGTTGATAAAATTTGATCACAAATGTTTCTTTTTTATTAATAGGAAGCTGTAAAAATCATGCATACATCAATATTAGGCAATGTCCTCACCCTCTATTCCTTATTTCCTTATTAGTGGCCAAGATATGGCTCCATCATAACTTTAAGTGCACTATTACTCATAATGGTTAACTTCAACCGTAGCTTGTTGTTCGACTCCTTTAGCTTGTCCGCACACACAATACCCATTTACGCAGTAGCCTTTGAACGGACATTGACTTAAAACATTACATTGAAGGTTATTAACGCAACGAATTCCAACATTTCGTGCCATGCATGAGAATGGGACACCTGTCATAATTAGTACATCAAATTAATAAAAACGTCAAATAATTAATTAATGATAATTAAGCATATACATCCATGAAGAGAAGTAGAGACTAACATGTTGCAACCAACAAGACGAACAAGAAAGCCATCTTGAAAGAAATCTTCTCCATTGGAGTACGTCTTTTGAGTGATTATTTTGGTACTAGAGAATTATGAATTATTTGATGCTTGTAATTCTTTACCTCCTCTACTTGAAATTATATATAGTGTCTGATTTTAAGATTTTAAGGCATGTAATTAAGTTACAAATTTAATATGCAAATCTCATGCATTCATGTTTGGAGGAAAAGAAGTTAAATGAGGCATTATTAATTAATTCTTGATCCTAATAAAAAAGGTAATAAATCTGTATGATAAAACCACCCCAATCAATCACTACAAAAAATAGGGACTTTATTGACGTGGCAAACAGTAACTCATGTTTGCCACGTCAATAATTTTTGACGTGTCTAAATAAACATGTCAATAAAAAATTTATTGACGTGTAGGATTTCAAAAATTTTTGACGTGTCATAATGGAACGTCAAAAATTACAATTAATTATAATTATAATTAGGTAGTAAATTAATTATACAATATGTATTAAAAAAAATTAGGTAGTAAATTAATTTTAATTGGTATGAAAAATTAATTTTATCATATTAGTATAAATTAATTGGTATATACATATTGTATACCAATTAATATTATCATACATATGAATCAAACATTTCATTAATATTAATTTGAAATGAAATGATAGCCATATTAATATGATATGATATGATATTATCATGCATAAATCATTTTAGTAATATTCTAGCATAAATCATTCTAGTAATATTATCATGCATAAATCATTTTAGTAATATTAATATGATAGCCATATTAATTTTTTAAAAATAGGACATACAGAATACATTTATTTTATAAGACCCACAAACCCCACATGAACTCGGTCAACACAAAATATGTGTTCAGTGAGTGGATTATTAAGCCCTCACGAAAAAATAAATTTTATTATCTGTACATCTAAAATATTAATTTATTTATTCTCTAATTAGTTTTAAGTATATATTGTATGTATAATGTGTTATATAAGAGAAAAAAAAATGATATAAGAGAAAAAATTGATATAAGAGAAAAAAAAATGATATAAATTAAAATTTAAAAATTTAAAAATTTATCTTGCAATTCTTGACATGTCACATATGACACGTCAAGAAAATTAATTCTTGACGTGTCCTGTATTGACACGTCAAGAAGTACATCTCGGGAAGGCGTGAATCCAGCTATCGCTGGGTTCTCCTTCTTTTTCTTTTTTTCTTCTTTCTTTTTCCCTCCCTCTCTTTCTTTCTCCCCGCGCGCCATAGCCCTCCTGTCTGCCACTTTTTTTTTTTCACCGCCGGCCGTATCAAGCTTCGTCTCCGTCACAGTCACACGCATTCTCTCACTAGCTAGCTCGCTACTAGCCGGTCGTTCTCTCTCTCACCTTATTTTTAATGTATGTATTCTTGTGTGCAATATTCCAACGAGAGCCGGCTCTACTACCACATATTAGGACGAGCTGTAATATCTTAATTTTTCTAGCCACCAATGTGGTGTTGACACATCGTCTAAAAAATACTAAATACAATACAATAACCATGAAAGCACTAGATTTTTTTTTTTTTTTTTTTAATTTATTTTTTTTAAAAAAAAACCAATAGACAAAACGACCACTTTTCCGGTTTTTCCCTTTCAAGAGACCTCGTGCCTGTGGGCTTAAATTGCAACAGCTGCAGATAAGTTAAGAATGATGATCATAAAAGCGTGCCGATCGAATTTGGTCCAATTGCTCGATCCAAGTCCACAAAATACATCGAAAAAGTATGTTGTTTCTTGCCTTTCATCTCTATCCTCAAGTAAGAAATGCTGGCCGTGATACACAGCACGCGCCGTGTGTGCCACGCCCGTGTAAAATTTTTAATTAAAAAATAAAATAAAATTTACACTGACGTGGCACGCACGCTAGCGTGCTGTTTTGCTTTACCCAAGAAATGCAAGAAGCTGATGATCTCATATGGATCAGCAATTGGGGTATCTTATAGATGAGAAACACATGTACAATGACGTGGCCAAAACATGGGAATGAAGAAATCCTAATTAACTACATTCTGACCCTTTTTAGTTGTTTTCAATATTCAATATTGTACGTACCTGTCTTTATTCTTTCGCTGGCCTATTAATTACTTCATATTTAAAAGAATTCCTCTTTGGCTGGATCTATAATATCAATATATATATAGTTCATGATTAAACATGGTCTATTTATAAAGAATCAATCTGTTGAAAAAGTTGATATATGAGAACCCTCTACTCTAGTCATAAACTTAATTAACCATGAATATATTCAAGTTGATAAAATTTGATCACAAATGTTTCTTTTTATTAATATGAAGCTGTAAAATCATGCATACATCAATATTAGGCAATGTCCTCACCCTCTATTCCTTTTTAGTGGTCAAGATATGGCTCCATCATAAAAAAAAGCTTTGAACAAAAAATTGTATTTCGATTTTATAGAGAGTGAGCGTCTTTACAAAAGTGATGAAAAAGCCTTTTAATTGGGAGAAATTTATTGGGATAACTTCAGAAAACCCCCCTGAAGTTCCAGCCGATTTGAAAAGACCCCCCTGAATTTCCAAAACTCTCATTTAAGCCCTCTGAACTTCCATTTTCTCTCACTTTGGACCCCTTTAACATTAAACTACGTCGTTTTGAATGTTTTATACCCATTTTACCCTTCCCCAAAACTACGTCGTTTTGTGTCCTAAAATTACCCAGCCTAAAACGACGTCGTTTTAGGCATTAATTTTTATTTTTTTTAAAAAAGAAAAAATTCAAAATTTAAAAAAAAAAAATTTTTAAAAAAAAAAAAAAAAAAAAAAGAAAAAAACTGAAGCCACCCCCTTGGCCAAAATGGGGTGGCCGAACCACCCCATTTTTGGCCAAGGGGGTGGCAGAGCCACCCCCTGGACGGTCTGGGGGTGGCCGGACCACCCCCTTGGCCATGGGGGTGGTCCGGCCACCCCCAAAAGGGTTAAAAAAAAAAAAAAAAAAAAAAACGGGGGGGCGGGGGGGTGCATATGGGGTGGCCGGACCACCCCCAAGGGGCTGGGGGTGGTTTCGGCCACCCCATACGGCCGGTATGGGGTGGCCGAAACCACCCCAGCCCCTTGGGGGTGGTCCGGCCACCCCCAAAAACACCCCATCCCTTTTTTTTTTTTTTTTTTTTGGGGCCAAGGGGGTGGCCGGACCACCCCCTTGGCCATGGGGGTGGCTCGACCACCCCCAGATCGGCCAGGGGGTGGCTGTAGCCACCCCCTTGGCCAAAAATGGGGTGGTCCGGCCACCCCATTTTGGCCAAGGGGGTGGCTGAAGCCACCCCCGTTTTTTTTTTTTTTTTTTTTTTTAATTTTTTTTTTTATTATATATATATTTTACTTTTTTTAATTAAAAAAAAAAATTATGCTTAAAACGACGTCGTTTTGGGCTGGATATGTGTTGTGATTTTAGGACACAAAACGACATAGTTTTGAGGAAGGGTAAAATGGGTATAAAACATCCAAAACGACGTAGTTTAATGTTAAAGGGGTCCAAAGTGAGAGAAAACCAAAGTTCAGGAGGTCTAAGTGAGAGCTTTGGAAATTCAGGGGGGTCTTTTCAAATCGGCTGGAACTTCAGGGGGGTTTTCTGAAGTTATCCCAAATTTATTTTATGGTTGTCTTGATAACATGTCACCTTTTTAAGATGAGGTATTTTTCGAGCGTTTTGATATATAAAAACGACGTAAATCCTAATCCCATTGGAGAAGCAAAACACAAAACATAAATCATCACACATCAAATCTCTTCTTCCCACTTCTAATGCTACTTCCACCTTAAATAGAATTTCTAAAAAGCGTTTTAGCCTCATAAACCTACTTCTATTTGGTAAAGTTTTCCGATATCGATCAGTACTATTCACAACATAGATGGAAAGGGTTTTCCCTGCTGTAAATTATTGGGCCAAAATTATTTACTAAGTTAGAACAACTTTTAGCCTTCGGGCCACTTTTACAACCCAGGCTTGATCTTGGGCCTTGGCTAAGTCTAATATATTATATATATGCTTTTCTTTCTTTCTTTCTTTTTAGGGGAAACTTCAGAAAACCCCCCTGAAGTTCCAGCCGATTTGAAAAAGCCCCCCTGAATTTCCAAATCTCTCAATTAGCCCCCCTGAACTTTGGTTTTCTCTCACATAACACCCTTCCGTCCATATGAATCGTTCAAGCCTAACGGACGCCCACTCACGTGATTTTCACGTGATAATTTTCGGCTTGCTTACCCATTTTGCCCTCATTAGTGCTAACCGAAATTCCCAAACTGCCCGCATTCGAAAAGTGGTAAAAATTAAAACCTAATTCGGCAGATTATCGAGCCAAAATTCCCAAACGCTTTTAGAAGGGTCTGCTCGTGCGAACCATCGTCTTCGTTGTCGGTGAACCATTTTGGCTGGAGTTTGGGTATCGATCTGAGACGGTTTAGTCAGAAATCCCATCTAAATCGCTTGGGATCCACGATAATCAAGTAAGTTTCGTTATCCCGAAAATATACATTTAGGGTTTGTTATAAATTTTCTGAGATTTGTGTTTGACCAACAATTTGTATCGGATGTTTTGGGGGTTTTGCATGTAACGCGTTTGGAATGGATTTTGTGGAGATTTTAGTTTAGGGTTTTATTTATTTGAAGTGGGTCATTATTTATGGTGTTTGTCAGACAATACGTTTAAAGTTGTCATGTGTTTATTGTTTAGGATCGTTTGTTTTGTTGGAAGTTGTTGTTCTTTTGTCTGATGTAGATGTGGTCCCCTAGGTTCGACTTGTGTTGGCCATGTGAGTAGCAGCATGATTTTATACTATGAATAAAGTAGTAAAGTGGTCCCTTCCATTACCTGTAAGGGAATGAAGTGATCGTGCTTTAACATAGAATTTTTGGTTGCTGACCTTATAAGGGACAACTGTGCTTAGTGTATTGGCAGAGAGTTTCAGTTGTGGAGTTGTTGCATTTGGTTTAGGGGTAATGTAGTCATTTGGGTATAGGAAAAAACGTGACCACGACCACACTTCTTACATTTGGTTTTGAAATTACTACTTAAACCTTGTGGTTTGTTTGTGGCTGCTATGAGTACAGGGGTAAGATGGATAATTTTTATTAAAGGGACAATTGTATTAAAAGATGTGTTTGTGATATGAATTAGGATAAAATATATGCTTATTAGGATAAAATATATGCTTTAGGGTTGTTTTTACTTTGCTGAAATTGTGGGTTGGGTTGTTTTTACTTTGATGAAACTTAGGGGTTGGTTGTTTTTACTTTGCTGGAATTGGGGTTGGTTGTTTTTACTTTGCTGGAATTGTGGGCTGGGTAGTTATTTTTACCCTAAATATATGCTGAGTACTTTGAGTTAGGGTTGGGTCATTTGTGTGCTGTTTTGGGTTTTTACTTTGGTTTAATTTTTACCTTGATGGATCTTACAACAATTAATGATTACTTTAAAAAATTCCTGTTTAGTTTATTTCAAATGTCTAACCTTGTGTGCATTCATAAACCCTAAATATATGCTGAGTACTTTGAGTTAGGGTTGGGTCATTTGTGTGCTGTTTTGGGTTTTTACTTTGGTTTAATTTTTACCTTGATGGATCTTACAACAATTAATGATTACTTTAAAAAATTCCTGTTTAGTTTATTTCAAATGTCTAACCTTGTGTGCATTCATAAACCCTAAATATATGCTGAGTACTTTGAGTTAGGGTTGGGTCATTTGTGTGCTGTTTTGGGTTTTTACATTGGTTTAATTTTTACCTTGATGGATCTTACAACAATTAATGATTACTTTAAAAAATTCCTGTTTAGTTTATTTCAAATGTCTAACCTTGTGTGCATTCATAAACCCTAAATATATGCTAAGTACTTTGAGTTAGGGTTGGGTCATTTGTGTGCTGTTTTGGGTTTTTACATTGCTTTAATTTTTACCTTGATGGATCTTACAACAATTAATGATTACTTTAAAAAATTCCTGTTTAGTTTATTTCAAATGTCTAACCTTGTGTGCATTCATAAACCCTAAATATATGCTGAGTACTTTGAGTTAGGGTTGGGTCATTTGTGTGCTGTTTTGGGTTTTTACTTTGGTTTAATTTTTACCTTGATGGATCTTACAACAATTAATGATTACTTTAAAAAATTCATGTTTAGTTTATTTCAAATGTCTAACCTTGTGTGCATTCATAAACCCTAAATATGAGTACTATGGCTATAATATTAAACTACATTTCAATGTAATGAATGTGGCAGGATACGAGATGGGTACACGTTATATCATGTTTGAGGTGCACTATGGGGGTGTTTTTAACAGGCAATGTAGGATTCATTATGTTGGGGGTAATGTTAGTCATGACCCAAACTCGTATGATGTGCACAAGATGAAATTTTCTGACATAGAAGATGTGTGTAGTAGATATGGCTATAGGTCTGGGGACCTTGTGTATTATAGTTTACCAGGATTGCCTTTAGACCAAGGCTTAAGACTTATGTCATCTGACTACAATGTGAATGAAATGGTTTCCAAACATTTAGATCATGATCTGGTAGTGTTGTATATAGTAAGTTATGGTGTAGTGGATGATGTAGTTGATGAAGAGGAAGAGGAGGATTCAGAGAATGAGAGGGCAGCTGTGTTTAGGAAGGATGCCTTCTGGGATTCAGTGCTTAGTGATGATACAGATTGTGTTGATTCTGAGGATGATGTTACTGTTCCTAGTGGGGACATCCATGAGGGGGTTGGAAATTCTGAAGGGGTTGTTGAAGATGCATATGTGGATGGGGATGTTGGGGATGTTGGGGATGCTGGTGAGGGTGATGCTGGTGAGGATGCTGGTGAGGGTGGGGCTGTGGAGGGTGGGGAAGAAAGTGATGATAATGTAGAGAATTATGGTAGTGATCATCTAGAATCACCCCCTTCTAGTGATGATGATAGTACAGTTCACAGAATCCGTAGGGATGTAACCACTAGAGTTCCTTTTGATCCCACTGATATGGCTAATCCGACATTGGTTGTAGGGAATACATTTCATGATGCAGCTGAATTTAGATAAGCCGTGAGACAGTACAATATTATCAGAGGGAAGGATCTGAAATTCAAGAAAAATGAAAAGAAGAGGATTGTGGTTGTTTGCAAAGATACAAATTGTAGGTATAGGGTATATGGGAGGCAGTTGGAGAATGAGATGACATTCCTTTTAGTATCCCTTAGGCCCAAACACAGTTGTTCCAGGAAGTACCACAATCATATGGTCACTTCAAGTTGGATTGCTGATTGTTGCATGGATTCTTTTAGGGAGCAGCCAAACATGCCCATAGATGTGTTGCAAAAAAAAGCGAAATCCAAATATAATGTGGATGTCCATGTCAGTTCTCTGTATAGGGCTAGGAAAAAAGCAAGAGAATCAATCTATGGAAAATTTGATGAGCAGTACCATCGGTTGTGGGATTATTGCTCCATGGTTAGGAACACTAATGTAGGTAGTTGTTTGCTATTGATGGTTGAGAGACCAATGCCTCAGGTGCCATGCAGATTTCAGAAGATTTATATTTCATTGGCAGCCATGAAGAATGGTTTTCTTGAAGGGTGTAGGCCTGTTGTGGGTCTTGATGCATGTTTTCTGAAGGGAACGTATAAGGGGCAGTTGATGTCTGCTGTGGGCAGGGATGCCAACAACAACATGTACCCTATTGCAATGGCTGTCGTGGAGGCTGAGACGAAGGATAGCTGGACATGGTTTCTTGAGGCACTTGTTGCAGATCTTGGCCCTACTCCACATGGGTTGACTTTCATTTCGGATCGATAAAAGGTAAAATACTTGTATTCATTTATTATTCATATCAATTTAGTATTTATTGTAATGCAACTAATTATTTTTTTCAACTATTGTGCAGGGCATGATTCCAAGCCTAGAACAAGTATGTCCGCAGTCTGAGCATCGTACATGTGTTAGGCACTTGTACGCTGGTCATCGGGGGGTGCTATTGAAGGACCTTCTTTGGCGAGCTGCCGCATCATACACAAAGAATGAGTTCTATGGAGTAATGGATGAGCTGAAGATGGTTAGCAAGGATGCGCATGCTTACCTAGAGAAGATAGATCCTAACACTTGGTGTAGGGGATGGTTCAATACACATTGTAAGTCCAGCCTCTTACACAACAATACTTGTGAGAGTTTCAATTCTTGGATCAAAAAATTCCGTGACCAGACAATCTTGAGCATGTTGGAAGGAATTAGATGTAAGTTGATGAGAAGGTATGTGAGGAAGAAAGAGTTGATAAGTTCAATGGAGGAGGCCTTAGGGCCAAAGATTAGGAAGAGGCTAGAAAAAGAAGAGGATGCAGGCAGTAATTGTTGGTGTACATATGCCGGTCAGGGTATGTTTGAGGTGGAGTGCCTTGGGAGAAAATTTGTTGTAGATATGGAAGCTGGCACTTGTGGCTGCAGGAAATGAGATGTGACTGGTATCCCCTGTGCGCATGCAATTTCTGCCATTTTACACCAAGGTGGGGAACCAACTGAGTATGTAAGTGAGTACTATGGCAAGGAAAAGTACCTCAAGGCTTATGACCACGTTGTCTATCCTGTGCCAAGTGAAGAGCAATGGCCTAGAAGCAGCCAACCAAAGATTGAGCCACCCAAGGCTAGGGCACCTCCTGGTAGACCTAAGAAAGTAAGAGATAGGTCTGTTGATGAACCAAGAAATCCTAATACAATTAGAAAGGGGGGGCAGAAAAATAAATGTGGGTACTGCATGAAATTTGGCCACAACAAGAGGTCATGTGTTGCTAGGCAGAGACAAGATGAAAGAAGGGCACGTGTCAAAAAGTACTACAGGTATAATGCATCAACTGACTGGAATTTGGACATGGTATCTACTCAATTGCTGATTATTGTTTAATTCACTAAATTTATTTACATATTTGCATACTTATTTATTTCTTCATTTTTCCTGTCAGTTGATGCAGGATGGATCTTCACCTGCCACTACAACTACCAGCAGGAAAAGGGGAAGAGTGAACACACCATCAGGTTCACAAAGGGCAGGAGGATCAGCAACTGGTGGTTGTTCAACAACCACAACTCAAAGACCTTCACAGCCGGCATCAGATCATGTCTCACAGCCTGTATTGAGGCCAGCATCAGATATTGCATCTCCTCACAGCTCCTGCCAGCCTGTATTTAGGCCAGCATCCCTCCCTGCATCACCTCACAGCTCATGCCAGCCTGCATTTAGGGCAGCATCAGATATTGCATCCCATCCTGCAACACAGGCTGCATTAAGGCCATGTTCAGATATTGCATCACAGCTTGTGGGAGTAGCAACCTCTGCCACCCAACCAGGAAATGCACCTGCTGCCACCCAACCAGCCAAAACAGCAACACCTTATGCCTACAAACAAAATGTGAGTCATTCTTCATATCCATGTAATTAAGAGTCACACAAAATATAGGGGCCTAATTGTATACTTTGCTGAAATGCAGGCATCTACCATTTTTGGGAACAAGGATAAAAGAACCCTAGGGTTGGCAACAAGGACGAGAGCAAGTGGTAGGCTGAGGGAACATGTTAGAAGTGGAAGAGAACCTGGCAATAGGCAGAAGCTTGTTGTTGATCTGACTGGCAGTCCTACTGGGCCACCACCAATTCCAGGGGGTGGACCATTATGCTCTTGGGGTCCTCCCAGAGTTGGCGGTATGACATTTAGAACAGCCCCGCATGATTTCGACATACAAAAGGGCCAAGGGACAGCTGATAACCATCCACCAGGTTTTGATGAACATGTTCGAAGAATGGACAAAGGGAAGAAGAAAATGCATTGACCATGACAAGATGAAAGAATGTGTGAACTAACCTTTTTCTTTTTTGTGTTTGGGGTGGTATGCAAGCATTGTAAACCCTAAACTTTATTATACGTTGTAGCCGTTTGATGTATTTTGTAAACACTATAATCATTGACCTCTTTGGACATGTGCCGGTTTGGTGTCAACTTTATTTTGTGTTTGACCACTCACGGTTTGTAACTCTTTGGGCTATTTTTTGTAAACAATGTAAACAATTATACCCCAACGGTTTGTAACTCTTTGGGCTATTTTTGTAAACAATGTAATGGATGAATTCTAGATGGTTGTCATGTACTTGTTTGGTGTAAAATTTATTGTGTTTTGTGTTTGACCACTTACAGCTTGTAAGTATTTGGGGTATTGTGTATACATTGTAATGGACACATTGTAGATGATGGTCATGTATTTTATGGATGTGGATGATGTAACTTTTAGTACTTTTGGATTTAGATTGAGGTATAATTTCTTAAGTACTAAACACTATCTACATATAGTTTTTGCTATAAATTCTTTACTACTTGTTATTTTGGAATTGAGTTGAAGTATAATTTCTTAAGTAGTAAACACTATCTATACATAGTGTTTGCTATGACTTTGATAGTTGGATTAATTTACAAGTGCTTATACATTTAGTGTTCTTGTGGTATTAATTAGGTTAAATTAAGTACATGTGGATGATGTAACTTTTAATACTTTTGGAATTGAGTTGAGGTATAATTTCTTAAGTAGTAAACACTATCTATACATAGTGTTTGCTATGATTTTGATAGTTGGATTAATTTACAAGTGCTTATACATTTAGTGTTCTTGTGGTATTAATTACGTTAAATTGAGTACATGTGGATGATGTAACTTTTAATACTTTTGGATTTAAATTGAGTTCAATTGACAACATTTTGCCAATGTTTTATTTCCCAAGTGAAGGTAACACAGCATCAACCAATAAGAGAAATTGCGGTCACAAGTGGGTTGGAAAGTTTAGTGAACCAATCAATTTGGATGCTTCTAAATTTGTACCAAGAAAATTCATACAAACCATGCCAAATATTACACAAAAGTTGGGTACAAAAAACATAACCATATGGTCAATTGATACAAGTCTGATACAAATAAAGACAACAAACTGTCTTTTTCAGCTGCTTAACATCAGATTTGATGCAAGTCCATTAGAAAAAGGGAAACACAACAATACAGCAACAAGACACCAACAACATGCAAGTGCAACCTGAAACTTCAGCTGCATCGAACGATACTTATTCTCAACCCTTTCAAGTTTAAGTGCAAAATTAGCAGCATCAACTTCAATTTTTGACTTGTACTCAGCAAGTTCAATCTTGCATTTCAACACTTCCATTGCCCTTTCGGACTTCAAATCGTGCTGCCACGCCAACAACATTGACATCAGTCGATCACCGCACACACAAAAATCTGATTCAACCCATTTAAAAAAATTGCAACCACGATTTGTTTCATTCTGCATAATCACACAAATTAGGGTCATACAAATTAGAGTTTAATCCATCATTAAATGATTTAGGCATAACGGGAAGAGCAGCAAATTTATGTGAAAATAAATAAATAAATTCTCAAACACATCTTACCACATAATTTACACAGGCATAAAACCTTTTTCCATGATTTTTAGTTGTTGATGCTGTTTTGACAACGGTTTTGCTCCCACATTTGCAAATTGGATAGCTCGATCCTGAATCGCTTAGCTCACCCTCGGAGTGCTCCATCTTTAACCGTCGTCACCTCGCCGGTACTGGACAGTGAGTAAGTTTGCCGGTGGATGATTTTCGCCGGTCTGGGTCTCGCCGTCGTGGGGGATTCTTCGCCGCCAGATGTACTTATATTCAGCTTTCTTTCTTCGACTCTCTTTCTAAGCCTTCGAATCGATGGCTGGAACCCAATCAACCCATCAGCTTCCACATTTTCTCCGCAAGCTTCGGCCGTGGGTCTTCGTCTTCCAGTTTGGTGTGCTTCGACGAGTGAGCGTGTCTAAGGGTGAGAGTGAAGGGTTAGTAAGACACTAATGAGGGCAAAATGGGTAAGCAAGCCGAAAATTATCACGTGAAAATCACGTGAGTGGGCGTCCGTTAGGCTTTAACGATTCATATGGACGGAAGGGTGTTATGTGAGAGAAAACCAAAGTTCAGGGGGGCTAATTGAGAGATTTGGAAATTCAGGGGGGCTTTTTCAAATCGGCTGGAACTTCAGGGGGGTTTTCTGAAGTTTCCCCTTCTTTTTATATTTTTGGACAAATATGAAAAGTTAAAACTTAAACAATGCAGTGAAGGGCACGTCAGTAAATTTAAACACTTACCAACAAAGATTTGATAAGGCCGCCTTGGAGGGACTACAATTACTTACTCGAATTTCTAGTGGTTTGGACAAGTAAAGTAAGAGAATTCATATAGAATCAATTTGTTCGAATATATAGAAGGCCAAATAACTCAAATTAAATTTATTTGGAGAGTGGGTGTGGCCTCTCTCACATTGTCGGTCTAAATTGCTAGCAATTCAAGCAAGGGTTTAGGTGTGCTGTTGTGGGCTTGACTGAATGCACTTTAACACTCCCCTGTAAACAATGGAGGCGGAGCAACCTTCAATTTGTTACCTAAAAGAAAATGAGAGACTTTTTTGTTGTTGTTGTTGTAGTGTCGCCTGCAATGGGCTAAAGAAGAGAAAGGTCCGGGTTTTAAACTTTACACCAAAAAAGGAAGAAGAGAGAGGATCAACTATGGGCTAAGAAGAGAGATTTTTTTTTTTTTTTGGTGAGAAGAGATGGCCAACTATAGGTCAAAGAAGGGAAAGGCCTGAGTTTTAAACTTTTCTCAAATGCCAAGAAATGAAAAAGAGAGAGTGCCAATATGGGCCAACGAAGAGAAGGGCTGGGTTTTCAACTTTACCTCAAAGTCAGAAATTACACCAACTATGGGCTAGAAGAAGGGAGGGCCGAATGTGGGTGGAAGTAGGATGTTTTGTATGGGTGGAGGAACATGTGTGACGGTGAATTGCAGTGGTGGTGGAGCCAAATAATTAATATTATTGGAGGGGCCCAACAAAAAATATGGTAACATAATTTGAAATAAAAATTAGGGATAAATGCAATATCAATTCTTATGGTTGGCCTAAATTATATATCACTCTATGTGGTATCAAAATAAACTTAAAGGTTCTTAGGGTATACTAAAAAAAACAATTTAGCCCTTAGAGTCAAATTCTGTTAAAACATTAACGGATTCTGTTAAGTTACATGTCAACGCCAATAAAATGATGACATGTGTCACTCTTAATAAAAAAAAATATAAACATATTAAAAATATAAATATATAAAACTAAAAAAAAACAATTAATTAATTCTTTTTTTTTTAAAAAAAAAAAAAAAGTGCTACCCGTAGGTCAGCTCCCACCTCCGGTGGTGTAAAGAACCCCCATTGCTACTGCCCTGGTACTGTTGCTCTTTTGTGAGTTGGTTTTCCCCTTCTTTGATCTTATTTAGTGAATTTGCGTTATGGGTATGAGATTGCTTTTGTCTAATCTAACAAGTGATTTTCGTTCAATGTTATGTAGTGAAATCCATAAGTATCAGAAGAGGACCGAGCTCCTGAATAGAAAGCTTCCCTTCCTGAGGCTTGTTCATGAAATTGCCCAGGACTTCAAGGTGATATTTTCTCTTTTTTGCGCTGTTATGTAAATGTGTTTGGTTAAATCTTTTTTGGGTAATGATTTGTTTTTTCTTTGTTCTTTGTACTTTTTTCTTTTAAAAAGAATAATAATTTTTTTACTTTTTTGTTTTAAGTTTATATTTTTATATTTTTTTTATTAAGAGTGACATGTGTTTTCATTTTATTGGCGCTGATGTGTCACTTAACGGAATCCGTTAAATGTTTTAACAGAATTTGTCTTAGCATACACCTTTAAATTTATTTTGATACCACAGAGAGCGATTTGTAATTTAGACCAATCACATGGATTGATTTTTCATTTATCCCTAAAAATTAACGGGCAACCTTAGTATGTACAGACAACAATTAGACCTCCAACCTTATTTAAATTTTCCATTTTTTTTAATCAAGAACATATTCAAAACGGCCAAATTAGCTAATTTAATTTATGATGCAACACATTAGTAACTCAAAATAATTTTAAAGCAAAAAAATTTGAAGAAACAACAATAATTTAAAAATTATCTTATAATACAACAAATAGAAGAAGTGAAGACCTATTCATAGTATTAAAAAAGAAAAAAATCAATCTAAAGTTACAAATTCATTTTTCTTTTTTTTTTTTAATTTTTAATTTTATTTATTTATTTTATCGTGGAAGTCAAAATTCAATAAAAGAAAAAATTATGTTATAAAAAAAACTAGAGAAGTTGGACGGTGTGCCGTGCCACTAAAAAAAAAAAAAAAAAAAAAAAAAAAAAACCCAGAAAAATGAATTTGGGGGCCACGGCTATTGCTGGTTATAATGTGGCTCCGCCACTGGCCGGTAAAGTGTTTGATAAAATGTCTTGACTTAAGGCTTCAACACATGCATACTGGTGTTCCTAGCTAACAGTTTGATTGTAGAGTGTTGGCCGGCCATGAACTTTTAATTTTCTTGCTAATAACCTGCTGAGAAGTGTGAGAACTATATGTATTAGGGACACTCATTTTTTGTTCTAAGAAGTCATCTTACTGTAATTTTGTTTGCAACTGCCATTCTTTAATTACTCGTCTATTCTCTAACGAACTAAAGTCAGGCCAAGGAGAATCACACCAATATACTACCTTGGATAAAGGGCGTACCAGCAAAATAACATCTCTACTAATATTGACTCATTGTTTTCCTTTACTTATTATTTGTTTTATTATTATTATTATTATTATTTAATCTTGTGATGGATTTCAAAGCCATGTAAGGTTATTGCTTAAGATGAAAGTAACCAATTGAATTAGGCGTTTTGTGAATTCAAATTAAGATGACAGATAAAAAAATTTATATCATGCTTTCAGTCTTTGTATTCCTGAAAATCACTCAATAATATTTATTGTAATTGTTGATATTAATTTTTTTTTTAATTTTTTTTTTTTTTTATCATTTGATTAGGATTTTGAAAAACAAGAGAGGATGAAGCAACAAACGACTATTGAAAAGATATCTTTGATGCCAAATGTCAGTTATGGGTATGTTCACATCAAATTAAATCTTGTTCGACCAAGACTAATCTGCTTTCATGGAGACCTTTTGGGTTCTTATGATACATGCGTAGGGAATGATCTGATTTATGCTGAAAGAGCTAGAAATTTATCTTACTTTTGAGTACTAGTACTCCTTTTTCCCTAAAATCTTAATGATTGATACATGTAATGTTTGGAGACCAAATCCAGCAAATGTGGGTTCAAATCCTAAATGTTCTTCAGATAGAGTTTGGAATATTCCAAATTTAACTAATAAGATCATTGGAGGAATGGCAGCTTGTTGCTTTTAAGGTCCTGGTAAATGTGATCCAACACATACTGGTCTAGCTAACAGTTGATTGTAGAGTACTGTTGGCCATAACTTTTCATTTTTCTTGCCAATATCCTGCTGAATGCAAAACTGTTGAGATTGATTATTGCAAATCTTTTCATTTTTCTTGCCGACACGAACATGACACATAATTTTTGGATTAGGGTTTAAGCTAAACAGTGACCTATTTAATAAACGTGTCGGGTCCTATCAACCTACCGGTTTTGCGGATTAACCCATTTTATATATATAAGTAAATAGCCAATTAATAAGAATGGTAAAATGAAAACTAAAACTAAAAAAATAAACTCAAGTTTGGGTCATTGGTGCAATTTGGGTAGTGTCAAGTTGTCAACCTGACATGACCTGTTAATTAAATGGGTCATACGGGTCGTGACGTGTCACTTGCAGTTAAATTAGCGTGTCGTGTTCAAGTTGACATGTTTGATCTGTTTATTAAACCGGTCGGATTCGTGTCTACTGAAACAGGTTGACGGGCCAAGTGGGCCGACCCGAACTTGACACACCAACTAGTTTTGCCATTGCCACGGGTGGGCAGTGCCTGTCCCATGATGCTGGCCAGTACGTGGCTTTAGATGAATTGATGGGCTGAAAAAAATATATATATATATCAGGCCAGTAAAATAAAATAAAAGGCGCGTTAATTAGATGCATGGCATAAATGAGATCCCAAATATATTAGTCATTTTAAAGCTTAATTCCCAAGTAAGCCTGCCCATAAAATATAAAGCAAGCATGCATGATTGATAAGGAAGGAAGATGTCAGAAGTGAAAATTCCATAGAGATAGAAGATGGTCCCAACTCCATGCATAACTTTAACGTCTTTGAATTGCGAAGTGGAATTGACTTTTTCCATAAATATGCAAAGATGGACGTAGATATCTTTCGTGTAGACAAGCCCAAAAAGGCCGGCGGAAACTGACAAAAAAACACAATCACATGCATGAACACGTCTCCCACTCCCACTTATCAAGGCGGTAACCCTTACCTTATATATATATGAGAACCCCCTCTCCCCACTCTTGTGCGGACATGTCAAAAATATATATATATATATATATATATATATATATATATGAGAACCCTATACTCTATATAGTAAGCTTAACCATGAATATATTCAAGTTGATAAAAATTGATCAGAAATGTTTATTTTTATTAATATATAGGAAGCTGCAAACATCATGCATACATCAATAGTACTGGACCATGTCCTCGATCACCCTGTATTCGTATTTATTGGCCAAGCTAGATAAGTTTAACAGAATCGAACCCTAGCTAGCTAGTTGAGAATTGAGAGGAACATATGGCTCGATCATAACTTCTAATGATTAACTTCAACTGTAGCTTGTTGTTCGACTACTCCTTTAGCTCGTCTGAGCGCACAATACCCGTTTACGCAGTAGCTTCAGGACGGACAATGAATTACAACATTACATATATTCAAGATCATCAACCCAACGAACTCCAACATTTCGTGCCACGCATGAGAATGGGACACTTGTCATAATTAGTACATCAAATTAATAAAACGTCAAATAATTAATTAATGGTAATTAAGCATATACATCCATGAAGAGAAATAGAGGCTGCTAACATGTTATAACCTACCATTAATCGTATACCTCCATGAAGAGAAATAGAGGCTGCTAAGATGTTATAACCAACAAGATGAACAAGAAAGCCATCTTAAAAGAAATCTTCTCCATCGTCTTCTTCTTTTGACTAATTTTTTTTTTTTTTTTTTTTACATGTCCACACATGTAAGAGAGAGAGATGAATGATTCAAACTAGTGACCCCCACTTTATGAAGCGTGATCCCTAGCCGATTGAGCTACCTCTTGTGGACTTTTTGGCTGATTATTGTATGTACGTAGTACTAGAGAATTATATGCTAATTAATTTCAGTAATTTGTAGTAATTCTTTACCCTGCTCTCCTCGAAATTCTATATATATAGCATCTGATTTTAAGATTTGAAGGCATGTAATTAATGAAAACTAGACGTTACAAATTCAATTTACAATCTGAAGAGATATTCTTCCATTCCTTTCCTTTTAGGGGCATGCAGATAGATACAAAATTACAAACCCACCCCATGTTTCAAGGGAAAAAAAAAAGAAAAAAAAAAAAGAAGTTAAATGAGGCATATATATATATATATTGATCTTAATTATTCCTAATAAGGCAATAAAGTTAAATCATTGTATTATGTAATTAATGATAAGGATGCGTTACACGTAATTAATTATAGCGTTTTATGATTAGTATGGAGTTACGTTTTGGTTGCTGTACCTTTCCATCGATCTGGTGTCAGGCTCCCATGCATGTATGTTAACTCTTTTTCCCATGGCATGCATGATGCATGGCAGGCTGCCACTAATTATGTTTGTCGATTTCTTTCGAAGTGAGCAAGGTTTCTAATTTTGGAACTCAAACCTTTTCTGCCAAAGGAGCCAAAACGCTTGCTTTTTTCTTTTTCTTTTTTTCAGCCAGTGACAGCCACTAGCTAACCAGCGTCATGATCAAGGCCATGGCCAACGTATGTTATCTTTCCCTCCTCCCTTTTCAAAGGGAAGGGTTGCTATTTTTGGCAAGGAGCCAAAACGTTCCTTATGAGTTATTAGATGATGATGTGGCATGATGTTAATGAGAGTGTTTGGCGAATTTGAATCCAATTTAAATGGAATCACATTTTGTGAGATGTTATTGGGGACAGCCGACGTACGTCTTGTATTAATGGAGTAAAATCGTAAATTTAAATCATAGTAATTAATTACTGAGATAAATTACATTCCGTATATAAATTTACGAGTAAAATCGTAAATTTATATTCCACATTCTCAGAGAGAGAGGCAGGCGTGGGTGGGGTCTGGGGATCACCATGACCAGAGAGAGAGAGAGTGGCAGGCGTGGGTGGGGTCTGGGGATCACCATGACCAGAGAGAGAGAGAGGGGCAGGCGTGGGTGGGGTCTCGGGATCACAATGACCAGAGAGAGAGAGAGGGGCAGGCGTGGGTGGGGTCTGGGATCACCATGACCACAGAGAGGAGGAAAGCTAAACGATTCATAGAGAGAGAGAGAGGTGACGCCAGAGAAAGCTTCTGAGGTTCACAGAGAGCTGTTTTACGCTTTGAGAGAGAGGCAGGCGTGGGTGGGGTCTGGGGATCATGATCATGACCATGCTTAGATAATTTAATTATGTTCATCTTGGCAAAGTCTAATATATATGTCTCCGGGACTACTTCAGCATTCAGGCCTATTAAAACTTTGTTTAATCCCTCGTTTATACGTGTGATACGTCTGAGAGGAGTTTAGAGAATGTCTAAAACCAAAAAGAAATTAAGGTGGAGTGGAAGAAATAATATCATATATATGCTTCTCTTTTACTGGTGATTTTAAAAAGTATATCAACTTTAAAAAGATAAAAAGATAGTTTCTTCCATTACTCGGTACCGGAAGAAGTTTGGGAATTATGAAAAGATTGAATTGGCTAAGTTTTTTGAGCTGATGATGATGGGGGGTGAGCTTTGGTTTGGGCTTTGAAAAGTGCGTAGAATGAGAAAAGTTAGAGAGAGAACTGGTAATTTAGTCTTTTGAAGAGGAAGAAAAGCCCACTGATCTTTTGAACACGCAATATTAAAAAAACAAAAACATAGGTGCAGATTGCGTGCTTAGCGTAAATCAAATCTGAAGTTGGTTGTTAGGACGTGAATGCATGTGCTGGCAGTTAACCTGACACCTAACTTTAATTAGGATTGAGGTTTAGGTTAAACGGATTTAAGTCACAGATGGGTTACTCATTTATGACCTGTTTATTAAATTTGTCGGGTCGCATCAACCCACGGGTTGACCCGTTTATATATATATATATATATATATAGTATTATTATTTTTAAGTAAATAGCCAATAAAAATGGTAAAATAAAAAAAATAAAAAAATCAAGTAGGTCATTTGTGTCATTTGAATCATGTCAACCTGACACAACCCGTTAA
Source organism: Corylus avellana (assembly GCF_965113065.1). NCBI lineage: Eukaryota > Viridiplantae > Streptophyta > Magnoliopsida > Fagales > Betulaceae > Corylus > Corylus avellana. The sequence continues at coordinate 484,941 of NC_142498.1, forward strand.
TTAAAAGAGTCACACGGGTTGTGTCGTATCACCCATTGAATAACTTGAATTAGCGTATCATGTTCGAGTGGACATGTTTGACCCAAATTTGACATACTAACTCGTTTTACCACCTTATGTGTGGATAGCAACCGTCACATGATGCTGGTCTGTACGTGGCTTTTGATGAATCGATGGGCAAAAAGAACAAAAAACGAACATCAGGTCAGTAAAATAAAATAAAAAGTGCGTTAATTAGATGTATTAGTGATTTTAAAGCTTCTAAGTAAGATAAGCCTGCCTACAAAATAGAAAGCATGATTGATAAGGAAGGAAGGAATAAGTCAGAACTCAGGAGAGGAAATAGAAGATGCTCCCAACTTCCTACTCCCTACTCCCAACCCCATGCATAATTAACTTTAACGTCTTTGAATTGCGAAGTGGAATTGACTTTTCCCATAAATATGTAAAGATGGACGTAGATGTGTTTGCTGTAGACAAGCCCAAAAAGGTTGGAGGAAACCGACAAAAAAACAACCACATCACCTAATCATCATTTCATGCAAAACCTGAGTATTATCATTTAAAGTTAGGTAAAATAAACCCCAACCCCAAGCCCAAGGTAATTACACGCCTTAAAATATCAAAATCAGACATTTTATACATATAAAATTCCGACCAGAGGAGGTAATTAAAGAATTACTACAATCATATAATTCTCTCTAGTCTACAATTCTTACTAAGAAGATCAGACAAAGTAAAAACGTTAACTATTTTACATCTATATACGAAGCATTTGACAATTATTAATGACGGTGTTTACAACAGGTCCTATATTCCGAATAAGTACGAGTTCACAAAATAATTAAAAAGTGTTGCTATATATAATTATAATTACTTAGAGTAAATGGTATTTTTATTTAAAATGGTTAATCAAATTTATAAAAAAATTTGACATTGAATTAATAAAAAAAATATGCAAAATAAATATTTTATTGAATTAACCAAAAAAACAAAAAAAAAGTTATACATGTATGGTACTTTTCAAATGAGTCATTTTAATTTTGTATTGTTTCGCTCACAGTTTTCTCTTTTTCTCAAAAACTCTTCCCACTTTTTGTTTTCACTATTTCCCAAAACTCTTTCCACCTTGTTTTTTGTTTTTTTCATTGTCCGGCTATATATCTCTGCCTCTCTAGCTCTTTCTTCTTCGCACCTCTCTTTTCTTCCCACATAATCTGTTTTTCTATCATCTTCTTCCTCTTCCTCTTTTTCTCAGCTTCAACGACATCTCTTCCACACCAACCCCTATCTAAGCCAGAAATCCCCGCACTGTCCCGCTGCTCCTCTAGACTACTCAAAGCCATTCGACCCACGAGGCTCTTCGATCGTCCACCCCGTTTTGCTCTTCACCGGCTTTGATAGCCCCTTGGATACCCAAACTTTCCTTGCCGCCGGCCATTGCTCTTTCTCTTGTTCTTGGTCTCAAGGTAACACTTTTGCTCCTTTTACTTCATTTCAGTTCTGGGGTTCTATTTCTTTTCATTAAATTTTGATATTTTCCCGGAAATCGAATCTCTTATGCTGGCTACATGTACGTATATATAATATAAATATACACACACTTGCAAACTAACATATTTTCATAGAGTACTGTAGTCGTATTTCAAAGAAAGTATTATTCGAAAGAAATGGAGGTCTATTGTTTGGAGATTTCGGAGTTTAAGTTCTTGTATTTTATGGGTTCTGATTATTTAGTGATCTTTTATTTATTTTTTTTTATTTTTTTTCAGGGAGACCCTGTGCCATGTGCGAGGCGTGCCGGCAATGGTAACTACCTCTCTGGACTTAAGTCTATTTGATTGATCCCAATAATAAAACCTCTTAATTATTTTGTAGAGAGAGAAGCTCTGGAAATTTTTTTCCATACCGTCTCCTTCAGTGAGACTTTGCCCACCGCCTAGTGCGGTTTCTCCTGGGAGGAGGGAAAGGCTTCTCCTTTCCCTTCCTCCCATCCCCCTGTGTATCCTATCTGTTTCCCCCTTTTTCCCTTTCTCCCTGTTTCCTCTTCTCTTGGTTTTCTTTTTTCTCTTTTTCTTCTCCCCTGCTCCTCAGCCAGCTCCGTTCAGAGCCACCATCACCGCCCCATCTCGTTGCTCCGCCTCCGCCATCCCTTCACCGCCACAGATTCGCCTCAGATCGGTCGAGCTTTCCACAGATCCGCCATCGCCGCCCCATCTCCACCTCAGATCCGCCTTCTCCTCCTCGCGTGGCTCCTCCGATCTTCCCTCCGCCCACCTATCTCCGCCCCTGCCTGTGCTGTGTGGTTTTTTTGTTTCATCTGTTTCTGGCCCTCCGATCTTCGGCGCGGCCCAGAATCTGGTTGTGGTTGTTTTCCCTTTGCTTTTTGTTTGTTGATTTTGTTTGTTTGGCTTTCTGCTGAAGCTTTTTTGAAGCTTTTTTTTTTTTTTTTTTTTTTTTATCTTTGTTGTTAATTTCTGTGGGTTTTCACCCCCTTTTACTTAAGTGGATGGATCTTTTATGGGGGTTTTTTTGTTGCCGGTGGTTGGCCATCTAGGCTCCGATTGGGTTTATGCAGTGTTTGTCCTGCAACAACATTGTTGTTGCCTTTGCCGCATCGGACTCTTTATTGAATATTTTTGCTATTTGTAACCGTCTTGTGCAGCCTGGAATAGGCCCGGCTTGTATGCCATTGCCTACTGTTTGGTCCTTTCTGACCAGATCCAAATTTCGTTCTTGAATTTGTCCTGCATTTACCTTTTGAGCTGTGTCACCCCTTTTGTGATCAATTAGTCAGTCTTTCAACCCGCTTTACCTTATTTGAATAGAAAAAAAAAAAAAAAAAAAAAAAAAAAAAAGTGTATTTGATTGACATAGATTTTCAACGAAGTGATGAATAATGGTTTACAATTAACTTGACTTGTTTGCAAGGTTCTGTTGTCTCTTCCTATATGGTTGAATTTTATGGTGGTGACTGATATTTGAAAAATTATTGTGCTAAACGAATTATCATGAAAAAAAAAATATAAAAGTAAATAGTAAAATACAAATTTTAGAAAATAAATAAAGATAGAATGAGTAAAAAAATAATATTTAAATAATATAGATAAAAATATAATTAATATGATGTAAGAAGCCTTTAAAAATTCATTATGTAAACTAAATAAAATGAGCTTTAAATAAAGACTCCCAAAATATCATGGAGTCTTTATTTATTAAGCTCCCTTAAGCTTGGCCATATACGTGTAATGACTTCGAATTTTCTTGCAATTAATAGATGATTCGAAACCAATATGCATGGGTGGAGTTTCTATGTCAATGAACAAATCAGTACTACATATATAATTTGAATAAAAATTCCACATAAGGAAGTTGAATAGAAGATACATTTGATTTAGAGGGTTTACTTTAGAATTTTATGAGTTCTAAGAAGAGAAAATTAATAAGAGAAACTGTTAGAATATTAATTAAATGAATAGATTTATGATTTGTTTTTAGTTTAAGTTTTTGAGATGAGTAATACTAGAAACCATATTTTTATTTCACCATGTTGACATGGCAAGGCCAATCAGTCCTTGTTAAGATAAAAATAAAAATTTAAACTAGATAAAGTGTGTGGAAACTGCAATGTGCATGCGTTCTCAACTTTCTTTTCGCTTTATCTGATGGATTAATTGTTCTTGTATCCTGACTTATTTTAGGTTTGGTTAGAAAACCCTTAATTGTTGAACTTGTTACAAACAATGCTAGTTTTGGAACCTACAAAGTCATGACCCTGTACTTAATTAATCGACTGTTTTTTTTTTTTTTTTTAATAGTTTTAACACCTCTCCTGGCCCTAATGTACAGGTTGGGGCACTAGTGCTAGAGGAAGCTGTGAAGTATGGAAGGATTGAATTGGTGAAGTTTTTTTGGCTGATGATGGGCTGCGCTTTGGTTTGGGTTTTGGGGAGTGCGTAGACTGGGATCATTTAGAAATTTCTTTGGTTGAAAACTTAACGCTTGCTATATTGGGTCAATATGGCTGAGTGTCATTGCTTAAAAATTGCTTTGTTCTTTTTCTTCTGTTTCGTTATCACCTATTTGGTAAGTGGTGAAGTTGGTGTCAACTGGGGCACTCAAGCAACCCATCATTTGGCTTCAAAAACCGTAGTGAAGCTGCTCATGGACAACGAAATTAAGAAGGTGAAGCTTTACGATACGGATTATGGGGCAATGAAAGCTCTTGGCAACTCTGGGATTGAAGTCATGGTTGGAATTCCAAATGACATGCTTCAATCGCTCGCCAGCAGCATCAAGGCTGCTGAGAAATGGGTTGCTAAAAACGTCACCCACCATGCTGCCAAACATAATGTCAACATAAGGTACTAATCAGCTTCCTTCGCTTTTTCTTATACTTAGTTAAATACCCGTACAATATAGAAGAATTCTGACCTTGGTATGTTTCATGAATCTCCAGGTGCGTAGGAAATGAGCCTTTTATCCACGGCATACCAAGAAAGCTTCTTGGACGTAATTTTGCCAGCTCTAAACAATGTTCAATTGGCACTGACAAAGGCTCATATTAACGACAAAATAAAGGTAACAGTCCCCATGAGTGCTGATACATATTAGACCTCAACGGGCCTTCCCTCCAGGGGTGACTTCCGCAGCAACATATATGACCAAATGCTTGGCATTGTCAAGTTCTTGACTACCAATTCCGCCCCATTTACTCTAAACATCCACCCATTCATAAGCCTTTATACCGACCCACACTTCCCTCTAGAGTATGCTTCTTTTTTTTTTTTTTTTTTTTTTTTTTTTTTTTTTTTTATGGTAACAATGCAATACCTCTAAATGATGGTGGAGTATTGTACTATAATTTATTTGACGCCAGTTTTGATACTCTTGTGTGAGTTTTGAGGAAGAACTGGTATGGAAATATGCGGATAGCAATTGGGGAGATTGGATGGCCAAGTGACGGAGATCGAAATGCTAACGTATTGTATGCTCAGCGGTTTAGCCAGGGCTTTATATCACATGTGACAGCGGGCAGACCATTGATACTTGGGCTGCCGATTGAGGCATACATGTTTAGCTTGTTCGATGAAGATGCCAAGAGCAGTGAGCTAGGCAAGTTCGAACGCCATTGGGGAATTTTTACATTTGATGGCTTGCCCAAATACAAGCTGAACCTTGGCACAACACAGCAAGGATCCTTGGTTCCTGCAAAAGATGTGCATTATTTGGAGAGGAAGTGGTGCATCTTGAAGACATTTGTTAAAGCTGATGAGCCGAACGTTGCTCCAAGCGTGAGCTATGCTTGTAAGAATGCTGATTGCTCTAGTCTCGGATATGGGATGTCTTGCGGAGAGTTGGACGCTCGGGGCACCATATCATATGCCTTCAACCAATATTATCAATTAAATAGCCAACTGGAAGCAGCTTGCACGTTTAACACAACTTCCATGATTACAAAATTGGATCCATCTGTGGGTAGTTGCCGATTTGAGATAATGATTGATCCATATTATGGAGGCACAGAAGGAACACATAGGTGTTTCCCAAGGTCAGTGGCTATGGTCCCTATAGTTTGTTTATAATTAGCAAAAAGAGAACAATGGTAGAAACCATAGCCACTGACCTTGGGAAACACCTATGTGTTCCTTCTGTGCCTCCATAATATGGATCAATCATTATCTCAAATTGGCAACTACCCACATATGGATCCAATTTTGTAATCATGGAACTTGTGTTAAACGTGCAAGCTGCTTCCAGTTGGTTATTTAATTGATAATATTAGTTGAAGGCATGATATGGTGCCCCGAGCGTCCAACTCTCCGCAAGACGTCCCATATCCGAGACTAGAGCAATCAGCATTCTTACAAGCATAGCTCACGCTTGAAGCAACATTCGGCTCATCAGCTTTAACAGATGTCTTCAAGATGCACCACTTCCTCTCCAAATAATGCACATCTTTTGCAGGAACCAAGGATCCTTGCTGTGTTGTGCCAAGGTTCAGTTTGTATTTGGGCAAGCCATCAAATGTAAAAATTCCCTAGTGGCGTTCGAACTTGCCTGGCTCAGTGCTCTTGGCATCTTCATCGAACAAGCTAAACATGTATGCCTCAATCGGCAGCCCAGGTATCAATGGTGTGCCCGCTGTCACATGTGATATAAAGCCCTGGTTGAACCGTTGAGCATACAATACGTTAGCATTTCGATCTCCGTCACTTGGTCATCCAATCTCCCCAATTGCTATCCGCATATTTCCATACCCGTTCTTCCTTAGAGCCCACACAAGAGTATCAAAACTGGCGTCAAATAAATTATAGTACAATACTCCACCATCATTTAGAGGTGTTGCATTGTTACCATAAAAAAAAAAAAAAAAAAAAAAGCATACTCTAGTGGAAGTGTGGGTCTGTATAAAGGCTTATGAATGGGTGGATGTTTAGGGTAAATGGGGTGGAATTGGCAGTCAAGAACTTGACAATGCCAGGCATTTGGTCATATATGTTGCTGCGGAAGTCACCCCCGGAGGGAAGGCCCGTTGAGGTCTGATATGTATTAGCACTCATGGGGACTGTTACCTTTATTTTGTCGTTGATATGAGCCTTTGTCAGTGCCAATTGAACATTGTTTAGACTTGACAAAATTACGTCCAAGAAGCTTTCTTGGTATGCCCTCGATAAAAGGCTCATTTCCTACAGCAACATACCTGCAGATTCATGAAACATGCCAAGGTCAGAATTCTTCTATATTTGTAGGGATATTTAACAAAGTATAAGAAAAAACGAAGGAAGCTGATCAGTACCTTATGTTTGACATCTTTAGTTAATAAAACGACAGAGTTTCGTTTAAAATGATTTTGATTAAATCTTGACCATTGCTTTTTTAAAAGCATATGTGCTGTAGTTTTAAGTCGGATCTGAATATATCTATGCTTACTTCCTTTAAACATATTTCTATATAAGCACATAATATTGGGTTCTGAATTAATTTAGTCAGCCACCTCCCAACTCTGAGTTCTGGAGATGCTATAATTTCTTCTAACACAGTTCATTAATTAACCACTTGTTACATATCAACTAAGCAATCAGACTACATTTATGTCGAAAGGGCATTAAGGTGTGCAAATAAAAAAAAGAGGCTAACATACAATTAATATTGTTTCTCCAAAACGTACAGAACTTAACAAAAATTTGGCCCAAAGCCAATATTGTTTCCAATGGAATCAACCCAAATCTGGATCCCAGCTTGTTGGAAGGTCCCAATAGTAACAAGGTTGGAAGAGGATGGTTTGAAGGCAAAACAATAAACCCCCTCTCTGTGGGTCAAATACAAAATGTTTTTTGGCCGAAAGGGTGAGGGTGGTCTCAATCACACCGAAATAAAAAGTGACAATTGGCACTTGAACCGTCCCCAACCCCATTAGATTAAGAGCCTGTTTGGGATTGCGTTTGAGAAATAGGGTTTTTAAGTCGAAAAGAACTTTTGGATATAAGTTTCATTTTTAAGCTTTTGCCAAAAGTGCGTTTTGACCATTTTTAGGCTTTTTGAATCCTTAAAAGCGTTTTTAATGTTTTTACTAAACGAATATTTTTTTCTTCAAACGAGCTTTTTAAATATTAAAAGCATTTTTAAGATCCTCAAATACAATCACAAACAAGCTCTAAAGCATGTATCAAAAACAGTCTTCGAAGGTGCGGGGGAGGTTGCTTGCTTCTGCAACATAGGCATCGCGAAACACCTCATAAGCCACTTTGGGCAGGGTGGTTACAAAGGCAATGATGTCAATAATAGCCCCACCATCACCTTTTGGGGTCAACCTGAAAATGCCTTCAGGGAGGGACACCCACCTGCTTCCTACTCCAAGGCCCGACTGCTCCACGTAGTACACAGTTGGGTTCCATTGCTTGTACAACGAGCGCACCCAGGTAGGGCGATTGCCAGATAATTCTTCCCACCCGGACTTGGGCCCCAAACTCGGTAAGCAATAGCTGAAAACACCGCCAGATAGCCCATAAATCTGATCCAAGAATGACATACCCCGTCCGAGGCCCATAATTCCGGGGACTGCGGTGAAAAAGCTGTTTTTCTTGAGTCCGCATGCTACGGCCACGTTCTGAATGACGATGTCCCCGATTGTTATTGTGTCCAATCCTACCTTTCCTTGGGTGTAGGACTTATCAGACGACTTCAGCTTGTAACGACACTCGCCCTTATGACAGTCGGTGTTGGGAAAGCGCTCACAGTTCTCAAGCCCGCAGGGCAGTATTTCAGCAAAAGATGGCGAAGGTTGTACTTGTTGCTGAGTACACAGAACCCACAAAGCGCTGATGCTCAAGTCAAGGACCAAGTAGAGACTGTTTGGAGGGCTACCCATCCCAACTGGAATCAAATAGGCTGCACGGTCAGTGGTAAAAAGCTCAGAGCGGAGGGAGGGAATTGTTTGGTCATGTCGCACTACGTCTAACTTCAATGCCAATGAAGTGCACATCAGTGACAATGAACACCAAAATACAAAATAAATCCTCATGACAGTGGGTGTACGTTTAATGGAGCTTAAAGATCGAGGTTGTGAATTGATCAGATGGTTGTAGGTTGAGGGCCGGCCCATATATATAATCGGGGCATTGTTGTAATTAAAAAGAACGTAAAATAAAAAGAGAAAGGTAGGGGGTTATCGCCTTCATAAGTGGGAGTGGGAGACGTGTTCATGCATGTGATTGTGTTTTTTTGTCAGTTTCCTCCTACCTTTTTGGGCTTGTCTACATGAAAGATATCTACGTCCATCTTTGCACATTTATGGAAAAAGTCAATTCCACTTCGCAATTCAAAGACATTAGAGTTGGGACCATCTTCTATCTCTATCGGAATCTCACTTCTGACATGCATATTCCTTCCTTATCAATCATGCATGCTTGCTTTATATTTTATGGGCAGGCTTACTTGGGAATTAAGCTTTAAAATGACTAATATATTTGGGATCTCATTTATGCCATGCATCTAATTAACGCACCTTTTATTTTATTTTATTGGCCTGATTTTTTTTTTTTTTTTCCAGCTCATCAATTCATCAAAAGCCACGTTCTGGCCAGCATCATGGGACAGGCACTGCCCACCCGTGGTGGTGGCAAAACTGGTTGGTGTGTCAAGTTCGGGTCGGCCCACTTGACCCGCCAACTTGTTTCAATCGATACGAATTCGACCACCAGTTTAATAAACGAGTAAAGCATGTTAACCCAAACATGACACGCTAATTTAAACAGGTGACACATCACAACCCATGTGACCCATTTAATTAACGAGTTGTGTCAGGTTAACAAGACCCAAATGACACCAATAGTTTTTTTTAAAATTTTTTTATTATATATATATATATATATATATATGGGTCAGCCCGACCCAACTCATTTGTTAAACGGGTGACCCATTGATAACCCCAACACGTTTAACCTAAACCCTAACCCTAAAATTAGGGTGTCGTCATCAGGCTAACGAGTTAAATTATCAGCCCATTCATGTCAAATTATCAGCCCATTCATGTCCCAGCAACCAACTTGGGATCTAATTTAAGCTGCGCATGATATCTGCACCGATGTTCTTGTTTTTTTAATATTGCGTGCTCAAAAGACCTGCGGGCTTCTCTTCGGCTCTTCCTCTTCAAAAGACTAAATAACCAGCTAGCTCTTTCTCTCTCTAAATTTCCCCATTACACGCACTCCCCAAAACCCAAACCAAAGCGCACCCCAAGTTAAAGCCCATCATCACTCTAATAAATGAAAAAAAAATGGAACAAGCACGTGAAAATACTATCTCCCTCTACAACTGTGAAATTTGACATAAAGCAGACAGGTCCGTCATAATATGAAACATCTTCTATGTTATCTAAGAATTTTCATATTGGAACCACCACTCAATTGAATTAAACTTTTTGGTTCAAGCTATAAAGTTGGTAAGGTTACAAGCTTATAGGTATGTAGAGAACATCCCATTTCTCCCCATGGACTGAAGGCATTACTACTGCGGATCACCTAAGTATCAAGGGTGCCTCTATACAGTATACCATACCCTAAAACCATTCTCATCACTTGCAACTGGCTATATTAACAAGGGGAAGATGGAGGCAGTGGTCAACATATGACCTAGCATTTGGACGTCTTATCCACGTTCAGTTCTCTGCGCAGACGGAAAGCTTCACCTTGATCCCCGTTTAAGGACCTTCTCTCCAAGCAGCAAGCAGTTAGCTGCCTCAGTAACCTCTCAAGACATGATTGCAAGAAACCATGTGAGTCTTTCAAGTTGGGATTTGTTGACAAGATCATGGCGTTCACCGTGTCAGCCACAACTTCTCGCTGCGACTCTTCAAGCAGATATCCAACTGATGACTCCCGTGGCTGTTCATATGCCAACAAGGCAACGCAGTCCTAGAGAGAGACAGACAGTTACAATTATTATTCAGCTCAAAATTACCAAAAAAAAAGTAAGGATCTGTTCAAGTGTGTTAGTATTTCCCACACGCAACGGACTTAATTATGCTTGGCAAATAATTTTCCAGTACCTGTACAAAATCCTCAAACCCAGCCATCCCAAAAAACTTCGCCAATTCAATCCTTCCATACTTCACAGCTTCCTCCAGTGCCCCAACCTATACATCAGGGAAAAGTGTTCAAACTATAAAAAAACCAGTCAATTAATTAAGCACAGGGTCATGAATTTGTAGGTTCTAAGACTAGCATTGTTCGTGACAAGTCAAACAATTAAGGGTTTTCTAACCAAACCTAAAATAAGTCAGGATATGAGAACACTTAATCCATCAGATAAAGCGAAAAGAAACTTGAAAACGCATGCACATTGCAGTTTCCACACAACACAGATCCATATCTATGTTCATGTTCATGTTCATTGTCAATAGTTTAAATCATACCCAGTGGACTTCAAATTGTAACTTGCATTCATTTCTGTCGAATAAACAAAACCTTCTAAAATGGAAGAAGCTTGGATTTGTGCAAAGCTACTAGCAAGCAACGTAAATAGGGCAAAGAAGAGAACATACACGAACCAATTCAATGAACTTCTGACAGTGAAGAAGAAAGCACGTAGCTGATTTATCATCCTGCAGAAAGCACAACCGGTTGTCATGGCCTGGGTTAGTAAAGTTGTTCCGACGAAAGTTAATTATGATCATTTGACAAAAGGGTGAAAATAAATATGAATACACACACATATAATATTCCATGTGTAGGGATGCACCCGACAAAGGAGTTTGTGACTGAGCAACCCAAACCAGACAACCTGCTCAGTATCTCATCCTAACCTACCCAGTTTCCACAATGCATTTCAGAACCCAATTTTATATGTTCCAACCACATCCCAACTGAAGTCTCCAACATATTTCTCTGAATAACCTCAACTACAACAAGGGTGAACTACAAAGTATATCATATATCTTAGAAAAACCCATTATGACAAAATGTAGAAGGGGAAAAGTAAATAATTTCCCCACAAAGAAAAGTGCTAAAATACTATAATAGGACCACTAGATCTTACTTTTCAAAAAAAATTTCTATGAAAGTTTAACACTCTCCTGAAGTGGTTAAAAAGGCATTGTAATTGGTTAAAATACTAAAGAAAGAGTGCAAATGTACATTTTCTTAAGGAAATTGTAAAAACAGCATCAATGATGAGTTGTTAGAGACTACTTGAACTTCTTTGGAAGAACTTTTTTTTAAAAAAGATTACCTTAGGATTTGTCTTTCAAATGGAGAAGTAAGCCTTATTTGCACTTTCACAAATAGCCAAAAACAAGAAACACGTAGAAAATTATGGAGAAAAGCAAGTCAGGTTTCATGCTTCAAGCCCCATTAAAAAAATTCCATGCCAAGGGGACTGCACCCAGTGAACCTCCCCATTCTAATATTTGGTTGACAAAACGATGAGAGCACATTGAAAATTCAAAGATAGTTGGAACAGAAAAAAGGACAAGATTAAGGCAGTGAAGCAGCTGAGATTGAATGCTTTATGAAATGGTGATGATATCTACGCATGATAACAATCATAGTCAATGACATATTCTTGGAGAAATGGAAAGCCTGGCCTGGGCGAGGAGTGCAGGTGTTTTTAAAAAAAGAGGCAGGGAGTGCTAGGAATACATGGATAAGTAACCTAAACAGACATGCCTTGTGGATGAGTATTGAACCAAATTTCTTGCATGTTAACAACAAAATATAACTTCTGAATATCAGAGTTTGTATGGCAGTATGCTAACATTAACAAGAATCAATGAATATCAAAACTACACACAGAAGTTTGAGTCCACCTGAACAATCTGGGGATACCAGTCACGAAGTTTACCCAGTGCAGCATCAATCTCCCCTCTCTTTATTAGCTTCATGCCCAGGAAAAAAATAGTTCAGCCAAACCAATGATATTTGCATCCAAAAAAAAAAAAAAAAAATGATAAGTAATCAAAATATCATTAAAAGTATTAGGTGCCCCAAGTACAATAATATTTGCAAAATTGAGGACAGTTCAACTAAAAAAAAAGCAAAAACACCAGAGCTAGAAAACAAAGCAGTATCAAGATAATAGCAAAAATCCATCATTTTAAATCTGAAATAAAATGGTCAGGTGAACTGGAGTTCACAAATCCTGGAAAGAAATAGCAATCCCCTAAAGCATGTGATTACTGGATAATGTTTTAATGTAACAAACTGCAAGCCCATTGTATTGATTTTGGTAATGAGAACTTGAAACCCAGGTACCTCACCAACAACCCAATATGCATTTTTGGTGAAGCTCTCACCCAACACACACGATGCTGGACTAACGTGGTTTGTCCTGGTCTTTCTTATAAACTAACTCATTTTGTCCTGATCACACGATTCTTAAAAACTTCATTATATATACGCTCTCACAACCTGTGGGTTGGGCCATATCCTTTTTTTCTTTTTTTTTTCTTTTTTGGATTGATTGGTAAGTTGTACACACACCTAATAGTTTGAACCCACAACAACACCATTAACCCTGTTCTCATGAAGGAAGGAGGTGCCCTTTGACCTCAAACTCATTTGAGGGTTCGCTGATAACTACATTGCAGTTCTTGATACTTCTTCATAATACTAAACTTCTCTTAATTAATTGTGTTATTTTTATGAAAAGGAGTGTTTGTTTCATACCATGTTATATCTCATGCAAAACGCACTTAATTATTTAACAGCCTAAACTGGTATTCCACCATTCATGTGAGAATGGATAAGATCGCATCACCCCTCATACAATGAACTCATATAAATATACATGTATATCAAAATTTAAGTGTAATCCTCATATTACAATCATATATTAGACAAGAACAATGAAACAATACAACTGATTTCTCAACCAAAATCTCATATGGGCATAGCCATGCTCTAAAATTATACCTGTCGAAGAGTCTTTCTCTGGTTCAATGCATACGTGATATCCTGCTCACTAAAGCCATTCTCTTGAACCATATAGACAGGAGGCACAGTAGTTTTACTAGCCATATCAAACGAATTTAGAGTATCTTCATAGCCATAATGTAGTAAGTAGGAGCGAACAATTCTGTTTCAAATAAAAATATGAGTAATTAAAGAAGCAGTTGTAGACAAAATTACAGCAAGGTGACTTCTCAGAACATAAAATGAGTGTCCCTAATACATACTGTTCTCAGCAATAAACAATCTCAACAGTTGTGGATTCATCAGGATATTGGCAAGAAAAATGAAGAGTTCATGGCCAACACTCTACAATCAAACTGTTAGGTAGACCAGTATGTGTTGGATCACATTTAGCAGGACCTTAACAGCAACAAGCTGCCATTCCTCCAATGATCTAATTTGTTAAATTTGGAATCCAAACTCTATCTGAGAACACTGAGTGTCCCTAATACATATAGTTCTCAGCAATAATCAATCTCAACAGTTTTGCATTCAGCAGGATATTGGCAAGAAAAATGAAAAGTTCATGGCCAACACTCTACAATCAACTGTTAGCTAGACCAGTATGTGTTGGATCACATTTACCAGGACCTTAAAAAGCAACAAGCTGCCATTCCTCCAATGATCTTATTAGTTAAATTTGGAATCCAAACTCTATCTGAAGAACATTTAGGATTTGAACCCACATTTGCTGGATTTGGTCTCCAAACATTACAAGTATCAATCATTAAGATTTTGAGGGAAAAAGGAGTACTCAAAAGTAAGATAAATTTCTCGCTCTTTCAGCATAAATCAGACCATTCCCTACACATGTATCATAAGAACCCAAAAGATTTCCATGAAAGCAGATAATGTCTTGGTCGAATAAGATTTAATTTGATGTGAACATACCCATAACTGACATTTGGCATCAAAGATATCTTTTCAATAGTCGTTTGTTGCTTCATCCTCTCTTGTTTTTCAAAATCCTAATCAAATGATACAATAGAAGAAAAAAAATTAATAACATCAACAATTACAAGAAATATTATTGAGTGATTTTCAGGAATACAAAGACTGAAAGCATGATTTAAAATTTTTTTATCTGTCATCTTAATTTCAATTCACAAGACTCCTAATTCAATTAGTTACTTGCATCTTACAGCAATAACCTTACATGGCTTTGAAATCCATCACAAGATTAAATTAAAAAAAAAAAAAAAACAAATAATAAGTAAAGCAAAACAATGAGTCAATATTAGTAGAGATGTTATTTTGCTGGGACGCCCTTTATCCAAGGTAGTATATTGGTGTGATTCTCTTTGGCCTGACTTTAGTTCGTTAGAGAATGGGAATTTGACACATATATGATAGGAGACGGCACCATGATCGTGTATCCACATGCATCCTAAAAGTGGGTAGAATGTGGTCTTGCACTGAACTACATGGCAAATTGTGTCACTCTCTCAATTGCATTCCCTTAGTTTAAGGCAAATAGTCCCTCGTGATTCTTGGGAAAGATAGCTTCTTTTCAATTTTGCATTTCTTGTCCTATCCTTTTCCCTATCGAAGAATGGCTTGGATACAGTCCTACCCTTTAGATTTTTATGTAAATAACAATGATTTTATTCTCTCCTTCCCAAAGCTGCTGGCCTCTATGACCCTCCCTCCCCTCCATCCTTGTTCTTTCCACCCCTCTTAACTGCAACTTTCTGGAAGAACTCAGCCACTGGAATGTTATGCCATCCTCGATCCTAGTCACACCCATAACCACCTACCAAACAACCTCCTAGTACCTACCCCTGCTATTATCACAAACCACAGGGAATGCTTAAGGAATAACAGAAAGAAAGAAAAGGTGTGCAAAGATAGAAAGAAAGGGGGGGGGGGGGGGGGGGGGGGAGAGGGGGGAGAGAGAGAGAGAGAGAGAGTTGAGGGACACTCTGAGTGTGCAAGCTACACTCTAAGCTGAAGTGTCTGTGTGTTTTGCATGTATTATTATTGTTCCTGTAATTATTATATACATTTTATACATCACATTCACCAGCCTAGGTAATCACCTAACACAATAATAGGCTGAGATTGATAACCAAGGAAGTAAAGGAAATATATCACATAAACAAAAAGAAGCAAAAGGAGGAGAATCATATCTTGCCTCAAGATCAAAAGTAAATGGTTTCTGCCCAAAGTTGACATGAACCCTGCCAAATTCAATAAAGACATCTGAAAATGAGGAGGACCAGTGCCACTATGATAAAAAGAAACTATAATATACGATTACTATCCAACATGTAATGGAACAATTGTAAGTGCAAGAGGCGATTTATCATTTCTGACAATTGCATTAAAGAAAGGGGTTGAACTTTTCTATAGCTTCAACCAAGTATCTGTTTCTTTCTTTTAGGCCAGGAAGAAAGGGGGAGGGAGGGGGGAAACCTTCCACTGAGCATCATGGACTCTTCAAAAACCGATAAAAGTAGAAAACAATACCAATTTGTAAGAGAGGAGACTTTGGCACAAATTATCACAATTATTCTAGCTATCAATAGTTCAATCTCTTTACTAGTGCCCCACAATGAGCACCAACATTGGTACCCTTTGATGAAACTTCTGAGACATTTATGAAGCAGAGTGAAAAGAAATTCTATTTTATTTACAGGTTTAATTGTGAATATTCCAAAGTATGCCTTATTTACTATTGTATACACAAAAAAAAAAAAAAAAAAAAAAAAAGTATCGTATGATCAGAAGGGACACCGAGTATGATACCCACAAAACAATTAAATGCACTAATTCATCCAAGAGAAATGCTACACGTACTTCCAAGTGTTACAGTGAAAATCATAAATATATAGATTAACCGTCCATAATCTAATAATGATTTTCACTGCTACATCAGAGAGTAAGCACTTAAAAGTACATGTAGCATTTCTCTTCATCTAAACATCTAGACTATTAGCACACAATCTTCATAATAAGAAGCACACAGTGCATCTATTTCTACACATATTTCAAATTGCTGAGTTATTAGAAAAATTACTATGCTGGTAAATGAAGTGAACAAAATTAGGGTTTTCTGTTTCTAGGAAGAAGGCTAATTCTTTATTGCTACTGCTACACAATCAATCTGGCATGTAGTTGAACAATCAGAGATACAAACAAGAGATTCATACAAATAAATAATGAAGAAATAATGACACAACTGCAGTCTTGCAGACTATCCAAAAAACAAATACAGTATTGCAAGCAGTGTAACAAATAGATCTAGAACACATGGTTACAAACAGAAGAAGTACAATAAAGTGATAGTTGCATGAAGATTCAATTAATTAAGTTCACCATATTTTTTTTTCTTTTACCTTGTTTTTAGGGACCAAAACTAGATAGTATGAAAGCTTATAAACAGTTATATAATTATATTCAGTCACTAATGGATGTCTTGTTTAATTTTTTAAAAGTGTGAGTTCATTCTAGTTCAACCCTAACATACCATGAATGGAAACCTCTAACCTAACTACCAAAAATAATTCTTTCTATATCTTATAAAAAAAGAGTAGGGACTTGATTGTTTTATGATGTTTTCAGCAACGATATTCTATACAGCAGCAAACACACAGCAAAACTATGCCACATCCATGCAAAAGAAGTAAAAATAGTACATTTCAATGATAAAACATCACTTAAATAACTAATCTCTACTAGCAGGGAAAAGTTCCAAACTATAGATCGATATCTGCACTGTCTGAATCTCACAATAAACTGCACAAGCAAATCAAATGATGACAGAAGGTGCATAATTTTTTTAAAGAAAATTGACAACATACTCTTCATTTCGGCTGTGAACAGCAACGGTTGGAAATAAGGGTCCCTTCATGTCCTTGTACACTGTTCCTACTACTGCCCCATTTTTACTGCCATCAATCAAGAGAGCGCATGTAACAACCAAAATCCTTTATTAATTGGGGACAACAACAGAAAGTGAATTAAAGCCACACATGAGACAGTTGAATCAAATGATATATCAACATTTTTTTCTTTTCTTTTGATAAGTGACTCAATGATATAACCACATAAAACACTGTTGATTCAAACAATAAATAAACTGAACATAGCAGACAAATGACTTACGTGAAAAAGAATTCCTGTGAAGCATAGTTAATTCCAGCACCAACTATATCATTAGCTGTGTAAGTTGGGCCAAAAGTCTCTCCCTTTCCTTGTCCACGATAAAGCATTCCATCATCCCCATGGTATCCACAACTGTTTGCCTCCCACCTACCGCATAATAATTAAATATATTTAGATATATGGCAATAACTAAAACGAACAAGGCATGCAAATTCAGACAAAACAGATTTTGAAACTCGTACAATGGTACAATGTAAGGCTACATATCACCAAGGTTATTCTTTAAATTTCTTATGTCTTGGGAAGGGCAAATGCAATGACCACTAGATAACTCCTCGAATGGGCAGATTTAAGCAATATGCATCCCACTAAACAATACAAGTTCACTGAAGAATGTTGTTTCTAAAGGAGCTGCCAAAGCTAATGCGGTTAAATGGTGGGTCCAACAAAAAGAGTTAGAGGACTACTTTTGGTGGTATTTATGAGGTAGATAACATGAGGTATGGCTCGACTTATGAGGTTTTGGCCTCCACAAACTAAAAGAAATCTGACTTAGTGATCTATAGCGTGTGGAGTGATGAGTCTAGTCTTTTTTTTTTTTTTTTTTTTGATAACCGGGGTCCAAGACTTCGCTCCAACTAGATCCCCGGAACACCGTGCAAAGAGCCCCTTCTACACAGGTCGGGTAAAGTTCGGGCTTTCACCCACGGGCATACTCCTGAGATATTGTTTGCACCCAATGGGGGTCGAACCTTAGATCTTATGCTTTATGAGGCACCAGAGCCAAGTGGATTACAACTCGAGCCAACCTCTTGGGGTTGAGTATACTTTATGTTATTCTTATTTTGGTTCAGTATGAACACTGTTAGTTATTAGTCTAAGTATGAATATCTAATTTAGACATGTTACTTCTGCTAGTACACGAGTAATATTCATTAAAGAAGAGAGAGATAAGCAAGCTGTAGATTTTCACACTTACCACATTTGAAATTATTTCAAGTGAACTCCTACAAGGCTCAAGTGAGATTTAAGGACACCCTATAGCTTTGTAAACCCCCATTTAGGGGCCAACATTATCCCTAAGACCCCGAACCATTTGATCACAAACCATAGACCTAACTTTGTATTCTTGCTATTCATTAAAAAAAAAAAAAGTTAAAAATAATTGCATCCAGATATTCCTCTTCTTCATAACCCATCCTCAGACAGTTCCATATAAATGAGACAACAGTTTTTGGTGCCCATCATATGATAGCTCATTCAACCCCACCCCCACTTCAAAGTTTAACAAACACCAGTAAGACCCTTCCTTTAACACTGGCAACCTTCGTCAGATTTTGTCATAGAGGTCATGATTAAAGCACATGAGTATATTATGAATGCCAGAACCGAACCAGTCACGAACTATAACTCAAAAGCTAACCATTTAAACAATGATTCTCACCCTCTACCCGAATGCTAAGCCATTTAATTTGCAAAATCCTTTTTCTTGAGTCTAATTCAGTTCAAAAATTTTAAGTGCTAGGTTACAATAACTTCGAATAACAATTTGAAGGAAGTTTTTTCAATAATATTTTCCTTATCCCTTTCTTCCATATTCTCGGCAACCAAACAGAAACCTTAACTCAAACGAAAAGGCAACAAAAGAAAAACCGAAACCGGTTCCCTTACCCGGGCTGCCTGCGCATCTTGAAAGAGTCGGTGGTGAAGCCAATGGCGATCTGTCCCTTGTCCCCGGCGTCCTTGACAAAGATCTCGAAGTAGTAGACGAGGCGCTTAACCGGAGCCGGCTTGCTGGCCTGCACCACGCCGACGTCGTGCCCGTGCAGAGCTAGGGTCGTGTACTTCACCGAGAGCTTGTCCGTCGACACCACCTGGAACCCCCCGGAGCTGTTGATCGTGTTCAGCTCGCTCGGCGCCTCCTCCTCCTCCTCCTCCACGCCGCTAGCTCCCCGAGCCGCGCCGAGCCGCGCCAGCTCCAGGAAGTACGCCCCCAGATCTTGCTTCTGATTCTTGCTACTATTGCTGTTACTGTTGCTGTGGCTGTTGCTATTGCTGTTGGTCATTTTCTGAATCGAAGAAATGAAACCCTAGAATCTTCAAGAAATATTCATTTGGGAAATTGAGAGGGATTTACGAAAGCGTGAGAATTGAGAAAACGAAAGAGAAAAAAAAGATTGTTTTCTTGTGTTTTCGCTTTGCTTGTTGGAACAAATGAAGAATCTTTTTTAATAATCCTACACAAATTTCTTCAGATTGGGTGTTGTTATCGTTGATCATGGGGGGTCTTAGACACTGTAGTGTGCTGTGATTGGGCCACGTTTGGTGCTCGATGATGACGTGGTAATATCAGGATGCTATTGCTGGTATCTAAAGTGGATTTTACATGCGTTATTTAAAATGAACTTAAAAATCTCATGCTCTAAATATTTGGGAAAAATAAACTTTGTTTGTATGTTTTATTGGTTCATCATATTTTCTCACTTTTAAATCAACTTAATGAGCTTGATTATAATTAGCTTGAATTTGCATTTTTTTTAGTCAAATCTATTCGAATTTTAGAGAATTTAGGCATTAAATAAGAGAGAGAATGTAGATCCAAAATGCCGAGCAATTGGGTTATGCATCCGAATAGCTCTAGAACACGCTTGCTCGAACATCCTGAGACACACTCTCTCTTATTTCTTGCCAAAATTGTTTAAAATTTGGGCAAAATTTTTAAGAGATCTAAATTCAAATAAAGATTGGTCCAATAGTTGTATTGGGCTTTACATTTAGAAATTGGAAGTGGTGGAATCTCAAATCCAATGTTAGGATCTTCAAATTGGGTTGGATTGACATTCTAAAAACAAGTTGTATAAAATGTGAAAATGGGGATTTCTCTAAATTTATTTAATTTGAGGTAGACGATGACTCTGAGCTCAAATTTGGGCACAATGTGTATTGTTACCGTGCACAACAATGATGAACAATATAGAATCAAAAAGAGAGAGATTAAGAGAGAGTTGAAACACAAATTTTACTTGGCCTTCCAATGGTATTTTAATATGAGCCGTTAGTTTCAACAATGTATGATATGTAGATCAAACTTTAAAGGTAGTTTTTCGGGAGTTGTTTAAGTATATCTCATTTTAATGAGATTTTGGTGGTAGATTATTGGATTACACTACTCTTCTACGCTTTTAACAAGATTGAATTACTTAAATAAAAAATAAAAATAAAAATTACTTGAACAAAATTTTTATTTCATAGTGAGAGTGGTTACAAGTATTTACATAATCATAATCTATGAACCAAAACAATTTATTTTCCTCTGTTTTGGAACTCCAGGCTTGTCGATTCTAGTCAATGGTTAGGAACAATTCACCTGACTTGGAAGAATCTATCTCGCTCTCTGATGGAGAGGAAATGAAGGGCAAGGGTTTCTTCTTCTGCATGTATAACGAGCGCCACTCTTCAATGCATGTCATTGGACATTGACGATGATCTAAACTGGGAAGAGCTTTATTTTCTAGGAGTTCCATAATCTTTTCAGTTTTACCAAGAATGGAAACTGCATTCCTCACACTCTCCTCCCTCTCTTCAATGGCGCTGCTCAAACACTTCATGGACACATGTCTGTGTATGTTAGTGAGGCAAGCACCCAGTATATCAGAGATCATGACAACTACTGTTTCATATAATTTCTCACTCATCTGATAATCTCTGCTTTCACTTTTCAGCAGCAAAGTTTGAGTTATTCTGTACATGGAATTTGCAGCCAATACCTTGATGGGCCACTTGGAAGCTCTTCGCATTAAACATTGAGGATTATTTTGTTCCTTGTGGAACTCCACAAGCCTGCTCTTTGCAGCATCTGCAAGTTTTTGAAGTGTTTCCTTCATGGTTTTTTCTTGAAGGGACAGTTTGCGGAGATCCACATCCAACCACTTGTGATAGAGTTCAACTCCTAGCCAGACAACGTCTGCTGCACTTCTGATGTTGGTCAAATCTCCTTTTGCCTCCAGGTTATCTATGAGCCTTGCATACATCAAACCTTCATTCACACTACATATTAAGCTTTTGATTAATCCAGGGCTAATGTTTGGAAGTGCTACTGCAATACTTGTCAGTGTCACCACAGGAAGAACCCAACAATTTGGTGGTTCTTCAGAATCTAGAGATGGAACTTGGTTACTGTCAAACTCCCCCACTCCCTTGAATCCTTGTGTCGACATCTCCAACAGTTCTATGAGGTATTTAGGCCGTCTCTTGTCACCTGCTAAAATATAAATTAAATTATTAAATTCATCTATATTTATTAACTCGAATTATACGAAGAATTGGAGGGTGAACATCACCTTCCCGAATCCAATGATCAGTGGGGTCACAGCTGCATTTCATCATCAATCCAACCAATTCATCCTCCCCTTCAAGATGCAGAACAAAACGGCTAAGATCCAGCTTTGGGAAAGGCTGTGATTCGAAAGCTGATTGATCAGTGTTTGAAACACTCTTGTTGAATTCGAATCTCTTCTTCAACTCTTTGCAGTAGTTGCAGCATAACAAGATCTGGCTCACAGAGAAAATGGAAATAAGGCAAATCAATTTGCTCATTTTCACAATCCCCATCTGCACTCTGATACACAAGTTCAAGAATCGTTTTTTCCCATCATGGACAAGCTTCCTATAGTGCCGACTTCGGATTCTTCCCAAAATTAACGGGCACTCCTTCATCTCTACTAGGCTCTGTACCCAGTAGCGCTCTACCTTAAATTTTCTGTATCTGCAGCTTTGATTTCGTCGTTTCGGGCAACTGTAATTGATGGCGACGAACCATCTGCATGCTGGGGCTATTGTTCCAACTCCTACTGCAACAGTTTGTGTAACGAGAACTAGAGTTGTCGACCATTTATAATCAGACTCTCCCCTGCAGAATTTACACGACCATGGCATAAAGTATGATCTAAGCATGGCTTCTGCTAAAGTTGCAGCACTCAGAAGACAGAATGCTCCAGAAGCAGTGCACGTCACTGAACGCGCCATCACAAACTGGGGGCTACATGTGTGAGCCATCATCCAATATTTCATAATATCCCCTCTAAGGTTGTCGTTTGAGCCTTCTTTCAGAGCTAATTCGTATTTCTTGTTGTATTTGTGTTCCAAATACTGCTTGGTGGTTGGAACGGTTAAAGCAGAGAAACTCAAGATAAGAAGCAAAACAAGCATGATGAACAGGATGGAAGCATGTTCTTCCCAGAAAATATAGATTACCCCAGTAGATAATTGGATGCAGATATTCACAATAACAGTAGTAACAAGTATTCCCAAGGCTATGATGTTCATAAACATATCTTTGTTCTCCATGGTTGCAAGAGAAGGCATAGAATTACCCATTACTGTGCACATGAAGACTGTGCTGCTAAGCTTTGCAAGCTGATCGTGGCGGCCAGGCATGGAGGTGTTTAGATCCACTGACAGTTTTATTGCTACGGCTAACAAGGTGAGGGAAGTGGCGTTGAGGGAGGAGAATTTGCAGGGGAACCAGAATTTCCGGTTGCGGATTCCGTGGATGGCATCCGCAGCCATTCCGATGAGGCAGGCCAGCGATGCTGCTGCAACGTAGATGCCAATCCATGGCATTGGCTGGCTGAATTTTGTGTTATCCAGGTTTCCATCATTGTTGCAGCCGATCTTACCCATCAGATACTAGTGTTGTTGATCGCTGCGTTGCTTCAAAATGCTGAGACTGTGGACGCTCTCTCCATCTGATAAGAAAAGGCCCTGCTCATTTGCTTCCTGACCGCCACGTGGGCTTTTTCTCATAGAATATGAGATATTTTTTGTTATTTTATTTTTTTATTTATCATTTTTTTCTCTAATAAAAAAGTACCAACGAAAAAGATCAACTGTGATTATTCTAACTAGGGGCGATGATAATAGCACATATCCAGTTATTCACTAGAAGATGTAGAGGAGAAGCCTAGATAGTGAAAAATGCATATATTCCCTTAAGTCCGACTAAATCATAGCATAACTCAACTCCACTAGAGCATCAATAAAAACTAATGTAATTTTTATGATATGTCATATATATTTATTTTGTGTGATGGGGTTTGACTCTGTTTGTACTATTCAATTATTTTTTTTAAAAAAAATTGTAATAAGGCATATTTAAAAAAAAAAAGAAAAAAATTGTAAGATTTTGAAGGTTAACTTACGATTTAAAAGCTAAATTGTAATTTTATCAAACATTAGCTCTGTTTTTAAAATCATATGTTAAAATCACACGTTTTTAAATTGCATATTTTGAAATCGCAAATTCAAACAAATCCTAAACTTTTCTGTATCTAGTAAGGATGCGGATATCCGTTATTATATTCTTCAAATTTTACTGAAATTTGAATATCTTAAGAAAACGAACTGCATGGTCCATATACTTTGGACACCTTAGGATGTGCCTACCTATGGAGCAGGTAGATTTCGCAGCCTCCTCTTTCACGCTGCCCAAATTTTTGTCAAATTTGAACCGGTTAATATAAAAAATCCTTATCCTGTTGGTAGTGGAGTGGGTAGAATTTAATTTTTTTTTATTAAGTGGACATCATTATAAGTCACTTCTTTTGGTTGGCCATTGACTGGTCATTTTAAGCTAAACTTGGAGTGATGTGGATTGATTTTTGTTTGTTTGGTTAGATACATGAGACCCACCCTGCATCATAGCTTGCAAGTTGAGTATTGCCCTTAATGATGTGTGAAGATTTTTTTAAGTTCAACATTTCAAAAGTTCTATTACATCAGCAGAACAATTTATTATCTCTATAAGAAATATATAAATGGATGGATTGAGGGGCATACAATTCCTTTATGTTTTCCCCCTCTATTGATTTGTTGGGTGGGTTTATAGAACACAGAATACATCTCCTATTTAGACTTCTTGATATCAAAAGATAGTACTATTGATCCTAAGCCAGAATCAAGAACTTTTGCTCTTAAATGGTTGAAGGATTTCCATTTGCCTTGGGAAAAACAGAAGGAAGACTGCTTAATCAAGTAAGATAGGCTAGGCCCTTTGCAAGAACTTTAAGAATAAGAGCAAATATTGCAGAACACTAAAATTGGGTTAGAAGAAAGATTTGCAAATGCTTATTGGATACATCTGGGAGCTATGCCCTCTCTTATTGCAGATTATTCTCTGCCAGGCTTCTCTATCGATCCAGATGATGTTACTGCATAACATGCAACAAATTAATTAGAATTACCAAGAAAACAATTAGAATCTGTAAAAATAGTTCATTATTAATACTAATGGCAGAAGAACATATATTTTCAGGAAGACCATTTGTGACATTATGCTCAACTCAAAAGCTTAAGCTTATGACTTTGGGTTCAACTATACTATATTAGTCAATCATACTCGTGACATCTTTTTAATGTAAGACTCAATCCTTTTACACTTACCCACGTATACTCAACAACCATACCATTGCTGCATAACATTTCTGCTTATGCTGGAAATTGAGGTTTAGGTAGAAAAGTCCATAAACAAACTGAAGAAGCTGTATTTTAGACTCTTTTTTTGGTGGCTTTCAGATTCATTTTCACAATTTGAAGCTTAGGTGACTGTTTACCTATGCAAGTCTCCTTTCTCTGGCCTTAAGAAAGGTTTGCAAGAGTTAAAGGCTTTGCTTCCTATAAGATACAATTTTACTCAATATATTGACTAATTCAAAAGCCAAGGCTTCAAAGACATATATAGAAAAGGGAGTTATAGTCTATACATATGATCGATGAAAATAGTTCAACTTACCTTTACATATCAGGTTTTCACTGTTGTGACATACTTGATGAGCATGCCAGTAACTTCGTTGGAGATCCTTGATGCTGATTTGTTCAAGTTTTGAATCTTCCCTTCTGTTTCCTCTTCAAGTCGTTTTACATTAGCCCCGGAGCTCCCACTTGTCTATGAAGAAGATTAGAACCGAATACGAGAAACAACAAAGATTCAAATCAAGCTAAACACAAAAACTCATGTTTTGCTTGCACAAAAAGTGGTTGACAAAGCCTGCAAAGGTTAGCTCGAATGATCGACTCGTTTGGTTAATACCACGAGATTGATTGTTCGAGTTCTTAACCCACACACGGTTCAACATGGATGGACACGAAATGGCACGGCCTTGAAGCGATTGACACGGGTTGATGGCAACAACAGTTCTTATATGTTATAAGTTATAACAATAAGACAGCAGTGAACAGATATTTATACCTCAGAGATTTTCTTTTGAAACTCAGCTTCCATATGAGAGCGATATAGTGCCACTTCCTTCTCAGCTTCTTCTTTTGCTTGCTTCAACCTTGCTATCTTCACTGACATGTAACGTCAAGTGAGAATCCATATGAGAACAGAGGAAAGAAGAAAAGTGAGATGGGAGCTTAAAACACTGACATGTTTAAGAATGTTAATTAAATGATTTACATTCAGTATTTTCAACCCATATAAACTTTTGGAATAAATAGTAATTTCACATGGTATGGAGAGTTTGAGCCTCTATGTTAGAGGAAGTATTTGAATAAATGATTTAATTCACAATTTCCAATCAGTTTAACCTTTTAGTATTATGGAACTCTTATGTTAAGTTCATGATTTTGGAGAATGAACATTTGAATTTAGATTTTACAGTTTCTAGCACTGGAAACAATGTGTTGGGCCTCCTGCTCTGCAGTTAACAGCAGCTGAATGCTTCCTTGTCCTTTCAAGGAATCCATCTATATATATGTAGGAGCTATGCAAGCTTAGCCTACAGAAGGAAGAAGTTTGATAAGCACACAACAAAATCAGGCAGCATGCATTTACACAACTGATAATTATCTATTTACAACAGCTAAAAGAAATTATCACAGCATTATATGAAATTTCTTAAAAAAAATTATCGTAAGGAATATAATCAAATGTAACAATCTGCAAGAAAAAAGTATTGAAAAAAAAAATGCATTAAAATATAGAAAATTCAGTTGTTAGGAATTTCCTATTGACTGTTATTCAAAAATATTGTCATCTTAGGAAGTTAGTTCAATTAACTACCTTTCTGCATGGGCCTTTCAAGAAAATTTTAACCTTCTAACAGGGAAAGTTTTTCTTCTTCTTCTTCTTTTATTTTTTTTTTAAGAAATACAAAAATTTGTCAATATTCTTTAAAAAAAATATGTAATCTTGAAAAACTATGGGGAGAGATAAAATAATGAACATTTCAGAGGCCAAAACATCTCAAAAAAGAATTGGATGCTAATTAATAAAAACAGATATGAATTTCATGAAATCATTCAACACTTATCTTTTGTAACTAAAGAAAGTATAATAGTACAAACAAATGCAGAAAGAGGGGCATTTAAACATTCCACAAATATTGATTTCTAGAACAAGACAAACTGTTTTAATATACATAGAACATCCATGTCCCCGTCTATAATTTAGAATTTTTTTTTCAAACTCAAATTACTGTTCATGGAATCACTTTGTTTCTAGGTAATTCTTTGTTAAAGTATTAATTAAATGATAAAAAATCGGTGATTTAACGTGATATTAAAGCAGAAATTCTGAGTTCAAACCATATCCTTTTTTTTCAATTAAATATTTTACGTATTATCTGATTGTGCACATGAGGGAGAGGGTAAGCATATGACACTTCATGACATGATGATTTAAAAAAGAGAAAGACAAAATAGTATGAGAAGGCCAAAAAGAAAATAGGAAAATGTAAGATTTATTAATTACCTGAATGAAATTGCAGAAGAGTTATGTAGTTGGAAGCTAGGCCCTCAGAAGGATGGGTGATTGTAGAAGAGAGAATGAGAGAGGGAGAGCTTTCTTCTCCATGATTAACGGGGATTAGTTTGTTTTCCTAGTCAAAATTACATCTTACGTAATATGTGTTACCTTTTTGAGACATTACACAAAGCTGCTCAAAGGACATTAAGAGATACTCCTCTTAGGATCTTCCAAGGATCTCCTTTGTTTCCTTGCCTCAAAACCCATATAGAGAAACTACCAAAATAAATAAATAAAGGGAAAAATAGAAAGTTAGTCCTTGTAGTTTTCATGATTTATAATTAGTTCCACGTGATATCAAAATGAATTCAAATGTTGCTGAGGTATGACAAAAAAATAATTTAGTCCTTACAGTCAAATTCCATCCACTAATTTAACAGATACTGTTCACAATTTTATTGGCTCTAACGTTTCACTCTTCCATAATTTGTTAAGCTAGTAAACGAAATTTGACTATAAAGACTAAATTATTTTTTTGGTATACCTCAGGGACCTTTGAGTTCATTTTGATACCACATGAAGTTAATTGCAAATCAGATAAACCACGATGATGGATTTTACATTTTTCCCATAAATAAAAGAAAACCATGTGCGAAGGGCCAAGCTTGGGCTACGACCATGTACGGGCCGAGACTACTATGTAAGTAGGTCGGAAAGGACCACGATTAAGGCCCAAACGAAAAGCTTGGGCTTCCATTATCAAGCTCACGAGCCCACATCTCATTAGTACAGTTAAAATGGATTGTTTAGATTGATTGATAAATCTTTCATGAACAAATAAAGAAAAAGAAACCAAAAAGCGAGAAGAGGATTATTTTTCTCAAATTTCATTGTATTTTTGGTATTGCTATGAAACTTTGAATCCTGAGATAGACATACTTGTACATGTAAGAAAATGTTTTCCAAAATAGATGTGGAAAAAATATTTTCTTTATTTATTCAAGATTAATTAGAAGAGTTCTTATTAATTATTATACAAGCAAGTTGAAATTCATTTTCTTTTCCGTCAAGTTTGAAAAATACAGCTGAAAATAAATTTTCAAATACCTTTAACAAACGTGTAAGTCATTCCATGTAGATTCCTAGCTTTGATGTTATGAAATTCTCTGTGTCAACCATAATTATTATTATGCGTGCCTACACCACATAATGCCTTTTTTTTTTCTTTTTTTTTTTTTTTAATTTTAATTTTGCTTTTTTGCTTTAGAGAATTAGTATAAATATGGGATGTTAACACTTCAAAACTTACAGGGAAAATTAATATGGCTAGCAGCAAACTTGGTGTTGTGGTTCTTCTCCTGGTACTGTGTGGTAATTGCTCCGACCACTCTCCAATTGTTATAAACTTTACTTTCTTTCTTTTTTTTTTCTTTTTCTTTTTTTTAAAGTTAAGCTCGCTGGAGGAAAAATTTCCAACATAATCTATTAAATTGACATCAAAACTAATTACTAATTACATTTTTAATACTCATTTAGATGTTAGTTTAATAGTGTAAATTACTAGTTATTCCAAAATTTTTAGCTTATACGAAATGATTGATTTAATCATTTAATTATATTTTAAAATTTCTCCTCATGTGCTTGTTTAAAAAAAAAAAAAAATCAATTCATTTTCTTTCCAAACTCAAACTTGATCTTGAGAGGATGTTAGAATATTTT
Source organism: Corylus avellana (assembly GCF_965113065.1). Classification (NCBI taxonomy): domain Eukaryota; kingdom Viridiplantae; phylum Streptophyta; class Magnoliopsida; order Fagales; family Betulaceae; genus Corylus; species Corylus avellana. Next base: position 513,963 of record NC_142498.1, read on the forward strand.
CCATATTAGAATATTTTATATATTAGGCTATTTTCCATGCAATCATAAATTCCTTCAAATATATATATATATATATTATTTCCTTTTTGGATTTGGTATGTTATTTAAGGCCATTCATTTTATTTTATTTTCTTTGTTTATGTTCTTAGATGAACAATGACGGTTAAACATATTGTTAATTAGGTGTTTTGACAATTATGTTAAACATATTGTTACATATTTTATTTTCTTTGTTTATGTGCGTTTTGACAATTCTGAAAGGTGTTTTGATGATTATATATATTGTTAGGTGTAACTCTGCTGGGAGTATTCAATCCGAAGAATGTGAGTGCGAGTCCTGTTTGCCCAGAGAGTTGCTTGTGCGTACAGTACATGACTTGTGGCTCTTCAGACCAGAAGCTTTATAATGGCTGCAACTGCTGCTTAGCACCAAAGGGCTGCACTCTTCACCTCTGCAGCAATACTACACTTCTCTGTGATGGGAATTGAAGGCCGGTTATATATATATATCCCCCCTTGTGTTTTATTATAGTCTTTTTGCAAATAATGGGACGTTTGTTTTGCAACAGACATCAAAACTAATCATATATAATGTTATTAAAAATAAAACTAAAGAGACTTAATTGTCTTTCTATTAATGTTATGTGCAATTGAGCTACCTCTTGAAAATAAATCCGTTATTTATATATACGCATTGAAAGCACTCAACTATCATAGTCACCTAAACTAAACGATATTGGTCAACAATTCAAATTAAACTGAGATATTTACATAACTATCATAGTCAATAGTCATGATTAATTCCCACCAAGAACGGCTGTAATTAATACAATTGTCACAATCCATTTCAACTCAAATACCGAATTGCGCATTATATTAATTATCTTGTAGAGCAAAAGGTTGACTTTTGACTTAATAACAATTTAAGTCAATCTTTGCTGCACAATCCGATCGAGTCAATAATTGCTGCATATATCACAGGACACACGGGTCCAGTTGATGACATATAGATAAATTGGAGTTGAATTTTACAAAAATAATTTAATTCATTTTTAATCTCTTATAAATACAAATTTTAACACTACAAAGCAAGCAACGATAGAAAAACATGGCTAAATGCAGTTTTGGGGTAACAGTTATTCTGCTTATGTATGGTAAGCTCCAGCTCTCTCTTCTCCATCCATATTAGTTTTCCTTTTCTCCCCTTTCTTGTTTAGCTTCATGATGAGAAAAATACAAATATTAATTTATACTGGCGGAGGAATTGTTGGGATCCCGATGGGGCTGAGGGCCGGCCATCTACAACACTTGCCAGTAAACGAGTTAAAAGGGTAATTAATTAATAAAAAAGATTAGCAGATCTAATGTAGATTGTAGTTGCCTTATAAGTTTTTGAAGCCGTTTTCTTAATTTCTTTTGTGAATTAAAGGTGCAATTTTACTGGGAATCATTCCGGAGAAGACAAGGAGCGTCGTCAAAGCTTGCCCACTCTATTGCTTAGACGTGGAGTATATGACTTGCCAATCTTCGGGTGAACAGAAGCTTAATCCAAAGTGCAATTGCTGCTTAGCTCCAAAGAATTGCACGCTTCACCTTGCGGATGGGAGTTCGGTCCATTGTGAATAATATTTGAATTGATCCAAGCTAGGGCGATTCTAGTTATCCTTTTGCTATTAATTACATGTTTGGAATTGCACTTGTGTTGACGAGTTTTGATGGGATCTTTTTTATAATTGATGGGTAAAGAGAAAAATTATTAGATTTTGTTGTCTATTTATGTTTTTTTTTTTTACTTGATAATTACCAATAAATGAGTCCCTCAATGACTTATCAAAGCTTTTAGAGGGTATGTGTGTGAGTGAAAGTGAGTTAGGCATCCTTTTTTTCTTTATTATTATTGTTATTATTATTTTATTTATTGTTGTCCGCACCGATCCCTCGAGATCCCCCCCTCCCCCCCAAAAAAAAAGGAAGAGAAAAACAGAAATGTCCATTCACACAAGACACAAGTTGGAGTGCTATATATCCCCAATTATTAATGTGGACACTCTTAACTTGCATTATACGGTCACAAGCCATACTTTAGTTCAAGGCTTTGGTTTGTGTCTTGTACCTATGCTCACAAAATGCAAGCTGCGAATGCCACGCATTTCCAATTACTGATGTTGCACCCTCAACTTGTATCTAATGTGCACATGACACAAGATGCAAGCCATACTCTAAATCAAGGCTTTGGTTTGTGTCATAAGTTTGTGCACACATGACACAAGCTGTTGGTGCCACTTGTTTTCAATTATTAATGTCGCACCCGCAACTTACATTTTGTTCTCATAGGAAACAAGACGCAAACCAAACACTAACTCTAGGTTGTTGATGTAAATTTAATTGCTTGTGGTTGATAAAATAAGTGTCACAACTCCTTTACAAACTAACATAATAGTTCACGTTATACTTATCATTGTTAACCATTAAATAATTTTATTTGATTATGGCTGATGTGGCAATGTCATGTAGACTACTACATCAATTTATAAAGGAGTTCTAATAAAAACTATAATACCCCCAAATATTTTCACTTTGACGAGAATTGATGATTTTTCGGCCATATTTATTCTAATAATGATGAGTACACTACCCAAAACAACAACAACAACAACTTTACTGGCAATATATTTGGGGGCCCCAATTTGGTCACAAAATTTTATTTATTTGAACTTCACCCCTTCACAAGTTTAGTTTTGAAGGGAAAAAAATAGACTTTTTAATTTATATTATTTGAACTTCACCCCTTCACAAGTTTAGTTTTGAAGGGAAAAAAATAGACTTTTTAATTTATATTATTACGTTTTAACCAAAATACCCCTAAGTGATTAGCGGAAACTCCTATATTCGATAAATGATAAAAATCATTATCTCAACAATCTTTCAACTATCTCCATATAGTGAATGGATGAATCTATCATTGAATTTTTGTAGGACCCACATAAGTCCACAAATCAATCGTGGATCTATTAAATTTGTTAAAAAAAAAAGGTTGAAAGATGGTTAAAAGAATGATGTGTAACATATCTCCCTATATTCCGTAAAATTGTAGAAAACTTTCTCTTGAATTTTGAGGCCTTCCAGTGAATTTTCTCATCATGGGAAGGCCTTGGCCGCTGGTGTCGGGGATGCTTTCTTCACATGCATGCCTTTGAAGACTTTTTTTACATTTTGCGGTGGTTGTTTGTTGCAAAATACTTTCCTTCAAATATTAATTTATATATATATAAAGTAATGCTAGAAATTTTATTTTTAAATAATTATATTTAATCGACCGTTATACAACTTAATAAACTAGGACTAAAAATCAGACAATGGTGACATGAGACTCCCAACTAACATTTGGATTACAGATTGTTAAAAAAAAAAAAAAAAAAAAAAAAAAAAAAAGGAAGAAAGAAAGAAAGAAGTTACGTACACATGCGCTTATTAAAAGAAACATGCAAATAACTTTGGAGGAGAGAAAATTGATAAGTATGTATTACATAAGACATCTTGCCCATGAGTGTGCGAATTCATCATGAAAGCCGAGATTTCACCTTGGAGACATCTCAAATGCGAGTATTTCTTTCAAGACAATGTACAAAACAAGATGCATGTTGATGGCCAACAACTTTCTCATCCATGAAGCAAAGCCTTTCGCATTCTTCTGTAAACCGACCAACTTTGGCAAGAAATTCTTTCACTTGTACTTCGGCAAGAAATTCCTTCTCATTCCGACCAAATTTGGCAAGAAATTTTTGTGCCCGACCAACTTTGGTAGGATTGGTCGGAAACTCAATCCTTCTAACAATGCAAGCGATAAAATTATTATGAAGACAATACCCCATTCCAATGGGATTTGTTATATTTTTGCATTTTTCAATTGTGCTTTCAACGCAATGAAGTCTGTCATCATTGCCAAGTTGAGAAGATTGAAGAAGATGAATGGAGAGTGAAGTGGGATAAAGAAATGGAGGATTAAGGTCATTGGCTTGAGCTTCAAATATTCCAAGGATAATCAACTCCATTAGTAAAATCATAGTTTTTTGCAGAGATTTCTAGGCCATCGGTTTCTTAGTATCACTTTGAAAATTTTCTTGTTTAGAATGTAAATAGAGAAACAATATATAAGGATTAGACCCTGTAGCACCATCACAAATGTGTAGCTTGACACGATTTGAAAAAAAAAAAAAAAAAAAAAAAAAAGTATTTTTAGTTTGGATGTTAATATTTTCTTAAAAAATAAAAAATAAAAAATAAAAACTTCTTTATTTCCACAAATCTTCTTATTCGAAAAGAGCTAGCTGTTTAAGGATTATGGCTTTTGTAATATATAATATTCCAGTTAACCAATAATTGCTTCAAGTGATATATATGTTTTGGCTACCGACAAAAGGTTTCACAAGATGATTTACGTAAATAATTTGTGATTTTAAAAGAGAGTTAAGTAGCTCATAGCAAAGAGCAATTTAAAAAGAAGTGAAAGGGCATCTATTACAAGAAAGATATTAGATCAAAGCATCTATTTAACTTGTAATTTGAAAGAAACTATTGGCTTGAAATTGAAAAGAGTGCAAAAACATGTAATACTAGAGTTTTTTTTTTTTTTTGGAGGGGCGTAATGCTAGAGTTTATGGAACTATGGAAGCGCAAACAATCATACTCTACATTTATGGAAAGAGGATAACTTCTATAAGGAGCTGGTGTAAACCAACTCCTTTGTGCCCACCAATTAGAATTGGACAGCTAGGATTATCACACCAAATCAAATGAGGTGAAAAACACTGGATTAAAATACCAACTCCAATCATCCACAAAAACCCTCATTTTTCTCCTCTCCCTCTCCCTCTCTCTTTCTCTCTCTCTCCAGCGGCGCCGTGCAACCCAGCCCAGAGCTTGCCATTGACGACACCGGAGGACAGCCCAAATTTTGACGGAGAAGATGACAGAGCCCAACCCATGCTGCCCTCTCTCACTCTCACTCTCACAGACACACACCGGCAGCAAAGAAAAAAATTTCTCTGCTGCCCAGTGCTTTCTCCACGTCAACGTTTTTGAACATCAATATTGCTAAGGGACACCACAAGATTAATTTGACATATTCTTGTTTGGAGGCTTGTGCCCTGCCATTTAGATCAACAAAAGATTTTGAAAACAATCACAACTTTAATGTCTCTTCTTTCCATTGCTTCAATTGCAGGAATTACAATGTCCTGCCAACACAACCTCAAAGTAGCTTGTAATTATTTGGTCACTAATGATCTTAGTTTAAAGAAGCAATTTATAATGTAAGAAAAAATCAGACATTTAAGTAATTATTTGACACTAAATAATTTGACACTAAAACCAGATTATTTGACACTAAAACCAGATTATTTGACAAAAATCCAGAGAGAAAGAAAGGTTGGGTTCCGGTGGGAGAGAGAGAGGTTGGGTTCCGGCAAGATCTCTGTCATGCCGCCGGCAAGAGAGAAAGAGAGAGCACCGGGAGAAGTTCTTAGCTGATTTGAGGAGAGAAACCCACCAAAATCCAGTGTGTGGAGAAAATTCCAGTTCTTAGCTTATGGGTTTGAGGAGAAAAATTATTATTTTTCTCGGATGCATGGCGCCGCTAGTGAGAGAGAAAGAGGGAGAGGAAGAGGAGGAAAATGAGGGTATTGTGATTTGTGGATGATGGGAGTTGGTGTTTTAATCCGGTGTTTTTCACCTCATTTGATTTGGTGTGATAATCTTAGTTGTCCAATTATAATTGGTGGGCACAAAGGAACTGGTTTACACCAGCTCCTTATAGAAGTTATCCTCTTATGGAAAAGTACTATATACAATTAAAGTTACAAATGGAAGTGATTTGAAAAGGTTAAAAAGGATATATACACGTACGTAAGGCCGTAACAAAGTAAAAATCATAAAAGTAAAAACAAATAATTCTTATAAATTATGGTAAGACATTTGAAACGCCAATAGGAATGAATTGAATTCAAAGCATGATGTAAACAATTCACTTAATTCATTACCTTTTGCAAAAAGATATAACAATTAGAGATCATCAAATAAAAATATAAATAACCATATGTTTAGAACATTAAAAAGGTTATATTATCATAAAAAAACAAATGATTATTCAAAATATTTGTAATAATATAATGGCCATACGAGCCTCCGTCATGTTGCTTCACATTGACGTGTAAGACATTAACTTTGCACTTCTTGTGAGATGTGAAATGGTAAACTTTTGTGTTAAGCATAGCATAGTAAATAATTTTGGAAGTTTTTTTAATTTAGAGACTATTTTTTTCCCCTAAGTAATGTGTCTCTTGAACTAGGTCACATGCTTCCTTCCAGACCAAAATTAGCTACAAGTAATTACAAATTAAGTTTTGGCAATAGACTTGTGTATTCTCCAAATATTTCAATTGGTATTTGTTGAAAAAAAAATGAAGAGGTATAACTCATTGATATAAGAATACTAATTAATTTCTATCAAATTAAAATTTGACAATTTTTTTTTTTTTTAAGTGTAGAGACTTGTTTCTTTTAAAGCAATACCTCTTGATTTAGGTCACAGGCTTCCATAAAAGCTTTTAAGTAATTGAGAAGTAAGTTTTGGTAGTAAACTCGTGTATTAATATAATTCTCCAAAGATTTCAATTGGTATATATATATATATATCTCTTAAGCAAGTGAGGAGGTATAATTTATTGGTATAATATTTTTTTGTTAGAGACTTTATTTATTTATTTTTTTTATTAATGTCTCTTGAACTAAGTCATATGCTTTCAACATCCAAAAAAAAAATTGTCATATACTTTAATAAAAGCTATAAGAAATTAAGAAGCAATTATAATTGGCTGCCGCTTGAAGGGATGACCATGTTTGCTTGTATTCACATTTGATTTGCAACATAAAGTTGTCTGTGTGTTGTTACATAGAGACAATTAAATCTTGTACTGTCAGATTATAATACTCTTTTTTATGAGTTTCTTTACTTTTGTTAAGAATCACAAATTAATTACGTAAATAATCTTGCGAAACTTTTTGCTTGTGGCCAAAACATACGATCACTTGAATCAATAGTTGATTAACTGGAATATTATATATTTTGAAAGCCATATAATAGCTCTTTCGAATAAGAATTTTTGGGGAATAAATAATTTTTTTCTTAAAGAAAATCTCAACATCCAAACTAAGATATCTTTCTTCAAATGGTTTTAAGCCATTGACAAGTCATATACGTACTCCACGTCTAAGCAATAGATCGAGTGGGCAAGCTTTGCTTCTCCAGAATGAGTTTATTTTTCTATTTGATCAATTTTGAAGAGGTTGGATAAAATAGACAAATAAAAAGAGAATAAAAACGGATGAGGAAAAAGATAATACGACAAATAAAGCATATTAACAACAAGACTCTTAGAGAAGCAAAAGAACCAGAAAATTAAGTGATAAGCTGTTTGAAAATTATAAATCATAATCACATAATTAAATAGACTAATTAACTAACAAATTTATATATCAAATAGAGTACTCCAATCCCATTTCAATGAAAAAGAGCATCTGCTTTTAATTAAGTTGGAGATTTATTATCTGAGCAAATGAAGAACTTGGATATATATTCCGCCATTGTTGGCTTCTAACATGTTGACCATCGCCATATATAATTAATTAGTGTCAAAAGCATCTTGCAAATTAAGTTGACTTTGGTGCATGCAAACCATGTATTGGATGATTCCATACCTGATGTTGAAGAGTTGAATATATATACCATGAGCTTTTAATTTTTCTTCCAAGGAGTACTATAAATATGCAATATTGTTAACACCTGAAAATTATAGAGGAAATCAATATGGCTACAGGCAACAAAGTTGGTGCAATATATCTTCTCATTTTGTGCAGTAAGCTCCTACTCCTTTCCAAATACTGTTGTCCTCTCTATTCATATTCTCTTTCTTTGTTGGTTTAGCATACAATTAATAGTTTCTCAAATGCTGTGTTGCGTTGATGATTATGATGAGTAGGTGCAATTCTACTGAGTGTGAATCCTGCAAGTGTGAGCGCAATAGTATGCCCTTATGCATGCCTAGCAAATGCAGGGTATATGATCTGCCCATCTCCGGCCACCAGTACTGCTAAGCAACTTAGTCCGCCATGCAATTGCTGTTATGCTCCAAAGGGTTGCACCATTTACACTGCTTCTGGAACTCGAATATGTACTGCCACTTGATCAAGGGATCCATGGATGGATATGGACATGTACGTTTGCTTCTACTCACATTTGGTTGGTTTGCAACATAAAGTTGTCTGTGTGTTGTTACATAGAGACAATTAATTAATTGTACTGTCGTATTTTGTTCGTATTTGTATTACCTATATTTTGCACTTGTAGTACTTCTACAGTACTATTGTATCATTTCCTATGTAAACCCTTTACCGGTTTGGTATGTTGTACAATAAAGATTTAGCCTTTTGTGCTTTATGCGTGCAATCACGTTAATTCAAAGTGTTTTCTTTCTTTTTGTTTTTTGTGTTTTGTGTTTTTTTTTTTTGGAAACTTTTTCTTATCTCACTTTCTTTAAAATTTTCTCAAGTATGTTAGATACTTTAATTAACAAAAACTCTCGCTCAATATTGTTTAAGCACACTCTCCAACACATCAGTTCTAACTATATGAAATATGACAAATATATTAAGAGAATAATTTCTATGGGGTTGTGGCACAAATCCATCTTTTTGTGACTCTAATGAAAAATTGACACATCAATTTAATACAACTTAAGAAAATAAAACAAAGACACCAGATCACATTTAAATTTATTAAAAATGAATAAACCTCACCTCACGTATATAGATTGATATGGTGTGAAGTATGTTCAGCTACCTAGCTAGCTAGGATCTTCTTATGGAAGCCATAGATGCGCACTACTATTATGTGTTATGAGATCATGTGTGTTGATAATTTATGATTGCTTTGGTTAATTAATTAGCTTACTAGTGGTAATAGTTTACTTTTATTTTTTATTTTTAAAAAAATATATCCAGTTTTTTCTCTGCAAATCTCACTTATGAGGGATAGTAATAACACTCCAGGTTATTTATTAGTTAATTACCAGTCGAAGTTGCATTTGAAGCCCGTTCGAACGAAGCTCGAACGAGCTAGGTTCAGAGAGCTTTGTTTGGAATTTCGTTTTTTAGTCTGTTTGAACAGGACTACTATATATGAAAAATTATGACTATAAGAAAAAAAAAAAAAAAAAAGCTATTTTGGTATGAGAGAAGTTTTAGGGTTCTCGAAAGGAACAAAATTTAACTAATAAACCGAACATAAATGCATATGAATACATAGTATGAGTCACTATGGACTGAATTAAGGCTTAGGTGAAAGGATATTATTAATTATTAGCCAAAAATTGTAAGTAAAACCTCAATTCCAATTAGGGATGAAAAAACGGTTACGGTTAATAGTTATTGGCTAATGACTAAAACCGCTAACTATAACACTTAGGCGGTTAGCAAAATTCACTTACTGCCTAAGCGGTTAGTGGTTAATAACTCTAATAATTGCTAACCGCTTTTTAAAATAAAAAATTTAAAATTTCCAACCACATCAACTTTGTTTTAATTACACATGCAAGTATTTTATCAAAAATTACTAAGTGTTAGAGAATATATTTCCTATATTGAAAGGAAGTATATTAAAATGATATTGTACGGTACTTACCTTTTATAAGATTTATTGTAACCAGGTTAATTATACTTATTTACCCCAATTCTCCTATAAATAGAAGTCTCATGTAGTGTAAAAATATTAATGAATTAATAATAGCCAAATGTAGCCTTTTAGGCTTTATCAAGTGGACGTAGGTAAGACCAACTCATATAAAAATTTTTGTTTTTATTTTTATTTATTCCACTATTTATTTATTTGATTATTAATTTCTTCACTAAGAAGAAGAATACGGCTAGCTAGCAATCCCGTGTCAGGTGGAGGAATGCGCTCGACAACCAAGTGCTAGGAAGAGGAATACGCCTAGCAAAATTATAAAATGCAAAGTAAAAATAAAGTAGAGCAAGGAAAATGTTAGCTAAATGTTTCCGAATGTGAGATTATGAATATGTTTTACATTCTAACATGTTTTGATCTAAGCATTGCTTTCCATCATTATTTGATAAAAAAAGAAAAAGAAAAAGAAAAAAAAAAAGTAGGCGTTTTATAAAAGTATCAAATCTTGAAGAATCCGGATAAAATAGAAAAGTAAAGAGAATAAAAACGGACTAGGAAAAAGATAATAAGACAAATATTGAAGCATATTAACAAGACGTGCTCTTAGAGAAGAAAAAGAACTACCAAAAGAGTAAGCTATTTGAAAATTATTAGGCTTTATTAATCACATAAATAGACTAATTAACTAACACACACACACACACACACACACATATATATATATATATATATCAAATAGAGTACTCTAATCTGATTTCAATGAAAATAGCAGCTGTTTTTAAGTTGGAGATTTATTATCTAAGCAAATGATGAACTTGGATATATATTCCGCCATTGTTGGCTTCTAACATGTTGATCATCGCCATAATTAATTAGTGTTCAAAAGCATCTTGCAAAGTTGACTTTGGTACATCGATCCAAACCATGTATTGGATGATTCCATACTAATTGATGTTGAAGAGTTGAATATATATACCAACTTTTAATTTTTAATTTCTTCCAAGAAGTACTATATATAAATATGCAACGTTAACACCTCAAAATTATAGAGGAAATCAATATGATTACAGGCAACAAAGTTAGTGTAATATATCTTCTCATATTGTACAGTAAGCTCCTATTCCTATTCAATTTCTGTTATCTGAATTTATCTTCTTAATTTTTTGTTGGTTTAGTTTAGTTCAGGATTTTCTTGATAAATATTCATGCAACCCTGCTTTGACTATTTGACAAAAGTGGATAAATTATACAATGAAATGAAACCCTTAAAGTGCTTGCCTTTAATGGTGGGCAACAAATAAATAAAGGCCTATTAAATCTTATCTAAATCAAGTTTTGGGGAGTGAGAGTGGGCAAACTATATTAGTTTATGGGGCATATATATTTCTGACCAAACGTGATGTTAAGTTAAAGAATATAAAACTCATATATATATATATATATATATATATATATAAGGGATTGTTAGGATATGTCTAAGATATGTTCACACATAGTTTTCTTGTTGAGTTTAACTTCCTGGAGCGAGCAGAACTCACGCATCATACAAAATCAAATCCACGACTTTCCTTCCATTGATATTTTCTAGAAGGGGGAGATACTATTAGAATCGATATTGATAGAACAAGTCTTTGGTTAGGATTCCAAAACAACCCACAAGTCCCATTTTCTTTTCTTTTCCTTTGTTTAGAAATCAACATGCATGGAGTTGATGGGCATAGAGAGTATTAAGAAAATAAAAAATATAAACAAAAACAGGAAAGGAAAAAGATGATAAGACAAATAAAATCATATAAACAAGACGCTTAGAGAGTATTAAAAAAATAAAAATAGAACTTTTGGGGGAGGGAGCCTGTCTTCACATTAACTAATCTAGATTTGTCATCGATAGGCCAATCAGCTCAAGCCTGTTAGCTTCGTCTGCTTGAATCAAGGCAGACCAAAAGCTATTTTACACGATAGGGCAAATCTAAAAGAAGCTAGCTAATCAAATTTCAATGAAAAGAAGCGTAGCTCTTAAGTAAGAAATTATCATCTAAGGAAATTATTAGGAACTTGATCATTATATATATTAATATAATTTCCGCCACTGTTGACTTGTAAGGTTCTTTTAGTAATTTGCAATATATTTTTTTTCCTTTTTTATTTTTACAATATTCTCCTCCCGTAAGATACGCATCATGTGTCGCCACAGTACTTGATTATTTCAAATTTGACTTTGGTACTTCAATTCCTTCCACACCTAGCTAGATAGATGTTGCAGCTGATAATATTGAATGCACAATATTATCACCTTCTCTAAATTAAATTTGGGAAAAAAAATAATGTAAAATCAATCTCTTTGGCTTACCCGATTTACGATTAGCTCTATGTAGTATCAAAATGAATTAAGAGGTCATTCAGGTATGCCAAAAAAATAATTTATTCCTTACAGTCAAATTTTGTCTACCAACTTAACAGATTTCGTTAGTGTGATACTGACTTAAAATAGGACATGTATTATAATTTTATTGGATATGACATGTCACACTATCGAAATCTGTTAATTCAGTGGACTATTTTAGGTATCTAATTTTTTATTTCTTATAAAAAATTCATTCTTTATATCCACGTATACTATTATTAAAGAGAAGAGAAAATCAAATTGATTTTTTTTTATTAATTAGTTTAATTTATGCATTGTTGAGCTATAGTGCTCAACAAATTGTAGTAGATAGCCTTTTTTTTTTTTTTCTTTTTTTTTTTCTTTCGGTTAAAATGGGTAATCGATCAAATGTGGCTACTTTTTTTCCGAGTTTACCTAGCCCAATAAGATTGCTCTTTTAAGTCTTTATTATTATTATTATTATTTTCCTTCCTTTAGTTAAGGATTTTCTTGATAAATATTCATGCAACCCTGCTTTGACTATTTGACAAATTAAGTGGATAAATAGTACAATGAAACGAAACTCTTAAAAGTGCTTGCCTTTTATACTAGGGTGCAAGTTTTCTTTCTGTAGGGTGGGCAACAAATAAATAAAGGCCTATTAAACCTTATCTAAATCAAGTTTTAGGGAGTGAGCGGAGGCAAAGTACAGTGGTTTAATGAAACGAAACTCTTAAAGTGCTTGCCTTCTATACTAGGGTGCAAGTTTTCTTTCTGTAGGGTGGGCAACAAATAAATAAAGGCCTATTAAACCTTATCTAAATCAAGTTTTAGGGAGTGAGCGGAGGCAAAGTATAGTGGTTTATGGAGCATATTTCTGACCAAAAGTGATGTTTAAGTTAAATAATATAAAACTCATATTTTTTAAGGGATTGTTAGGATATGTCTAAGTTATGTGTGAATATATACCACCTTGTTCACTTCACACATAGTTGTCTTTGTTGAGTTTAACTTCCTGGAGCGAGCAGAACTCATGCATGATGCATCATATATATAAAATCGATCAAATCCACGACTTTCCTTCCACTGATATTTTATAAAAGGAGGAGATACTATTTGATTAGAATATCATAGAATCGATAATATTGATAGAACAAGTCTTGGTTAGGATTCCAAAACAACCCACAAGTCCCATTTTCTTTTCTTTTCTTTTCCTTTGTTTAGAAATCAACATGGAGTTTATTGCAATTGGCATAGAGAGTATTAAAAAAAATAAAAAATAAAACAGGTAAGGAAAAAGATAATAAGACAAATAAAATCATATAAACAAGACACTTAGATAGTATTAAAAAAAAAAAAATAAATAAATAAAACTTTTGGGGGAGGGAGCCTGTCTTCACATTAACTAATCTAGATTAGTCGCTGTTGGAACTGGTAGCTCATATTAATACCAGTGGAAGGCCAAATAGACAGGAGCGGGAGTATTTTTGGGGATTTTCTTAATAAGTCCGTACAAATAGGGTTTAGAGTTTTTCTATATATATGTATGATACCTTAAATCATTAAGAGTAAAAAATACAGCCGCCTCTATGTGGACGTAGACAAATTGTCGAACCACGTTAAATTTGTATTTCGACTCTCTTAATTTATCTCTTTTTGATTCTATATTGTTCATCAATTATTGTGCACAGTAACAACATTGGCCAATTAGCTCAAGCCTCTTAGTTTCGCATGCTTGTATCAAAGCAGATCGACCAAAAGCTATTTTACACGATGGGACAAATCTAAAAGAAGCTAGCTAATCAAATTTCAATGAAAAGAAGCATTGCTCTTAAGTAAGAAATCATCATATATCTAAGGAAATTATTAGGAACTTGATCATTTATATATATATTAATATAATTTCCGCCACTGTTGACTTCTAAGGTTCTTTTAGTAATTTGCAATATTTATTTTTTCCTTTTTTATTTTTTTTATTTTTACAATATTCTCCTCCATTAAGATATGCATCATGTCACCTCTAATTAGCTGTGTATGTTTTTTTGATAAGTAATTAGCTGTGTATGTTGAATGAAGCCACACTTGATTATTTCAAATTTGACTTTGGTACTTCAATTCCTTACACACCTAGCTAGATAGATAGATGTTGCAGCTAATAATATTGAATGTACAAACTTTTTTTTTTTTAATTTCTAACTCTTCTTTCAAGGATTTCTATAAATATGCAATGTTAAGCGTTAACACCTCAAAATTTGTAGACAGGAAATATGGCTGGCAACAAAGTTGGTGCAATACATCTTCTCCTTTTGTGTGGTAATCAAGCTCCCACTCCTCTTCAATTATCTTCTCTTCCGTCTGTTTCTTAATTTTGTATTTTTTTCCTTTCTTTTGATGCGACAAAGAAATCAAAGTAATTTTGAGTATTTTGAGTTATTTATTAATATTTTTGTTTTATTTTTTGTAAGTCAAGTAATAAACTTCAATTACATACAAAAGTTTCTCAAATGTTATTATCTTCATCAAATTGATGACCAGGTGCAATTCTACTGAGCTTCAATCCAGAAACTGCGAGTGCAAAGATATGCCCACGAATTTGCTATGCGGATATAGCGTATATGACCTGCCCATCTTCGGGCAATGAGCACCTTACTCCTACTGCCTGCAATTGCTGCTTGGCTGGAAAGGGCTGCACCCTTTACCGTGCTGATGGAACTTCAATCTGCACTGGGACTTGAAGCAGGGGGAGTTGACAGATGATAATAATATCTAATTAAATAAAACAATAGAGACTTCATTGTCTCTATATATGTTATAATTAATACAATAAACATGTTTGTTAAGAATATTATATTGAAAATACAATGGATCCAATGTATGATGATTTGTATGATTAAAATCATGGATTATCGTGATTTTCTGTACGTAATACTGTGATTTATAGTGTGGGTTCGTATATTACTCTAAGCACCCTCTAAGCCAAAATACATATTACAAATAAAATTCATACCTTTTAATTGTCTAAGATATAAACAGAAAGCAAGAAAAGGTAAATAAAAAATTAAACAATGGGAGACAAAGAGAGAATTTGAAAACCTTTTGTTTAAAGAGAGAATTTGAGATGCTACTCTGATGTTTTCTCGCTAGGCGTTTAACCTAGAGGAGAAGGATTTGTTTCCCTCGTCTCTTGAAGATTGAGGGAGGATCACGTGCATGTGAAAGAATTTTTTTCTAGACTGAAGTAATGGCGGGAGACATGCCCAATCCATGGCCTTGTCACCCACTGCTAGAGGAAGAAGATGAGGAAGTCAAAGTTTTCAAGGAGGAAGTGTATAAGGTAGCGACCAGGGGTCAATTATGTGTAGTGGGAAAATTGTTTGCTGATAGGTATGAAAGCAAGGAGACCATCAAGAATTCACTGTTGAAATGGTGGAAACCTTTGGAATCAATTATTTTCAAAGTGTTGGGCGAAAACCTTTTTCTGATTAAGTTCGAAAACAGTGAGGATAAGGAGAAGGTTCTTGAGGGTCAACCTTGGGTGTTTGAAGGTGACTTGTTCCTGGTGGAAGATTTTGATGGCCGTCAAAAATAGCATTCGATAGAGCCTCGTTTTGGGTACGAATGTTCCATCTGCCACTGGTTTGCATGGGCAGGGAAGAGGGAAAGAAAATTGGGGCTACTGTCGGAGATGTGGGAGAGGTTGATACTGGCTGGGGGGAATACCTAAGAGTTAAAATCTCGTTAGATTTATCCAAGCCCCTTTCTGGGGGATGCAAGCGGAAGCTGGAAGGGGAATTAACATGGATCGCTTTCCAATATGAAAGGCTTCCGAAGTATTGTTTCCAATATTGTGGCGTTATATGACATGGAAGGCGGGGGTGTCAGAAGAAGAGTAGCATGAAAAATCTGGAGCCTGCTAAGTTTGGTTCGGGACTGAGGGCGTCGTCACCAACCCGGAGAGGCGATCGAAATCTAGTGAGGCATAAGTTTAGACCGGGACAGGCGAGGTCTTTCTAGGCCAGTACGTGGAATCACAATCTGAAGAAATCTAAACCGGAGACAACAAGGGGGATGGATGAGTCCGGGGAAGAGACTCCGGCAAGCCAACCTGGCAAATTTTTTCAACAAGGTAGCATAATCAGTGGCGACGATCACAGGATTAATGATGGCGCTCCTATTATGGGGGATATGATAGAAACAGATGGATTTGGGGGAGGAAATAATGGAGCTGATTCGGAGTTGCAAGGAAGTGATCACAATAGGAAACGTGGGAGTGAATCATGGTTGTCGCATAAGGAAATTTCCCTTTTAGGCGAGACCGGTGAGCTGGAGGGAGAATTTCAAAATTCTTTTGAAGGTTTAAACTCTCACGTGACAAAGGGTAATACAGGGGTTTTTATGCCTAGGAAAACAAAAGAAAGTTTGGGTCAGAATTGTAGCCCAGGCGGATCTATTTACCCTGGCCTATTGATTGCAGATGTGGCCTAGACAGTCAAAGCTGCCCAAGAAGCAACCCGTAATCCTGAGAAGGCATTGGTCACTTGGAAAAGGAAGTATGGGGAAAAGGATGATGCGCTAGTTTCTAAAAAAAGAAAGGGACATGGGGGAGAAGGTCGAATTGTTGAGAAGGGACGGAAAGTTAGTGGTACGTGACAAATGTTTCTGGATCGGGAGTGGCGAAAGCTGCGGGACAGCCCCGCCGACCGCTATGACAATTCTAAGTTGGAACTGTCGGGGAATTGGGAACCTCCGAACAGTTAAAGCCCTGAGCCATTTGGTAAAGGAGAAGAGACCCACTTTGGTTTTCCTTATGGAAACCAAGGTCCGTCAAAATAAAATGGAGCACATTAGGTGTAAACTTGACTACAATGGATTATTTGTGGTGGATTGTATTGGTAGGAGTAGTGGACTAGTGTTGCTTTGGGGTGAGGAGATCAATGTAAAAATACAAAATTATAGTCAGCATCATATCAATGGCGTGATTCGCAACCGACCGAATAGTGTGCCATGGAAGTTTATTGGCTTCTATGGCCAACCAGATGTGGGTAAACGTCATGAATAATGGTGCTTGCTAAAAAATTTGGCACATTTTTCACCTTTACCTTGGGTATGCATTGAGGACTTCAATGAAATTTTATTTCCATCCGAAAAATGGGGTGGGAATACAAGAAGCAGAAGCCATATGTGGAATTTTCAGGAAGCTTTGAAGGAGTGTAATTTAACGGAGTTAGGCTTCTCGGGGCCTAAATACACCTGGAATAATTGTCGGGAGGATGAGGATTTCATAAAAGAAAAGAAAGGCTTGATAGGGGGGGGGGGGGGGGGAATTAGGAGTGGAGGGATCTTTTTTCTGAAGCTGAACTAAGGGTGGAGTTTGCCTTGGGATCGGACCATCTCCCTGTGTTTATGCTACTAAATGGAAAATCTGGGATGAGAAAAAAGGGTCAAATTTTCAGGTACGAAGCTAGCTGGGCCCTTGAAGAGGAATATGGCGAAGTGGTCCAACGTGCATGGGGTGAAGCTCCACCGCAAGACAGTTTGTGGGAAAGCTTAGAGGCAAAATTAAGTGTTT
This sequence comes from Corylus avellana, assembly GCF_965113065.1. Taxonomy (NCBI): domain Eukaryota; kingdom Viridiplantae; phylum Streptophyta; class Magnoliopsida; order Fagales; family Betulaceae; genus Corylus; species Corylus avellana. Next base: position 531,636 of record NC_142498.1, read on the forward strand.
GTAAAAATTATTTTTTGCAATGGCAGCAAACCCTGCGAGACCCCTTGGGCACCATCAATCGCATGAAGAAGAAACTACTGACTCTCCAAAGAAGAGAAGGGGGATCTTCGGGTATGGAGGGGAAAAATTTGATGAAGGATTTACAAGTTCTGATTGATCAAGAAGATGTCCGTTGGAGTAAGGGGGCAAAAGTTGCATGGCTTAAACATGGAGATAGAAATACACGTTACTATCATGAATGTGCTAATGAAAGGAGGAGGAAAAATTTTATTGGTGAAATAATGGATGACACGGGGTAGGTGTGGGCTACTCCCGAGAAGGTGGAATGGGCATTTGTTACATATTTCTCCTACTTATTTTCTGCTGGGGACGTTGGAGACATGGAGCAATGCCTTCAACACATTAATTTGGGGGTAACTAGGGACATGAATGTAGAACTACTAAAAGAATTCTCAAAAGGTGAAATAAGTGATGCCCTCCTTCAAATGGGCCCCATAAAAGACATTGCTTTTACGGGGCCGGATGGCTTCACGTTGGTTTTTTCCAAAAACATTGGAGCACTATAGGAATGAGGTATGTAACGTTGTGATTGATATCCTAAATTCTGGAATAATGCCTACAGATTTTCTTTCTTCCTTTTATTTATTTTTTTTGTTTGAAATGGCTAATCGAATGTGGCTACTTTTTTCCAAGTTCTACCTAGCCCAATAAGATTGCTCTTTTAAGTCTTTATTATTATTATTATTATTTTTTTAATTTTTTCCTTCCTTTAGTTAAGGATTTTCTTGATAAATATTCATGCAACCCTGCTTTGACTATTTGACAAAAGTGGATAAATTATACAATGAAATGAAACCCTTAAAGTGCTTGCCTTTAAGGGTGGGCAACAAATAAATAAAGGCCTATTAAACCTTATCTAAATCAAGTTTTAGGGAGTGAAAGGGGGCAAACTATAGTAGTTTATGAGGCATATATATATTTCTGACCAAACGTGATGTACATCATGTTAAGTTAAATAATATAAAAATCTTTTTTTTTCTTTTTTTTTTTTAGGGGATTGTTAGGATGTGTCTAAGTTATGTGTGAATACCACATTGTTCACACATAGTTTTCTTGTTGAGTTTAACTTCCTGGAGCGAGCAGAACTCATGCATCATACAAAATCAAATCCACGACTTTCCTTCCATTGATACTTTATAGAAGGGGGAGATACTATTTGATTGGAATATCATAGAATCAATATTGATAGAACAAGTCTTTGGTTAGGATTCCAAAACAGCCCACAAGTCCCATTTTCTTTTCTTTTCCTTTGTTTAGAAATCAATTACATGGAGTTGATTGGCTTAGAGAGTATTAAAAAATAAAAATAAAACTTTCGGGCCGGGAGAGGGAGACTGTCTTCACATTAACTAATCTAGATTTCGTTAATGTGATACTGACTTAAAATAGGACATGTATCATAATTTTATTGGATATAACATGTCACACTATGGAAATCTGTTAATTCAGTGGACTATTTTAGGTATCTAATTTTGTTATTTCTTATAAAAAATTCATTCTTTATATCCAGGTTTGCTATTATTAAAGAGAAGAGAAAATCAAATTGATTTTTTTATTAATTAGTTTAATTTATGCATTGTTGAGCTATAGTGCTCAACAAATTGTAGTAGATAGCCTCCTTTTTTCTTTTTTCTTTTTTCCGGTTAAAATGGGTAACGAATCGAATGTGGCTACTTTTTTTTCCGAGTTTACCTAGCCCAATAAGATTGCTCTTTTAAGTCTTTATTATTATTATTTTTTCCTTCATTTAGTTAAGGATTTTCTTGATAAATAGGAAAAAATGTAAAATTAGTCCATGTGGTTTACCTGATTTACAATTTACTCCCTGTAATATCAAAATGAACTCAGAAGTCCATGTGGTATGCAAAAATAATAATTTAGTCTTTGCAATTAAATTCTATTAATTGACTTAACAGATTCTGTTAATGTGTCACGTCACATCCAATAAAAATATGGCACATATCATATTTTATTTATAACTTTTAAAAGGCATACTTGAATTTTCATGTCATATTATTATGCCAACTAATATTCTCACCTCAGATTTACTCCACATCAAACACAGGTAACATACTTTTAAAAAGCCTACCCACGTTTTCCTGGCCCATAGCCTTGACGGAGGGGAGGAAGGCTGGAAGCTAGAGGATTCGCAGACCTTGTATACCAAAGAGTGGAAACATGGGTGGTCCTGTTTCCAAGTGTTGATTGCTTTAGTTGCCTACCCCATCTAGGGGTGTCAAAAATTACCGGGGAACCGGAACCGGAACCGGAAAACCGGAAAACCGGGAAACCGGAAAACCGGAAACCGGGAAACCGGGGTCCCGGTTCCGGTTCCGGTTTGAAAAATCTAAAAACCGGGTACCCCGGTTCCGGTACCGGTTTTTGGTACCCGGTTTTTACCGGGAATACCGGAACCGGGTTTCCATTTTATTTAATAATATTTATATATTATTATATTTATATATTAATATATATATATTATATATATATTAATATTTTTTACACTTAGGTTTAGGTTTAGGGTATTTTAAAAAATTAAATTTTTATGTCTAAGGCTCAAATAGGCAAAAATAATGATTTTTTAGGATTTTTGGACTTTTTAAGGTTTATTTTTTAATTATTTGGAACAATCACAACAAAGCCCCTTTAATTTAGACAAAGAAACTAATAGATTTTAAAAAAAATGGGCCAACTTATAAAAAAAAAAATTGGCTTATTTTAGGCCCAATACCTAAAATAAGCCCAAAAATCAATTTTTAAAAAAAACCGGTTACCGGACCGGGTAATACCGGAACCGGCCGGTAACCGGGACCCCGGTTAACCGGGGTCCCGGTTCCGGTTCCGGTTTCTCAAAATTGAGAACCGGGGTACCCCGGTTCCGGTTCCGGTTTTAGGCCAAAAACCGGGAAACCGGACCGGGTTGACACCCCTAACCCCATCTATGCCTATGCAACAGAAAAGAGAACAACAACTATTGTGTTGTGCCCTACCTGAGAGACCATATCGTTGTGGACTTACTAGAATATGATCTAGGACGGGAAGAGAAAGACTTTTTTCTCCGGTGGGCTTTCTCTCGTAAAGCCAAAGACGCCCCAAGACACAAAGTCTCTAGAGGGAGGGTGGAAAGGAAATCCCCTTGCCCCTCTCACTCCCTAAGGAATGAGAGGGCCACATTTAACCAGTGTCCAAGAGATCGGAATACAGATGAGATCAAAATTGTTCTTCTTCTTCTTGTCCTGTATTCGTTTTTAAAAGTCATAAATAAAATATAACATGTGTCATACTTTTATTGAATGTGACGTGACATACTAACGGAATCCATTAAGTCAATGGGTGGAATTTAACTGCAGGGATTAAATTTTTTTTTTTTGCATACCACAGGGACTTCTGAGTTCGTTTTGATATCATAGGGAGTAAATTGTAAATCAGGTAAACCACATGGACAAATTTTACATTTTTCCCTAATAAATATTCATGCAACCCTGCTTTAACTATTTGACAAATTAAGTGGATAAATAGTACAATGAAATGAAACTCTTAAAGTGCTTGCCTTTTATACTAGGGTGCAAGTTTTCTTTCTGTAGGGTGGGCAACAAATAAATAAAGGCCTATTAAACCTTATCTAAATCAAGTTTTAGGGAGTGAGCAGAGGCAAAGTATCTAAATCAAGTTTCCTTCCACTCCTCTTCAATTATCTTCTCTTCTGTCCGTTTCTTAATTTTGTATTTTTTTTTCCTTTCTTTTGATGCGACAAAGAAATCAAAGTAATTTTGAGTTATTTATTAATATTTTTGTTTTTTGTTTTTTGTTTTGTTTTGTTTTTTGTTTTTAATTGTAAGTCAAGTTATGAACTGCAATTACATACAAAAGTTTCTCAAATGTTATTTTCTTCATCAAATTGATGGCCAGGTGCAATTCTACTGAGCTTCAATCCAGAAACTGCGAGTGCAAAAATATGCTCACAAATTTGCTATGCGTATATAGCGTATATGACCTGCCCGTCTTCGGGCAATGAGCACCTTACTCCTACTGCCTGCAATTGCTGCTTGGCTGGGAATGGCTGCAGTCTTTACCGTGCTGATGGAACTTCAATCTGCACTGGGACTTGAAGCAGGGGGAGTTGACAGATGATAATAATATCTAATTAAATAAAACAATAGAGACTTCATTGTCTCTATATATGTTATAATTAATACAATAAATATGTCTGTTAGAATATTATATTGAAAATAAAATGGATCCAAATGTATGATGATTTGTATGATTAAAATCATGGATTATCGTGATTTTCTGCACGTAATACTCTGATTTAATTATAGTGTGGTTTGGTATATTACTCTAAGCACCCTCTAAGCCAAAATACATACGTTTTAATTGTTGAGATTTTTTTTTTTTTTGAGAAAAGTAGCACTTTTATTAATAGATCAGAGTTTAAAACTCAACCATTACATCCCAATAAATCAGACTAGTAATACATCCAATACCCTCTATCCACTCTCTCCCTACCAGATAGCAGACAGCAATGAGCGCCACCTCAAGGGCTACACTCATTGCTGTCCCCGATAGGTTCTTCGAGAATGGACACAGGAGCTACTGCTCGTCCATTTACTGCAGAATAGTCTTCTACCGCCAGTCGAGCTTGGTGAACCAGCACATCCGGGTGAGTGAAAATGCCCTCATGAATAAACATATTTCTGCGCAGCCATATACGACGCGTAATCCCAACAAACAGCCGAATTTCCTCCTTGTCACACAATTGGATCATCGCTTCTACCACTCTACCAAATGTAGGTCCAGTAAGAGAACTCTTGTGAAATTTCTTGATGCTCCCACACCACACATCTCTCGCTGAGGGGCAGCCCCACAAGGTGTGGAAGCAAGTCTCCTCCTCAAGAGTACATATAGGACATGAGGCATCCTTGGTGATCTTTCTCTTGTAGAGATTCGATTTTGTTGGAAGAATATCATGGCATGCTCTCCAAAGGAAAGTCTTTTCCGCATTCGGGATTTGTAATCTCCACAAAATACCCCATAACGCCTTCGGCTCACCGCTAGAAGAGCTGCTAGCGTGCACCTGAACCGCCCGTCTCATAGCCCCATGGTATGCGCTTTTAACTGTAAACGAACCATTGGGGGTTTCCCTCCAGATGATCTCATCGTTACGGTATATAGAGACAGGAATCTTGAGAATGGCATTTACCTCCTCAGGGAGAAAACATGCCTCTAACAACCGTGTATTCCACCCATGTAAGTCTCGGTCAATGAGTTCCTCGACTTTAGCATCCGGACTAAGCACCTTTGGAGCCGAGTAGACTGCATAATTAGTGGGAATTGGTACCCATTTATCTCCCCATATCTTCGTATTTTTGCCATTTCCTATCTTCCAAAATAATCCTTCCTTCAGCAGGTCACAAGAGCCCAATATACTCCTCCATGCATAGGAGGGCTTATTCCCTAATTTCGCCTCAATAACTGAACTATTAGCATAATACTTGGCCTTCATAATTTGGGAGACTAAGCTATCAGGCGTCCGCCAAAGCCGCTAACATTGCTTGGCAAGGAGTGCCTTATTAAAACAAATGAAATCCCTAAATCCCATTCCTCCATGGGTTTTGGGGATACCCATTTTTCGCCAACTCATCCACCGTATGTTCGAAGCTCCCCACCAAAATTGTTGCATTAGAGAATTAATCTTAGAACACAATACCTTGGGAAGCATGAAGACACTCATACAATAAGTCGGAATGGCTTGAATCACCGCCTTAAGTAGTATTTCCCGCCCTGCTTGCGATAGAAGTTTTAGTTTCCAATCTTGCAGACGTTTCCACACTCTGTCAAGAATACTCTGGAATTCTTTTGTCCGAGATTTTCCCACCAACGCCGGCAAGCCGAGGTACTTATCATAATTGTTGAGATATTAACAGAAAGCAAAAGAAGGTAAATAGAAAATTAAATAATGGGAGACAAAGAGATAATTTAAAAATCTTTTGTTTTCTTTATTAAGACAATTAAATATATTACAAATAAAACTCATACGTTTTAATTGTCTCACATTGAGATATTTAAACATAAAGCAAGAGAAGGTAAAAAGAAAATTAAATACATTTTAAAACACCACGTGTCGCAATTCTATGCATTCTCAATGAACAACAATGCAAATTAAAAAATCGTCAACTAAAAATAACGATAGAGAACTATCTCTCATTATCATTTCCTGAATTCAATGTAAAATTTACAAAATAAAAGTAATCAATTTGAATAAAAATAATGCATAAATTAGAAGGAAAATATATATAAGGAACAAAAACGAAAATGGAAGAACATAACCACAGGATAAAGATAAAAAATTTAAAAAATAAAATAAAAATGAAAACAACAATTGGAAACTCTCTCTCTCTCTCTCTCTCTCTCTCTCTCTCGTTATTTTCCTAAATTGAGTGTAAAATTTACAAATAACATTGAGATATAAATAGAAAGTAAGAGAAGAAAAAAGAAAAATAAAGAGAGGGAGAGAGGAAGAGAGATAATGGGAACCTTTTGTTTTATTTACCAAGACATCAATTAAATGCATCCTAAATAAAACCCATAAGTTTTAATTATTGTAGGATATAAACAGAAAACAAGAGAAGACATAAAGAAAAATAGAGACAAAAAGACAAAATTTGGAAACTTTTTGTTTTTTTATTAAGAAAATTAAATATATTACAAATAATTAAGCATGTATTTTAATTGTACGAATTCCTGAATCAAATGTAAAATTTACAAAAGAGAAGTAATCAATTTGAATAAAAATAATATATAAATTCGAAAAAAAAATAAGGGACACAAACGAAAAATGGAAGAACATAACCACATGATAAATATAATAAAAAAAAAAATACTAATATAATTGAAAAGAACTATTAAAAAAAAAGAAAAGAAGGGGGAATTATAGTATATTTATTTTTCCTAAATTGAGTGTAAAATTTACAAAATAATATTGAGACATAAATAGAAAGCAAGAGAAGAAAAAAGAAAAATAAACAGAGAGAGATAAAGAGAGAATTTGTGAACCTTTTGTTTTTTATTAAGACATCAATTAAATGCATTCCAAATAAAACCTTATGTTTTACAAAATAATACTGAGATATAAATAGAAGAGAAAAAAAAAGAGACAAATAAACAGAGAGATAAAAAGAGAATTTGTGAACCTTTTGTTTTTAAATTAAGACATCAATTAAATGCATTCCAAATAAAACCCTATGTTTTAATTGTCTCACATTGACAATATAAATAGAAAGCAAGAGAATATAAAAGTAGTGATGTTGCAATATCAAAATTGGAGGGTCGTTCATGTGAAAAGGGAAGCAAATTTTGCGGCCCATGGTCTAGCGAAGGTAGTGGCGCAAGAACATACGGAGAAAGTTTGGAGGGAAGAGATTCCTTCATGCATTTCTGATGTAGTTCTTTTAGAGCAAATTGCTCTTGTTGTTTAGAGTTTATACTCTAGATTTTATGAAATGAAATGCAAGAAGTTTTCAAAAAAAAAAAAAAAAGAAAGCAAGAGAAGATAAAAAGAAAAATAAAGAGAGAAAGAGAAAATTTGGGAACCTTTTATTTTCTTCATTAAGACAATTAAATATATTTCAAATAAAATCCTTACGTTTTAATTATCTTACATTGATATATAAACAGAAATCAAGAGAATATAAAAAGAAAATTAAATAAAGATAGAGAGAATTTGAAAACCTTTCGTATTCTTCATTAAGATAATTAACTGTATTACAAATAAAACTCCTATGTTTTAAATGCCCAAAATTTGTTCACTCTTTAAAACGCCACAGAGAGAGATAAAGAAAGAATTTTTGGGGGAAAATGATTCTCTCCATTTCAAAATCCCTCAATTTCCTCTATTTTGTGTATTTTGAAGGGTATTGCATTTAATACACTACCATCATTAAAACTTTTGGATAATACTACCCTTCAAAATGCACTAAATGAAGGAAATTGAAGGATTTTGAAATGGAGAGGATTCGTTTCCGAATTTGGGAACCTTTTGTTTTTTCATTAAGACATCAATTAAATGCATTCCAAATAAAATCCTACGTCTTAATTGTCTCACATTGATGATATAAACAAAAAGCAAGAGAAGATAAAAAGAACAAGAGAAAGAGAAATAGAAAATTTGGGAACCTTTTGTTTTCTTCATTAAATATGTTTCAAATAAAATGTTTTAATTGTCTCACATTGATATATAAACAGAAATCAAGAGAATATAAAAAGAAAAGAGAAATGCTAGAACAATTAAATATATTTCAAATAAAATCCTTACGTTTTAATTATCTCACATTGATATATAAACAGAAATCAAGAGAATATAAAAAGAAAATTAAATAAAGACAAAGAGAATTTGAAAACCTTTTGTATTCTTAATTAAGATAATTAACCGCATTACAAATAAAATTTCTACGTTTTAAATGCCCAAAATTTGTTCACTCTTTAAAATGCCACAGAGAAATACAAAGTATTATTTGCCATCAACTTGGGTCATGTGCCCTTTGCCACCTAGGATTTTGATGGACAAAATATGAGGGTTTTATTAGATTCTAGCATTTTTCAAAATAAAATTACATAGAGACAAAGAATTTAGAAACCTTTTGTATTCTTCATTAAGACAATTAAATGCATTACAAATAAAATCCCTACGTTTTAAATGCCCAAAATTTGTTCACTCTTTAAAACACCGTGTGTCGCAATCCTAGTCGCTCTTTAAGCCAAAATTTGTTCCACACCTTGATAGATGTTGCAGCTCATAATATTGAATGTACAAACCTGTTTATTTTTATTTTTATTTTTATTTCTAACTTTCTTTCAAGGAGTTCTATAAATATGCAATGTTAACACCTCAAAATTTGTAGACAGGAAATATGTCTGGCAACAAAGTTGGTGCAATACATCTTCTCCTTTTGTGTGGTAATCAAGCTTCCACTCCTCTTCAGTTATATTCTCTTCCGTCTGTTTCTTAATTTTGTGTTTTTTTTTTTTTTTTCTTTTGATGCATGCGACAAAGAAATGAAAGTAATTTTGAGTTATTTGTTAAAATTTTTATTTTTATTTTTTATTTTTTTTGAAAAAATCAAAAACAAATGAAAGGGATTGAGAATGAAAACGTGTTATAAGAAAAAAACAATATATAATTTCTTTTACAAAAATCTATCTTTTCAAGTTATTTACTTCAATTTCATATAAAAGTTTCTCAAATGTTATCTTCTTCAACATATTGATGACCAGGTGCAATTCTACTGAGCTTCAATCCAGAAACTGCGAGCGCGAAAATATGCCCACAATTTTGCTATGTGGATATAGCGTATATTACCTGCCCATCTTCGGGCAATGAACCCCTTGAGCCTACGTATAAAAACTGCAATTGCTGCTTGGCTGGAAAGGGCTGCCGCCTTTACCGGGCTGATGGAAGTTTAATCTGCACTGCGGCTTGAAGCAGGGGGAGTTGACAGATGATAATAATATCTAATTAAATAAAACAATAGAGACTTAATTCATTGTCTCTATATATGTTATAATACAATAAATATGTTTGTTATAATAGTATATTTGAAAATACAGTGGATCCAATGGATGATGCTGTGATTTATAGTGTGGTTTCGTATATTACTCTATTTGTCTCATTATGTTTTGCTGTAGAATTTAGTCAGAAAGTTTGTTTGAAGGAGATGTGATGCAGATAGTGAATATTTGAAGGAGACAATCAAGACTAATTTCACTATCAGGAGGAGGAGAAGGAGTACAAATTAAGAGTAGTAAGAAAACCATTCAAAACTCATCTAACACCCATAAGGGTAATCATAAAGTGCAAACACCAATCAAGTCCAAATAATATGCTTGAACATGAGAGCTGGAAATGGCTTAAGTCAACATGTCCGCTTGATTTTCCTTTTAGGATTAGAACACCACAATCTATATCATTTCACCCCATTAGCAACCTATCGTTAAGTGCTCAGGGTGGGAATACGACTAGCAATCTTTCGTTACGTGCGTGAATATGTTTAACAACCCAGTGTAAATTAGTGGGAGATCGAATACGGTTAGCAAAATAATAAAATGGAAAGTAAAAATAAAGTAAAGCAAGGAAAATGTAATTAAGCTAAACGTTTCAGTATATGAGATTATGAATATGTTTTACACTCTAGCAAAAAAAAGTACGGGTTCATTCAATCAATCTTGAAGAGTCTGGATAAAATAGAAAAGTAAAGAGAGAATAAAAACGGATGACGAAAAAGATAATAAGACAAATAAAGCATATTAACAAAACTCTTAGAGAAGCAAAAGAACCAGAAAATTAAGTGATAAGCTGTTTGAAAACTAAAAATCTTAATCACATACATAGACTAATTAACTAACAAGTATATATATATCAAATAGAGTACTCCAATCGATTTCAATGAAAAACAGCATCTGCTTTTTTAAGTTGGAGATTTATTAGCAAATGAGGAACTTGGATATATATTCCTCCATTGCTGGCTTCTAACATGTTGACCATTGCCATAATTAATTAGTGTTCAAAAGCATCTTGCAAAGTTGACTTTGGTGCATGCAAACCATGTGTTGGATGATTCCATACCTGATGTTGAAGAGTTGAATATATATATATACCAACTTTTAATTTTTAATTTCTTCCAAGGAGTACTATAAGTATGCAATGTTAACACCTGAAAATTATAGAGGAAATTAATATGGCTACAGGCAACAAAGTTGGTGCAATATATCTTCTCATTTTGTGCAGTAAACTCCTACTCCTATTCAATTTTTGTCGAGATGATGATTTGCTGAGTAGGTGCAATTCTACTGAGCGTCAATCCAACAATTGTGAGCGCAAGAACAATATGCCCAGTTTATCCATGCATAGCAAATGAAGGAGGGTATATGAACTGCCCATCTCCGGCCAGTACTACTGCTAAGCAACTTAGTCCGCCATGCAATTGTTGCTATGCTCCAAGGGGCTGCACCATTTACACTGCTTCTGGATCTCCAATCTGTACTACCACTTGATCGAAGGGATCGATGGATATGGACATGTTTTATACTATTCATATTTGGTTGGTTTGCAACATAAAAGTTGTCTGTGTGTTGTTACATAAAGACAATTAATTGTACTGTCGTATTATCCTATTTGTTTTTGTATTGCCTATATTTTGTACTTGTACTTCCACAGTACTATCATATCATTTCCTATTTGAACCCTGAAGCGATTTGGTCGTATGTTGTACAATAAAGATTTACCCTGTTGTGCTTTATGCGTGCAATCACATTAATCCAATGTGTGTTATTTCTTCTCTTTTTCTCATCTCAATTTCTCTAACATTTCTCTAATCTGTTGGACACTTTAACAAAAACTCTAGCTCAAGATTGTTTAAGCACGCTCTATTAAGTCACTAAGCAGCAATGGCGGAATGACAGTGACTTTGGGCGCCGCCCAAAGCTGCGGCCGTGTTGTCCACACACTGCCATGTCTACTCGATCAGCCAAGTTGTTGGACCGTTCCATAGATTTGCCATTGGTCGCCTCATATCCACGCAGAACGTCGCCATAACATTCCTGACGCACCTCCATGCGCCGCCCAAAGTCACTGTCGTTTCGCCACTGCCGCTTCAGCCACAGGCCGCCACCATCATCCAATCTCGTCAGCAGGACCTCTGTTCAATAACTCTTCCTCCAGCGATTCCAAATCCACCGCGAACGCCACTGTTTGAGACCTACTGTGCCCTCACTCACCTCTTAGCCATCAGTGCGTGATTCATACGCACCCAGGGCAGCCTCTTCTGCCGTGCTTGCATTACACGCACGAAGCTCCCCTTGCTGCAACCACGTGTCACTCAAAGAGATCGCCACGTCAGACCTAAAGCCATGTCAGCCCTAGTGACACATCAGAACCTTGTCAGACTTGACTTTTTAGTGTTGACTATTGACTTTGACTACTCTCATAGTTGACCAGGTGTTTCCTACTCAATTTTTCGTCCTGATTTCATATTTGTGGTCTATTTTTGCTTTTAGCATCATTATATGGCGCAGGATGAGATTCTTCACCAAGTTAAGGCGTTTGTTTTATGCGGTTCAAGTTGGTTCATGCATTGTTAAATTTGGTTCCACAGCCTTTTTCGGCACAATTCAACCCGGTTCAATCTTCTTGTGGTGGGTACTCTCAGGTCAGACTAATCTTTCATTCGATCCACGGGTTTTTGGGCCAAAGAATCCCATTTCTACTGACCCACTTATGCCTTCCCAACTGCCGCCATCACTGGTCACTGCAACCTCTACCCAGGCTATCGATCCATTACTAGTCAGAATTTGCTGGTCAGACCGATCCTTTCAACAATCCATAGGTTTTTAGGCATGATTAGTCCCCTCAACCGGCCCTTTTCTCTTAGTTCAGCTAACCAGGCGAGATAGTTCAAGGGTTTCGGGCCATAATAGCTCTTTCAACTAGTCATTTTCTCTCCGCTCAGTCGACCAAGCAAGCTAGTCCATTACTAATATATAGTTTTCAAGTCAAACTACTACCAAGTGAACCATGCTCTAGCTCAAATGCATGGCTCAAGCAACTTTTATGGCGTCACTCTGGCATTTTTGTTTTTGGCGAATTCTTCCTTCTTTCCCTTTCTTTTATCCTAAATTCAAGGTTACACCTTGAGTTTGAGGAGGATGTTATAATATTTTATATTATTCTCTAAGGTTTATTAATTTTCTTATTAGAGTTTATTCATTACCTTAATTAATATAGGGTTTCTTGCTTATTACTCATAGCCTTTCTATAAATAGAGGACTCTGTAATCACATCAATATCATTTTTAATACAATGTAGTACATTATATTCTTCCGCTCTCTCTCTTCTCTCTCATTCTTCCGCTCTCCAATATATTTAACAGTTGGATTGAAAGTTTTAATAGGCTCATGGAGAACCCTTCTCACCACCGAGTTTCGAAATGACTCATGAAAGTAGCGCAACACTTGCATCAAGAGCCCGTGGGGGTAGTTCAACAAAAATTTTTGATAGTACAAATCTAAGTCGATCAATTTTTGTTTAATTATTATTAGATGATCTGTTGATCTTTTGACAAAGTTGAGTGTCAGATGAGTGGGGTGATCAGATCTGGGCCTAGTAACACTGATATGGATTCTACTTATTTGCATACAGATAATGATAGCATTACTCTTAAAGAATTATATTCGGGCCACAAAAGGAGTTGAACGTACAACTTGAACCTTTCTCGTGTTGTGCCTGTAAACCAATGAAAACCAATCCATTAGGCGAAATAGGCAGAAAAAAGAAGAAGCAATAATTAGGACCAACATATAAATGAAAAGAGCAAAAATGCCACTTCGATAGAGTTGACCCCCCCCCCCCCCACTGGGGTGGCTTATAGGCCACTCCCACCTTGGGAACTCGTTGGGGGCACCCACCACCCCTAGCAGTGCCCCACAAGGGGCGAGTTCCCCTTGCCTTTTTCAATTTTTATTTTTTAAGATTTTATTTTTTATTTCATATATATATATATATATATGAAGTGGTACCAATATGAAGTGGTACCAATGAATGTTAAAATTTTCCGGAAATTCAACCTAAAGACTCATTTCAAATTTGCCAAAAAACTTATGCTGAACTTTAATTAGTTGTTATTTAAAATAGTGCTTTGAGTTAGAGATTTATTTTAATTTTTCCAAAAGAAAATTTGGGTGGTTACGCCACCCCTATCTTCGATATATATATTTTTTAAAGGTTAATTTTGATAATTCTAAATGGTAAATATGATTTTTCAATGGTCAAAGTGATTTTCAAAATATTTTAGTCAAATCGGTCATATGCAAGGCACATAACCAGTTTTCCATCTAATTTAACAGTCAACACTAATAGAGCTAGTGATATTTTTGCCATAAAATTATAGTTTGATGTATTTAAGTGTTGCACCTATCAATTCGCATGGCTCTTTTTAAATTGGCCGGTAATTCCGGGAGTTTAAGTATATTTTTTCTTTTTTTCTTTTTATATGAACTTTTATTTTATAGGTCACTCACCAAAAAACTAATAACCTTTGAGTTTTTGGTAACTGAACTATTAGGTTTGAATATAAACTCTCCTAGAAGAGGGTGGGTTTGAATATAAAATCATATACCTTTCAAACAATTAAAAACACACACAATTCCAAATCAAAATCATAGAAAGATAAACAGTAAATTGCTTGTGGATGATTTAGTTGGCCAATAAATGGTGGTTGGCCAATAAATGGTGAAAGATTTGGTGATGGCTGGGTGTTATATTGTCCAAGATTTGATTGTGTCGTCTTTATGGGCTTGTCTTTGATTTCTTTTTTCTTTTTTTTTTTAAGCAAAAATGAAATTAATTGTAGCTATTCTACTTTCTAGTCCGTTGGGATTTAGAACCCTACAGGGAGATTTAAATGGTGGAAACCACAGGAGTTCCTTCAAGTCCGACTAAACCATAGTATCAGGGCATCAATGAAACTTAAGACAATTAATACTAATAAGATTGAGAATTCTCATTTCGGGAGTCAAACTCTCACTTTAGTACATCTTCAATTAGTTTGAGAATTTTTTTAGGCAACTGAACCACTAATGATCGTCTTTGATTGAAGCTTCTTTTATGGGCTAACCCTGGACCTTGAACATAAATATTGTGCTTGTTGGAACCATGTAAATACATTGATAGGCGTGTTTGTTAATATGTTTTAGGGAGTGTTTTTTGGTTTTTTGTTTGAAAAGTGTTTGACGTGATATAAATGTGAAAAAAGTGTTATGTGCTTTTTGGTTGTTTGTTAGTGTTTATATTTTGAGTAATTTTATATATTTAATAAATTGTTATACAACTATCATATAATTTGATGATGTACATCAAATTACTGGCACATGTGCGAGTAAAAATCAGTCATTAGATTAGTACTTGTAAAAAATAAAAAATAATTAGTTATTTTCACTGGCACATCATCATAATTATATCGCAAACAGTCGTATAGGCTGTATAGCTGTCTACTAAATAACACAACTGTTTTTAATGAACAAAGCCACAACTTGTGATTGAATGAATCGGAACTGAAAATATATATATATATATATATATTTTTAGAGCGGCTGATTAGTGTTTACTCATAACTTGTCTCTGTGTTTTTTCTGCGACTGGAGGAGTTTTGGACCCCTTCATCAAAAGATTAAGAAGTGTGATTACTGATCAACTAAGACCAAAATAAATTACAAAGAGAGAGCTCTTTCACTGCACCAAAAGTTAGAGACAAGGAGTAAATATTCTCTCCAATTACACCAGAAGACGCTTTGCTTTAAGCTCTTGATCATATGTAAACTCTAATTTGATCATTTATTGGCTGGAGATGCACTCATGTAATTTTAAATTGCTTGCATCATTTTATGAAGTTTAATTCTTAACAATCGTTCCATTGTACCAAAAAGCCACCAAGATTAGGCTCCTAATTATATATTAATCATCAACATATCTTACTGAAGATTATGATTTTGACAAGAAGAAATAACTTAAAGCAAGTGGGTCTTAAAAACTTTAAAATATTTACGTCGTACAGCAAATATATTTAGGGTATGTTTGTTAATCAAATATTTGTTTTGGGAGTACTTTTTTATTTTTTATTTGAAAAATTATTAACATAAATGAGATAATTATTTTTGTGTTTTTAACAGTATTTTGTAATTAGATTGTTAATATATTTGTCTTGCAAAAAGAAAAAAAAAAATGCAAAATTAGTCCCTGAAAATTTGCAATTAACTCTATTTGATATCAAAATAAACTAAAAAGTTTATGAAGTATGCCAAAAAAAACAATTTAGTCCCTCCACTCAAATTTCATTCACTGACTCAATTCACAGATTCAGATAACATAAAATATTAGAGCCAATAAAATTGTGATTCATGTTCTATTTAGGCCAGCGTTATATTAACGGAATCTATTAAATTAGTGAATGAAATTTGACTATAAAGACTAATTTTTTTTTTTTCGCATTCTTAATGACCTTTGAGTTCATTTTAATATCACAATTATGATCTAATTGTAAATCAGGTAAACCACAATGACTAATTTTATATTTTTTCAAAAAAAAAAAAAAAAAAACAAAACAAAAACAAAAACAAATATGAAGTAACATAAAGAGCTCTTTCATTATATTTATTTTATATATAACTAATTAGTTATATATTTTATACTTTCATTATAACATAGTCTTAAAAATATTTTATATGATCTCATTCTTTATATAGTAGAGTGATTAATAATGTCTGTGCCCCTCTCTCTCTCTCTCTTTCTCTTCATGTGATCTGGTTATTTTCTCCTACAAAGTTGATTTAATTTCTCATCTTTGTGTTTCTTTTTTTGTCTATAAAATTTAAGCTGTCTTCGGAGCACAATTGGAGATGCCTCAGATTGATTCAGTCCCATCTTCAACTTCAAGATCTGTAACTATAGAGAAGCAATACCAAGCTCTTATTGTCCTCATACCTGTTTCCATTGCTGCTATCATTCTCCTCTTATTCTACGTTTTCTATCTTCGTCGTGGAGGAGGCCTTCGGGCAAGGAGAGCATCTACAGAGAACAATAA
The DNA here is from genome assembly GCF_965113065.1 of Corylus avellana. Classification (NCBI taxonomy): domain Eukaryota; kingdom Viridiplantae; phylum Streptophyta; class Magnoliopsida; order Fagales; family Betulaceae; genus Corylus; species Corylus avellana. The sequence continues at coordinate 548,321 of NC_142498.1, forward strand.
TGACATGTCAAACGTAGGATTAATTAATTAATATTATCATGTTTTTCTAGCTTTCAAAAAGTTATATATCTTATCCATTTTGAGTGTGCCTTTCTTTACATCTTTTCGATCTGTTTGTGATTCAGCCCCCTGAATTCGGCTTGAGGAAAGATATGGCAGCAATGCTACCCGCTGCTGCATTAAAGGACAGCTTCAATTCAAGAGATCCACAGTGAGTACACTTACACTACTGTTACTTTTCCTTATGTCTCATAGGTGATTCAATTCATCTCTTTTGATCAGTTTAACATGGTATTAGAGTAAAGGTCGTGAGTTTAAACTCTGTCTCTGTTATTTACCTCTCATTTCAATTAAATATTATGTGTGTTAGATCTTACCTATTAAGAGAGAGTTTGAATTTAACAGTTGCCAAATATCTCATTCGAACAAACACATATCTCTATCTAATGCTAGAATGCGGACTAGAATTCACTTTGTGTCCTACTAAATGTGACGTGTCTTTTAAAATCACCAATATATCAAAATCTAATCATAAGTATCTCAAATTCAATAGTAATTTTAAACGTCATGTCATATTTGAGATGACACAAAATCATCCTTTTAGCATTACTCATCCATCTGATAGTTCTAGAGAATGTTCATCTCATGGTAGTTCCGTAGATTGTTTCTGTTTTGTTTTGTCCGAAGTAAAACATGTCTCAATATCATTGAAATGAGAGAAATGCTTCATGTTGTCCTATACAAGGGTGTGATCTTTTTCCTTGCATTAAGGAGTGAGATAGTAGATGTTGGAACTAGTGATTCATATTAGAACACCAGTGGTTGGCCAAGTAGACGGAGCATAGTAAATGGAGCGAAGCGGTGTTGACAGAGTGGGAGACGTCCGTACAATTAGGATTTTCCTTATATATATATGTATGTATATGTTATGTTGTAACCATGAATCATTAATAGAAAAATACAGCCACACTTTCTGTGGACGTAGGCACATTGCTAAATTACGTTAAATCTGTGTCTCGACTCGCTCTTAATCTCTCTTTTCGATTTCATATTATTCATCATGGTTGTACACAGTAAAAACAATAGAGCTTATATTTAACTTCCCCTCCTGTCTATTTTGGAACCCTCTTTATGTTGCAGATGCTCAGTATGCCTTGGAAACTACCAAGAAGATGATAAGCTTCAAGAAATACCAGAATGTGGTCATATCTTTCACGTCGACTGCATTGGTCGCTGGCTCACCACCCACACCACCTGCCCACTCTGCCGCCTCTCCCTCCTCTCTTCCATGGAAACTCCAGAATTGAGGCTTGAGCCAATTGATGATGTTGATCATCACCACCTAGATACTAGCCAGCAGTAGAACATCTCTTGAAGAGAGTTCAAGAGCTTGTGAAGAAACAAAAGCTATCTAATTGTTAATTAATTCAATTAAGCTCTGAAGCATACTGGTGGATTATCTTGTTTAATTTTTCTTCTTTTTATAATTTGACAATGTTACGTACACAAACTTATCTCTTCCTACCTTTAATTAGTTCTTGAATATTTTTTTAATAAAGGACGATTCAAAAGCTCATATCAGCCTAATTATAAAAAGAAAATAAGATAAGAAGTCGAGTATATAACAGTACTTAATATTTTAATGTTATGGTAGTCTCATCAAACATACATAGATTTTTAATTAATTAATAAGTACAATATACAAATACAATGTACTAATTACTAAAAATTTTCAGTATACAAGAAGTTTATATATGTTCAACATTTTAAATAATTACAAAATTCTTAATTACTTTGTGCATGTAGTATTATCTCTCTCCTCTTTGCTCTGGCGTCAGCCCACCTTGCCCACAGCTGGGGCAACTCTTTAGCCCGAATCCTTGGCAATCAAAACATCTAAAAGCAATGCACGATAAAAACTAATTTACACCAGAAAAATTTGCAGATGACATATATATTCTTCAAATTCATAGATAAGCAAAGAAGTTTCTTCAAAAATAATAGAAATCAACTTACTTCCACCGCTCAAAAATATTTCCATTCTTTTTATTTCTTCCTGTGCCCTATATATATATATGAGAAATTGTTTTAGTTTCAGAAAACTACAAAAATATGAGAATGAAGTATATAATTCATTATATCAGTATATGCGTTAACGGTTAGAATATTAATTAAATAATTAAATTTTTTATTAGTTTAAGCTTTCAATCTTTTAGAAATTAATTATATATAAAGTATAAATTGCTTTATAAAATGAATTATGTACCTTGCATCCTGGACATTCTATAGCACCTTTTCCTCTACATGTTTCACAACTTTTCAAAAGCTGCAGAACGTTTGGAAAAAGAAAAAGAATGTAAATATATATACATCATCTAAGTTCAAATATATATATATGCAACATACCAGCACTAGCAATTAAGAAAGGCTTGAAGATTAATCTCTTGCTTTGTAGGTCCTATTCCCTTGTGTTCATACAAATTTTTATAATCCCCAGTCAATCAAGCTCCCTGAAGTTGTTTAAGATATTTTTCATAAAAACAAATAATAATAATAAAAATTCTCTCATAAAAGAGTTGATAGAGAGACTGATAATTTGGTGTCTTTTAGAGAGACTATAATATATTGAAACGAAACTTATATCACTTGTTGGAGACGTATTCAACTCCACTCACATATCACGTGAACATGAAGATAAACAACCTAATAAGGATAGATAATTATCTTGTGATCTTTGTATTTGAACTCTCATGTATAGATAAGATAGATAGCTATATCTTGTGATTGATAATCACTATGTATTTTGATGAGTCTTATGTATTTGAGTTTCTCTCAAACTTAAACTCTTGTAATATTTATCTCTTTATAAATAGAACACCACCTTAACATGTATTATGGTTATAAGGTAGCGAAGATAACCACAACATCTTATATCACTCAACTTAAAAGCTTAAATATATAATTAAGTTAAGGGTAAATAAATAAGAGCAATAAATAGAAAGATTTTACCGAACCAATCGAAAATCCTCCAGATTTTGAAGCACAAGCTGTTGTTGTTCTCCGTGTTTGCTCTATGCCGCCTATGATCGGTATTCTTGGAGTAAACTGAGGATGCAGCAGATGTGGTGGCAATGCTGGAGGAGTCAAGCGATTGCAACACAAAGAGAGCTCAGCCATTGAAACACAATTTTATGATAATCTTTTCACCTATCTAGCTAGCTAGCTTCAACAATTATTATGGTCGGTGGCTTTGCTTCTTCTCCTTTAGAAGTATGAAGTTGGAATGAGTGGATCGGATAACAGTGAGCTCGTGACACCCACAAATGCTCAAGGCAGAGCCACTACTCTCTCTCTCTCTCCCTCTCATTAACACGTGTACCCAATTGGATAGGGACACAAATCTAGTTGCCTGGCAAAAGTTTAATACTTTGAAATATCTGAAATTGCTCCTTAATTAAATCGCTGCATTTTTTTTATTTATTGATACTTTTGAAAATATCTCTGTGAACTCATCCACTAATATTTTATTTAATTACATAAACAATTTTTAGCAATATTTATTGCTGAAAGGACTCTTTCAACAGTAAATATCGCAACTCTCATAATAAATAACAATGTTATCAATGAATAAACTAATGAATACTCAAGATTTTAGTAGCGGATACGGCTTGAGTCCTCTTAGAGCCCTAAAATAATTGATATACTTATTTTGTGAATGAGGATATTGCAAATAACTGCATATGTATTTTGCATGTACATCCCTAAGAGTATCTCCAAAAGTCACTTTGAAATAGATTTTTTGTTAAAATTTAGCTAGTATAACTCTTTTTGGAGCTTTAGCAAATACTTTAAAATAAAAGTTTTCTTAAAATCTGCTACGGTGTCACTATAACAACTTGTAAGATTTTTTTTTTTTTTTCTCTAAAATAAAAACAATACTAAAAAATATTATTTAATTATAGTAGAGAGTCAAAATAAATATTCTGCTGAAATATGTAATAAAAAAATAGTAACTAAAATGAAAAAAAAAAAAAAGAAAAAGAAAAAGTATTTTCAATAGCTAAAATAATAACCTTTGGCAGAGATGCTTTGAACTCCAATAAGTATTTTCCAATCTCTTTATATTCATTTATTCATTCAAGTCGCAAGAGTAAATAATTCATTATTTTGTAGTGCTTTCGCAACTCGGCACAATGTTCTGCATGATGCTTTCACAATATTAAAATCATTATAAACCAAGCTATTGAAAAAGAATGTTGTTTAGTGGAGTCTTGTATAACCGCCTGAACTACCCAAACAGCCCCATTCTTCCACCAGAAATTCAAACCCCAAACCAAATCGGATGCCCAGGCCAAACCCACCAGAAGCTTATTCTATTTGTATAGAGTTTTCATAATTCCAATTCCAATTCCAATTCCAATTTCCATGGCGAAATCCGAGAATTCGAAGCCCAACTCCAACATCCCGCCTTACGTTCCGTCCTCCGCCAAAGTGCACCCTGCCAACGACCCCGAAGTCGATCCCAGCTCCTACTCTCTCGAGAAGTTCAGACTCTACGAAACCAGACAGGTAACTGTTTGATTGCTGGGAAAATGCGAGAAAATAGTTGAATTCTAAGGAAAGACTTTAAAATTTTTACTTCTTTTCTGTTTCTATTGAATGTTTGGGACCGGACAAATTAATATGGTATACGAGAGTTCCGTTTCTTTCTTAAACCTACATAACGGAGAATTTAGTTTTTTATTCGCCGAATAAGATTAAGTGAGGTCTCGGAGATCTATACGTTTATTGAACCCTAGGAAAAAAAATTAGTTGCGTCTAATAGAGGTTCTAATTCAGAATTTTTAAAACCTGAGCCATGGAAATTCCGTTCTTAAACTTGAGCTCGTTTGGTTGCCTAGAGAATTTTGGAAAAGGAAAGAAAAAGGAACAGAGAATCTTGAATTTATTAGTTTTTAATTGTTTGGGATATGAAAATATGAAATTACATGTCTGGATCATCTTGAATTTATTAGTTTTTGATTGTTTGAGATGTGAGAATATGAAATTACATGTCTGAATCTGCATTATGGGATAGTTGTGAGATAAAAATATAGTTTCTAGCATTACTCTTGTTCTATGTGTAATGTTAAGAAGTACGTTTAGATCTCACAATGCTAATGTAGCAGTACCAACCAATCCTTTGATCAGTCATTGGTAAAACAAAAAAAAAAAAACCAAAATTTAGTTGGAAGTGTCACATCAATATTGTAGGATAAAAATGTAGTTTTTAGCATTACTCTTATTATATTATTCTTTTATTCTTTTGACAATTGGGTATTGGGTTCTATAATCAGAGATTTTATTTGATTGGGAGCGATCGTAATAAGAAGCTCTTCCGGGTGTTGAAGATTGACCGTAGTGAGCCATCTGATCTCAATATCAGTGAAGACCCAGTGGTGTATTCTCCGAAGGAAATCAAGAACTTGCTTCAGCGCATTGATGAAGGCAATCGTGCCACCGGGGGGCTAACCCCTGTAGCAAAGGTTTTTGGTATTGCAGGTAAGAGTATTACAATTTTATGCCCATATGGGTGTTCCAACACTTGGGGGTTGTACCAAAATAGTAATATATATATGCTTCTTATGGTTTTAGGTTGCATTAAGTTTCTGGAGTCGTATTATTTGATTCTGGTCACTAAGCGTCGGCAAATTGGATGTCTATGTGGTCACGCAATTTACAGTATAGAGGAGAGCCAATTAATTACGATCCCTCATGTCTCAGTTCAAACTGATGTAGCACACTCTAAAACAGAGCTAAGGTAATTGTTTTTTTCTTATACAATTTTTTCATCAAACTTTTGTTATTTGTGTATCTAGATGAAGTAGTTCCATAAATTGTAGATATAGCCCTTGCGTAATTCTTGTCGAATAGATTATTATGCAACGACTTAGTAGATTGTCATGGGGCATAATGTTTATGGTGACATTAATTCTTTGGCCACCATATTAGTGAAGGTTCTCTTAGTTAGGGGGAAAAGAGGAGATGTCTGCCACCGTCAGTTTTCTCAGACTGCACACTTGGATCTGTGGCACTTGTTTTGGTTAGTGAATGACAATCAATCATCTTTGGCTTAGGGAACTTACCAAAAAAGAAAATACACTTAACCCCTTCCGCTGCCAAAAAAAAAAAAAAAAAAAACTGAGGAATTTAACAGGATGAAGTTCCATCCAATACTATAGCTAGTTCATTTATTTCTTAGGGAGATTTACCTATCCCTGTTGGCTAGACACAGGAAAGACATAGTCTTTGCAAATGACCCCACAACTGATTGGCTGAAATTTTCCACAATAAATACATTGAGTTACTTTCTAATTTTTGGCGAGCCTGTTTCTATTCAGGATAACCTTTAGGAAGTATCTGGAATCAAGAGCTGTGTAGTCTTTTAATATATTACTTGGAGGAATTTATTTGAATTAATATGTGACTAGGTGTAGAAACCGTAACAGACCTGCATTGAATGTTGTGGCTGGGCATTCTAAATATGCGTGAAGCTATGTGTTTATATGTTATAAACCATTTGGGTCGTAGAAACTACTGAGCTGACTCTACCTATGTTGGGACTTGATGGACTTAAAAGAAATATCCAATAATTTTTAGAATATATATATTTTTTAATATTGTTGAATATTATTGAAAAATCTTTCTGTTTTTTGATAGTCTAAACTAAATCCCTGGTGCCCACCCGCCAATGGGTTTGTAAAAGCACATTGTAGTTGTACTTATTTTGAAATGTTTCCTCTAATGCAGGTACAAAAAGCTTTTGTCTAGTGTTGATCTCACCAAAGATTTTTTCTATAGCTATACGTATCCAATAATGCAAAGTTTGCAAAAAAATGTGCTGTCAATGGGTGATGAAGGGATGCCATATGACAATATATTTGTGTGGAATGCTTATCTGACACAATCAATTAGATCAAGATGCAATAACACTATCTGGACTATAGCATTAGTTCATGGGCATTTTAAACAGGTATGAGAGACTTTCTCTTTATTATCTCTTTGTATTTTAATGGTTTACACTTCATCACATGTAAATTTGAAATTTATATACCATACTTGAAGTTTACACATAAGATCCTGTTGTCCATTTGGGTGTTGTCTGGATATATGTTAAACATTTGATTCTAATGAATCTGCAAGCTCCTTATCCTTTTCAACCTTGCAAACCAGTGCATACATAACTCCCATATCTTGACTCTCAGCTTCAAACTTTGCAGCAGTCAAGAAGCCATTAACCTTATTGTATTTAGAGGAACTAGTGTCATCTTCCCTAAGAGGATGATGCAATGTATAGTTTTTGTTACCCCTTCGGAATGAATGTGTTGGCTCTAGTGCGGTGGATCATGTCATTGTCATATAACCATGATCTACCCAATAGAATGTGACATGCATCCATAGGTACAATATCACCACAGCTTCACTATCAACATTGTCACCCAAGGAAAAATTGACTAAACAATGAGATGTGACCAGCACTTCATTACCTTTGGAAGCCACACAATGTTGAAAGGATGAGATGCTTTTCAAGAGGCAATTTCAACTTTTTGGCTGCCTCTTTGGAAATAATGTTCTCACTGCTACTCCTATCGAGAACAACATCACACACCTTCCTACCACAAAGAACTCATGTTTGGAAAATATTATGCCGCTTCCAATCTTCCTCCTATACTCTCAATGCAGTCATGACTTGTGGTATTGCCAAAGATTCCTTGTACTGGGTAAATATCAACATTCTCTTCCTCATCATCATAGCCATCATAAGTCAGCTGCTCAGCAGTTTTCAGAATTACAAAAATTCCCTTTGACCCCTTGAACTTAAATCCATGCTTCTATTTCTGCTTGCATCTACTGCTGGTTTACAAATTGCAAAGTTTTGTAACTGAGATCAATTGAGGGATTAATGGTGCAATTAGTTTAGTGATGGCAAAAGTGATCTGCAGATAGTGACATTAGATAGTTTAGTGATGGCAAAAGCGATGTGCAGATAGTAACATTAGATAGTTTAGTGATAGCAAAAGCGATGTGCAGATGGTAACATTAGATAGTAACATAGCATCTTGGTGTGTGACACAATGTGTACAATCTTGTACATGGCATATGGTATGCAACATAGTTTCATTTTTATGTAATTTCATTTTTTTTACTGTTACCACTGCCTTTTGTTTTTAGTGATTATGAGTGACTAGGTATGCTATATCCTTCAGCTGTAAATACCTTCTGAAATATTATTTAATGGAAGCAGAACTTATCTTTTAAAGGTGATTCTGCCCTTTTCCACTATTTCACCCCCTTCTAGAATTCAATCATAGTACATGATTGCTTCATCCTATTGTCCTGTAATTCAATTTAATTGAGCATAACGTGTATTTAGTACTTCCCTCAACTCTTTTGAACTTGATGGTGGCAGATGAGGCTATCAATTTTTGGGAGGGACTTTGGTGTTTCTCTGGTTTCAAGACGCTCTCGTCATTTTGCAGGGACACGGTATGTTTTAGACTGAACTGGTTCATCTTATATCTTTTATTTAACAAGTTCTTATAAAAAATAGCTTTTATTTAACAAGTTGACTGAAATTGTATCCAAAACATTAGATCTGAAAGAAAATTGATTACATACATTAGTTTTCTAGTTTCCAGACCTTGTAGACCTTCCCTTTAATTTCTTCTGTTCTTGGTTCAAACTCCATTCAATTAGCTGCTTTGAGTATCACCTTAGATGCTCTTTTAACCTGTAGCCTTTTTCTTCCAGCTTATAATTAGTTTAGAGATCACAAAAAATAAAAATTGTTGCTCTGGTTCAGTTAAAGCCTGGATCAACTCTGGAAATACATCAGAAGCAACTTAAGAGTCTCAAATTGCATCACATGTGCTTGGAAACCTACGAAATAACCTTGTTGTGCTGTTGTGTTTGACAATTCACATCATAAATACAATGGTAATATGGTACTATTCATCAGGTAAATAATTGGGAGAGTTTGTGCAGTCACTTATTCTTAGTTATTGGTATATTTTTTGCTAGGAAGGTGCTGATGTATGCATTTGTGTGCATGAATGACATTCATGTAACATATGCATTTGAAGCTTAGGAAATCTTTAGTACCTACTGAACTCCTGAATGTGAGAAGGCTTAAAATGTATTTGCATTGAAAGGAAAGATGGTTTTCCCTGTGCTGTCAAGGATAAGCCATGTACCTGTTGGGTATTTCAACTAACAAACTCTGGTTATATTATTTTACATTAGGCAGAAATATGATAATTTAATTGTATAATGATTAAGCCTTCTGATTTAAATGATTAATTAGTAAATAATTGTAAAGTGGATATGTGGCTCACACGTTCTGATCTTGTGCATGCTATGTCATCTATTTATTGGTCAAGTTGACAGAAAACATGCAACATTATCAAATTCTACCATGACAGTAACACCTATTAACGACCAGGTGACATTGACATGCTTTAAAAAACTGGAAGGATCTAATTGCTCATATTTAAACTTTGAGGAACCAATTATGATTGTTGTAGTACTTCAAGGATCAAAAGTACTTAATCCTAAGAAACGAAATTCCCCCGCTTAAAAGTTGCTCCTCCAATGTTATGGCCTTTTGTGAGGTCAGTTAGTCTCCATTGGTGTTCTGTTCTTCTATATTTTAATTTTATATGAGCTAGGGTGGACACTGGAGGTTCAAATCAGCCTTTTATTGGTATTTTTGAAATTTATAACTCTGTTCAATACCTATGGGTTAGGCAATTTACCCAATAGAAAGTTAAGGCACTGAACTGCCAAAACTAAGATGCAGGTGATTTACTGGATGTTGAGGCACCTACTTACTTCTATAGGTCGCAATTGGATATTGGGTGTTTGGCTATGTATGTAGCTATTAACAATATGAGTATATGGGTGGGTGTGCGTGTGTGATCCACAAATTATTGGATACCGTAAATAGTTTATATGAACTTTTACCCCCATAGGCGTTTATCTCTTGTGGTTTGTTCAGGGAAGGACTGAAGGAGGAGGAGCAACAAACCAGGTTAGACTTTCTCTCTCTGCACATTGGATTCCTTTCTTGCAGTAACCCTTTGTGGCAGAATTATAGCAGGAGATTCGTTTTTCCCCCTTTCCAATAAGAATTTCAAAGGTTTTTTTTTAGAGAATGTGTTGTTGTTTCTTATGTTTTTCCAAATGGAATTTAATTTTTGTTCTTCTTTCTTTTTTATTTTTACTACTCTCTCTCTCTCTCACTCCCCAATTGATCCCTGTATGCTCTTTCCTTCTCTTTTCACGGATTGTGGTTTATGCAGTTTCTATTTTGATTTTAAAAAGTCAACCTCAAGGGGTTGACTCAAGTGGTAAGGGCCTTGGTTTTGGTGGCGTTTCCATCAGGTCTAAGGTTCGAATCCCCTTGAATGCAAATCATTCCTTAAGACTAAACCCAACCCAGACCCAGTCTTCTTCTCTGCCCCAGAGGTATTCCCAGAATACATCGCCACAATGGCGAAACCCAACCCATAATCAAAAAAAGTCTTCACCTTCCTCAACTCGGAGGCAAATCAGTTGCATCCCCACCCTTTGCAACCCTCAGGAATCAAAACTAGCCTTCTTTGACCACCCATCACGAAGACCGTCATCTCCAAGTATCGGCCAGAACCTATTTCCATCGCTTCGGCTAGTGTACAACTTCAGACCCTCACAAAAATATCTGGTGAACTCCTTAGCACCATCACTTCGCAGCAACTCTTCCCCTGTCGACGTCAACCACGCAGTACAGTGTGCTCAATAACACGACATTGGAAAATTCCTTCCTCCTTTCCTCTAGCCGGAACACCGAAGACCCTTCCACCACCGAGAACTCAAACGTTTTGGCCTCCACAAAGAAGCATCTCTCCATCTCCGCTCACTCAACATCAAAGAGAAGAGCATGCACCAAGATGTGCCACAACAACTCTCAAAGACAAAAGATCCATCTCCGAGACAGCCCAACTCCAACTCCAACTCCAACTCATACGACAAGTGACAACGACCTGAAGCTTAAACCTAGCGGGACGTGCCTCCACACACCACCTCTAGGAAAGGAAGGATTGGAAAAAACAGATTGAGGAAAGGGAAAAAGCTTAGGAAATCACAAGAGAGGGGTTTAGAAGAAGAAGTGAAGTTGGTGACTAGCGGAATGTGCCTACACGCTCCATCGCTAGAGGAGGGATAGGAGAGAAAACAAGTCACAGGAAGTTATAGAAAAATGAGAGGCAATGAGTGACTCAGCTTGAGGGATTTTTTTATTATTAGGAGTTTGGGGGAAGTTTTGTAGTCAAATCAGATTTGAGGTAGAAGATGGCTCAAATATTAGATTCTGGTATGATCTTTGGTGTGGGGATCTTGCCTTTAAGGATGCATTTCCAATTTTATTTGGTATTGCATGCACAAAGGATGCTTCTGTTGCGGCTCATGTGGAATTTCTTTTTTTTGAGAAGTGAAGATGGATAAATCAAAAGCGCAGAAGGGTGTAACGCTAGTACACAGGAAGTATACAAGAGAGCGACTAAGAAGAAGAAAAAGAAGAAGAGAACATAAAAAGAAAATCAGGGAAGCTGATCACTAAGGGTGCTAGCCAGCCAGCAGTCCAAGTGAAAAGAGTGTACTAGAAGAAGTGGATAAGGTCCTCAATGTTCCTAGACGAGTCCTTGAAACATCTAGCATTTCTCTCATTCCAAATGCACCACATGAGGCAAAAAAGAACCATCTTCCATAGAACAGCACTACGAGATTTGCCACCCGCCCAACAAGTAGCATACAATTCCTTGATGTTACCAGGCATAACCCAACACAAGCCAAACCGAGTGAAGATGGCATTCCACAAGATACGCACAACCCCACAATGAAGAAAGAGATGATCAACTGACTCCCCATCCGATTCACTAATGCAACAACGGTTTATCACAACAATACCTCTCTTCCGAACATTATTCAAGGTTAGAGTCTTTCCAAGTGCGGCCGTCCAAGCAAAAAAAGCCACTCTCGAAGGAACCTTAGTGCGCCAAATACTTTTCCAAGGGAAAGGGATGAGATCTTTAGAGGCAAGGATCCTTTAAAAAGATCTTACCTCGAATTTTCTTTTATGTGAAGAGATCTACCACATCCTATCCTCCCCTTCCCCAGGCATCGTATGCGAGTACAAGAGCGCGTAAAAAGAGGCAAAGACCTCCACTTCCCAATCATGAACCCTACGAATGAAGGTAACATTCCACTGTACAAAACCATTTAGACACTCCCTGTTATTTGCAATAGACACATCCTTATTGGTGGCGATATGGAAAAGTCCAGGAAAAGCATCCTTGAGAGACATGTCACCACACCAGATATCATCCCAAAACCTGATATTGGACCCAAGACCAGGGTCAAATCTATTGTGGCATTGGAACAACTTCCACCCCCTACAAATGTGCTTCCATAACCCTACCCCATGCGATCCACTGGGTTCCCTAGAACACCAACCACCCCAAACCGCACCATACTTTGCCACCAGGATCTTTCTCCACCAAGCCTCTTTCTCATGAGCAAATCTCCAGAACCATTTCCCCAACAAAGCTTAATTCATCAAACACAAACTCTGGATTCCTAAACCTCCCTCAGAGATCGGAGAATAGACCTTGTTCCAACTGACCAGATGAAACTTGAACTCTTCATGTGGAATTTCTAAGAGGTTCCATTCAATGGAATGTGAGCCTCGCTAGAGTGACTCATGATTGAGAGGTGGATGCTTTTGCTTTGATCTTCCGGACGTTGTATCTAGCGAGAATGAGACGGGAAGGGGAAGACAAGTTGTGGTGGGTCCCTTTCAAAAAAGGGTTATTTGGCGTTAAATCCTTCTTGGGTTGTCATGATGGGTTACGTTTCCCTTGGAAGAGTGTTTGGCGGATTAATGTTCCATTGAGGGTGGCCTTTTTTATGTGGTTGGTGGCCCTTGGAAAGATCTTTACTATGGATAATCTCTGGAAACGACACATCATTGTAGTTGATAGGTGTTGTATGTACAAAAGGAATGAGGAGTCTGTAGACCATCTCCTTCTTCATTTTGAGGTTGTTTGTGCCATTTGGAATGTTTTTCTCAGTTGATTTGGGTTGTCTTGGGATTTGTATGCTTGTTGGTGGACTTCCAGTGGCACTCAGTGTGTTGCTGTGTAGAAAATAGTGCCTTCGTGTCTTTTTTACTGTCTTTGGAGGGAAATGAATTATAGAAGTTTTGAGTAGGGCCTTTCTTTGTATGCTTCCTGTGTAATAGGGTTGTGCCCCTCTGCGCTTTTTAATGAATCACTTATTTATAAAAAAAAAAAAAAAAGTTTTGAGGATCGTATGAGTACTTTGATGGAAATTAAGTCTTTATTTTTCTGCTTATGTTTCTTCTTTGGTGATTTTCTTGTTCTTTTTGCGCCTGCTAGTTAGGTTGTATATTTCTTGTGTTAGTGTACATGGGGTGCATTACACTTTTAATGATATCTTGATTACTTATTAAAAAAAAAAAAAAGTTAAAAAGTTTTTAATCTTGATTCTTTCATCAAAGTGCAAAATCAAATCATCTCTCTCTTTTTCTCCCCAAATATACCTATTTAACTTTCTTTACGGGTAGAATAATTAATTTAAAAACGTTGTTTTCTCAACTCTTATGTGGCAACCTTTCCTTTTGTATGAATTTTTTCAATCTTTTGTAGTTTGGTCTGGGACTTCTAAGGCAATTGTTTCTCATTGCGCTCATTGTTTGTGTTCTTCTTATTTGATGGGACTGTTATCTTTTTATTTTTTATTTTTTTATTTTTTGTGTTTATGAAAAGTGTTACCAGTACATTGTTTTCATGAGTTTTTTTTATTTGTTTTTGTTTTGTTTTTATTTTTTTATTTTATGGACAAGCTGCAAGGAGAACTTATCCTTAATCATTAGAAGTTGTGATTAAGTGATGTAGAACTGATTTGGAAGCTTGCTCACAATCGACTCTATGTTAGATAAGTTTGGATATAAAAAAGAGAGCAACTGGGTTTCACTTTTTTTAAAAAAAAATTTTAATTTTTTTAATTTTTAAGTTAAGTTAGGAAAATTGAGGGCTATTTGTTGAAGAGAACAAAATTCTAGTAGCAACAATATAGGGATTATCAGACTATTAATTAAGTAATTAAATTCATTAGTTGCTATATCTTAAGCTCTGCTAAAGTGGTATTTTATCATAGTATTGGAACAAGTGATCCTAAGTTCAAGCTTTGTTTCTACTCTAGCCAGGCAAGATAGGATTCAAACTTTCCTAGTATGTTGGACCTCACTTGTTGAGTTGGTGTTTGGGTCTATACGCGATGGGTAATGTTAGAATGATGTATAAATGATTAAATTCATCATTTCTATTAGCTTAAGTTTTTAGACAAATGCACAGTGCTTTAAGGTATGGTGCTCATCAAGTGACTAAAGGAAAGGGAAACTTCAGTTTTTAAGGGTCTTAAAAGATATCGGAGAAATATGGTTTTGGGTTGTAAAGATGGAGGGAAAGAGAGGCTTAAAGGCTGTTCTTTGGCTGTGTAACAGTATCCCATGAATGGGGATAATGCAGAAAAAGGAGGGAGAACATGCTTGACAATCTTGCCTTAACACTCAAACTCTGATTTCTTTGAGTAAATTGAAGCGTATTTATAAAGACTCTTCAGTTTTATTTATCTTACTAGGGCTAGGACTTGGACTCCTCAATACGTAAAATACTTAATAAACACATAACTACTTAGCATTCAAGCAAAACAATCCTAATATCAATGGAAAACTCTAGGATAGGCATAATTAAGAAAATACCCTAAAAGTACTGGCACAAGATTTGTGGGAATTTATGGTTCTGCCACACTATTAAAAAGCACCAAAAAAGAGCTACTTATGACTACTAAACCATTGAGCCAAATTAAAAACTGTTTCAACTGTTGACTACTTATGATTAGACTTTAAAACTATTTTATTATCTTAATTTGATGTTGCATGTGTTTCCACTAAACTCGAGTTTGTATAAATTGGAAAGTAGCACACGAAACAGCAACAAAGCCATCTTCAATAACTGCATCAATTAGTTTTTGTTGACTATTTTGTTTTTTTGAATTTTTTAAGATACCGAATTGCAAATTGGAGTGAGTTATAGAACAAGAATTTGCCTTTTAATTTTTTTACAACTGAAAAGCACACAGATAAGATGGAGTAGTCCTGAGAACCAGAGAGGGATCTAGAAACATAAACTCTTCACACATACTACCTTTAGTTTTGGTTGATTGAAGCTGATGAGAAAAAGAATAGTTTCCTTTTCTATTGAGTTTCCTTGTATAGAGTACTAATTTCAATTTTAGGAAATATCTGTTCAGTTTCATAATACAGAGAACTTGTTTGTCTCTGTGTGTATGTAGGAAATGTTATAGTGATTTCGTGTCATTGCTTCAATTATTTTAGTGGTTTTCATAAATTGCAGTTATTTGAAAAGGGGAGTTAATGATCGCGGAAGGGTTGCAAATGATGTTGAGACAGAGCAGATTGTCATTGATGAGGAAACTGGGTCATGCAAGGGAAGGATGAGTTCTGTTGTGCAGATGCGTGGTTCGATTCCTCTTTTCTGGTCACAAGAAGCTTCAAGATTTAGTCCTAAACCGGATATAATATGTAAGAGTATCTATTTTACGAATTTAATTTGCTTTGTTGCTGATCTTTTGTTGAGTTTTATGGGTGTTATACTTTTAGCTTCATGTACATAGAGTGAATGTTGTCTTTTTGACTTCAGTACAGAGATATGACCCCACATATGAGGCAACAAGATTACATTTTGAAGACCTGGCACGGAGATATGGCAATCCAATTATAGTGCTTAATTTAATTAAGGTCATCTTCAAATTCATTTTCATGGCTGCCATTAGAAAAACTATAGTTTCCGATTACATGATATTGGATTCTTCTTGTGTGGGGCTTTGTTAGTAGTACTGAATTATTTTCACATTGGGCCAAGAAAAAGAGGGGTGAAAAAAAGAATTTAAATTGGGATCTTGCTTCCATTTATCTGATGTTAGATTTAATGCCTAGTGCAATCTGCTACTTCTTTTTCTCCCTGTAAAGTTTCTTGTATCAATTTCTTTATAGAAACTTCAAGAATTGGCACACTCCTTATCACTTTCTTTCCAACATGCTGTTGTTGCATGTTTGCATCACTGTAGAGTTAATGTTTGGGATTAAAATGACATTTGTTGATGTGGACGTAATGTACAATTACGATGACGTTTTTGGGTGCTCAAGGGTCATTATTCGTATGTTTTTGATTATCTGTGTGGGTCTCTCTCTCTCTGGGAAGTGGCTATCGCCAATATTTAGGAATAATGAAAACTTTCTCCAGATTTAATTGTAATATCTAACAAATTTATGAATTTATCTTCTGCTTTTTAATGCCCATATATACAAACATTGATATATATGCTTTCAGCGTTTTATTTTTGAATCACTCGCTATTTAGTTCGAGTTTCACTTCTAATATTCTTGGAACTAACTTAAATGTTCAAATGCAGACTGTTGAAAAAAGGCCAAGAGAAATGATGCTTAGGCGTGAGTTCGCAAATGCGGTTGGGTATCTCAACCAGATTCTTTCAGAAGAAAACCATCTTAAATTTATTCATTGGGACTTTCACAAGTTTGCGAAGAGGTAAGTAGGTTGCTTCTTCTTTTTCTTCCCTCTTTGTCTTGCTCCCTCTCTTTCATTTTATTTTATTTTTGTATGATTTTTTATGTTGAGCTAATCATTCTGTTATTCTGCTGTTTCCAAAGCAAGTCTGCCAATGTTTTGGCAGTTTTAGGTGCTGTGGCAAGTGAGGCACTTGATTTGACTGGTTTTTACTATAGTGGTAAACCTACCATTGCTAAGAGGAGGGGCAAAAACATTAGTCGGACAAGCACAGGAAGGTCTGTATTTTTTACTAAACTTATTGATCTATATCCACTCAAGAATTTAAGGTGTTCTTATGATAGCAAAAGTCTGTCCGACCTTCTGTCTTAGTTTTTGGTTACAAAGTAGAATTGGATAGATTAAAAAAATTGAAATTACCATGTTATTTTGCTTTTTGAGGAACATTTGTGCAAATGATCAAGTCTTAGGATTTAAGATTTTAAAACATAAAAAATATGATAAAGCTAGACTCTTGAAGTGGAGTTTCTCTTGTTTAGGGTGCCAAAATTACCTTCGTGATTCATTTAGAATGAGGTTTGGCATATCATATTTGCTCCACTGTCAATGATGTCTTGTATAATATATAAGTTTGGGAAAAATGTAAAATCAGTCTTTGTGGTTACACTAATTTACCATAAGCTCTTTGTGGTATGCAAAAACAACAAATAGATTTACACACCCAATTTCCGTCTAATTTTTTTACGTAAACTGTTTAATGCTACATCAACACCAATCAAATTATGACGTGTCACCCATAATATAATAATAATAATAATAATAATAATAATAAAAGAAAAAAAAATTGTCAATATATAAAAACTATAAATAAAAAAATTAATTAAAAAAAAATGGAACAAGGGTGGTGGCTCGGCCATCCCCCTTTTTATTTTTTTAACACTTTAACCCCCAAGGCATTTTGGGAGTATAGGTGCTAAAAAGTCTCGTGTGACGCACATGACTTCTATTCCGTCCAAAAAGACAAAAAAGTTGACAAAGGTGCCAACTTGTCACTGTTTAATAATTTGTGGGGTCAAATGTCACTTTTTAAACATTTGAGGCCAAAACACAAAAGTGAGCATACTTCAGGAGGGTAAAGTATATTTTCTCCTATTAAAATTGACATTAAGTTCTTCACTGAACTCCCAACATCATCTATAATGAAATCTATTATGTTATGTGCCCACACAAATTATTGAGAACTTTGAAAACATTGATGATGGTAATATCAGGTGTTAGAGTATCTTACTTCGTGGTGTTGAAGGCATTCCAAGAAATTTCTGTAGATTGAATGCATTATTACTGACAATGAAAAAAGACTGAACGATTATTGTGCAACAAAAATGATAGATAAGGCTCCGTTTGTTTCGACGTAAAATATTTTCTGTTGGAAAATATTTTTAACCAAATTTCACTGAAAGCATTTTTCGGTGTTTGGCTTGTACGGAAAATGGTTGGCAACCTCCAACAGTGGAAAATGGCTGGTGACCTCCAACAGCGGTTTTTTGTGAACTCCAGTGGTGGCAATTGGCAGTGGTTCCAACAACCTCTAGTAGCGGTTTCCGGTGAACTCCGGCAGGTGGTGGCAGATTCCAGCAAACTCTGGTGGCAGCAGAGAATGAACCACAAGAGACTGCGTGTAAGAAGAAGATCAAACTTGGAAAATGGTTTACGGTTTTAAAAAAGAAAAACCATTTTACAAAAATTAAAGAAGGTTTTTTTGGTCAACCGAAAATATTTTCAGTTTGACTATGATTTTTCAGTCGTATCAAACACCAGAAAATAAAGAAAACATTTTCTAGAAAAGATTTTACGTTGAAACAAACAGAGCCTAACCACCATTGAATTTGTTAGTGTTATTGATCCTATGATGTTTTTTTGTTCTTTTGTAACAAGTTCTGTGACAGCAATTTATTGACCGTTTATAAATTCATGAATATGTGAATGTGATTTTAGTTGAGTGACCCTTCTTAATACAAGGGTATTTTGGTATTTCCATCATTCTAAATACATAGCCTTGTGAAATCTCACATTCATGGCACCTAGTGGTACTTTTTCAACACTGGGGCTTAACATTGAAGATTTCTTTTGAAATAATAAATTTGATGATGATCTATTGTTAAATTATTTTTGTTTAGGCTTCAGGTGTTCTCTATATAGCTCATTTTCATTTCTTACAGGGATGCTTCAATTAGAGATCTGACAACTAATTCAGGGGATCTTGCTAGGATTGGAAGCAGTAATGAAAATCTAAATTCTTTAGTTAATCGTGACAGAGAGATTGATTTTAGTCAACAAAATGGAAAAGATAATTCTGGCGGTGAAGGGCCACGATTTCAAAGTGGAGTTCTGCGCACTAACTGCATTGACTGCTTGGATCGCACAAACGTTGCCCAGTATGCCTATGGCCTTGCAGCTTTGGGCCGCCAGCTCCGTGCAATGGGTTTAACAGATGTGCCTAAAGTGGACCCTGATAGTACCATGGCTGCATCTCTAATGGATATGTATCAGAGCATGGGGGATGCTCTTGCCCAGCAGTATGGTGGGTCTGAAGCTCACAACACAGTAAGTTATATCCTACATTATCATAGTTTGTATGATTTTTGTCTATCACTATATGCCATTAATTTGTGCATCTGTTTGTTCATTTTTGTTAACTAACTTGATATTACTTCATCTGCTTTGGTTTTGACTTTGTGAATCGCTGCTTTATTATGAGCATCAGGTGTTTACAGAGAGGCAAGGAAAGTGGAAAGCTACCACTCAATCTAGAGAGTTTTTGAAGTCTATCAAGCGCTACTACAGCAATACTTACACTGATGGTGAAAAGCAGGATGCTATAAATTTGTACTTAATTCTCCCTGTTATACTTTCTTTCTTATTTTTTTGGAATACTATTTTTCCCTTTTTTTCCGACTAATGAGATTTCTGAAGTTTTGAATTGTCATTCTGTAGCTACTAGCTTTGCTTATAATAACCCAGTATCTTTGGAAAGCTGGGTTGCTTTAGTTTTGCTGACACTGGCATTTTTAAATTCCTAGTTTATCTAACATTCTTTTGTTTTTTTGACCCAAAAAAAGATTGTTTTGTTTCATATTTTGTTCCTTTTTTTTTTTTTTGGTTCTTTAACATCATCTTCTCAAATTATCATCGTTTGGTGT
Source organism: Corylus avellana (assembly GCF_965113065.1). Taxonomy (NCBI): domain Eukaryota; kingdom Viridiplantae; phylum Streptophyta; class Magnoliopsida; order Fagales; family Betulaceae; genus Corylus; species Corylus avellana. Next base: position 568,224 of record NC_142498.1, read on the forward strand.
GCTTGCCAGATTTTTGGGTTACTTCCAACCAAGAGAAGGGAAACCTGCTATTTGGGAGCTAGATTCGGATTACTATCTCCATGTATCTGGGATTGGAGATGACCTTTTCCTATTTCACTGGTAAATATCCATGTTCTCCCTCTACAAGCTGCTGCATACACGCATTTACACCCACGTGTACACTTGTATGCCTGTGCACATGCAAACATCGTACATCCAATTTTTTTTTCTTTTTCTGGGTTCATTCTCCATAGATGTTAAGGTTCTTATTTATGTGTTCCTCCTCCAGTCTTTTTTATTTTTATTTTATTTTTTTACTTTTTCTTTGATGAATATTTTTTTTGATTTTGCAGTCCACAATCTGATGCCAAGCCTCTTGCGGGAGTTGGAGTTACTCTTGCCCCTATTCCGGCTTGGAGGGAAGACTTCTCAAGGATGAAGTTGACAGCATTTGATAAATTGATAGAGAGAACATCTAGTGTAATAAAGGATGTAAGACTCTATGGTGAACCGTATCAAAGACATGGTGCTGGTATAGGAAATTCCAGTGTGGCACCTGATGCAGCGTAATTATTTCCTTGGCTTTAGCAGCTCTCTTTTGATGATTTATATCCTATGTTTACCTTCTATGATTGTTCACCTTCAACTCTTAAATTGTTTGCTTGCATGCCAAGTACTTGCACACTCATCTCTCTCTCTCTCTCTCTCATGCTTCTCATTTACTGCTGATGTTTCTGTTCTGTACTTCTGCTGCCATATATCTACAATACTCAAATACTTGCAACTGTTTCCTGATTTTTTGTATTAGAAATATTTGTAGTTTGTCTGAGTATCATAGTTGTTGATTGAGCTTCGATTATGCTTCATTAGTTAAATCAAATTTCTTGCTTATCACGCAGTCTATTATTTTTCCAAGTCCGTTGTTTGCATGCAATTTGTGCTGTTTCATGTCATTGACCCGTTTGTTTTACCCAAGAAAGTCATGCACTTGTCTCCTTTCATTTTTCCTTGGTTAAATTTTTTTGCCGCCTCCATATTATTGACTATGCTACTTTTTTTTTAAAATGCTTGTTTGAATTTAATGTTACATGGACAAGTGGAAAGATCTTCCTTTTCTTTATACCTTTCAGCTTCCAGTTTTGTTTAAACTAATTAAAGTTCATTACACGCAATTATTATCTCATTTTATTACAGTAAAGAACATGTAATTACACAGGATTGTGCCAGTATTGATGTATGTCCTCTCGGTTCTCACTCCCGCTCTGTCACTCTCTGAGTTTCGAAAAGTTGAAATAATTGGCTCTTTTTTTTCACCCCCTTTAAATGTTTTCACATCACAATGGGTTGTGCGGTGTTAATGGTGCGGAAAGAGAGTCTGTATCCTCAGTAACGTAGGTGTCTTCACTGAATCTTAGTAAATTTTGTTCAGTGAAATACAGCTCAAAAGCCCAAATTGGCTTTTTGGCCAGAGGAAGTATGAAGAAAATGGCTCTGCTCCCAAAGTAACTTCACAGGAAATTGCAATTGGAGGATCTCAGGATGACAGAAGAGTTGATAGTTTTTGTGACCTAAATTGGCTTTCTTCTGCTAGCGATATCAATGAAGAGGATATCTTTCAGAGGTATATCTCTCTAGAAAATGCATTTTCTCTTTTTTCATAGAAAATGCATTTTCTTGTTCTATGAGTGCAAGCTTCTTCTTTTTTTTAATTTTTTGCTTTGTTTTGTTTTTAAGTTTTTAATTTTCCCAAATTGTTTTAGAAGTCTGCAACTTTTGGTTGCTACATCGGAGACCTTGTTTTCCTGCAAATCCCCTATAATTAATGGTATACTATGGCAGGCTTCACTTGGAGCTGTTGAGCAAATGAACACATTGTAATTCAGTTTCTTCTTTTTGTGTTTAGAATTGTCTAAGTTCAATCTATCTTCACAAAATATAGTGAATTATCTACTGTTTTATGCTAAAGGTGTTCAATAATCAAAAAATTGTCCCAAAAGCTTAGGAATGGGTAAATTTAACAATTTAATTAATATTCTAGCACTCTTGCACATATGTGAACTCAAACTTCGTTTCAACAAGTGAGGTTCAACATGTAAAATATTTAACTGAAATTGAGGGTAAACTTTGGAGTTAAGGTTAGAACTCAGAATTTTTATTCTAATACCATGTTAAATCACCAATTGTCCTAACAAATGAGACTACAAAATTAGGGAAACTATATCTCATATTCTATTACATTTTTTGCATTCATATCATTAAAAGATACAGTGTAGTCATTCATTTATTTATTTTGGTTTCAATGTTTGATAATCCTGATCTATGTAATAATTAATTAAGAAGTTCCTTAAAACATTCCTAGTACTTGTAAGCTCACTTTGATTCCTGATTTTGTAAGACACAGCCAGAGGCATGTTCAATTTGCACACTTGTGTTAAAGGAAACTAAGAAGGGCGTGCATGATATTAACCTGCGTGGGATTGAACCTATAATCTCACCCTCCATTCCTTATTTATGTGGAGAGGAGATGCCATTTGGTCCAAGGGTCATTGCCATGCTATGCTATTTTTGTAAGGACAATACTAAAATGATGTTATCATTTAGAAATTTGACCAACTTGACCTGAACCGAAACAAAACAAGGTTTAAGCATGTTGAGACTACGGCAGAACTGGATAGAGTTGGATTTGGTTAAGCTTTTCAGTAAATTTAGCTTAAAATGACAAAATTTAGCTTATATAATTTTGAAATAGAAGATGCATTTTAAAATGACAAAATTTATTTCAAAATTGATTTATTATTTTTTCTTTGCCAGTGTTTTTCTGTCAGTTTGTTAAAAAGGAGTTGTTATTCATCTGCATTTTGTCAAGTTCATGGTTAATGCATTTATTGTGTTCTTGATTTCAAGGTACCTTGCAGTGACGTCAGTTGATGAAGCCAACGGTTGGTATGGTGGTACACTGCTTGGTGATCAAGATGAAAACAGTCAGATATATAAGCATTATGCCGCGTTATGTCAGGTAATAATATTTAGGCCTTTCCGGCAATTTTATCTTTTGGTCACGTGTCTCTTATAATATTCAAGCCAATTTACTTTTAACAAAATGGAGGTGCTCTAATTCATTCTACAAACAGTGATGATATGAATTTTTATATTATCTCCGACTGTATCATAGAGAAACAGAATTTCAAACATTTTTCATGCGTGTCAAGTTCTCAATTTTTTATTGGTTATTTCTTTTTTAAATTACTGTTGAAAGAATAAAAGGCAAGCAATTTAGCATTATCTTTTTTCCAAAATGTTGAGAAGATGGCACCTGTAGTTTGCAAAAATCTTGGAGTGTGTTTTCCGAGATGTAATTTTAGACAGTTGTAAGCACAAGTTGAAAGTCATGCGGCTGCCTCCTGATCCTTCTAGTTTTACAGGGCTTTATAAATGGTTGGCTGGTATTTACTTCAAAGTTCAATTTTTACTAGTGTTAACTTTGCAGAGGGCTGTCAGTCAGAGTTGGCATGTCAGGTTTGTGTTGACCGGTTTGAACCGCCAACTTGTTAATGGTTAATTTGACACGACCCATTTAATTAAACATGGCAGGTCCCTCAATTTTGACACGGTACGATTTGTTTAATAAATGGGTTGTATTTGTTTGATAAAACAGGTTGTATTGGGTTGACTCAAACAAGACCCATTTGACTTGTTATTTGAAAACTAAATCAAGTAAATGAATAACCTGTTCCATCCGCCAACTTCTTAGGGTTTTTTTTTTTTTTTTTTTTTTTTTTTGAGAAAAAAAAAATTTTTTGATTTTATAATTATATGGGTCAAACAAGTCACTTATGGGTTAAGCGGGTTGATCCAAGATTGACCAATTTATTAAACTTTAATCCACTAATTTTGTGTTAAGTTCGTATGTCATGTCAAAAATTATTAGCTTTTACTTAAGTTGATATCTTCCTACCTAAAAGCATCTACTGGTGAACAAGATGCTTATGCCATATACTGGAGGCATGTTTGCTACCTAAATATCAAATTTGAGGTGCCTAATAAGAGTAAATGCTATTCTTCACACTCATTTATCACACCGGTTGATGTGATATGTTTTAAATGGTTTTTCATGTCAGTCACTTAAAAAAAAAAATCACTTAAAACACGTCACATCAGCCGGTAGAGAATATGAAGATTCGATTCAATTCAATTCAGTCTCATATCTGTCCATGTTGTGAGTACATTTCATCTAATTGGCATAATTTTCTTATACATTTTTAAACCTGCAGGGTCCTGCGATGGAACCTTTCGAAAATGATGCTGAGAGGGAGAAGCACTATGCTGATGCTCTATGCATGGGCACGGTTGAGATTGTAGATGGTGCCGTTGAAGCAGAGATGACAGCAGCTCTCAAGGAGTACGATCAAATTGGTGCTGATCTTGGAATCATCCCTTCTTCATGTAAATCCTTTACCCAAGATCCGAGCTGGTTGACAAGATGGATAGTTGGGGAAGAGAAGGTGCAGAGAATCTGAAAAGAACCATCCGGTGTACATATATTTTTATTAATGTTCTTAATTCACTTGTGTTGAATTAGTGAATATGTTTGTCAGTTGTAAGAAAATGATACTCGTATTTGATTATATGACTGCATGGAAACATGTTGATGTTTTCTTATTCATGTGAGATGAGAAAATATAATTTCTTTGTATTGTGTAATTGTATTTTCATGTTATTTTTGTTATTATTATTATTATTATTATTATTATTATTTTATTTTTATTTTTTTGTGAGTGTTATTTTTATTATTTAGTTGTGAGAAAAATAGACGGAGGTCTTAGATTTACATCTTAGTAAACTAGGATGTTAAGTTATTAGAAACTTGAGGTTCAAAGTCGAAATATTAGCATATATATTTTCCTTTTATTTTATTGGACTTAGTAGACAAGTAATATTTGTATACTCTAGATCTGATTTGCCTTTTACACTGGAATAATACTATAAAACTCAACTCTTATACAACTTTTGTATATGTGGGTTGATGTGGAGTGTTCATAAACTATTAGATTAACCTTTAAAAGGCTCATAAATTAACACTTAATATCAGCTCAGTTGTACGAGAGTTAAGTTTTTAGATTTACTCATTAATTATAGAGAAGATTGCCATTAAAACATGTAGAATTTCATTTTATTTCACTAACTTTGTCATCTATTAATGGCATCACTTTAGTCTTTAAGGAATAGTTTAATCGGTTGTGAATCACGCTCATGAATTAGTGGTCAATAGTTCGAATCTACTTATTTCTTTTCATCTCCTTGTGTGTACATGTCAAAAAAAAAAAAAAAAAATGGTATCACTTTGGAGATGAAATGAAAAATCCTCTAAACATTAACGATAACAAGTTATATTTTATTAGTGCTTTTAATTATTAGGTTAAAGCTTTTTTTTCTTAAATGAGAAAAAAAAAAAATGATGTGGCACACCCTTATTTTTTTCTTGTACTAAACATAAAAAAGAAAGAGGAGTGCTACACATTTTAAATTTTTCTTTCAAAAATTAATTTCCAAATGATGTGTCACAATCTCATGAGTTGGTGACACATCATTTGGGAACAACTTTTGGGAATGAAGTCTTGGGATGTCTAGCATTTCCCAAAAAGAAAAGAGTAATGTTATTCTCCATACTTATTTATCATATTCATTTTCACACATTGGGTGATGTGGCGCGTTTTAAGTTACTAGTATGGAAAGCCATTTAAAATACATATGTTAACTGATATGAAAAATAGCATTACTCAAAAGAAAAATATTAATATTAAGGGGAGGTATATTTCTTAAGGTCTAAATTATTTTAACATTTTGGTCATGTACATAATTATTTTAAATAAAAAAATATTTTACATTCAATAATTCTTACAAAAGAGTTGGTTGCTCTTTTACATAAGAATGAAAGATTATTAAAAAATATATATATATTAAAAAAAAAAAAATCTCTACTACTTTACTCTTGATTAAAGCAAAGTTTTTAAATTGATGCCTCTGCTCGTCCTTAACTTTAATTTTGAATAAAATAATTTTTTTTATTGTCGTTAGCCGGTGAATTCTTTGTTTCTGACAAAGTGCTTCCCCAAATTTTTCACATGCCTAATCTCATTATTCTGTTTGATTGATAACGTTCGGTTTCAAATTTGATTAAAACGAATCGGATTTGGATCGAATTCCAACTTTGACAGACCGGATTGAGGCCCGGACCGACCAAGCCCAAGTCCATATGAATGCATATAAAGCCTAAACAATAAGCAGGAGAATAGGCTTCTGCGTTTCTCTCTCTCTCTCTCTCTCTCTCTTTCTCTCTCCCATGGAAGACATAGAAGATTTGGTAGTGGGAACTGGTGCTCCTCCTGGGTTTCGACTGCCATTGACTGCTGTTGGAGTAAACCTCAAGAAGAAGAAGAGCAATAAGCTCTCTCAAACCTCTCCCTCTCCAAAAATCCCTGGCACTCAGGTCTCTCTCTCTCTCTCTCGCCTTCTCCTTATGTTCTGTTTTTCTATAACTTTCTTTCTATTTATTTTATTGTTTTCTTACTGTTATTTTTGCAGACAATATATATTAAGACCTTTGGGTGCTCACACAACCAGGCAAGTTTTGTTTTTTTCTTTTTGCTTTGGTTTCTATCTAAATGAAGATATCGATTTACTTTATCAGATGCTTTCTTCCAGTGCATCTTTTAGTGCAACCATTTGCCTGATTCTATAATCTAATTACATCATATAGGACCTTCATGTTGGAGAGATTGCTGTTTCAGATAATTTTGTGTTCACAAGTTTTGAATTTGAGAGGTTGAGAGGGAATTGTTTGGGTGGTTGAGAATCAGGAAAAGGATTTTAATTCAATATAAAGGAGCTCGATGCTAATTACTAAGGAAAGTTTTGGCTTCGTTATGAGTTGCAAAATGAAAAACAGAGCATGATCTGGGAAATGGGTTATTTTAACTCTAAAGAAGTTAATGGAATCTGATGGCTTTAGGTGATTTTAAAAAAATGTGGGAAAGGAAGAGAGAAATGCTAAAAATTTGTTCTCTTCTAAACAAATTTGCATTTCTTTTTTCTTTTTATAAGTAATTCAATATTATTAAATAAGTGCAAAGGGGCACAACCCTCGTACACTGGAAGTATACAAGAGAACCTCCTAATCGGTGGAAAAAGATGAACAAAGGTTCAAAGAATTTGCAAAACTAGAAACAAGCAAGCTATGATATGCCGATATCCAAGTATATAAAGTGTTGAACATGATCCTCCACAGTGCTAGCATCGAAGTTGCTACATCTTCAAAGCTCCGAGCATTCCGTTCTCTTCATAGGCACCACATTATACATAATGGAGCCAACCTCCATACTTCCATAATACTACCACGCCCTACTTGACCTCTCGAACTTACCACAAAATCGCTCATCCGTTTAGGTATAACCCAATCAACACCAAACAGATTAAGAATAGAGCCCAATAACTCCAAATGGATGAAAAAAAATGTAGGAGAATATTTGGTGCAAATATTGTCACAATTTGAGTATCAGAAAAGATAATTAACATAATTCTTTTCTCGTGGTAACTTGCAAAGCTAATTGTAGACAAAGTGCCATCCATACTGTGAAGAAGATATAAAATATTAGAAATTCAGTGGATCAGTAATCTTGACTTATTCTGAAACATTCTTCGCAGAAACCACCCCATGTTCCAATACTGCAGTGTGTATAGAATCTTGTAAGCTATCAGGTGACTTGGAGAATTAGTTTAGAACCCTTTGGATGGGTATAGGAAGTTTTAGAAACAGTTCTTGACTTGATTGTTGGTTTGTCTTCTACTAGTGAATGTTTTCAACATTCCATTACTTAATAGATGTTAGTGTGTAGTTGAAGGGGGTTTGATGGCCGTCATGGAAGAGTTTAATGTATATGGAGAACTTATGGATTTTGCCGATGGCTACATTTCTTTGTCGGGGGTTTGTGGAGGAAAAAGATATAGGGCCACAGTTAGTGGTTCAAAATCTATTTTGTCTCCAATCAAACTATAGTGTTTTTTTAAAAAAAAAAAAAATAAAGAAAAATCATGGGGACAAACTTTGGGTTTTGCAAATGAATGCATTTATGTTAAACTCAAAATTATGGTTGTCCTAGTTATATGTAGGATAGGTTTGGTGAAGGTATTTTGGGTAGTAAGTTTTAGGCTTCTATATCTTTCTTGATGGGGTTGCACCGACTGATAATAATCATAGCGTTTTTTTTTTTTTTTTTTTTTTTTGGGGATCTCAAGTAGTGTGTTATTAGAATATCTCATTTGGGTTTTTAGCAGTGTAAGAGGGGTTTCTCGTCTTTGCTCTTCTTCATGATTGTTGGTCAAGCTTTCTATACTCTCATTCTTTATTTATAAGTAATGCAAATTTATTAAAAGCCCAGAGAATCGTAACCTTAGTACAGAAGAAGTATACAAAATAACCCTAAAGTGTAGAAAAAGAATAATAAAACTTAGAAAAATTAGAAACAGACCAACTATTCCATGCTACTCTCCAAGTATAAAGGGATTGGAACATCTTCTTCAATTCTAACATCACAGCCTCACGATATTCAAAGCTTCTTGCATTCCGTTCTCTTCAAATACACCACAGTAAATACAATAGAGCCAACCTCCACATTTTTAGACTCATTTTTAAAGTTTACAATGTCATTTTGGAAAGTAGTTTGGGGTTTGCATTGAGGTGCCATTGATATCCCATCTTATTTCTTGCAGATTGGATGTTTTTGTGTATGAATTATTTTTTTATTTTAAATCAGATTTGGCTTTTTTTTTTTTTTTTTCCTTGAGAGTTTCCATCAATTAGATTTACAATTCATGGTTTATATCTAGTAATAGTACTGAGGCGATCCAAGCCTGAATCTCTAATGACAGGTGTGACTTAAGAAAAACTTAGCTATCTTTGACTCCAGTTTGCTGTGTTCTTCCAGATTTTGTTGAACTTATTTGTTATCCAAACTTTTTATATGGTTGAGCTCCAGTAGTTAATTGATATCCTTTTTTACGCACACACACACACGCACATATATAGTTGTAGTTAGCTGAGGTTATGGAGATTGATGATTATATTGAGTTACAATTGAATCCTAAACAAGCTTTATCGAGGTAGATTTAGCAGATCTACCACTAGATCCTTTAATCTTCTATGAAATATATAATTGCAATTTTGTTGAATTGTTTATTTATTTCATTATCTATATATTTTTAAAAAATTTAATCATTTTTTTTTTAACTTTTATCTTTTAATCTTGCCCTTTGTGAACCAAAGTCTCCACTATGAGTGTATGTATATATATATAAAGATATCCTCATGCAAATATATACACATGCACCAAGAGTAATGATATCTAATAAGATCAAAGCTGGTATCACCTGCATTTATTTCATTCATCAATGGTTCTTCAAGGAGTTCTTTTTCATTCTTATTAATCTATTCCTTCCTTTTTTGCATTATTTCAGAGTGATAGTGAATACATGGCTGGTCAGCTGTCAGCATTTGGTTATTCGATCAGTGACAATCCTGAAAGTGCAGACCTGTGGCTGATAAATACGTGAGCATCATTTTCTTCCCCCTACATGCAGACATGCAACATATATACACACGTGTATATGCATTCCTGTTTTGTACTTGAATGCCAATCAAATACCATATGAAGCAAATGTTAATTAATGGTGTTATTTGAGAGAAAATGGATAATGGTTTCCACTAAAGTAGGAATATTTGTATGAATTGATTGTTTTCTGAGATTCTAGCATTAATCATCAACTTTAGTTGGAACTACCAAAATATTGATATGTACTGACTGATGCAGATGCACAGTTAAATCCCCAAGTCAGTCTGCCATGGATACTTTAATAGTGAAATGCAAAAGTGCAAAAAAGCCCCTAGTGGTCGCTGGGTGTGTGCCACAAGGAAGTCGAGACTTGAAAGAGCTAGAAGGGGTCAGTATAGTTGGAGTCCAGCAAATTGACCGTGTGGTTGAAGTTGTGGAAGAGACCCTTAAAGGTCATGAGGTGCGGCTTTTGAACCGCAAGACATTGCCAGCGCTTGACCTCCCAAAGGTGCAAATCATAGACCTTGGATCTGTTTCCGCAATTACCATGATTTGGCTTAGAGGGATGGAGTATTTAACTTAATTTTCAAAACAGGTGAGAAAGAACAAATTTGTTGAGATTCTTCCAATTAATGTTGGTTGTTTAGGTGCTTGCACTTATTGCAAGACAAAGCATGCTCGTGGTCATTTAGGTAGCTACACGACTGATAGCCTCGTAAGTATCATGACATAAGTATTTATCATTTACTTGAATTAGGTGGTTATTTTACCAGAATTTTAATGTTGCAGGTCGGCCGTGTAAAATCTGTAATAGCTGATGGAGTTAAGGAGATATGGTTGAGCAGTGAAGATACTGGAGCTTATGGTAAATAACTGTGATCTTTCTCTCATCATGTTTGTGTTACTGTGTTAAAGTACTTGCCGATGTGAAGTTCTGTTTCTGCAGATTCTTTTCATGAAGATAATATTGAAGTTCTTAGAAACACCTTTTTAATTATCTTAGATAAAGTAGTTTTTATGTTACCTAATCCTACCCGTTTAAGTGGAACAAAGGTTACCTAGCTTGAGTTGTAGTGCTCCAGGGCTGCAGAAGAATCTTTATTAGGTCTGAGGCAGACAAATGACTACCAAATTAAAAGAAAAATTAAGACATCACTTTACATTGTGTTGTTGAATAACAATGGTCTCCTGAAAATTTTCTAGGTCGTGACATTGGGGTCAATCTTCCAACTTTGTTAAATGCTATTGTTTCTGAGCTTCCTCCTGATGCAAGCACAATGCTTCGGATTGGGATGACAAACCCTCCTTTTATTCTTGAGCACTTGAAAGAGATAGCAGAGGTTTTGCGTCATCCATGTGTATACTCGTTTCTACATGTACCAGTTCAATCAGGGAGTGATGCTGTTTTGAGTGTAAGTTCTAACAGAAGTATCTTTCTTCAAGAAAATTGGCACAGTTTCTTCTTGTTGATTATGTTTCACCTTTTTTTTGTTTTTGTTTTTTTCTCCCTTTTTCCTTCAAAAAATTAATGTTATAAAGGTGAGGTTCGTCAACTATTGATGACTAGATTTCCAGTACATGTTGCTTTTTTATCCAAATGATTACTCACCACTCGTATTTTCTCAGGCGATGAATCGTGAATATACTGTGAGTGAGTTTAGGACTGTGGTTGATACCTTGACTGAGCTTGTTCCTGGGATGCAAATAGCAACTGATATCATATGTGGATTTCCTGGTTAGTATGTGACCATGGTTGCCATGTCATGGTCCTTTTATTTACATTTGCATGTTGATTTTTTTATTTTTTATTTTTTTTAATGTTTCTAACTTACATGGTACTGCTGAAGTAGAATGAGTTGATTGTGTACTCCAAATCATAATTTTCTTATGCATTTAGGCTATATTTGTTTTGGCATAAAATGAAAAATGTTTTAGTTGAAAATATTTTTGGGAAAATTCACTGATTTTTCGTTGTTTGTTGTTATCTTGAAAATAGTATCAAAACTGTTTTTGATCGTTTGATTGGTATGAAAGATATTTTCCCAATACAACTAGGAACCACTCAAAATTGTTGGATAATGCCAAATGTCACAACTAACAATTCATTACAAAAAAAATAATAATAAAAATAAAAAATAAAAAATAAAAAATAAAAAGAAGAAGAAGAAGAAGAAGAGAGAAAAAGAAAAACACATCATAAACAGGGAAGGGGGCCTGCGACGGGGAATATATATATATATATTCTTGTGGGGGGAGGCAGTTGGGTTCCTCTGAGGGGAAGACAACTTCCGAAAATGGTTGTCTCTTGAGAGGTGTAAGCCATTTTCTCTCTTATAGCAGCAAATTTGTTGTTGATCAAATCATTTTTTGTTAATAAGTATTTTCCGTCCATACGAAACATTATAAAATGGAGAAAATGTTATCTAGAAAACATTTTATGCCAAAACAAACACAACCTTACTGTAAGAACATTTTGATAATGATGGCATTATATGCCATTGAGGAAGCAACTAGCCAATTTATTGATCAAGCTGGAACTCCTTGAACGACAACAACTGATATACTGGGATATCCGTACTTGTCAGAGAAATATGAAAGTATTGTCATTGTGGGAATTCCTTATAATGATTATACATGATATTATTTAGAATATGGATTTTGGGAAACTTTTTAGGATTTAATGATGCTTTACTCATCAATGAACATTGTAGGGTTTACTTAGATTGTGCTTAAGGAACTAGTACTCATTTGTTGGGCTTCTTTCAGGTGAAACAGATGAGGACTTTGCTCAAACAATTAGCCTTATTAAGGAGTACAAGTTGCCTCAAGTTCATATATCTCAGTTTTATCCTCGACCAGGTATGCTGTTCATGACATTGTACATAACTTTTATTGTTTAAAGCAGAATAATAAAATCTGGTATTGTATTTGTAACTAAGACTTTCATGATTACAAAACTTATAGATAATATGTACTTACTTTGTTCATGTGGGAGTGAGGCGATGCGTTGCCTGACAGCCTGATGTCATAGGCATTTTACAGCCTTTTTATTACTATTATTATTATTATTATTATTATTATTATTATTCAATTAACCACTTGTTTGAATGTGAAGATTAGAACTCTGATTCTTAAAGTAGTTAGCAATTTAGAGATATTTTGTAACCATTTTCTGTATTTTATCTTCATTCTAAATATAGGGACACCTGCTGCAAGGATGAAAAAAGTCCCAAGTACTCTCGTGAAGAAACGAAGCCGTGAGTTGACCTCTGTTTTTGAAGCTTTCATGCCATATGATGGAATGGAGGGCAGAATAGAAAGAATATGGATAACTGAAATTGCAACCGATGGAATTCACTTGGTAAGATTGTGGACACGTGTTTAAATTTTTGGCGCTTCTGGATTCCATATGTGCATTTTGTACTGCTGTGGGGTTAGACTGGTTTCAGCTTACGTTTCTATTGGCACAAAACTTGATCATAGGTTTTGTGCGGAGGGGCATGTTAATCTTTGTTTTTGCTAGTGTTTTTGAAAACGCAATTTTGTCTTGAACTCAATTTGCACCAGCTTGCATGAAGAATAAAACAAATGTTGCAACTAAGGGTGGGCACTGACTCTGATGGAGTTGGAAATGCCCCTTTCAGCTTCCGCCTCCGCCTCCGCCTTTGCCGGAGCCGGAATAGTCAGAAAACCTCTGACATCACCTCCGACTGAGGTGATTTCCAAGCTGCCTCGAAAAAATTGAAGTCAGTCGGAATAGTTGGAGTTGGCCGGGGTCAAAGACAAAGATGACAACGATCTCTTCATTTTGGCCAGTGTCGTCTTCGTCAAAGAGGAAGGTTTTAGAGAGCTCGTTGCTCAAGAAGATTCAATAGAACTTAGAGAGGGAAAGAGATAGGACTCAAAACGGTGCAAGCGTAGCCAAGTAGGGTATTGAACGAGTATGACTTCTTCAAAATGATGCTGTTTTGGACTTTAATCAAAACAATGTCATTTTATAATTATTTAAAAAATAAAAGTTGGCTTAGGTCAGAAGAAGTCGGAAAATCTAAATGGTTCACGACGCCAATGCCGACTTTTGTCTGAAATTTGAAACCAAATTCTGATGTCCTCTTGCCTAGGAGAAACATTATTTGCAGCAATCTCATCCCCTCCCCAACAAAAGTAAAGCTGATGGGTGATTGATATGTTGCCTTCTATTGATCACCTTAACCAATTCAATTAAATTAGATTTGGGGAAAAAAAAATGCAATGTAGTCATGATTCTCTTGCAATTTACTTTGATGAAAACAAAAAGGCCCTTGAAGCAGCGCTATATACTTTTGACCTGGAGTGCATTTTCTACATCCATTATAATGTGTCAGTGTACTACCTGATATTTCTTTTTCTAACTGGATTTTCCTTCATTGCTAAGGTTGGACATACCAAGGGGTACGTGCAGGTGCTAGTGATTGCTCCAGAAAGTATGCTGGGAACTTCAGCTATTGTGAAGGTAACATCTGTGGGAAGGTGGTCAGTCTTTGGAGAAGTGATCGAGACCATCAACCCCATGAATGTTAAATCAGCTTCAAGAAAGGATATTTCTAGCCAGGATAAATGTTCTCCTTGCTCTGACCCTAATGAATGTGCATGTACTAGAGAGCCAGAAGCTTGTGCTTCGTGTGGACCAGAAAGCTGTGGAGCAGAGACTACCTTAGAGGAAAGTGCTGCTTCAAGGAATCCCACGTTTCCGGAAGACCCACATAGCAGAAATCTGATCGGATGGTTGCTAAGGAAGCGGAAGAACCATTTGACCAAAAGAGTGGAGGGTGAAATTGCGTCAGGATCCAAGAAAAAGCAAGAATGGGCCCGAGGAAGCATGGGTGAGTGGGGTGTTGTCGATAAGGCTCTTCTGGGTGGAATGCTTGCGAGTTTCTTTACAATCATGGCTTTACTGATTCATCTTGGAGTGAGGACTCTGTCATCCAACTAAAGAATGTAGATTGTATTTGTCCCTTTCTTTGGGAGCATCAAAGAAAGATTGCCAAAAAGTTGATCATTCTTTTCTTTCAATGATTTTTTTGGAAGTCAATTCTGTTATATGATTTTTACCATGGATAGTTCTGATGCGTGTAAGTTGATTAATCGTACCATACTCTTGGATGCTTTTTCTGTCGTCTCCTTGAGAACGGTTGAGATTTTGTTTCATTATTCACCTTGTAGCAACATATAGATTTATAAAATCTAATTTGGACCATGAAATTATCCTCTTTCACTTGAAATCTTCTTCGAACTACAGCAATTAATATTTGGTTGTAAAAGCTGCTCGAGACTGGGCGCCATAGATACAGTTCTAGAAGATGATATTGCTTACTAAGTAATAAGTAATTACACCAACTGATTACTCATTCGCTAAACAGAAAATAGAAATAGAGCCAAAAAGAATGATTGGTTCCATAGATTACATCGATGGATGCTAGAACGTTACATATCCAGGAAAAAGTAGAATTCTTGTGTTGGTGGGGGGTAGCAGGGAAAAGAGCAACATTGTTGCTTTTCCTATCCTGTCTTATGCTGCTGCTATGAATTTGGTGGGGTTTATTTACTGAACAATCTTCTTCTTTTTTGTGTTCCAAAAGCGAAAGGCATAACTAAATGAATGATAAACTGGTAGTAACATCCATCTATCTCATAGTAGCATATCTGACTTGCTTGGCAATCTCTTGAAGAAATTCACAGGTGCAGAAGGCATCCTGTTTCTGAACCGGGGATGCCGAAGCAAGAAGAGCCCAACCAGCACTGCAATTACTTGGAATGGAGTAATGTAAATGAACATGGCCCAGATCAACGAGAAGATGATGATGATTGCCGTAGCTCTTGGATCTCTCCAGCTTAGTATAGCTTGAGCCCTTTCCCCATGTGTTGCCAAATCTCCTATCACCGTCTGCACCTTACCCGCCACAATTCGCAGCCTGTCATACCTCACCCTCACAAACTCCGGAGGTTTAGATGATGGGAATGAGTCGAATTCCTCATCCAGCTCATCTGGGTTTGCAAATTCGGCCTGTGAAATTCGAGCATCCATGTGAGGCGGTTGCCTCGGCCGGAACCGGTAGTTCCATACCCCGATCACAAACAGGTATAGGAAAATCGTGGGCAATATCAGTTCTGGGTAGCAAACCAATATCAAGAACAGGACATGCACGAGACATGTGGTGATCGGGTTTCTCCAGTAACATATGTCGGTGAGCCATTTACAAACAGTAGTAAACCCAGAAAGAAGTGACATTATGCGCAAAAAATTGGCCTTGCTTTTCCTGAGACTCCACATATGGTAATCCACATCAAGCATGTACTCCACAGTTTCACGCCTGAGCGGTGGCTCCGCTCGTTTTAGCCTCTCCGCCACAATTTGTATCGCCGTGTGGCGGAGCCTGTCAATGTGCATGACAGGTATGGGATGAACATAATGCATTTTTGGAAGCAGAGGCCTTGAATATTGAGCCACCATATTAACCCAAGCAATACAAGTAAACCTCAATGCCAAATGAAGCTCCCCATGTTTCTTCAAACCAGATGGTGTGAGAACCAACAATGGGTAGAAGTGGGTATAAACCTTTTCAGTTTCTAAAGTCGACAGTCGAACTCTCACCTTCCCAATCCTTTGATCCTTTGAATCATCATCTTTTCCGTTAGTGTGGTGATTGTCGAAGACAGCAATGGTGATTACAGTACATGGGTCATGAACTTCCCAAGTATACTGCTCGTTCCAGCGAGGAGACAGCGTGTTGAGTAGCGTTCTGGTTCGAATCCACTTGTTCCCATACTTGGCCACACAGTAAGCATCAGTAGTCCTCCCATCCTTTGCCTTCATCGGAAGCAGATTCTGGGCACTCAAAATCCCAACTTCAAGAATCCCAATCTTCGGTTTTCTGAGGTGATTCCCCGACGGCTGCAGATCGCTGCTGAAATGCGTCGACTCGTCGAGAACATGGTAACCCGCTTCAAAGCAGAGGCGAAGGTGGATTTTGCTTGTGAACTTCTCCTTCTTCTTCTCCGTCTCCTCTTCAGCTGCCACAGATGGCCTATGGAGATTAAGCCAGCGGGGATCTGGGGGCTTGGTGGACTCGTGAAGCCTTTGTGGGATTTCTCTAAGCTGGATAAACACCATGCCTAAGTTCTCATCCTTGTTAGGTGCTATTCTGTCGATAACCGTTATGGCTATGAAATCTTCGAAAGGCTCCGATGCCACAAACATCAACTCTTCCTCCCAAGTCGGGTTTTGCCGCATTCTGGAAGTCTTTGTAAATTTCATCTGACCACCAAGCTGTACCTTCACAAATGTTTCCGGTGCTCTGCTTTTGTCGGATGGAATAAGATCCTGAGCTTCAATTACTCCAACTCTAAGGTAGAATAGCTTGGGAGAAAAGTAAACCTGTGAACGAGTATTGGAGAGGTTTTTATGACTAACGTTGTGAGCATCCGAATGCCATGCCTCAGGAAACGACTCATCAGCCTGCGTTCCCATCCAAACCGCAAGCATAACCTCCCCTCTTGTCTTGTCTCCCTTCTTGTCTTCCAATTTGTACCACTGAGGAGCCAGAGGACTATCCGGCGGCACCCGGTGAGGAACCTCCATCAGATCGAAATTAACTCTCCCAACAAAATCATCTTTTGTAAGCGTATCCTTATCCTTCACAGTCACTTCCAGCAAATTGGATTGCATCCTTTCTCTAGCAAATGCAAAAACTTGCTTCCACACAGGGTGTTGGTTCTTCTCCAAGTGATTCGTAATGCCTTTGTAGTTCCCAAGCTTCACTTCCACGTAGGGATCAAGGCTTCCTGTGACGTCCATGACAGGAAGATCTCTGGCCTTCACAACATTTACATACAAGAAATGCATCGCCTCCACAAGATCATATGTGCTCGATGTCTTGTAATTCCCAACTCCTCTGTTTCTGTTACAATATAAAAATTATATGGATAAATTCATCGTTTCCTATCCGCCGCTCAAATTATTTAATATAAGTGGTGATAAAGTGGTGATTTATCAGTACCTCTGCAGTGCTGCCAGCGGAGGACGGGTCTCCACCAACCCGAACTCCGGGATCGGCCTCGTCGGAAATGCCTGCATTTGCATGATAGTTGCCGCCGGGCCGGCTTGAGCTCGTGCGAAATCGGTCCTGGTTTCCATTGCAGCTGCCTTTTCCTTCTCAAATCCGAAGCCAGGGAACATTGAAGGTTGTGGAGGCTGAGGATGAGAATGAGAATGAGAATGAGGAGGATGAGGAGCGGTTCCTAGAGAGTGAAAGGTTCTGACTTCTTTTTCCTTTTTCTTCTTCTTCTTCGAATTCTTCTCCTCGACCCTGCTAATTTCCTCCATTTGTTCTTCGAGGTTGTTAGTGTTAATCTCTTGCAAGGGTGTGTGGCCCATCTCTTCAACCCCGCTAGCTTGTGGTGGTGGAGGAGGAATATAAGCAGAAGCAGAAGCAGAAGAAGAGTCATTGATAATGTAAATTCTGAGCCCAATATCGCCTTTGATATGAGAAAAGAGGCCGCGTTTGTCAAGCGGGTAGCGCTGGACGGTGGCTTCGGACTCCGACCAAAGGATGGAGTCGCCGGAGATTCTGACACGGCCGAGGAAGTTCTTGTGGCCGCCGCCTTTTCGGTCGTTGTATACCACCACCTCGATGGTCTTGTGGTGGAGCTCCCCGCTGTCGTTGAGATTGAAGACCAGCTTCTCGTTCCAGTAAGGGTTGAGATCTTTCTGCTTGGTTTGCGTGCGTTGTTTCTGCTCATCCAAATCTATTTCCACAAAGGGGCTGGCGGAGCCTTGGCCGTCTTTAGGCATCAGGTCACTTGCATCGTGAACCTCCACCACCAGTTTTGCCATGTTGGTGATATAATGGCGGTCTCCTTGGTAGCTTCACAGTGGAGTGGTACTGTATTTTGAGCTAAAGAGGAGGAGGAGGGTGAAAAGAAAGGTGGGTGTTGAAAGAGTAGGCGTGAAGCAGAAGAAGAAGAAGAAGAAGACAGAAATGGCGGTAGGCGGTGGTGGAGATAATGAGATGGCTGTCATTTGGAGTATGAAGACAGAAACATATGTTGTTTGGTGGTGTGTCGTGAGGTGGCCCAATGACTCATATGGCTCTGATGGGGAGAGATTCTGCAGAGTACATCTGTGTTTATTACAGAGAGAAATTATGACGTATGGTTGGGTTGATAGTGATGATAAAATGTTTAGGTACGCGAGAATTGTATGCAAAAGTATTAATCTTGAAGGGGTTAAAGAGATCACTTCATCTTCATTCATGAAAAAGCATAGTTTTTTTTTTTTTTATCCAAAAGCAATGTTTACTTTTAGTAGGATCTACCCCTTTCAAGAAGTGGGCAGATTCATTAATAATACTGCTGTGAATGTTGTCTATTCTTTGGTCTAAAAGGTCAGCAATTTTGATAATTTCCTTTTTGCCAACCAGAGATAAAGAAGAATCTACAAATCTCTGTAAACCAGGAAAATCATCCCTTTAAGCTTGGCCACAGTTTTCTTTCAACTCCAACCTATGTGAAAAATCAGCCAGCCCAAATGTTTGAATCATGGGTGTTGTGACCTCACTTGGATGTACTTTATACCATGACAAAAGGTAACCAGATTGCTGGATTTTCTCAAAGTTTCGTTTTTTTTTTTTTAATATAACCAAAAAAGAAGGGAGAAAATATGTTTTTCTTTTTTCTTTTTTCCTGTAATATGTAGAATTACTTGGTTTTACAAAATTAGCAAATATCTTCAGAGCTAAGGTTTTGTCTTGGGAAGTATGCCTGATGAGAGGCTCCTTAACTCTGAGGAAACCTCTGGCTCTCTTTCTTCCACCTTTTTCTCCTTTAATTCGTTTCTCTGTTTGTTTGTTTGCATTATTTTTTAAGGTACCTTTTGAAGATAAGTCCAAAGGTCCCCTGACTTTTTCAAAAGTTGCCCCATGTGGCTGTGGAACACTGGAACCATCTTCTCTGTATAGAGTTAAGAAACCTCTCATGTAGCCTCCTAATTGCCTGTACTAATGCACCCCGTGATTATTAAACATATGCTAATTCGTGTTCACGTGTCAAATTTAATTTAAGTCTAGTTGGGTTTGTGGGTCGTTAAAGAAATTATCTAATGATTTTGTAAAAGAAATTATAGTAGTCCAATTATTTTCTTAATCACAATTATCTTGGTTTAAGTGCACTTGAATTAAGCATAATAAAACCCCACAAGTCGACAGAGCAGTACAAATGTAGAATGGCTGGCTGCCATCCATTGTTTCTTACTTTCTTATTGTCAATCATGTCTGTCATCTGATGACTAGGATCAATGGATGTGGATGACTGAAACTTCCCACTCAAAAGAATTATTTGTAGAAATCTTATTACTATTTCACATCAATTAAAAAATTAATATTTCTTTTTAAAATATAACATCATAAATATCCAATTCTGAAAACTAAGAATATTTATTTTGATATTTAGTTAAATTATCTTTTAGTCTTATTAAAAATCTTATACACCACCACCTATAATTAGAGGGAATGAAAAATATTTTAAAACATTAATTAAATCTTCCACTTTTGTTAATAATTATACGATAATAAATATAAATCCTGTAGACCAACTTTATTATGATAAGCTTTATGCAACAAAAAAATGGAGAATTTAAAGATCTTCAGTGGTGGTGGACCTGGTGGTAGGGCAGAAGAGTATTTTAGTAATTTCACTGCATGGTCCAAAAATATTTTGGCGAATATGCGGTGGGGCAAGGAGGGCACTGAGTGGAGCGGGAGAGAGTTGTTTTCATGGCTTCCGTGATTGGTCTTCAACCTTTTGGAGTATTGGATGATGATATTTTAGGATCTTTGTTACCTTTTTCTCTTTTTACCCTCTCAATTTATATTACTTTATGGATAATTTTTTTTTATTAAAAAAAAAATTGAGTTAAAAGATAAATTATTTTAATTTAGTCTATTAAATTGACATGGTTTTAAAAGGCAAAATTTTACTCCAAATTGGGTTTGAAGACTTTTTTTTAACTTAGTCTATAAAAATGACACGTGTCCATTTTTTTAATAACATGTGAGATGTACATAAGTTTTTAATATTATTTATTTCAACTTTGTCCCTGTTGTAAAAAAATATGTGCATCTCACATATTTAAATGACACATGTTATTTTTATAGATTGAGTTTAATGAAGTTCCTCAAATTCAGTTTAGAGGAAAACTCTGTCCGGATTTGGCTTACATGCTGTTATTGTATGCTGTAATTTAATCAACGGTCAAGATTGAATTTCTCAAAATGTCTTTTTATTTTCTCTCTCCTATTAAATGCTTATAAAAGTAAGTCAACTTTAAGATTCAATCTTAACCGTTGATTAAACTAACAGCATGTAAGCCGGATCCACTCTATCAGATTTTAAAATGTATAAACTTTCAAATCCCAACAACAAATGACAATATAAACAACAGATGTAAGAGAAACCCTATAAAATTCACAAATGCTAAATGCTTAACTTTTTTTGTCCAACATAAGTCCAATTTTTACCTTATTTTTTATTTAAAATAAAATAAAATAAGAAAATGTCATTATTATGAAGAAAAATACCATTTTTCATTTTAAAAAAAAAACCAAAAATAAATAGAATTGTTTCAGACATTTTTTCTATTTTTTATTTTATTTATTTTTAAATAAAAATTAAGGTAAAAATTAAACTTATGTTGAATAAAAAAGTTGGTTTATATCATTCGTCATAAAATTCACCCGTTCAAGGAAGCCTTGGGCGACTCGGTTGAAAGATAGCTTTCTTAAGATTTAGCTTTAATTTGCATTTACTATGGGTCGGAAAAGTCTTCAACACCTTGCAACTAGAAGCTTCAAATGAATGTTAGGTCCCAAGTACTTTTTGTCCAATCTCTTGTAGTTATCAGGTAGATACTAGATCTGCTTCCAAACAAAAAGTCTCATTGTTAAAGGTCTAATAGTTGTAGCTCACTGATATTTTAAGAAGTTTCGAGACAGGATTTGGAAAAATGGCCTTGTTGGAAATGGATTTAACTTCAATTTTTTATTTTAAATTTGAAAAATCCATGCAATTATGTATGTTTTTGGTGTTGATGGTTCAATGGCCCAAAAAAATCCTCAAAGTGATTAGGCATGTACTAAGGCGTAGTTTAAATCTCCGCAATAGAGAATCTCCAAATATGCATGATTAGTATTAACCAACTTAGTTTTTATTGATACCTTAGTGAGGCTGAATTAAGTTTTGAGGGAGCACCTGTGGTTTTCACCGTCTAAGCCCCTCTTGTGCAGCTCCCAATGAATAAGTACTATTATGGTCACACTCAAGTAGGATAGTCATAATTGGTCTTCCTGCCCTATCTTATTTTTGTTCAAAAAATAAAATAAAAATAAAAAAGTAAATTTCATTGAAATTTTTTTTACTTTTGAGGTCAACTTCATATAAAACGGATCATAGAGCCACTTAGGAACTTACCCCAAGTAATTGGAAGTATAGGGCTCACCTGTCCGAATAAGTACCTTTTAGATAGCCAATTGTAAAAAATCCATATCCCACATTTATTACTGTGCTTGGAATTAAAAAAAAAAAAAAAACTATTATATATAATTTTCTGGATCACATGAGATTCATAGGATTTATATTAGATATGTATAGACGATATAGGATGACCATTGACCATGATAAACAAAAGAAACAAACAATTCCAACTTCAAATAATGTTGTCTACCCACTTTACGTATGGAGTACGTTATTACGTATCCACAGTGAATCAGTGATCCCGATGCATTGATTCACCAGAGTTTCGTACACATTCTACTTTTGCTAATTATAAAAATCAAAGTTTAGTTTTAATTAATTTTTAGTGAGGCTGGTAAAGTTGATTAAAGGTGCTTCTATGATTTGGTAAAGAAAAATAAAAGTAAATCAACAACTCAAGTACAATAATTTAAAGAAGTACTTATGCTTCAGATTGAGGTCTCTTTTGCTTCTTAAGAACTGTAGGGGATGCAATTCACAATGAATTAAGTCATGAAATAAAGAGGAGGAGAAAAAACAAAAAATGATTTGGAAGTTAAAAGCCCGAGAGAGTGGTTGACCACCTCAAAAGAATTGTTGACCACTCTGAAACAAGTTGGAGCAACGTTATAAGGAAGTGAGAGAAAGAAAAGGCTTTGAAAGTTAAGGCTAAATGGACCACCCCAAAATATGTTAGTGGTGGCTGGACTGCCGCGGTGCAGTGGTTTGATTACCCTCAAAATAGGAAATGGTTGCTAGACTAACCCCAAACAAACTTTTGTGGATTCTATTTTCAAAATATGCTTTTGGGGCAGTCTGTCCACCCTAGGATATTGTGAGTGGTCGACTACCCCCAAAATAGGTTGAGAATGGCTGGACCACCCTCAAAATCATGTTTTGGATGCAGTCAAACCACCTCAAAACGATTGAGTGATATATATATTTGGTTGGTATTTTTGGCTCTTGATGATGTGGCTCATTTCTAAATATTCATTGGAAACGAATGGCTAATTAAGATGATAGTTCAATCGGCTGGAAATCACGCCTTATGAAGCGGAGGTCACTAATTCGAATTCTCCTTCCCCTCTTGGGTGAACATGTTAAAAAAAAAAAAAAAAAAAAAATTGAGCGAATTGCAAGCCTTGTAATTGCTTAAGGATTGCAAGAGATCTCAATTTGTAATGATTTGGATCCGGAACCAGATTTTTAACTGTTTTTTTTTTTTTTTCTTTTTCTTTCTTCTTTTTTAAGTCCCTCTTCAATTTTTCATTGAACCAATGATTGAGGTGGGTGTTCAATTAGAATAATAATAGTAGTAATAATAAATTAATAATCTAAGGACTAAGTGGATGGAATTAGTGAATCCAACACAACCGGACCACATTTGACATTTGAGGCACCCTATCAACGACATAATAATAATATAGCAAGAAGAATAATAGAAAAACGAAAACAAAGATGGAAGAGTATGAAATGGAATCCAGAAAGTGTTTTGCTTCTCCATAGTATTTTGTTTGTAAGCACCATGCCCACATCCACATGCAAGAGCACATGGCAGCTTTTGGCTTCTCATCTTCTTATTCTTTACCCTTTTTTTTTTTTTCTAAAGATGGTGCCTTTACCAATGGAATATACTAAAGGAAGAAAGATTTAGTAGCTTTGGTACATATGTTTTCATGTACTGAATTTTATACAATATTTTCAAGATCTAGTGGCCATCAAATTTACTAAAACTTGTGATGATTAGCATCATATAGCAGCTAATATACTTCTTTGATGATGATGTTTGGTAGTAAGATTATGGTGTAATCATTCTACCATCTCTAAATTATGTTGGGGATGAATGGGGTCTCAAAGGCAAGCTTCAAACGAGCGGTGAGAGGTAGAAAAAGAAAGATAATTAGAAGAGGGAAAGCCCGAGAGTTAGAAAAAGATCAGGAGGTGGCGAAGAGTACACAGCGGGACGGTAACGAGCATGATCGGTTTGCGAAAAATAATAATAAAGAAAAAATATATATTTAATAAGTATAAAGAAATAACAAATAATTAATATAACATGCGTGGATTGAGAGAAGTGCTAGAGAGCCAAACAAATGAATTTAAAAAAATTTCTAAACTAACGTGCCAAAAGTTTTTAAATTAAAAAAATACAATTTTTTTTTTTTTTTTTAAATGTCACTTACAGTCTACCATGTTATTTTAAAAAATTTTCTGAATTCATTTGTGTAGTTTCTAATGCCTCACGTTATTTCTCCGTCCTTTTCTCTATGTTCTCTCTCCTCAAAAACCCATGGTTTTCCTCCTACGGCCCTTATGAGAGGAGGGAGCCTTGGCTCCTTCCTCCTCCTTCTCCCCCTCCCGCCCTCTTCCTCTTCCTCTTCCTTGTCCTCTTCCTATTCTTCTCGCCTCTTTTGAGGCCAAACCCATCTCTTCGGAGGCCCTATCTATCTTTTCGGAGGCCCTATCTTACACTTTAGTTGTTTTTTCTTCTTCCAATAATCGCATCGCTTATTCCTTCACTGTAAATCCACCGTTCACCGGCGTCATCGGCATCTCCCAACGACGAATCAGCTCCCTTCTTGGAAATTTTGGGTTTGATTTTTTCAAAATTAGATCTATGCTTTTCAGGAAGTCATTGCCATACACGCACCTCTCGATCGTGTTCCTGGGTGTCGCCGCTTCTGTCTGCCACAAGAACCGCCCCCATACGACGTCCACGCGCCAGCGAGTGGATCTCACTCGCAGGCGCGTGCAGCCCACGCGCCACCCTCTCAGGTGCTGCACCTCAAGTGCTCCGCCTCCGATGCACCTCTATCGTTCGATGCAACTTGTGTCTAGTTTGTTCTAGGTTTTGTTTTTTGTTGTTTTTTGTTGTGTCTCTGTATTGGATTCTCCTACCAAAGGCTTTGAATCGTTCTTCATCAGTGTTTTTTTTGTGGCTATATTTTGGGTGTGTTGCAACGGTTCTTTTTACAAGCCATCTTAATTGGTGGTCAATTTTCTTGGTTTTCGTACTAAGAAAGCATAAGCTCGCGTCATTTATTTGATGCATTGCCCTTTTTTTTTTTTTTTTTTTTTATTATTATTATTATTATTATTATTATTTTCTGTTTACTCATTATGATGGGGTCATTTTAAGGCTTAATGTTAGATTGTCCAGCCCTTTTGTTGTTGTTAGTTGTTCTCTTGTTTTATCTCTAAAAAAAAAAAAAAATTAAAAAAAAAAGAAAAGAAAAGTAACATGCTGCAGCAGTGAGTCAAGAATAGAGGAGGTCCTTGTGTGGAACCGTACAGTATAGCTGCACAGGTCACCACACAATACGGTGACACTGACACATACGCATAATTAATTTACAAAAACAGTAGTCTTTTGGTACCTGAGCTTTTCCATTCAAATATTGTATATTTATAATTTATGTAAAGGCCTGAACCTTGCTCAACTAGCAATTATATCCTCGGTTTGGTGGCAGTGAAGGTAGGGGTTGTGGTTGGTGAAAGGGGAGAAAGTCTTAAATTTTAATGACTCAGTAACATACTATATTTTTAATAAGAAAATGCTATGTGTTTTTTTGGTTCTGTAAGTGATATTATTTTTTAAAAATTAGGTGAGAAAAATAAGAGTCATTTTTTTTTTTTTTTTACTTAAGACTAGGAAAACAACTAAATTTCCCTTTTTAATATATAGCATTTTTGAGTCATTTGATAATAATAAAAAAAAAGCTTAAATTTTATTTAATTTTAAGAATAAACTTCACAAAGGATCTATTATGAACTATCGCGCGTTTTGAGAAGACCCTCAAATTTTAAAAACTCTCAATTTCACCCATCGAACTTTCAATTTGATACAATTTACCTCTCTCCATCAATTTTTGCTGTTAAACCCTAATGGAAACCTTAAAAAGATAAAATTATCATTCGATTTTCATTTTAAAAAAAAAAATTGAAAAAAAGGGTCACAACGTGGCTCAACCGTGGCTCACCTGGTGGTTTTTTTTTTTTAATAAATAATTTGAAATTAAAGGTAAATTTAGAATTTTATAAAAAAATCAGGATTATAATGATTATTTTATCACTTTTAACGTTTAAAAAGTGGCAGAGGGGATAAATTACATCAAATTAAAAATTTAAGGAATGAAATTGAGAGTTTTTAAATTATTTTAGAGTCTTTTTAAAATGTAAAATAATTCAAAGGTCGTAATTTTAAATTCTACAATTTGAAGGGACGCGTATGGTCGGGAGAAGAGAGGGTTTGTTTATGAAAGAAGTTCAAGATAATATGGGATATGAATAGGTTAATAATAAATGTAGGTGGCTTTGTATAAAGCTCTCCACCAATAAATGGATAGGAGATACGTATCACGTGAGTTGAAACAATGAAGGACTTTAAATTAGTTGGCATAGGTAGCTATCACTCTTATAAAATTTTCCAACTACTTTCTTCTGTTCAAAACTTAGTAGTTTTGACCTGCCGGATGTTTAAAGGCTTGCCAAACAGCCCTCCAGTGGACAACCTACCTACTCTTTCATATACGAGGGCACCTCCTTTTTTTTTTTTTTTTTTTTTTTTTGTAAGCCTTGCAAGCAAAAGAGACTAATTGTGATTATTTTATCTGAACGTGACTATAATAGTATTTATTTACTGGGGACTGCACATGAGAGGTTAGACAGTGAAAATTGCAGGCTCTCCCTTAAGTTCGACTGAGCCATAATCTTATTCGGTTCTATTAAGATATCAATGGGCCTCAAGGCAACTAATACTAAAAAGATTCTCATTCCGAGAGTCAAACTCTCACTCTAGTACACGATTGACTACTTTGAAAATTTTCTTAAGGTCATTAAACTACCACCACAGATGGTATATACAAGGGCAGTTTGGAGTCTAAAGTTAAGGAGATACTTTACTGAAATTAAGGATAAACAATACAATTAAGGTTTGAATTTAAGACTTCTGTTATGATATGGTGCTTTGAACACAAAAGAAACTGCAAATTTAATTATTTAATTAATATTCTAACAAAAAATTGATACCCTTATCTACGTAATTCTGCAATTTCAGCTATGGGCATTGAACGCCAAAGGGTTTACGGAATTGTTGAATAGCTTCCAACTCCCTGGACATCACAACAGCTTAAGTAGCTTCCTGCAGCAAAACGATTCAAATATTAAGTTTGCTTGGAAAATCTAATGGTGGAAGATTTGCAAGTGACAGAGGTGATGATCAGAAATCAGCTTAATAATTCATTCAAAAGCTGCTTCAGTACTCTCCTATGGTACACAAGTTCATATATGCATGTACCATAGTTCATATATGCATGTGCACGTACTTACTTGCATATGCACTCCTGATGTGCATATAGATGCAATGGATGTCCTTTTGGCACCACCAAGAGTGGTCCAAAGTATGTATTAGCAAGAAAGTTACAGCTATTGAGCATGCATGAAATTATTAAAGAAAGTGACATGCAACAGTTATATTTATGACAATGAAATTTGTTCCGACATGCAACAAATATTAATATATTGTACATAACAGATAATATTGTCCAAAAGAACCCAACACTAAGCTGTCATATCCTACGATTCCTTGCATAATATATGAATTAGTTTTTTCATTTGGAATGAGATATTATAAAATCGTATTGCTCTCTGATTTCAGCTATCTAAATATTTTTTCTACTTGTCAAAGCCACAAGGCATTGGCTAGATATTTTTTTCTGCCAATCCACATTCTTCTTCCCTTTGTTAGTGACATTTCAGTTCAAAGTTATCTTGGTTTGTGTACAGTCTAGTGAGAACCCTTTTTTTTCTATTTTGTTTTTGCCTTTCCGTTTTCTGTCTTGTCTTGGAGGAATGAATTACCTAAAGAAAAATGCCTTCAGCTGTCTAAAAGGTCAAACACTATAAACCAGTAGCTGCACTCAAAATGCTCAAGAAAACAAACTACAACCGACTATTTTTCAGATACAAACAAAAGCACAACTAAGCAGGACCAATAAGAATCTTCACGCATGCATACCACAAATTGTCCTTCTCTATAAGTGATGCTATGGGGCTCCATAAGCCAAATTCACCAAAATTTCCTCATAATGGCATCTCTTCTTAACTCTTTAAGCATATTCTTAAGGCTCACAGCACTTTATTATCATGCCTTGCCTGATTAATGTTTAACTTTCCCTGTCATGTATTTATTTACAAGAGAAGGGGGAAAGAGGGGCATTCCATAGAACCTTCAAAGTTATAAGCATCTCCTCTCCTCAAAGTATAGACCATCACACCCTAAAACAAGCAACTGTGTCTCAAGATGCATTGTCTAAATGATTTTCTGCATATAAAAACGCTAAAGATATTCCCTTGGACTTTCAAAATCACAACCCACTCTATGAAAAACTTTCTGAAAATGAAATATAGTCATTCTTAAGTTAAGGGTAATTTTGTTTTCATACTTCAAAAGTTGCAATAAACCCACTATATCGATTTATTTATTTATTTTTTAATGAGTAAATAATACTCGAGCTAACATATTCTTTGAGGTTGAGTTGGTCATATTTTAGAGTTGTTTGAGGTAAGCACTAGCTAACAGCTTGTTACTTATCTTCTGCATTATACATATAACTTTTTTTGTTATTATTCAGTCTACTTATCAGCTATCGTATGGGGATATAGGCAGTGGTTCTCTTTTAAAAAAAAAAAACAATTCAACAGACAAAATGACTGCAAAAATATTGAGAAAAAAAGATAAAACTAATATTAACATAAAGAGTGTTAACTAGGTGCATGCAAAACACTCATTTAGGAATTGTGATATGTCTAGTAACTATATGATAACACTGATTTCCTTATTTGCTAAATAAATAGTTGATATGTACAGAAGCCCTTTGTACAACCGAAATTGCATATAGATAAAATGACAATCAAATTAGAAAGGGCAAAGAATAATAGACAAAAACTTATATTCTCAAATCATATTTGTGGAAGCCTGTCTGACTCCATGTAACTACCGTAGTCAGGTTAAACAATGAACTACAGTAGCAAATAATAAGTATTCTTCAGCTTAAGAGCGCACTATGAAGCATCAGGTGATGGAAGCCTGTCAAAACCTACTGCCAAGAAGTCACCTGTCTATGGCTAAGCTGATGAGAATCCCATCCCCCATCTGGTTCCCTCCTTTTCATGGATGTGGCAGGGAAAGCAACTTGTTGAAAAGACTTGACTGGTTCTTCAAGGGTCGAATTGCTTACAGGAAAAAACAGTGGTCTGGCGTTGT
Source organism: Corylus avellana (assembly GCF_965113065.1). Taxonomy (NCBI): domain Eukaryota; kingdom Viridiplantae; phylum Streptophyta; class Magnoliopsida; order Fagales; family Betulaceae; genus Corylus; species Corylus avellana. The sequence goes on from NC_142498.1 coordinate 597,636, forward strand.
CTACTCTGCTTCCATTCTCTGAAGTAGCAGCAATGCCATTTAGGTCAAAACTGGGCCTCATGAATGCAATGTCACTAGGGCCTGATCCACCAGGAAAACTCATCATATGTCGGCCACCCGAGAAGGCAGAAAGAGCACCCATTCCACCAGGAACGCTCATGATATGCGGAGCACCTGAACCTAAAACTTGAGGGATGACAGTGGTTCCACGTGGATCTGTTATGTAGGGCAGGAAACTAGGAGGGTATACAGTTGAGGAGTGGCTGTTGGGGTCAATGCAGAATCCATTATTATAGAGGAAGGCATGAGATGGTGCTGGGGGTGGTGCTGTATAACTCAACTTGTGATGCAGTGGATGTATCATCTGCATTTGTTCATTTGAGGGAAGCACATTGGATGCAGCCACCTGAAGGGATTTGGCATTACCGTGGGGAAAGCCATGGAAAGAACTAAAACCTGTCAAATACCCAGTGCCAACATTTCTCGAGTCTGGTTGCTTTGCAATGCCCATAAATGAAACTGCAGGATCATCATCTAATGCACCGTTTCGTAATGCTTGTGTGCCTTGACCTGGCTGGTGAGCATCAATGCTTGCATCCACAGATATTGGGTTGTCATTTAAATCAAAATCCCTAACAGAGTATCCTGATAATGAAGCTGGTGGAGACAATTGACGATAGCCATCATCATTTTCACTCGCAAAATTGAGATCAATATGGAACATCCTTGCTCGTCTAGAACTGACTTCCATAGAAGACTCTTCAGAAGCTAAACTAGACTGTTCCTGGACGCATTTGTCTGGAAGCAATTCCATGTCAAAATCAACTCCTGCAGCAGCAACATTGAGGTCAATGCCTTTAACCTGTGATTGTTTTGAGCAGTCATTGTTATCATTGGGGGATGATGACTTATTCCTATTGCAACTCTTGGAAAGAGAAATTTGTCTGAAAGCACTAGCAGCAGATCTCCTCCAGCCACCTATTTCCTCTTCACACTTCGATTGGAGCATAGGTAAGGAAAAAGGAATTTTGGATTTAGCCAGAACAGGTACTGGCTTTATCACAGTTTTTGCATGATGAGATATAGTTTCATAGACTGAATGTTCGGGGCATCCATCTTCACTGGCCAATATATTTTTATTAAGATCAAATCCAAAGATATGAGTAGTCAGGTCACTGGCAGCTACATCCTCAGGTTTTGGAGGTACATAAGATGATTCTTGATGATGAAGACAATCGTTGGATACATTCATCATACTAGGATCCATGCCATGTGATGGCTGTTTGACTTCCAAGTACAATCCTTCATTTCTTGCTGACGTTTCAAGATCCACCACCTCTTTGATAGAACAAAAACTATCAGAGTTGTCTTGTTCACTGCAAAACCGAATTTCACTTCCAGTCTCTGTTAAGCAGTCTCTTTTATTTGAATCTGCAGAATCAACAGAGCTCATACGAACTGCCTCATCATTTTTCTCATGTACAGAAGAGGAGCTTCCTGAAACCTCCCTATACGTACCAACTTCTCTCTCCACTTCTCTTGCAACTCTCCGAGCCACCTCCAGGGCATCATCCAGCACATAACAGGGCTGCGCTTTATCATGATTAGAATCTTCTGTGACTTTCTTCTTAAAGAGGTTTGGATTTTGGAGATCAATATCTTCCACAGTAAGAGAGTTATGGTCCGAAATCATTCCCAGCACCCTATAGCTATCCTTTGATCTGACATTAACAATTTCTGAAACCTTAAAGGCATTTTGTTGTTTTCCAGGATGAAAGATGGTAGAATCTAGCACATCTTTGGAAGCTTGTGATGCCATACCCACTGCTAAAATTCGGACTGCAGGCTCTTCGAGATTACTCTTGAAATCGGTACAAGTGGAAGTGTCCATGGCACTAGTTTTGCTATTCGTACATGCTTTAACATCCACTGATGTTACCTGGCAGCTGTCATTTGAAGAAGCTGGAAGAGTTATATGTGTTGAGTTTGAAGATGAAGACTCAGTTTTGTACGGTTTATCATGGAAAGATGCCTGCATCACAGACTTCAATCCACTTTCACCAGCGTTTGACCAATACCCAGTTATTCTCCCATCGACTAACTCATTATTTTCTTTGTCAAGACGTTGTCCACTGTCTGAGCTAATATCACTCTTCATGGAGATGTTCTTTGTAGAAGCATTCCCTTCCGGGGAAAGTGCAGATACTTCACCCTGCTTTGGATTCCCCTGGCCTTCAAGTCCATTACAACAGGATATTACTGCAGAAGCACCTTCAGCACAATGTTCTTTCCTGAGTATTGACTCTTTCATTGTGGAAATAACAGGAGACTGTCTCAAAACATCCATATTTTCTGCAGTACAATCAGTGGAAGAAGTTAGATAATTCCTCGCCGTTTCTGGCAGTTTATCAGCTCTGCAACCACTTGTTTCATGGTCAGATTCATGATCTTGTTTTTGAAGTCCAGCATTTCCATCAGTACATGTTCCAAAACAATCAGATAAGCTATTTGCCTCCCCTAAATGATTTGTTCTCTTCGCCATTCCACTTGCTTTTAGATCATGCTGGTCCATAGATACTTTGATATGGGCCTTGAAGTATTTTGAGATCATCAACTTCAAAGAAGTAAGGGGATGCTTATCCGCTCATTGGAATAACCTGTATAGAAGGTTCAATCCACCAAAAGCCTCCAAATTCTTTAAGAAACAAAGCTACAGATATACCATGAAGAATGACAAGTGGCGAACTGCTTTACTAATTATTAACAAGGACACGATTCTGCAGTATCATGGACCATCTTTGCATACTAGAGAGATCAGCAAGCCCATCAGTCATTAGAGACACCGGAACACCACAGCATGACATTTTCAAGTTTTAGTAAATCAAATACCGAGCCAGCTATGGACAATTCTATCTCCTGCAAGAGCATTTATTATAGGTAAGTTATCTTACTTAAAACTTTATGGAACTAATGCCAGAGATGCGAAAGAATATAGATACTAAGACTTTAAGGCAAGAGGCTAGTTAAAAATTATGGCCCACAGGGCACTTTTAGCTCAGTATCTAAGCAACAATGAAACCAAAATTGCCATTTAGCAGCACTAACCATGCCAAAAGACTTCATTTTAATAGGTATGGTAAGAGAAAAGATCACTCTACACAAAAGACCTTCATTTCATCCTTAATATATGTCATACAAGCTGTTTGCAAATAACGTGTTGATTGATGACTGGAATAAGGATCAATTTAATGAACTGAAGTTGTAAAGAAAGTTTTGGGTCAAAACACGTCATAGTTTCTTGCTAGACCATTTTGGCCAAATTCTTCATTAATCAGAATATTAGCTCCAGGAACCAACCTTCATACAATGATGCTCAATGTTCAGCTGGGGAAAAAAGGGGCGAAAAAAAGCTATATATATGTGGCCTTTGTTTCACTTTTACTGACAGCCTCTGCACCAAATAGCATCTCCTCCTCCCACAAACAAGGGTGAAGGGCGATATCAAGGGATCAAATCTCATGGAGGTGGTGCTTGAGTTGTATTTACCAGTCTTAGCAACATAAGAAATTCTAACTTCCACACCCGTCTTAACCAGCATAACATCCACAACTTTTCCTTTCCCGTGACCCAAAATTAAATATTGGAGGTCTGATTTGACAAAAATCCTAATCAAGAAGTCTGAAAGGCAAAAGCAACCATTCTGGGATCTGAAATGCTAGAAAGCTGATTTCTTATTAAATCTGTCAACAATTTACACATTTACATATTTCTTAATAGATGTAAACTCAAAAGGTATGTTGAGAAAGACATGCATGTATATAATACATTTCTTAGAAACTTCCATGATTAGGTCATACAAGACATGCAGACTTCAAACGAGTGATATATTCACACTGAACATTTTGTACCTTAATAGTTCATCTTACCCAAAAAGGAAAAGGACTATTTTACAATTCATCAGTGTGATGTATAGGCAAAGACTATTCAACATCCGGATGCACACACATGAACGTAATCCATTAATTTAGCTTACAACATATTAACTTCAGATTAAGATATATAAACCTTCCAAGCTCTGGTAATTTTCCTAGCCTTCATTAACAAATGTGATTATAAACAAATATTAGCATCAAATTTACATAGTAGATGGTCTAAATATAATTTTAGGAAAGCAATAGGGTAAGACCACCACCAAATGGAGTCAATCACTGAACTTGTGGTTCATTTATTAAAACTTTATGCAGCAAAAGATAATACATATGATTTTGTGGCAGATTGACATGGTTGTCAACCCATCAATTAAATAGAATGTTAAAGTCGATTTTGTGTGACAAAATTATTAGGAGAGAAAATATGGAACTCAGCTATTTGGTAAAGTATAGTATCACTAGTCATGATCCAATTAGATTTCATCAAAACAAGGTTAACATAAAGTATAATTTATGAAATTATCAAAATGTTAGTTTTGTCCTCTGCATAGGTCTTAATCTATCTAGAACTCCCATCTATCGAGCCCTCCAAGTTGAATATTTATCTTTTAAATTTTGGATTGTAAAATCAAGGTTCCCTACAATTTCAAATCAAGCGCTGCTTTCATATCAATATATAGGAACTTAAGACAGACAATTTTTGACACGATCTACGAACTCGACATAAATCCAACGTGAAATAAGCGGGCTAGGATTTAGTAAAATAGAAATCAGGTCAAGCTAGATCGACCCGATTAGATACGATTAATAAATGGGTCAATTTCGGGTCAACTCACTGCACCCACGAGTGACCCGCATAACCCGTATAAATTAAAACATGTTTTTGTATTACCATTATTAAAAAACTAAAACCCTAAAGTCTAATACAAAAAAAAAAATACCCTCAGTCTCATCCCTAGTTGTAACGATATAACTTGGGTAATGTAATTCATTTTCATATTCAATAATTGGGAATTATTGTGCCAATATATTTGTATAAAATGGCATTTTCACACTCAATGATTGAAAATTTTGTTAATTAAACAGATTATGCGGATCGGGTCAGGACGGGTCAAGTCATTTTCACATAATTGACAAGAAAACATCAAACGCACAAAATAATAATAATGTTTCAAACCTAACTGCTTAAAAACAGAACTTTGTAGAGCCAATATGCTAGAAATAATAATAACTACTGGTTCACATCATTCCATAGTAACCACAAAGGATTAAAACAATTATTGGAAATAGCAATGCTAGTTTGCACTCCTAGAACTTTTGGACCTTCATTTACATGATAGCTACCATCAATAAATGATTAAAAGAACAACCAAGCAACCATGCAATCTTTAAAAATTCTAGAATAATAAAAAAATCAAGGAGCAGCAGTATAAGTCAAGAAGTTTGGTTATAGTTTTAAACCTTGGTTTGATGTTATACAAGCCTACCTAAGCTTTCCGCTCAGGCACCAGCTCAACAAGACACCCAGCAACTATAAACTCACTAGGGGAACGGGCAAAAGACTTACAACTTAATATGGTATATTTTGCCTTATCATACCACATATGTGTCAGACAAAGAGAGACACAACTTAGAGGCCAACTAAGACACTGTATGGCACGACATAGAGATGACCATACAGATATGTCCCATTATAACTCAATCTGTTTGACACAGTAGAAGATATTTTAAATTGTTGTGGAAAAAAAGATGGGGAAAGAGGGGGCACAAAAAGCAGCCAGGGCCTTCCATCTCTTAGATAGTTGCCAACTCGGGTTCACCATTGCACCAATATCTATTTGCCCTATTTATGATAACAATCACAAGCACATGCTTCTCTGTAGACTATGCTAACCAAATTCCACATATATATGGTAATGACCTAATGAACATGACAACCTAAGTACTTACCACATCTTTGCCACCTGTCTTCCACAAATTCAATTATTTGCAAAAGTCGACAAGAGACTATAAAATGCTGGAAGCATTAGACTAAAATTAAAGTCTCATATTGCCCCAAAAGCACAACTAACATAATAGAAAAGCACTAAGAAAAGGAAACACACTGAAGGACATAAAACCTAGTTCATGAAGGGAAACAAAAAGAAGAAGAAACAAATGAAGATTTTGTAAGATGCAGAGCAATTAACCTCTTGTATTACCCAAATTAGAAGCATTTCCATTGTTGGATAAATTAAAAAACAAGAAAACAAAGTAGCAAGTATATCGTTGTTATTACAAAGAGTCCAACTCATTGATACACAAATAAGAATCTTGGCATTAAAATTATTAGATCCTTAATCCAGACAATGATTCTAAATATTTTTTCTGCAACAATCATAGAATTAAATTAAAAAACTATCATGCTCAGGTGAGCTGAAATTTGAACGACATGACCTAATATTTTACTTTTTTTTCCCACCGTCTTTGCTATCAAATGAAGCATTGTATTATCACCACGACCATAGTCTAACTACAACCGACAAAACCATCAGCAAACATTACATAAAATTAGAGTAAAATTGATATTCGGTGTCACCGTGTACAATTCTAAAGCAGTAAAACAAAATAAACGTAAAACCTCAAAACAAGAAAAGATCCAAATCCCAATTCAAAACCAAAGAATGAGAGACTCTATAAATGAAACATCTTAGCAGAGGAAAATTCCCAAAATTCAATGTACCCTAAATGAGCCCCTAGGGTTGCTGAGAAAATGCAGAACCGAACAGAGATCTAGAGTCTGTTATATGACTCCCCCATTTTTCAACACCCGAGTAAAGAAACCGATCAAAACCAGTTTCAGCGAGTGATTCATGCTTCTTTTGTTTTGTTTTGTTTTCTTTATTCTTTTTAAAAAACCAAGACAAGAAGAAACCATCAAACCCAATATCTCATTTGGTTCACTTTCCCTCAATTTCCCCAGCAACCAAACAGTAAGCTCGCCATGGCAGCCCAAACATAGAATCTCTACAAGAAACCCCAAATGGGTACCTTTGCAAAGACCTTGGCTTCCAAATTTTCACATGCACAATACGTCATCTAAACCCCAAAAAGAAGAAATACCCACAAACCAAACAACACACACGAACACAAACAACACCACCCCAAGAAGAAAAATCAGGATTACAAAAGAAATTGACCTGGTGGTGGCGCAGCCAGAGAGAGAGAGAGAGGGATGGGATTCAAAGCTGAAGTCTTTCTCTTCTTCTCAGTCTCCCTTTAAAAAGAGGTTTCTTTGTGTCACTCAAAAACCCCTCAAAAAGTCCAACCAACCAAACCGATCCCCCACTTTTCTCTCTCCCTCCAGGTATCCACTCAGAAAGCCACGGTGACGACGACACAATTACCCTTACATAGGAAATAGTAAAACCACTGTTTTCTTTTTTACTAAAATACATTAAAATGGACTGAGATATATCAATAGGACAAAAACAAAACCACCATTTCTAGGAAGAGAGAGACAGTGACAGAGACTAAAAAGAAAAGAGAACAACTGATGAGTGCGAGTGGGAGACAGAAGGGGCGTGGGACCGACAGTGACTTCTGGGCCCCACCAACTCTCTGCTATGAAACAAGGTAGGCCCCCGCAGTACACGTTCGTGGGAATCACCAAAAATTATTATATTGACAGCTTTTCCGGGGGGAAGGGCTCATTGGACCCACCCTATCCGTACACATACATGAATTAAATTCGATGGATTTCAGTATGATAGATGTAACCCAATAAATCCAAAAGACAGAAAATGCCACCCTTTCCCCTCTCCCTCCCACGCGCCTACAGATGGCGCGTGGTACACATGGACTCATGAGTGGCCCCAGCCCAACTCCTGCTCGTTGTACACCAGCAGAACCCAGTTGGGCCTGGGTGCAGATGGAGATGATTGGGCGATATTAGGTCGTAGCAACCCAAAAATGGAAAGAAATGGCTCCATTGGGTACGATGATGCTTTTCAAATAACAATTCTATATTGCATTGTTGCTTAACAGCTAAGTACCCTTTTTTCTTTTCTTTTTTTCTTTCTTTTGTGAACAGCTAAAAAAAAGAATTTATTTATTTAAAAAAATTTAATTTATTTAAGAACAATGCCAAAAAAAAAACAAAAAAAATTGTAAGTCACCCTCAACCAACCACCAGGTGAGGAATAATTGTGATCGTTAAATTTGGTGGTCGTGACTACCACCATGAGAGCTTTGGTGGAGCGGTGCAAACATTCTTATAGGTTTGGTTGAAGTGAAAAAAATTAAAACTTTTTATTGGGTTGATATGATAATGTTATGTTAGCAAAGTTAAGGATATGAAAGTAATAGAAAATAAAGTTAAAACATCAAAAAGAAAATACTTGGAGAATGCATTACCTTTATCAAAAATGATTTTTTTTTTCCTTTTTATTTTATACTATATATGTTTATGTACGTACTATCAAACATAACTACAATCTCTTTCTTTTCTTGATTCCATCCAATGTTTAATATTCTCTTAGAATAAAGTGAAATGATCTATGCTAGCTCGAGAACATCTTTAATATTCTCTTCCAATAAATTAGTTTATTTGGTGACATTTATTTCTTAAAAAACATAAGTAAAATAAAATAAGACAAAATGGACCATTGAAGTTAGTAAAAGTGTAAAAGCAACCCTTGCATCACACGGTTGGAGTGGTTTTTAGGTCATGAAGCAGTCTTTGTGCCTTTTGGCATGTACAAGAATATTGGACCATGTCTTTTAATTGGATTTAATCATTATAAATATACTCTCCATCTTATTCAGGTGACTAAAAGGGAGGAGTAAGGATGGGAAGTAAGGGTATATCTTATTTTTTTATTTTCAAAAAAATAAGATGGATGAAAAGAGAAGAGCAATAGTCAATCAATCATATTAGATATACCATAATGATCAATATTTTCTTACCCATTTGTCTGATTGTGACTACTATTTGAATATGTATTTGGAAAAAACAAAAACTTGCTTTTCAAAATGTTTTTTTTTTTTTATGTTCTGAAAAAAATATGTATATGTTCAACAGCTTTTATATGTTGTATAGAGTCATATGTACATGCCGGCAAAAAGATAACTACCTCTTAGTTGGCTTGTATATGTAATGGGCAGCAAGAATATAATATATTACAAGTTTAGAAAAGTAAGAAAAGAAAAAGGAAATCCAAAATTAATAGGCCTTTCATGCCTAAGAAATTGATTTTCAACCAAATCATATGGAATATGCTGCTTTTTCTTTTTTGTTTGTTTTGGGTAGACCGTAGATGGTGATTAGAGGGTGAGTACAAACTTTCCATGTTCTTTAGAAATAAAATATAATATGTATATATGTTGCCATCGTATTCAGGTATAAGTTTTGACCTTCTAACAAAAACAATTTCTAGAGTCAAATTCATCAAATAAATCTATGTGGTATGTCTATGTATAAAATTATGTCTTTTTTTTTCAACAAAGCCTTAATATAATTATAATTTTACTCTCAAATTAAAAATTTTTAAATAAACAATTTATTTTTTAATTTTGTTTTTTTTTTTTAAAAAACACTCGGATCAAGAGTGGGCAAAACCACCCAATAGGCCCTTAGGGGTAGTATGGTACTCCTTCTCTCTAGTTTTGAGGGTGGTCGACCACCCTCAAGAGTCTTGAGTTATGGAAGTTGGTTCTAGAGGTGAAAAGGCGGGCGGACCACACTAACTGCTAACTGCTTTTGAAGGCGGTTAGGAAAAATTGTTAACTGCTTAGGTGGTTACAGTTAGCGATTTTAGGTTTTGAAAAAATCGCTAATCGTTAACCGCCTTCTGCCTTTATATATATTATAAAATATATAAATGCTTGGTATCAATAATTTGCTCATATTTTTTTTACAAATTCAATAAATCAACCAATAAATTTGTGGAGTCCGTCATTGACTTGTTTGGGGTCCAATGTCCACCTAAGTTCACAAATCTAATGATTTATTTATAAAATGAGATGGGCAAAATATGAGAAACATATTGACACCAAGCATTTCTCTTATATTTGTATATATAAAACGTCGTTTTTATTTTTAAATATATATATAAAAATCTAGAAATGATGTCATATGTAGTATAATACTATCATACTACGTACCATAAAAACGATGACTTTTTTTTTTTTTTTTTTTTAAATTTAAACTTTTAAATTTTTTCTTTAAAAAACGGTTAGCCGTTATTAAGATTATTAACCGTTAACCGCCTTTTTACCTCTAGTTAGTTCTAGGGAGGGGTGGTTTGACCACCCTTAAAGGTGGGTTATGAGGGTGTCAACCATACCCAAAAGACTTTATGGTAATTCAAGGACCCTCAAGACAGGTTTTGAGGTGGCCAACCCATTTCTAAGAGAGTGACACCACCCCTTAAAAGAAGTATTTTTTTTTGGTTCTCATTATTTGAATAAATGGGTATAGCACATGGGCTTACTTAATCATTTTAAGAGCTTAGGAGTTGAATTATTAGAAGGTAAAATCATATAGGCCAATTTTAATAATTCTCGCTAAATTAAAGTTGTTACATTTAAAAATAGATTTCAAAACAAACTGAACTGAATCCCGATTAAAGGACTGTTTGGGATTGAGTTTGAAGAACTTAAAAATGCTTTTGACATTCAAAAAGTCCGTTTAAAGAAAAAAGTACTCGTTTGGTAAAAAAATTAAAATCACTTTTAAGGGTCAAAAAAGCCTAAAAATAGCAAAAACACACTTTTAGCAAAAAGTTAAAAATGAAGCCTTTGCCCAAAAGCTTAAAAATGAAGCTTTTGCCCAAAATTTTTTTTTTGACTTAAAAGTTCTATTTGTCAACCACAATAATTAAGATACTTGTTTAACCTGCATGCATGTGACAACCCCCCTAACTCCTTTCCTTCATCAATTAGAGAGAGAAATAAAAAATAAAAAATAAAAAAGCACTCGGCAATCGGCAAACAACTTAAAAAAATAAAACAATAAAATAAAAAATAAAAAAATTCGAGCCCTTCTGGCACCAACAAATTAACGAGGCCCCTAAAAGTTCGACACGCAGAAAACTACGTGTGCATGCACTGACACGTGTCAGTCCACTCAACCACAACGTTGCTACGTGTGCTTCAGTCTCTGCGCTACCTCTCCACGGCACTCCCCCACGAAACCTCAACCTCTAAAGATGCACCCCAAAACCTCGCAACTGCAATTCCGCATACCAAACCTTCGTTGAAATTAAGGCAAAAAGAAACAAGATGATGAACCTCTTGGCCTTATCTCTCGTTGTGACTTCGCTGGCAGCAGCGGGAGTGTGGTCTCCTAGTCCTGAGAAGCAGCAGAAGCATGGAGTGGACGTGATAGTGAAAGAAGTCCATAGAACGATTGTTGTTGAGTATGATCAACATGGCTACCCCATTACCCAACAAAATCATGCCAACAACATGGTAGAAGACGCTAAGGAGAAGATCAAAGAAGCTTCCTCTCTCCTTCCAAATCTCGGTCAAGGACTTTCACAGACATCTGATGGAAGTGGTGGGAAAGAGAGCTCGAGCCATGTTTTTCCTAAGGAGCTCATATGCGATGCCCTTGGTAAATGCAAGCACAGGATAACAAGCGCACTGGGTAAGGCTAAAGAGACGGTTTCTGAGGTGGCACACGAAGCAATGGACGAGACAAAGGAGAGGGTACACGAGGTGGGTGAGGCTGCAGGCCATGCAATAGGTAAAGCCAAGGAAACGGTGTCAAAGAAAGCTCACGAGGTTGAAGAAGGCGCTAAAGAGTCTGTAAAAGATGCCATGGATAAGGTGAAGGAGGCAAAGGACATTGGCAAGACGATGGGAGAGGATATAGCGAAGAATGTAACTGATAAAGTGGAGAAGGCTAAAGAGGAGGTGGTGGAGAAAGCCAAAGAGAGTAAGAAGAAGCTGAGTGGAATATTTGGGCGTGATGCTGTGAAGTACGTGAAATCGCCGGAGGCAATGGGCGTGGTGAATTTGCTGGGGTTCGCCACGGCTTATGGGATGTGCATGTGGGTTACGTTTATTTCGAGCTATGTATTGGCAGGGGCGATGACACGGCAGCAGTTTGGGATTGTGCAGAGCAAGATATATCCTGTGTATTTCAGGGCCATGGCTTGTAGCATTGGGTTGGCTTTCTTGGCGCACGTGTTGGGCAATAGGAAAAGGATGTTCTCAAGCACGGTTGAAATGTTGCAGGCCTATAATCTATTGGCATCGCTTTTGATGGTTTCCGTCAATGCGCTATACTTGGAGCCACGAGCCACCAAGGTACTTTAGCTTTATGCTCAAATTGCTCTCGATCGGTCCCCTTCATAATCTCATTTTTCCTGCATTGAATTAAAACAAAAACAAAAAACAAATTAATTTGCTCGGTTATTTGACAAGGTTCGAACTTGAAAATTAGTATTCTACCATTGAAGCATAAAACTTTCTCCATTTCCATTTCTTTTCGTTGTGCATTTCAGGTGATGTTTGAGAGGATGAAGATGGAGAAGGAAGAAGGAAGAGGAAGGGAGGACTTTACTGCTGAGCCCAGCCAGGTCTCTGAGGCGCAGCCTGAGCCAGTTGCTGATGCTGCAGCTTCAACTACAACCAGCACGGCCCCTGCAGCGCGAGCAGAGCAGGAAGTGGTCAGGTCTCGGGTTTGTAGACTAAATCACAAGCTAAAGAAGCTAAACTCCTACTCTTCTTTCCTCAACATACTCACCTTGGTGGCTCTCAATTGGCATCTTGTTTACCTCGGCCAGCTTCTTCACTTGATCACCTGATAATGGAGCAACCTGTTTTCTATAATATTGTACGTTGTTTATATATATATATATATATGATATGTTGCTGCTGTGTATATGATGCTTGTAAAGTTGTACTCTTGGTTTTGTAAAACGCAAACTTTAGTAGAGAAGCCTTCTTGAATTTTCTGTGTAATGTTACAATAATGAATGAAATTTTGTAAGGAAAAATCCACAGGCAACGTGACAAGAAAAAGGTCATGTACTGCTACAGATTGTTTGTAGTGTTGTTGACAGGTTATAACCAAGTCAAGATGATCAAGACATGAAAGAAGTGATGTTAATTACTACTTTGTTATTTTCTTAGTATTCTAGCTCTATTATTTTCTTTGTTGCGGAGCTTGGCATAATTTTAAGAGTAATGCAATTCTTCACAATTATTTATTACCTTTATTTTACATTTATTTATTATACATACTTATTTCATACCTTAGTCGGTGTGTGAGTAACATTACTCTAATTTTAAGGTTTGATAGAATATATATATATATGTTTTTTAACATTTTTTTATGTGAAATGTTACTCTTTTACACCTATTTATTATATTTTTTTATACTGATTTCTGAGGCATATTTAAGTGATTTTTTAAACCGTAGAATCTAAAACATGCAATTTAATCCCATTTGTAAAATCTTGCTGACTCGATGCATAACATCACACGAATCATCAGCTAACAAGTCTAAAAAATAATCCCAAAATCCTTATATAACCAATACAAAACAAATAAATAAGATCCCCAAAAAATATTTTATTTCTTCAATGGGAAAATAACACAGATTCTACGATGTTCTTGATAAAATGGGGTGCATTGAAATTGGACTTGTTAGGATTAGAACATGTGTCCAATAACAAGACGCATGGACGTGTCTCAATCCACTGGGCCCAAGTCAGAGGAGATTCTACTATGTTACTGATAAAATGGGGTTTAGTTTGGGTCCAACTCTAATTGGAACTGGACCTGGACCTGTTAGGATTGGAACATGTGTCCCACAATATCACACAGGGACTCATGTCCCAATCCATTGAACCCAAGTCCAATCCAATAAAACGTGCAGAGTTGTTGCTGTATGTAATATATTTTCAAGCAAGACTGATAAAGTATGATATCTCATACACTAGTAATGTTAAAATAAAGACTCATGTTCTCAATACGGCTTTTAAAATGACCTGTCCACTAATCATTTTAAAAGCCGCATCAGTTTTAGAAGGATACAAGAAGAACATGAAAATAACATTTAGCATTATTCCTCGTACCCCAATAGATGTCATAAACTCCCAAAACTGTACTGGAAATAGTTTATGTAGAAATTTGTTAGAACTTGAAGTGCTTCCAACAACCAAAGCAATGAATTCTCAAAAACTCTAAAACATAAAGCGGCATCTAAATTCTAAAACTTTTGCAAAGAAATGCCTAAAATTGCACGTCTAATCATACAATATCAAGTAAAACTAATCATAACCCAGACATAAGATGTCAATTGATCAAAACAAATAGAAAGAAGAAAATAACACCCGAATTATACAACTAGGCCCCATTTTTCAGAGCATCGTACAATATTAGCAAACAAAAAGTTTTTTTTTTTAGAGAACAAAAAAAAAATTTGGTGATAGACAAAATAAAATAAAAAGAGTAATTTAAATTGATATATACTTTGCAATTGTAAGGAGCGCATGTTTTTCAGTTTGATCTTGAGTACGTAATAAATATGGAGGAAAGGAGAAAAAACTTACAAGAGCTCCATAAGATCAGTTAACTCATCTGTCCAACTGATTAATGATTCCACTTAGCTTGCCTTAGTGCTTCCATTTGGTGATGCATCAACATCATTTGGCTTTGACAATCTTCTAGTCATAAAGTCACTGGAATGGGACAATTTTTTTTCTTCTGATTGGTAGTAGAATGAGACAATTTGGCTTGGATGCCCACTGTGCAACATAAAAATGGAATAGGAATAAGTTTCTTAAAATTCTGATTTCTTGATGGCTAAAAGCTGCAGGAAAGAGGAAAAAAAAAGGAATAAACTAAAACAAGTTGAAAGTTCGAGACCTGCTAGGTGCATGTGTAACTTAAAAAATTCCCATTAACCAATGAGAAAATACTAACATTTGGAGGAAATATATAGTAACAAGACAACGAACGATATCATTAAGGTTGGGTAGATACCTGACTCTTTATGATCAGTTTGATTCTTGACATAGTGGATTATTTGGAGTTTGGGCTGTCCTTTTTAGCTTCCATTTCCCAAGTCTTACCCCTTTACCTGCTTCACAATTAGATGTCTACCTCATCAAATAAATCTGCAGAACAGCGATGCTTCTGCATCCCTGAATTTGAGGCTGGAACAGATCATACCTAGGATCACTAAACCAAGTAATTTACTCTTATTGAAACTACCAGTAATCCCCACAAGAGCAAGAACCTTCTCTAAAATGATGGAAGCGAATTGGGTCTCGAAGAATTATCTC